>NW_028270166.1:24915078-25569058 GCF_037043375.1 Chiloscyllium plagiosum
GAGGGTGTAGAGGGATAGGGGCTAAATGCTGGCTATTGGGACTAGATTTACTTAAGATATCTGGTCAGCATGGATGAGTTCAATCGAAGGGTCTGTTCCATGGTGTACATCTCTATCAATCTATGATTAGAAGAACTATTATCCTGTAAAATAACTTTGAACTCCATTTCAATACAAAGCAGGCACAACAAGTTGATCGCTTGGGTCTTGTACTTGAGTTTGCTGATAAGGCCCAGCTTAGGATTCTTAATGTGTGAAACAATAACAGGTATATTCACTGTGAAGGTAGGCTTATGATCGATTTATGGTAGTGAATCCTTTGGCTGATTTCTCAAATAGAGTAGAGAATGGATGATTAGATTCCCAATAGTGGAAACAACAGGCCATTTGGCCCAACAAGTCCACACTGACCCTCTGAAGAGTAACATACCCAGACCCATTCTCCTACATTTACCCTTGACTAATGCACCTAACACTCTGGGCAATTTAGCACGGCCAATTCACCTAACCTGCATATCTCTTGGATTGTGGGAGGAAATCTGAGCTCCCAGAGGCAACCCATGCAGACACGGAGAATGTGCAAACTCAACATAGGCAGTTGCCCAGGACAGGAATTGAACATGGGTCTCTGGTGCTGTGATGCAGCTGTGCTAACCACTGAGCCACCGTGCCACACCATTCCAGTGTGGTGCTGGAAAAGCACAGCAGGTCAGGCTGCATCCGAGGAGTAGGAGAATTGATGTTTTGGGCAAAAGCCCTTAATTGGGAATGAGGATGTGAGCCGACAGTGGACAGATAAATTGGAGGGGGTGGGGCTGTGTGGAAGATAGCTGAGTGTGATAGGTAAATGGAGGTGGGGGTAATGGTGGTAGGTCAGAGAGGAGGGTGGAGTGGATAGCTGGGAAGGAAGATGGACAGGTCAAGATGGTGCTGAGTTGGAAGGTTGGAACTGGGATAAGGTTGGGGGAGGGGAAATGAGGAAACTGGTAAAATCCACATTGCCATGGGGTTGGAGGGTCCCAAGGTGGAAGATGTGTTTTTCCTTCAGATGGTAAGGGTTTGGCGGTGGGGGTGGCCCAGGACCTCCATGCCCTTTGGGGAGGGAGAGTTGAGCAGTTTGGTTACGGGGTGGTGGGGTTGGTTGGTGTGGTGTCTCATGTTCTCTGAAGCATTCTGAGTAGGCGTCCTGCCTCCCCAATGTAAAGGTGACCGCATTTGGAGCAACGGATACGGTTAATGATGTGTGGGGTGGAAGGTGAGGGCCAGGGTGGTTCTGTCCTTGTTGCGGTTAGAGGGGTGGGTTCGAGGGCAGAGGTGCAGGAAGTGGATGAGGTGTGCTGGAGGGCATCATCAACCACATGAGAGGAAATTGTGGCCTTTAAAGAAGGAGACCGTCTGGTGTGTTCTGTGTTGGAACTGCTCCTCCTGGGAGCAGACACAGCAGAGGAATTAGGGAAAAAGGATCGCATTTTTACAGGAGGCAGGGTAGGAGGAAGTGTGGTCCAAGTAGTTGTGGGAATTGGTGAGTTTGTAGAAGTTGTCAGCATTGAGTCTGTCACTGCTGGAGATGGAGAGGCCCAGGAAGGGGAGGGAGGTGTCAGATGATCCAGGTGAGCTTACGATCAGGATTGAATGTGTTGTAATTGAACTGTTCAACCCCATCGTGGGGGTATGAGGTGGTGCTGATGCAGTCATCAATGTAGCGGAGGAAAAGGTGGGGAATGGTGCCAGCATGTCTAAGGAAGGTGGACTATTCCACGTAACTGACAGAGACAGGCATAACTGGGGCCCATGCAGTTGCCCATGGCTACCCCCTTTTGTCTAGAGGAGAAATTGAGGGTGAGGACCAGTTCAGCCAAACTAGTGTGTCAGTGGAAGGGTACTACTGGGGAAACTGGGAGAGGAAGAAATGGAGGGAATGGAGGTGTATAGGGACTGGATGTCCAAGGTGAGGACGAGGCTTTGGGGGCCAGGGAAATAAGTCTTGGAGGTGGAGGATGTGGGTGGTGTCCTGAACGTATGTGGGGAGTTCCTGGACCAGGGTGATAGGACCGTATCAATGTACCTGGAGCTGAGTTAAGTGGCTGGGGTAGTCAGGCTTGTGAATCTTGGGTCGGAGGTAGGGCAGGGCAGGCTTCCTGACCTGAAGTTGGAAGCAATGGCTGGGAGATCCTCTGAAGTGATGAGGTTGTGTATGGTCTGGGAGATGGTTTGGTGATGGGAAGTGAGGTCATGGTCAAGGGAGCAGTAGGAGGAGGTGTCTTTACGCTATAAAGGAAACCTCCCCCTCCCCTCTCTGGGTAGAAATGTTCTTTTTCTGTTGGTCTTTCTTGCAAGTTGTCCTAATAAGTGAAATAAAGTTTCTACAGAACATCTTTTCAACAATACTCTGGTTCTGTCTGACAAAATTACCACTTACTAAATAGTATGTGGAACAAATCTAAACACAGGATGTGCAGTGTGATCCAATATTTCTAGTCTTCTGCAGGGCTTCTCTGAAGTGGGGGTTGAGAACCCAAGTGGGGTGATGAGCTGAAACTTGAATTATAACTTCCTGAGGCAGCTATGAAGCTCTAACAGTTTTTATAAAAGCTGGAGAAGTGAGAGTTCATTCTTGGGTGTTGACAATTTTTGAATCTTGAAATGGGATCGAGAGGGGGGAAAAAGTTGTGAAGTGCTAATTTACTGTGTGCTGTAAAAACTGAGCAGAATTGAATCATTAGGCAGACAAAGGTCAGTTGCAAAACTGCAATGTTATGCACAAAGCATTCATCACTGTACTGATAATGAAATGATTGTTTGTTAAAGTTTATTTTTAAGTGTGTCCCATTTTAAGAACAGACTAATCTGTATCTTTGTCTAATTTTTAGTGAATGTGTTCAAAACGTCTTGAGAGTAGAATGAAAAGTAAAATGAGTGAGGAGTGTGTGCTCAAACCTTGGAATTTTTATACACCTGCTTAACTTGTAGATTTGCTTGTTGTCTTTCTTTCGCATACAGTTAAAAGATAAGAATCTTGATCAATTCTGCAAGTTATTGGGACTTGAGAAAAAGCAATTGGCCCATTGGCTTTGTCACCGCAAGCTGGTTACATTAAACGAAACCTACATCAAATCAATGACACTGAAACAGGCAGCCTGTTCCAGGGATGCTCTTGCGAAACACACTTATGGGCAGCTGTTCAGCTGGATTGTGAATCAAGTCAATAAAGCCTTAAGATCCTCTTCGAAACAACATGCCTTCATTGGTGTGTTGGATATTTATGGGTAGGAATGATTAGCTTTATGCTTACCCTACACATTCTTGAAAATGAATCGTTGTAATAAAGTTTTTTTTTAAAAACTGTTGTTTTAGGTTTGAAACATTTGAAAATAATAGCTTTGAACAATTTTGCATCAATTATGCAAATGAGAAGCTGCAGCAACAATTTAACTGGGTAAGATTTCTAAGTGTTTTTAAAATTCTGTGACTCCTAGCATTATTTCATCTTTTTATCCTGGGATTCCTTTATTTTTAAAATCAGTTTGTATGTTTGGTTTTTTTTGACATCTAGGTAAGCAGCAGAAGATCTTTTGGTCATGAATCTGTTTTGTGAAGGCTTATGTCCTGAGGTGAAGCACAACAATTGATTTAATTAAATGTTTATTTGGGCTTGATGAGGATATCAGGATGAAAACAGTGCTGCAAGTTGTGATGCCTCTGGTATCAGCAACAATCTCCCTTTCCCACTTGAATTAATCCATTGTATAACAGGATCATGACCCCAACAATATAAAAAGTGTTTGGAATGCTTCATTTTGAAATAACCAGACTTTGTGGGCACCCTGCAACAAATAGTCAGGTGTACAGCATGGAAACACTCTTCAGTCCAACCCGTCCAGGCCGACCAGATATCCCAACCCAATCTAGTCCCACCTGCCAGCACTCCGTCCATATCCCTCCAAACCCCTCCTATTCATATACTCATCCAAATGCCTTTTAAATGTTGCGATTGTACCAGCCTCCGCCACATCCTCTGGCAGCTCATTCCATACACGTACCACCCTCTGCATGAAAAGGTTGCCCCTTAGGTCTCTCTTTACATCTTTCCCCTCTCACCCTAAACCTATGTCCTCTAGTTCTGGACTCCCTGACCCCTGGGAAAAGACTTTGTCTATTTATCCTATCCATGCCCCTCATAATTTTGTAAACCTCTATAAGGTCACCCCTCAGCCTCCGATGCTCCAGGGAAAACAGCCCCAGCCTGTTCAGCCTCTCCCTACAGCTCAGATCCTCCAACCCTGGCAACATCCTTGTAAATCTTTTCTGAACCCTTTCAAGTTTTGCAACATCCTTCCGATAGGAAGGAGACCAGAATTTCACGCAATATTCCAACAGTGGCCTAACCAGTGTCCTGTACAGTCGCAATATGACCTCCCAACTCCAGTACTCAATACTCTGACCAATACAGGAAAGCATACCAAACACCACCTTCACTATCCTTCTATTGGTGACTCCACTTTCAAGGAGCTATGAACCTGCACTCAAGGTCTCTTTGTTCAACAACACTCCCTAGGACCTTACCACTAAGTGTATAAGTCCTGCTAAGATTTTCTTTCCCAAAATGCAGCAACTCGCATTTATCTAAATTAAACTCCATCTGCTACTTCTAAGCCCATCTGGTCCAGATCCTGTTGTAATCTGAGGTAACCCCCTTTGCTGTCCACTACACCTCCAATTTTGGTGTCATCTGCAAACTTACTAACTGTACCTCTTATGCTCGTATCCAAGTCATTTATGTAAATGACAAAAAGTAGAGAACCCAGCACCGATTCTTGGGGCACTCCACTGGTCACAGGCCTTCAGTCTGAAAAACTACCCTCCCACCACCACCCTCTGTCTTCTACCTTTTTTGAGCCAGTTCTGTATCCAAATGGTTAGCTCTCCCTGTATTCCATGAGATCTAACCTTGCTAATCAGTCTCCCATGGGGAACCTTGTCAAACGCCTTACTGACGTCCATATAGATTACATCCACTGCTCTGCCCTCATCAATCTTCTTTGTTACTTCTCCAAAATCTCAATCAAGTTCATGAGACATGATTTCCCGTGCGGAGAAAGTGAGGTCTGCAGATGCTGGAGATCAAAGTTGAAACTTTATTGCTGGAACAGCACAGCAGGTCAGGCAGCATCCAGGGAACAGGAGATTCGACGTTTCGGGCACAGGCCCTTCTTCAGGAATGAGCAGAGTGTTCAGCAGGAGAAGATAAAAGGTAGGGAGGAGGGACTTGGAGGAGGGGCGTTGGAAATGTGATAGGTGGAAAGAGGTCAAGGTGAGGGTGATAGGTCGGAGTAGGATGGAGGCGGAGAGGTCAAGAAGAAGACTGCAGGTCAGGAAGGCGGTGCCGGGCTGGAGGGATTCGGCTGAGACAAGTTGGGGGGAGGGGGGGATGAAGAAACTGGTGAAGTCCAAGTTCATCCCCTGTGGTTGGAGGGTTCCCAGTCGGAAGATAAGACGCTCCTCCTCCGACCGTCGGGTTGTTGTGGTTTGGCGGTGGATGAGTCCAATGACCTGCATATCCTCGGTGGAGTGGGAGGGGGAGTTGAAATGCTGTGCTACAGGGTGGTTGGGTTGGTTCGTCCGGGTGGCCCAGAGGTGCTCTCTGAATCGCTCCGCAAGTAGGCGGCCTGTCTCCCCAATATAGAGGAGGCCACATCGGCTGCAGCGGATGCAGTAGATGATGTGGGTGGAGGTGCAGGTGAATCTGTGGCGGATATGGAAGTTTCCTTTGGGGCCTTGGAGAGAAGTGAGGGGGGAGGTGTGGGCGCAAGTGTTGCACCTCCTGCTGTTGCAAGGGAAGGTGCCGGGAGTGGAGGTTGGGTCGGTGGGGGGTGTGGATCTGACAAGGGAGTCGCGGAGGGAGTGGTCTCTATGGAAAGCTGATAGGGGAGGGGAGGGAAATATATCCTTGGTGCTGGGGTCTGTTTGGAGGTGGCGGAAGTGACGGCGGATGATGCGCTGTACATGGAGATTGGTGGGGTGGTAGGTGAGGACCAGTGGGGTTCTGGCCTGGTGGCGGTTGGAGGGGCGGGGCTCAAGGGCGGAGGAGCAGGAAGTGGAGGAGATGCGGTGGAGGGCACCGTCGACCACGTCGGGGGGGAAATTGCGGTCCTTGAAGAAGGAGGCCGTGCACAAAGCCATGTTGACTATCCCGAATTGTCCTTGCCTTTCCAAATACATATCATGCTGTCCCTCAGGATTCCCTCCAACAACTTGCCCACCACCGAGGTCAGGCTCACTGGTCTATAGTTCCCTGGCTTGTCTTTACCACCCAAATCTTGGCAATGACCTTTTGAAGATTATAGGGAGTGATATTTAATGGAAGTGATGGGGAGTTTAGCAAAATTGATAAGTATGCTCTCATGCTGATTTTTGGGAGAATTGGTAGTTCTGAGCCTTTGCAAGAACATTGGATCCCAGGGATGGGATTTGTGTTTGCTTTCTTGTTCTTCACCATCTTCACCACAATTCCACTAGAGAACCTGCAGTGGATTAGAGCTGTACCACTGGGGGAGTTGGGGATTGCTGCTGATAATGAGCCATTCAATGCCCAACTTTGATTAGCCCAGGCCAGGAGTGAGTAATAATGGGGAGGTGCACATAGATGGGCTGGCAACAAAGACGAGTGATTTTCACTGGGACACCACCTCGCTGGTGCATGAATCATACGGGGAAGGAAGCCTCCCCTCTCTAACTGTCCATCCCCAGAAACCCACAACAATCCTGACTGGCGCTTTCCTTTCTTCACTTTCTTCTAATAGAATTTTGTGGTCCTCTTTGATAACTCTTCCCCCACCCCAATCAACTGAAAGTTTTCCTGAGTCAAGATGTTTAAGACCCATCTCAGGGCTGGTATGAATTGTGAAAGGAAAAATGCTCTTGCAGTAAAAATGCTAAAATTTCATCACAAGGGCTCTATAGCCACTCGTGCATGTACCTAGTGCTCTGTTTACCATGTAATTTCCCTGCCATTTTTTCAATTATTTTTAACTGATCAACCACATTTTTAAATGTTATGGTCACTACCCTATTGGCCAATTTGTCAGTGTTCTGACTGCCCAAGGTCTATATAATTTGTTAGCGCACTAAGCAAAGGCAATAGTTAGAATTGCACTCATATTTAACTTGTATAGGAACGTGGTTAGGTCATTCTGCCCCTTGAGGTCATGGCTGATCTGTGATCTAACTCCACCTTTGGTCCATAATCCCCTAATACCTTTATCAAAAATGTATCTATCTCTTAAAATTAACAACTTAACTTGCTTCTTCACAAAATGAATCATTTTCAAGCCTAGGTTTCATCAATTTTCTGAAGACCCAGGATATTGGCTCCAATGGATTTAAACTTAGGAGCCCATATTTACATTTGAGTCAGTGACAACTTTTGTTCTTTGATTAGCCAATTATGGCTACTTAGGGTCACAAGTTTCTGACTGACCATTTCAACCAATTACTCTTCCAAGCTCTCGTCCATCTTTTGCAATATTGAACTTTCACAACATTACGATTTTAATGGGGCAAGATACACTTTTTTGCCACTGTTATGTTCCAGTCTTATCATTTTTTCATGCTTGTCCAAGGATTGCAGTTCAATGTGCTCTCATTGAAGCTTCCATAGCGAGGATTCTGACATCACTGCTTCTCCAATTCCCTCCACTCTTTTTTTTAAAAATATACCTCATTGACCAATCTATTATTTCTGTACCTCTCCTTTAACATCTCCCATTGTACATCTGAAAAGATTTTTACCCCATATTGTTAAATATATTGCTTCCCTTTTTAAAATTGTAAGTTCTACTTTTAGAGGTGGGGGGGGGGGGGGGGGAGAAGAGAAGGGGAACAGATGGTGCAAATGTTAAGACAACTGAATATTTATCAGCCAGGTAAAAGCTGATCTTTTTAGCTTTAAAGAAGCCCAAAGTAATTGTTCCACTGCCAGTCTACAGTTAATCAGCTGAATCTTGCAGCTTGAAGATGAAGTTGATGAATCTGATCATCTACTTGATTAATGTGATAACTTAAATTGCAAGTTGCTAATAGAGCAAGTGCTAGTAGTTGAGCACTGCAATGTTGATAGCTAAGCACGAACAGGAGAAGGCAGTTCTGTCCTTCAAGCCTGTTCCACCTTTGAATACAATCATTGGTCGTCTCCTCAGCTTTAACTCCATTTTCCTGCCTGCTCTCCACAACTTGTCAACTCCATTGCTAATTCAAAACCTGCTTGTCTCCTTAAATTTACTCCACATCAGAGTATCTGTCTAGCATTTTGGGGTAATGAATTCCACAGCTTTGTGACCTTTTTTTTGTTGAGAATGTGTTCCAAATTAAATACACTGTCAGATGTATTCAATAACCACTTGCTCCTATCCACACAGCCTCTTGAGATTATTTCTTCTGTATCCCTTAAAATTTTCATTTATATACGATTTGAAGTCCACCACAATGTCTCTTGAGCCTGCCACAATATTTAATAACATTGCATTAGGTGTACCCCAATAATATTTCAACTTGCTTCTTGAGGAACTGACTATATTTAGATTTTATTGTCACATGTACTCATGTACTCCAGTACAGTGAAAAGTGTATAATGTTGCCACGCAAGATCCCATCTTACCTACCTAGATACAAAGGAGGAGAAACAGATTTTAAAAATTACCTGCCTCAGATTCAAAGACACTGTTCCACAAAAGATGGTGGAAATAGAGGATTGCAAGTCTTTGAATCAGAGTAAAAAAAATTCTCCTCTGGCTTAAATGGGTAACCTCTCTTACCCTATAGGTTAGGGGAGATGGCTACTGTTGAACGTAATTGAAAGCACACCAATAAATGGCACTGATGCTATTTAAAGAATTCATTTGATGTCAAGTAGCTCTTATTAGTGGCTATGTATAATTGTACAGTCTAATCTTTGTCCATATGTGTAGAGTATTATCTGGATATTTTCTTTCCAGCATGTTTTCAAGCTAGAGCAGGAGGAGTACTTGGCTGAGGGTTTACCGTGGACACTTATTGATTACTATGACAATCAAGCTTGTATTGATGTTATAGAAGCAAAGCTGGGGGTCTTGGATCTTCTAGATGAAGAGTGTAAGGTAAGAATTAATGCATGATGTTCAGTAAATGGAAAGATGCACAATTTTAGTTTTAAATATTGACAACTGTGGACAATTATAGACAAGCTGTTGTATCACTACCTGGTTGGGGAGTGCAACCTGTAAATATAGAACACTGGTAAGAGTCTGAGTGACTATCTTCTTGATGAAGCAGAGGTGAGGACTTAAAAACAAAAGTTTAAAGCAACCTGAAATAATAAGCACCACACACTTAGTTTGAGATTTATTTCTTTCCTGTAGTCACAAGCAGAGGAACATGGCCTTTTTTACAGGCATTGTTATCATATCTTCTGGTCAAATCTCCCCTGCTTTTGATGTTGACCACATGGAATTGCGTGTGCAATTCCATTGCAATCAGGAATAAGTTGCGAAGGTGGGAAATGAGATTTCATTAATTGATCTAGTTTTATAGTAGCATTGGAACTCCCACTCTCTTCTGAAAATCCTCCTCCCTCTGCCACTGGCCAGTCTGTCCTAGCTCACAGATTGAGTTATCCTTCAGGCAACAAGGGGCTTAAATATAGTAGTTGTGTTACTGTCAGGCCAAGCCTTTTGAGGCCATCAGTTGTAGATGTGCACAAAAAAAAATCTGCCACTGTTTTACTTGCAAAGAATCTCATTTCTTGAATTCTGAACCAAGTTGAAGTTTGGTTTTAGAAATCATCCAAGCTGATTTTAGAACGTGGTAACAGTGCGTATAAAAGCAAAATTCACAGATCTGTAATAAAACCAGGGCTGGAGCAACTCAACTGTCCATACCTGTAGGGAGAGAAAAAGACTTGATGTTTTAAGTCCCATGACTCGAAGATTCTTGGGACTCATCTTTTGGTAATTGTGCATGCTACTGCTCTGTTACTGGTTCAGAGAATTGCTTTTAAGTAAAGCAGCTCTAAATTACGAACCAAGATGAAAGGAAAGGGAAATTGATTACAAACAACGAAAGATGGAATAAAACTGAAAGAACTTGGGATACTGTAAATCGGACAAAAATAAAAGTTGCTGGAAAAGCTCAGCATGTCTGGCAGCATCTGTGGAGAGAATTCAGGGTTAATGTTTCAGGTTGTGACCCTTGCCCTGAACCATCCTGAGGAAGGGCCTGAAACATTAACTGCTTTCTCTCCACAGATGCTGCCGACCTGCTGAGCTTTTCTAGCAATTTTGTTTTTGTCAAAGTTGGAATAGTTTCTTTGTTTCAAAAGTGTCTAAACTTGTACTGATGGCTGTACTAAGTTTTTGAAAGTCAATACAATACCACTTTTTAAATCCTTGTATCATTTGACCTACTGAGGCATATTTTAATCCTGCTGGTTGATTTCTTTCCAGTAACTATTTGTGTTGGTCTGTGGGCATTTGTTTTTAAATTTAGATACTTAATGGAACAGATGAGAAGTGGGTTCAGAAATTATATGATCGTCATCTGCATACAAGTCATCACTTTCAGAAACCCAGGATGTCAAATTCTGCTTTCATTATTCTTCACTTTGCTGCTGATGTAGGTGATTTTGTTAAATTCTATAACAGAACTAATTATTTTATGCAGTTCATTTCTTGTTACAATCAATTAAATTTTTAAGAGTCATAAACAATTTTGGATATTGTTACAACCAGACCCTGGGCAAGGTTTCCTGTTTCATGGCTTCAGAATGGAAATCCCATACCACTAATGTTGTGGTGAGTAGGGATGAACTGGAACCCCTCCTGTATTCACCAAACCCTCGGTGGGATTGCATTTTCCCTTTTTTTTAAAAAAAAAGAAAACAAAATCCCTTTTTGACTAGGTGTGGTGCATCTCTCTTCAGAATCCATAAAGCCACTTAACTTGGCTGTTTTTGTCTGTCAGACTATCTTTTTTTTTTCTTTTAAAAGACATTATTTGAATGGAGCTTAATGTTCACATTTCTTGGGAATTCAGACTCCTGGTCATGACAGAAGATGAAAGGAGCTGAAATTTCAAAGAATTTAAAGAAGCAAATCTCTTTAAATGTACTCCATGTCTACTTAACTCTTTTGAAGTTGACACTATCTAAACCTTTTGAGGCCTGGCAGAAAACTGGTAATTTAGACATAGTTTAAATTTTCAGTTTTAAAATGTAAACACTATTTCAGTAGCAGTCTTGTACTCATGTTTTGAGTAACTTTTGCTGTATAAGGCAGGCACTACCTGAAAATGCCAATGAGATAAACCAGTAAGCTCCAACATATGAAGGATTGTCAATGTGGGTTCTGTGTTTTGGGGGTTGGGGTAGTTGAGTTGGCTGGTTTGTAATGCAGAGTGATGCCAACAGTGCAAGTTCAGTTCAGGCTGAGGTTGCCATGAAGGTTTCTCTTTCTCAACCTGTCCCTTTGCCTGAGGTATGGTCACCCTTAGATTAAACTCTCCACTGCCCCTCCCTGGAATTATGGTAAATTATTTATTTTTTACTTTAATTATTATTACCAAAGTTGAGAGAATGTTTCAGCAGTAGCAAACTTGAGTTTTAAGTGGAGTCTGAGCTCTTAAGATGTATTCCAAACATAATGTTATGAGCTATTAAGTAATAGATCTACTCCCTCTTCATAATTTGAGCTAAATGTCGGTACACACTGTTGAACCTATCACCACTTCACTTCATATCAGTGGCTCAGAGTGATACTGGCAGAAACATTGGGGTCTATGAAACAAGCCTATCAGCCACCACCATCAACCCATGCCAATTAAAATAGTCTGCAGCATCTTTCCTACATCTAGTTGATTTAAGTTGGTGTAGTTTCATACCAGATAGAATTTTCCCAATTTCACTTTGTTTTTTTGCTTGGTGTGATGTTCTTCACTTTGAATGCTGCTTATCATCCAACAGTAAAATAAAAGTTGCCTGACTGAAGACCGCATCCTCTTTTTTTTTTTAAAGTGATGTGGGCTATGAATCAGACACTAAATGTCAGAAAGTGACTGGGTCAAGAAGATTTATTCAATGTTATATCTATAAAGAAGCTTATGAATCACCTCCTAGGTGCTGTATCAGTGTGAAGGATTTTTAGAGAAAAATAGAGACACAGTTTATGAAGAACCAATTAACATTTTGAAAGCAAGTAAGGTAAGCACTCTTGACCTAGTTCATGGAAGCGTTGCATTGTATTGTATTGAACCAGTTCCTGTGGGTCTGAATTGTAGCGTCTATTCTAGGTGGAATGGGATAGTCTCCTTTCCAAAATGCAAAAATTTTGAAGCTTACATTCTCAAACATTGCTGATAAAATTTTCTGCTTACATCTGATTACATTTAGAATTTTTTTTAAGATTGTGGGTTTATAAATTTGATATCTAGCTTGATCTATTCACCAGGTTTCGACAATGTAAAGTAAATTTTTGCAATTCATACTGAAACTTGAAAATTTTCATTGATCCACAACTTGATAACATTTTCATAGATGTTTTGATCCACTTGTGAGCACTTTATATGTCTGTAAAGCTACATGTGAAATAATTGCCTGATTTTTTTTAAAAGTAAAATCTAATTGAATTGATGAAATGTAACAATAGGATTACGTGGCGGGTTCCTGATTCCTAGTTAAACATAACACCATACAAATTGTACGCAAAGGAATTCAACTGATTCATCGCGCATCTAGCTCTCCAACTAAGGGTATCTCTTCTAAATACATTTCTTGTTTCTCCTACTTTCTTGACTGGATGTTGTTAAGTGATTTTAAGTTTTACAACAAGACTAGGTCACTTTATTATGACTTCAACTTAAACAGGGTTTGTTGTAGTTGACTTCTCAGGTTATGAAGCCCTTACGAATTACAAAACTCTGCAGATTGTGAAAGGTAACCTTTTTTACAGTCTGCAGATTGGAGTATATCGTTTCAACTTTCATTACGAGATCAATGAGATTAAATTACAGTTAATGTGTCGGTAATCTTGCCTCTGAACAATGAAGGTAGTCCAGTTATGTGTCTCTAGCTTTGAGAATTATTTTGGCTGTGTATTAATGTTGCACCTGTTTTCATGCAGCTCAGTGTAAATCAAATGGAAACTTTGCCAATTATACATTACAGCATGCTTTATTCCTTTGTGATCAAAGCCAGTTTTAACTTGGATTTGATAACCATGCACTAACACAAGCGGTTAGATTATGCAATTGGAGTCGGAGAGGTCCTAACTACACTTAATTTGAAGTTAACTAAAAATTACTGATAACGTGTTTCATGGTCATGATTTTCAATATAGATTTTAATCAAGAAATCAAAAATATGAATTTTAAAATTCCTGCCATATGTAAATGGACTCCATTCCTACAGTATAGTTCACTATTGATGCTTTGTTAGTGTGGATGAGAAATAGACAATAGATTGTCAACATATTCCACATACAAAGAATAACTCCTATAAAAGGATTGCACATAACAAAAATGGGAACAATAGATTTCCTTAATGGATTAAAACATTCTTGGTGGTTTGAAAAGTGAAGATGGGTGTGGGATGCTGGTAGATGTGGGGTGGTGGTGGTGTTGGGGGGGAAAGAAGAACACAATGACCAAAATGAAACATTTCACAAGAGTTTGGTTAGGCTTTTGAGAATATGGACAAAAAGGAAATGGTTTTAGAGAATTTTAATGACTGAAATTTCAGCTAATTGGAAGATAAGAACAAGTGTGCTGGGATCGGGTTTTGGAAATTTACAAATGTGACAAAACCTTTGGATTTTCAGATAAGTATTTTAAAGTTCATGCTTTGGTATATGAGCCTATGAAGCTTTTCTAGGTAACGGGTAACATGTAAATGGTTTTAGCTGAGCTGAATTTTGTAGGGTATTACAAGGGAGTGTGGAAGAGAACAGGGGAAATCTGAAATTGAGATTTTAGCATTGAAATGTTTTGTGTTTGTGTGGTATGTCAGAGATGAAATGTTAGTTACACATAGCTGCTATTGGATTTGAAGATTCCTTTTGAGGTCGATAGAAGCATTTAGTCATTGGGTTCTGTTCAAACAGACAACACAGGAGATAGAGTTGAGCACAATTGCTAATGGATGGGAACTGAATGCTTTGCAGCTTACTGAAGAAAATTTATGGCTTATTCATAACTTTGGAGCTGGTCAGAACAGCAGGAACAAATGGATATTTAGCGTTTTTCTGTGCTGGCCTGTTTGTGGATATATTGCAAAGAGGCAGAAAGTAGATTCATAGAAGAAAGCATAGGATAAGTCATTGCAGGGAAAAGGCTTGTTGGAATATTGAAAAGGAATTGTAATTTAGCAGTGGAGGTCAGATGTAGTGGATAGTTAATTATATTGAGATTTGAGGAATATAGGAGTATTGGATAAACTAGTGGCATTCAGTGAACCCCATTTGAGTGTACAAGGAATTAAGTAGAAAGTCTGTGTCTGGCAATGACTGGGTTTTTCTCATCATTGCTATGAGGTTGAGTTTGGAGAACTTATTGCAAGGCTGAACCTATTTTAATTAGTAGAATTGGTCATAGATTACATTTTGGATAACAATGTTGTAAGCAAATAATTAGAAATATGCCCTAATTCTCAATGTTGAGATTTTGTCATCTTGTTACTCGTTTCCAAAGTCTGAGCTGATTTCTGAGCTGTTCCATGATGGCGATACTTCTGCAAGAAGAGGTCAGATCTCCAATGTAACTTTAAAGTCTTTAAAAAAGGCCTTACCAGTGACCAGTGAGCACAGAAAAACAGTGGGATACCAGGTAATAAGCTTCATTTTCTAAAACAGAATATGCTTAGATTTTCAATGTTGGCTCTATAACAGTTGATGCAAATATTTTATTAACTTCATGTTTTGACAGCAAAAGTGCTGATATTAAAATTTCTCTCAGGACTGGTTTGATATTCAGCATTTCCTTTTGAAAAATAATAACATTTTAATGGTGCCTTCCACTAGCTCGACCAATCTAGAAATGTTTACATTACCTAGGATTTAAAAAAAAAAGATCTTTCCTGATTGTACAAAATCTAAAGCTCTAATTGAGCAGAACATGGTATAATGAGACATAGACCTAAAAGTTGTAATACAAATGTGTGAAAATCTCATTGCTCAAAGCTTTTGCCCAAACAATTCCAAAAAACTAAATGTCTCAAGGCTGGTTGCGGGGTGTGTAGTGGTGATCCCAGCTGATAGTAATACAAGGCAAGTGTGATCCTATAGTTGTTTTTGTAATTTAGTTTACTTTTATAGCGGTCAGTCACAGGTTGTTAATGTACTTTATAACAATGTGTGTAATCTATTACACAAAAAATGCTAACTGTTATAGAATAAAACTTATTTGAAAGTCTTATTAGAAATATCAGATAAGACTGAAGGTAAGAGGATCAGATTCTTATTCAAGCCTTACTTGAAGGATCGCCATTTCCAGTTTAAATTTCATTATAATTTCCTGGTTTGGAGGGTGCAGCTACAATTTGGTTTTATTTCTGGAAAACTTTTGTATTCGCTTGATGCTATTTAATTAATTATTCTTGACGCTATCAAAGCTTGCACACTTGACATTCAGCTTCCTTTTAAAAGCCTCCTCCTAAAGCAGTCTGGAGATTTCTCTCGCTTAAGCCACTCAGGACAATACTTCCCTGCCCTGACCACTTGAGACTGCACTCTGCTGTCTTTGAAGGATGTCTGCATACTTGCTGACCTAGATAGTACTATTTTTGTCTTTTCTGTCTCCCTAAGTCATAGAATGCATTGTTGTGTATTTTCTTTTTACCCTGATACAACAGTTTATAGGGCACTGAACTATTTATCATCTCTTGTTTTCCAAGCATAATTCAATCGCATGTAATCAAGTTTCCAGACAACCTGAAATCACTCAGACTCAGAAGCAAAACTAAAACAATGGGTGGGATTTTCTCATCCTGTAAATAACACGAGCAATGGTGATGGCTGGTGAAGTATAAAATGGAAAAAGATTTTTTGACAGGTCAAAAGTTTTGACTGGCTAGCTCGTGAGTGGCAAGGGTCCAAGTTGAGTGCATTAACACTTCCTTTATTACCAAATCTTGCCTCACTTCAACGAAGGCTTGCTGTTTTCCCAGGCAGTAGAGAGAATCATGGTGCAAATTCCCAGCATGAGTGGCTACCTGGCAGCTGCGGCTTGTTGACATCTCCATCTGGGCCAGCACTTCTCAACAACATGGCATGTTCCATGGGCAGTGACCACCTGCACCCTCTATCTAAATGTTGGCATGGCAAATTGCCAGCATAACTCTATCCTGCATTGAGTTATAGTACAGTGCAGTACTTCAGATCTGCCCTTTAGAACTCACTGAAACATTTCATTGTGTTGCCACTGCCAGGTCCTGTGCATAGCAGGTATCTAACATTGGCACAGGATACTTCATGGGGCTCTTGGCTTGTTTTCTTAGTAATCACTCATTTTGCATCTACTTGGATGCTTAAAGCAACTCTGATTTGCTTTGACTTTTTGTGCTTTGCTGCTTTCAGAGCTTGCGGTACTTCTGTCTGGACTTTCCTTTTAGTGTAGACAAAGCCAGGCAGTCTGTTGTTGACACATCATTGCCAGTAAACAACGCACCTGTACCAAGTGCTTTTAGCTTGTGGTAAAAATCTGCTTCAACCAAATGACACTATCTCAATGTTTAAGAGGAGTCTCCCTTGGTCATATCCAGGGGGACTGTTGTCAGGATGATCCACCACAGTAAGTCAAGGCATCAGCTAATACCTGTTCATGGAATGCAGTCAGTCACCCATTGATGTTCAGAATCTAGGTTTCTGTACTATTCCAGTCCAGGGAATGGGTCACCGTCAGCCCTGCAGGTGTTCCTCTAGGTTGTGAAGACAGTGTTGCCCCAAATGGTAACTTCAGGAGAAGCTGTGGTCTTCAGATGGTCCTGAGGATGGTCCTTTTTCTCCACCCTTTTTAACAGGGCCTCCAGGTCCCTGTCAGGAAAGTGGGGGTGCCAACTTTACTCTGGTAATTTCTGATGTAGTTTCCCCACACACTAGAACCTTGAAGGGCAATTTCCTGCAGAATCTGGACTGATGCCCAGCTGAGCTTTAAAACCTTCTCCAGTGGTGAAAAGGCCAGAAACTCCTGGTAGCAGTGAGCACTTTGCTGCTAGCTAGCGTGAGAACAGAGCCATGAAGGTAGGATGCATGTTTAATGCAACATAAAATTACATGAAAGAATGTACTAGAGTTCAGAGAAATGCCCTAATATTGATATTTGACCATGTTTTGGCTAAATTCAGCCCACATATAGTATCCTGTTCTTAATTCACTGTAGAAATACAATCAAGCCTAACTGTACATGTTCTGTCCACTTTAGAAACCGGAGAGCCAAATAATAATAGATCATGAGTCTTCATTACAGTGTAGTAAAATACATCAAGGGGCTAATGTGGTAGTCAGTCCAGAGCACAAAATGAAGTGATTTGTTTTTTCTGGCCAGAGAATTTAATTTGTAGCATTTTCCAGCACTCCTAGTTGTGCTACATGTGTCTTCACTACTGGAGTTGGAATTTCAGGTGTCTGAGGTCAGTGGTGTGATGTTGACCTTCTATTATGTAGGTGATGCACAGTGGGATAGAATGGGTGGATTAATGGGGATGAGTACTGGGTGGCTAACTGTGACCAATTGCTTTCTAATCTATAAGTTTCTATATTGAGTGCTCTAGTAAAACTGAATACTAAGAGGAGATTTAAATTTTAAATATAATCTGCTTTAAGGTGGTTAAGGAAATACTCCCTCTAGAGGGATTTGGGATGAAATTGATAATATTTATGGAGAAGTTAGTGAGTTCTCTTAATACAGTGCAGAAACCTATCTATGTTGCAGTGTGGTGGATATAAAGTTGGGGGTTGTGAATAACCAACAGCCAGTCTTGAAGCAATTTTACTCTACCTTTAACCCAATTTGAGTTTCAGAAACATCTATGTTGGTTCTGATTCTCTTGTTTTCTATCACCACCAACCCTGCTTCTTGAAGTGATATTACAACTGTGCTTTTGTTTGGTTGTTTCAGAAATTTGCATAGACTTGTTGATGTGCTTACACGTTCTGTATGTTATCTACTATCACACTGTCTTATCGAGTTAGAGCTGACTACTTCAGACTAATCTATAGCACTTTAAGTGTTTACAAGTTACTGAGAAACGTGTGATATTTTTCTGTAGTTTCGAGCATCACTTAATCGCCTAATGGAAACTTTGAATTCAACATCTCCTCACTATGTCCGCTGCCTAAAGCCAAATGATACAAAGGAACCGTTCTTGTGAGTAAATCTGCCGCTGCTGTTTTTCAATGTCAATAAGTGTAAGTGTGTTTTTGATTCTCTTGAGACAGGTGTGAAGTACATTTGCCACTAGATAGGTCAAATGGGCAAGATATGCAAAGCATATAATTCTACCCAAAAAAAACCCAGAAAAATGGTGCTTTAAAATGTTGCAGACAAAGATGTGCAGAGTTTGAGGGGGAAGTGCATAACAATTGACTTTAGCCTCATTCCACCACAATTTCTCAAGTTTTCTTTTGATCATTTAAAATAATGACCATGGATTCTGCTTCCATTGGGTTTTTCATTTTCATCCCAGGCTGTGCACAGCTTTGTCAAGAGAACTAAGGAATCTGTCAAGAGAAAGCTATGTGTAGGTTTGATTCTAACACTGTACAAATGAATAGGTTTTTAATGAGAGAGGATTCTATCAATGAAAATATTTGATTCCAATTTTACAAAAATGTTTTCACATTAAACATTTCAATCAGATCTACTCAATCCTTTTGCTCTGAACCATCTCCATACCTCTATTTATTTTGACTGTACCTAGTTGGTTGGTAATCTCTCTCTGGCTTGTGGCATGTTTTTCCCTTCTCTATTTTTTCCATTTGTGAAATGCCTTGATTTTTTTTTTAAATTGTGCCCTTATAAATACAAAATGGCTGGGACAACAACTTGGCAAATGTTTTGCTGTTGCTCCTCATGTTTTGTACTTTCTGGAGGATTTTTTATTGCATAAAGGATGGCTACAGCATCTTTTGTGGCATAATCATTATGGTAAATGCATCTAATACAGATTTCATTAAAGTCTCTTACTTTAAATACAAACATTTTAGTTCAAAAACAATGCCACTGTTCTCAGTACTAATATTGTTATAATTGAGTGCTGACTTTAAAACTGGAATTATACAACTGTAAATTTCACTTAATTTTGGGGGTATGGGTAAATGAAGATAAAGACCTGAGAATTAGTGATCAGTTTTAAGGTAAAATATTTACTATCTTTTTTTTTAAAGCTGTCAGTTTGCACCGCTTCCCTGCTTTTCCTTAATTAATTGAGGGCCCTGTACTTTTTAATTTATTCAAATATAATTTCTTCAGCTAAGGGTATCAGAAATCTTGATGATATGAAGAGAGGGGTTTCAGATGATGGAGTGGGTAGGAGTTGTGAAACTCGCGTTGTGATCTGGAATGCATTACCGAATATTCCTTTCTGCAATGTTCAATATTGAGCTGGATAAATACCTGTGTTTGGGGTGGGGGGGGTGGTGGAAGAGATAGAGCTGGGGCAATATGGAGAGTGGGATTAATTGGATACCTCCAAAAAATGGATCATCTGGATGGCAGCTACCTGTGTTAAATTTTAATGTGACTACTACCCCAGTTTCAGACAGTGTTGTAATGTTTGAAAGAAGCTGATGAATAACTAGCTTTAACTGCAAAATGTAGTAAAGCAATACAGTATGTTACTCAGGACTGAGTATTTGAGCTCTGCTTCACTTGTAGTTAAAGGCTATTGAGGTCAAAGTTTGGCATTTCTGCTGCAGGTTTAATCCAAAAAGAATGGTTCAACAATTAAGAGCCTCTGGTGTTATTGAAACAATCCGTCTCAGTGCTGCTGGGTATCCATCAAGGTAAGTATGAATTGCATTGAATGTGGTTCAAAGAGGACGGAGTGTTGAATTGTTGTTTTTTTTTGTCTTGAACACTATGTATGTGATGCTTTGCTCAGTACCTTGGGCAGTGCTTTCACTTGCCTAAATTCAATGTGCTGAGGAATTAAACCCCTTAAAACTAGAAGAAACTGCAACTATCATGTCTTTCCCACTTTCAAATACTAAGGTTATTGCTCCTCCAGGATAGATTTTATTAAGTAAGTGTCTGATAGTTAAATTAATATAGCAGCTACATTATATGCATTTGATAGTGGTCAACAATAGTTACTCTTCATGTGGACCATATTTTTCCCACAAATGTAAGTGAAGCTGTGCAACCTGTGGCTATCCAGCGGAGTTCAGGTACATGGTTAAGGGCAGATCTAAAAGATATGTCCAAGATATACTGCACTATGTTTGAAATTGTTGCATTTGTGTAGTAAATGCAAATTAAAGCTGACACTTCAGTTTTAGTACTTTTTTTTTAAATTAGGTGATTAATGTTTACTGTCAGTCATCCTTTGGCATTGAATTATTCAAAGTATGACCACTCCTTCCTCAAGAATAGAGCTGTTGGTTTAAAATTTAAAAAAAAAAATTCTTGTTTTGTGTCCCTGGTTTTGGATTGAATTCCCCCATTTGAATCTACAATTCCTACTTGATCGTCTGTGCTGTTGAATTTTACAATCGTATCTGATTAAGGGGGAACGCTGGGTTTGTTTGCATGGAATATTGTGGAAAGAGTTAAAGCAGGGGCAGGCTCATCAGAGGTTAGAGTATAGAAGGGGTCAGGAAGCTAACTTCAGAAACAGCAGATAAGGGGATAACTGAGAATGGGGTCAGTCGAAACAGGACTGAGGGTGTTGTACTTAAATGCAGTATATAAAACAAATGAGTTTGTAGCACAGATTGAAAATGGCAAATATAATGTTGTCGGTATCTCCGATTTGTGGCTGCAAGGTTTTCAGGGCTGGGAACTGAATATTGAAAGGATAGGTGGGAGGGTCACTGTTATCTTTCTAGTAAAAGATGACAGTAAATCAATAAGCAATTTTATAGGGCCAGGTGTAGAATCTGTGTGGGTAGAATTGAACCGCAAAGGAATAACTTCCCTGATGGGAGTTATATATAGGCTGCCTCGCAGTGGTCAGGATGTGGGGAAGAAAATAGAAAAGCTGTAAGAAAGACATTTGCAATAATCTTGGAGGCCTTCAGTATGTTGATAAACTGGGAAAATCAGGTTGTAGATTTTAAAGAAAATAAATTTGTGACATGTCTAAAAGATGGGAGGTCACGCCTGACCAATCTGTTAGAATTCCTTTGAGGAGGTAATGAGCAAGTTAGACAAAGGAGAATCAGTGGACGCAATCTATTTTGTGTCCCAGAAGGCCTATGACAAAGTGCAATACATGAGGCTGTTAAATGAGAGCAGGGCCTATAGTATTAGGTGTAAACAGTGACCTATGTAATGGCTTGAGATAAAAGAATAAGTTTTTTCAAGATAGCAGCCGGTGGCTAGTGGAGTTCTGCAAGGGTCAGTGTTTGGACCACAACTATTCAATGCTATACACAAATGATCTGGACATGGGAACTGAACACATTTTGAAATCTGCAGTATCCTTCATGTGTGAAATTTCAAGAATAGCCTAAAAGAAACATAGGAGACAAGGGTTTATTCAAACCTGGCTGAGTTTCACTTTTTTTTAATTTTAAAATGAAGATTTTTGACAGTGTTATTTATCTTGCATTGGTTTTGTGAACTTAAATTAAACTGGTCTGTTGACCACCTTGAGTCTGTTTTCTTTAAAACGCAATTATTTTAGTCCGTGAAAAGTAGAAGTTGGAAACAGTACATATTTCTATCTTTTTTCATAAATAATGTGATCATTCAAACAAATTTTGATATGATAACTTCAAAAAAAAATGAAGTGGAAAGTCAAGTTTAAAAACATAACTTCCACTCGAAAACATGCATTTCTGCAATTCTATAGCTTTGTATATGAATAGGTTTGGTTCCCCCTTTATTACATTAGCCACCGATGCATTTACCAGAATTTGTAACCGATTGGAGTGTTAAACTAAAACATAATTTCAATGAATTTAAATTTTGTAGCTACAGGAGTTCGGTTCAATACCGGACTAAAGGGCTAACTTTGTTGTTTCAGTTTGAAACCTGGCAAATAGCATACTGTGGTGAGTAAATTTTTAAGGCAGTAGAAATACACCATATTTTCAAACTATTGGACTTGAAACCTACAGATTCTGTTTGGCCTGACAGAAATTTCAGGACAATTGCTCTTTCAAGTACAGATATATCACCATTGTTCTGATGGAGTGATTCTTGACTTTGTAAACAAAGCTTTGGTATGAAAGCATTTGATGCTTTCCTGAAATTTATTTCATCTTTCAGAAGATTAGAATTCCAACAGTGTGGAAACGGGTCCTTTGGCCCAACATGATCCTCCGTGACACATTCATCTACCCTATATTTATCCCTGACTAATGCAGCTAATCTACACCTGTCTGAATACCATGGGCAATTCAGCATGACCAATTCACTCCACATCTTTGGACTGTGGGAGGAAACCGGAATAAACCCATGCAGACGCGGGGAGAATGTGCAAACTCCACACACTCGCCTATGGTTGGAATTGAACCCAGGTCCCGGGCGCTGTGAGGCGGCAGTGCTAACCACTGAACCACATACTCTAAAAATGAGCTTGTTGAAAAAAATACTTGTGTTAATAGCTGCTTAAATATTAATGTTTGCAAATTTCTGACTTTTGGTGAACCTTTGACAGGGGTCACTTGATTTTGTACATCTTACAAAATGTGTGCTAAAAGCTATAAATGTTATGGGTAATGCCAACAGTTGCTTGACAGATTTTCCACAAAGTGGATCTAGGTAGCGAGACTCTGGTGTTTTTATTGCTTGGTTTCTTTTCAATCTTCAAGCACTATATCAAGTTTAGAAAGTTACAGATGGGCAGTACTGAAGAAGACTGTGTTTGGTCCAATTCATCCATATCCAGACCATTTGCTAGTATTTGGCCCATATCTTCCTAAATCTTTCCTATTCATATAATACAGATGCCTTTTTTAAATGTTGTTGTACCAGCCTCCACTTCTGGCAGTTCATGCATACATGCACCACCCTCTGCGTGAAAAAGTTGCCCCTTAGGTCTCTTTCAAATTTTTTTCCCCCCCCTCCCCCTCTATTTCTGTATTCCCTCATCTCTAAGAAAATACCTAGCCTATTTATCCTATCCATGCCCTGCATGATTTTATAAATCTCTAAGGTCACCCCTCAGCCTCAGAGGCTCCAAGGAAAATAGCCCCAGCCAATTCAACCTCTCCCTATAGTTGAAATCCTCCAACCCTGGCAACATCCTTGTAAATCTTTTCTGAACCCTTTCAAGTTTCACAACTTTCCGATAAGAAGGAAACCAGAATTGCACGCAATATTCCAACAGTGACCTAACCAATGTCCTGTACAGCTGCAACATGACCTCCCAACTCCTGTACTCAATACTCTGACCAGTAAAGGAAAGCATACCAAATGCTATTTTCACTATCCTACCTACCTGCAACTCCACTTTGAAGGAGCTATGACCCTGCACTCCAAGGTCTCTTTGTTCAGCAACACTCCCTAGGACCTTACCATTAAGTGTACAAGTCCTGCTAAGATTTGCTTTCCCAAAATGCAGCATCTCTCATTTATCTGAATTACCTCCATCTGCCACTTCTCAGCCCATTGGCCCATCTGATCAAGATCCTGTTGTAATCTGAGGCAAAGTCTTTTCCCCAGGATTGGGGAGTCCAGAACTAGAGGGCATAGGTTTAGGGTGAGAGGGAAAGATATAAAAGAGAGCTAAGGGGCAACATTTTCAGAGGGTGGTATGTGTATGGAATGAGCTGCCAGAGGAAGTGGTGGAGGCTGGTACAATTGCAACATTTAATAGGCATTTGGATAGGTATGGGAATAGGAAAAGTTTGGAGGGATATGGGCCAGGTGTTGGCAGGTGGGACTAGATTGGCTTGGGATATCTGGTCAGCATGGACGGGTTGGACCAAAGGGTCAGTTTCCATGCTGTACATCTGACTCTATACCTCTTACGTTCACGTCCAAAACATTTATATAAATGAAAAGCAGTGGGCACACCATTGGTCACAGGCCTCCAGTCTGAAAGGCAACCTCCACCAACACCATCTGTGTCTACCTTCGAGCCAGTTCTGTAGGCAAATGTCTAGTTCTCACTGCTACCTCTGCGCCAGGGACCTGGGTTCGATTCCACCCTGTGTGGAGTTTGCACATTCTCTAGTGGGATGGTATGGACATATGGGCCAAAGGGCCTGTTTCCACACTGTAGGGATTCCAATTCTAATTCCATGAGATCCAACTTTGCTGACCAGCCTACCATGAGGAACCTTGTCAGAAGCCTTGCAATCCATACAGATCACGTCCACTGCTCTGCCGCCTTCAATCCTGTTCGTTAGTACTTCAAAAACCTCAATCAAGTTTGTGAGACGTGATTTCCCATGCACAAAGCCATGCTGACTATCCCTAATCAGCACTTGCCTTTTCAAATACATTCCCTCCAAAAACTTGCCCACCACTGATCAGACACTCTGGTCTGATCAAGATCACATTGTAGTCTGAGGTAACCTCCTTTGCTGTCCATTACACCACCTACTTTGGTGTCATCTGCAAACTTGCTAATCATCATTCCTATGTTCAAATCCAAATCACTTATTTAAATGATGAAAAGGAGTGGACCAAGCACCAATCCTTATGGCACACTGCTGGTCACAAGCCTCTAGACTGAAAAGCAACCATCCACCACCACCCTTCTCCCTTCGAGTCACTTCTGTACCTAAATGGTTAGTTCTCCCTGTATTCCGTGTGATCTAGCCTTGCTACCCCATCTACCACGAGGAACCTTGTCAAATGGCTTTCTGAAGTCCCTATAGATTCACGTCCACTGCTTTGCCCATATCAATCCATTTATTCATCTCTTCAAAAACTAACTCAAGTTAGTGAGGCATGGTTTCCTGTATACAAAGTCATATTGACTATCCCTAATCAGTCCTTGCCTTTCCAAATATATGTAAATTCTGTCCCTCCGGATTCCCTCCAACTTGCCACCACCGATGTCAGGCTCACTGGTCTATAATTCCCTGACTTGGCCTTGTCACCTTTCTTAAATAGCACCACCACCCTAGCCAACCTCTAGTCTTCCAGCACCTCACTTGTGGCTATTGATGATACAAATATCTCCACAAGGGGCCCAACAATCACTTCCCTAACCTCCCACAGAGTTCTAGGGTACACCTGATCAGCTCCCAAGGATTTATGTACCTTTTGTGTTTTAAGATGTCCAGCACTGCCGCCTCCAGTAATATGGACGTTTTTCAAGATGTCAACATGTATTTCCCTACGTGCTAGACATTCCACGTCCTCCTCTACAGTAAACACTGATGCAACATATTATGTTCCCCCATCTCCTGTGGTTCCACAAAGGCCACCTTGCTGATCTTTTGAGGGGCCCTATTCTCTCCCTAGTTACCCTTTTGTCCTTTAATGCATTTGTAGAATTTCTTTGGATTCTACTTAACCCTCTCATGTCCCCTTTTTTGGCATCCAGATTTCCCTCTTAAGGATACTCCTACTGCCTTTGTACTTTAAGGATTCACTTGATTTCTGCTGTCTATCCCGGACATGTGCTTCCTCCTTTTTTTTTAACCAAACCTTCGATTTCTCTAGTTATCTAGCATTTCCTACACCTAGCAGGTTTGCCCTTCCCCTTCACAAGAACATAGTGCCTCTGGACTTTTGTTATCTCATTTTTGAAGGCTTCCCACTTTCCAGCCATCCCTTTTTTCCTCCAAACATTCATCCTCAATCAACTTTTGAAAGTACTTGCCTAATACTATCAAGTTGGCCTTACTTTTAGATCTGGTCTATTCTTTTCCATCACTATTTTAAAAATAGAATTATGGTCACTGGCCCCAAAATGTTCCCCCACTGACTCCTCAGTCACCTACCCTGCCTTATTTCCCAAGATTAGGTCAAGTTTTGCAACTTGTCTAATAGATACATCCTAAGCACATAGTGAATTGGAAAATTTTCTTGTGCACGCTTAAATTCCTCTCCATCCAAGCCGCTAACACTGGCAGTCCCAGTCTGTTTGGAAAATTAAAATCCCCTACCATCACCGCCCTGTTATTCCTACAGACAACTGAGATCGCCTTACAAATATGTTTAAATGTTTAATTTCCTTCTGACTACTGGGGAGCTCCATAGAACAATCACCAAGGTCTTCTCTCTCCTCCCCCACCCCCCCACCCCCCCCCCCTTCCAAATAACCTCCCTCGACACACATTCCAGGAATATCCTCCCTAAGTACAGCCATAATGTTTCCTTAATCAAAAATGACATTTCCCCCTCCTCTCTTACACATTCCTCCTTTTCCACCCACCCCCTATCAATTCATCCTATAGGATCTATACTCTGGAACATTAAGCTACCAGTCCTGTCCATCCCTGAGCCACCTCTGTCATTGCCATGATATCCCAGTCCCATGTTCCTAGGCATGCCCTGAGCTCATCTACCTTCCCTGTTAGGCCTCTGCATTGAAATAAATGTAGTTTAATTCATAAGTCCTATCTCATTCTCCGCCTGCCCTGACTTTTTGATTTGTTCTTTTTCCCAACTGTACTAGTATCTTTTCCCCACTATCTCTGACCCATAGTCATAGTCGTACAGCATGGAAACAGACCCTTCAGTCCAACCAGTCCATGCTGACCATGTTCCCAATCTAAACTAATCCCACCTGCCTGTGCTTGGTCCCTATCCCTCAATCTTTCCTATTCATGACCTTTATCCAAATATCTCAAAAAAATTTTAATTGTACAGGCATCCATTACTTTCTCTGGAAGATCATTCCACACACGAACCAATATTTGAAGTGATTCCTCCATCCTTTTTTATAAATCTTTCTCCTCTCACCTTAAAAATATACCCCTAATTTTGAATTTTCCTACACTAGGGGAAAGGACCCTCAGCATTTCCATAATCTATACCCCTCATGATTTTATAAGCTTCAATAAGGTGACCCCTCAACTTACACTCCAGTGAAAAATGTTATGCCGTTTCAGTCAATTTTCCCCTCAAACCCTTCAGAATTGTTTTTATATCTAAAAGCAAAGTTCTCTTCAGTCAGTAAAGAGTTAGCTTCTCTGCTGACAAATGTTCACAATGAAGGAAAAAGATTTTGATCTGAAAGGTCGAAGCCCTCAAAACTTGTGTAATGTGTCTACAAGAAATCACTTTTCCTCAATGACTCTATATACAGCATTCAGTTTTAACTACACCTTTACCCACCTGGGTACCACTGTTGCAACCTGTAGTCAGATGTGTCTCCCTATTGTGACAACCTTGGGAGAATGGAAAATTTGAAGTTAAAGTAGGTCATGTGGTCAGTCAGTACAGGAGTTCTTCAAATAATAAGCATTTATTCCTGAGGGGTTGAAGCATTTAATTTTAATTCCTCTTACATCCATCTGTGACCCATAAAATAAGTCATTTTAGTGAAGGGTCCATTAATTATGATCTGAATTATTCCAGACAAAAAGCAGCATTTTACTAAAATTAATGCAAATTGAAACTGGGCATTCCGATTTTATACTTGTGACCCAAACAACAACTTTACACAGACCAGAACTGGAACCATATTACAGGCCCCGAACCAGAGAAGTTGATGGACCAGAGTGTGCTAGATTGCTAGTACAGGTTGTACTTTGTTAAAAGTAGAGTCCCAGCACATTATTACTATTTCAGAAGCTGAGAAGGCAAAGCAACATACATACAATATTCGCATTGACAACAGAAGTGGCCATTTTGCCTCGCAAGACTGTCATTTAATGAGATCATGAGTGTTGCCCCATCACCTGTTTAAATCCTCCCAAGCAGCTCAAGTAAATCTCTCCTCCAGTGTCCCCTGCCAATTCAGGTGCCCATCCTCCTCTTTTCAAGGCTCCTTCTACTCCATAAGAGATTCCAATGATTTGCAAAATGTGAAGTGCTCTCGCTCCTTTTGTTTTGTCTTTAAATTCCTGCCTATCTTCCTGTATTCTCTCCTCAAAATCTCATCCTTTCCTCCAATGTGTGCAATGACCTCCTGTTGATCCCTCACCCAATTTTGAGGATATTCTCCACCCTCTGAGAGATCCTTGATTCTGGCACCAGGAAGGTAATACATCATTCTGATGACTCGTTGTCACCCGAAGAAATGTCTGACCCGTGTTTCTGACTAGAGTCCTCTATCACAGTCAAACTTAGTGGTGCTGAAAAAGAATAATGGGTTAGGCAGCATCCAAGGAGCAGGAAAATCAACGTTTCTGGCGAAAACCCTTCATCAGGAATGATCGAAGGGCTTTTGCCCAAAAGTTGATATTCCTGCTCCTTGAATGCTGCCTGACTTGCTGTGCTTTTCCAGCACCACTCTAATCTTGACTCTAATCTCTAGCATCTGCAGTATCCGCTTTCACTTAGCCCCTATCACAATTGATCACTTGTAACAAGGGATATGTCAGGTTCCATTAGAGTCAGTCCCAGTATCAGAAACCTGGCTCTCAGTGCTGCATTCCCCTCAGAGTCCATCACCACCTTCATTTTCTAAAACAACGTATCTGTTTCTAAAGGGGGTAGCCACAGGAGAGAGCTCCTGTAAATTCCTTGTTACCTGTAACTGCTGCTTCTACCGATCCATGCGGTCCGATAGGATTCACAACTTTCTGCAGATGTGATCATCAGTAATATGTTAAATCACAACCACCAGGTTATAGTCCAACAGGTTTAATTGGAAGCACAAGCTTTCAGAGCACTGCCTTCATCAGGTGGTTGTCCTCCACAACCACTTGATGAAGGAGCAGTGCTCTGAAAGTTTAGTGCTTCCAATTAAACCTGTTGGATTATAACCAGGTGTAGTGTGTGATGTTTAACTTTGTACACCCCAGTCCAACACCGGCGTCTCCAAATCATGATCAGTAACATGGAAACCCTCCCTACACATCCTGACAGGAAGAGCACCACTCTACTAGAGGCCATCATTTGCACCTTAACAATCTACAGACCTAGAAAATAGTACATTGTTACTGCTCTTAAAACACTGCTTGAGCCCAAGTTAGTACCTATGTTTTTATACTTTTAAAGTTTTTAATTAAGAAACAAATGCATATAAAATTCTTATTTGCCTTCATTTGGATTGTCAATGTTCCTAAACTATCACTTCCATAGAACAATGTGTTGCCTTTTGTAAAATGGTATGATCTGAGGAATGTAACAAATAATTGGAATGCATCTAATGATATTCATGCTCAAATTAAAGCCAGTCCCTCAGTAATAAGGAGGACGTGCCTTCTATTCTGTCCACAACACAAACTGATGTTCCTAGTTCTAATTATACAGGAATTTTTATTGGACTGAACAGAAAAGCCACCTTCAAAAAGGCTGGAAACCAAATGCAAACTTTACTCCAAAATAAAGTGGGTAATACAAATTTCCTTTCAATATTAGGAAACCTGCGCATGACCATCAGACTTCACACTTAACTCTCAATGAAGGAAACCTGACATCGTCATGTGTGAATCGTTTTGGTTGTGGAGATTTCATTGCACAGAGTTGAATGACCCGTTTCTGTATCATAACATTATATCATTCTATCATAGAATTTTGTAAATTGTTTCGTTGAAGTTTACTAATGTTGGATTTTTATTTTTTTTTTAGGTGGACCTACGTTGATTTCTTTAGTCGCTACAGGGTTTTGATGAGAGAAGAAAACATTTGTGCAGATGAGAAACAGACCTGTAAAAACATGTTGGAAAACCTAATCAAGGTTTCAAAAGCTATGATATCAGACATTTTTTTTTACTAGTTTAAAGGCCCATGTTGTGCCTGGGGCCAGGGAGAGAGTTCCCTTGGTCAAAGAATTTATGTCTTGAACAATCATTTTAGTTGTGAATGTTTGTTTGAAACAACCAAAGTGCAACCTTTTTTTTTCTGGCACGTGAACAAAATTTGAACCTAATTTTATTACTTCAACTTTTAAAATTGTTTTTCCAAACATCCCTTAGCTTTTAGGATAGCACCAATCATACTTGAAGTATTCAACCTGCTCACCATTGAGTAATATTTGATTAATCAATCCTTGATAAAAATTCAGCAAAGTGATAGATCTCTGACTATTGCTTATGCAGGTAAAAGTAGATTTCACATGGTATTCTTTTTAATTGGGAGTAATATTGCATGTTGATCACTTGTTTGTCAGAGAAATCTGGTTTAATTTCTTAGTTTGAACATTGGTAGAGGAATAGTTAATATAAATTGAAGCTGTAGACTCTCAAATACCACATACCCACAACATGACGACAGTGTGACTCAATGGTAGCATAATCATCTGAATTTGAAGGTGATGGGTTCAAGTCAAGCTCCATGATTTGTTGCAATTCTGTCAAACTTGGTTTTTGTGCAGTACTAAGGAAATGCTGCACAGTTAGAAATGTTTTGGATGAGGTATTAAACTGAGGTTCCAGCTGTGTCCAATTTGCCATATTCTGAAGGCGTGCAGGGTGCTGTTCCTGTTTCCCTAGGCAATATTATTCTCTCCATCAAATTTTACAAAACAAATTATTGTGTCCCTTTTAAGATTATTTGTGGGAGCTTGCTGTGGCTAAATTGGCTGTTGTGATTCCTACATTAAATATGGTCCAGAAGTTATGGAGGTTTATAAAATCATGAGTGTCATGGATAGGGTGAAGAGCCAAGGCCTCTATCCTAGGATAGGGACGTCTAAAACTAGAGGGCTTAGGTTTAAGGTGGGAGGGGAAAGATTTAAAAGGGACCTAAGGGGCATCTTTTCACACTGTGGTGCATGTATGGAATGAATTGCCAGAGGAAGTGATGGAGGCTGGTACAATTAGATTGCTTAAAAGGCATCTGGATGGGTACATGAATAGGAAGGGTATAGAGGGATATGGGCCAAATATTGACAAATAGGACGAGATTAAATTAGGATACCTAGTTAGCATGGATGAGTTGGACTGAAGGGTCTGTTTCTGTGGTATATGACTCTTAAGTTCTTCTGAACATAAAGAACTTCTTTGAGTCTTCTGGCAGTTATAAAATGTAATGCATAACTGCAATCTTAAGGTGTTCAGTCCAAAAGTGGACCATTGCCACCTATGCTTGACATTTATTCTGTTTTTGTTTTCAATTGTGGTTATTGATTTCATTAGGGTTCAGTTTGTGTTGATTGTATTTAAAGGTCCCCGAATCGAACTCCTCTATTTTCATTGGGCTGAAGTTCCTGAACATTTACAATCATGACACCTTTTTAGAATTGGAAGAACTGCCAGTGGAAGTGTGGAGGCTGGTACAATTGCAATATCTAAAAGGCATCTGGATGAGTATATGAATAGGAAAGGTTTGGAGGGATATAGGCCTGGTGCTTGCAGGTGGGACTAGATCTTAGATTAGATTTAGATTACATTACAGTGTGGAAACAGGCCCTTCGGCCCAACAAGTCCACGCCGACTCGCCGAAGCGCAACCCACCCATACCCCTACATTTACCCCTTACCTAACACTATGGGCAATTTAGCATGGCCAATTCACCTGACCTGCACATCTTTGGACTGTGGGAGGAAACCGGAGTACACGGAGGAAACCCACGCAGACACTGGGAGAACCTGCAAACTCCACACAGTCAATCGCCTGAGGCGAGAATCAAATCTGGGTTGGGATATCTGGTCAGCATGGACGCGTTTGACCGAAGGGTCTGTTTCCGTGCTGTACATCTTTATGACTCTGACTATAATACCTTTTAGATGGAAGAATAAATATTATATACATTAAAAATATGTACTAGTGAGTGATATCTGATCAATGATGGATCTTGTGATTTTTTTTTTGGGTGTGTTTTGTTTTTGCTGGAAAAGCTCAGCAGGACTGGCAGCATGAGTTCTGATTTCTCTTCACAAATGCTGCCAGACCTGTTGAACTTTTCCAGCAACTTTTGCTTTGGTTTTGGATTTACAGCTCATCCACAGTTCTTTTGGTTTTTAAGTTTTTTTTAATTTAAAAAAACTTCTGTTTTATCCGCAGGATGAAAACAAATATCAATTTGGAAAGACCAAGATCTTCTTTTCTGCAGGGCAGGTGGCCTATCTGGAGAAGCTCCGGACAAGCCGACTGCGAGCTGCCTGCATTATGGTACAGAAGATGGTGAGAGGTTGGATGCAAAGAAAGAAATATCAGCAGATATGCCGAGCCATTATTGTCATCCAGAAATACACTCGCAGATTTCTAGCAAAACAGTAAGTAAAACAACACTAAAGTAAAGCAGTCATGAAACAAAAAAAAGTGCTGAAGAAACTCAGCAGCTCTGGCAGCATTTGTGGAGAGAAAGCTGAGTTTGTTTTGGGCCCAGTGACTTTTCTTCAGAACTCCGTTGTATCCAAACAGCCCATTAACTTCCATGTTGTGCAGTGAGGAAACTTGTTTGCTGTTGCTGATTAAGTCAGCCTCCAGAAAAAAGTGACACCAAATGATCTCACCAGTGACTTAGAAAATAGAACATTACAGCGCAATATAGGCCCTTCAGCCCTCGATGGTTCCACATGTTGTTTGCAACAATCTGAAGCCTATCTATTCTACACTATATTTCACTTTCATCCATATGTTTATTTAATGACTATTTAAAGACACTTAAAATTGGCAAGTCTACTACTATTGCAGGCAGGGCGTTCCATGTCCTTACTACTTTGAGTAAAGAAACTACCTCGGACATCTGTCCTAACATCTATCACCCCTTTAATTTATAGTTAAGTCCCCTTGTGCTAGCCGCCATCATTTGAGAAAAAGAGTCTCACTCTCCAGCCTATCTAACCCTCTGAATCTTGTGTCTCAATTAAGTCACCCCTCAACCTTCATCTCTCTAACAAAAACAGCCTCAAGTCGCTTAGCCTTTCCTCATAAGACCTTCCCTCCATACCAGGCAACACCCTAGTAAATCTTCTCTGCACCCTTTCCAAAGCTTCCACATCCACATGTGGTGACCAGAACTGTACGCAATACTCCAAGTGCGGCCCCACCAGAGTTTTTTTGTACAGTTGCAGCATGATCTCATGGCTCTGAAACTCAATCCTTCCATCAATAAAAACCAACCCATCATATACCGCCTTAACAACCCTATCAACCTGGATGGCAACTTTCAGGCATCTGTGTACATGGACTCCGAGATCTCTCTACTCATCTACACTACCAAGAATCTTATCTTACCATCTTATTATTGCAAAGAGTCGTCATCTGTACACTTATACGTTTATTTAACATTAATGATGTACTTGGTGCTGGATTTTAGAAATAAATCTGAACTTTGCATTGCTATGCATCTCTCAATTTTTAAAATCTACACTTACCATTTGAGCCAGTCCTCCAGAGCTGGTTCCGTGGCCAGCACCACTGCCTCTTGGTGCCAAGATCTTGAGTTTCATTCCAACCTCGGGTGACTGTGTGGAGTTTGTACGTTCAAGCTTATACTGGTTATGTGGATTGGCCATGGTAAATGTGGGTTACAGGAACCTCTGGGTCTGGGAGGGATGCACTTTGGAGGGTCAGTCCATACCCTTTCTGCACTTAGGGATTCTGTATTTAAGATCTATTTAAAATCATTTATGGAACTATATGGGGACAACTTCAAACAGGGCCTTTTATAAGCTAACTTGTTATAATTCATTTGTATTGCTAAACTGTGCATGTTGACTTGGCACTTCACTGTATGAAGAGTGTATAAAAATATAATCTTTTTGTTTCAGACTAGTTGATCATTTAAGATTGACGAAGGCTGCCGTAATTATACAGAAACAATATCGAATGTTGGTAGTGAGGAGGCTGTATGTACACATCCGTACAGCAGTAATTACAATTCAAGCATATGCAAGAGGCATGATTATGAGACGAACTTATCATAAGGCAAGTCTTTGTTGAACATTTTATGCTCTGAACAGTTTCTGTAATTGTTTCTGATCTTAACTGTGAAAGTTATTCTGATATCCTGTGAAGAATGAGGTTGTACGATTGATCATGTTTGTGGTCAGAAGGCCAAATCCAAGGCCAGAGTCCCGAGCACAAATCCAGACCACCACTCCAGTTGTGCACTGTCCTAGGATCTGTCAAACTATAATCTGAGATGTTTTACCACTGAATGTAAAAGGGCATGGTAGTTGTTATCCCTCTTTTTGTTAAAATCTAATTCAGCCATTCACCAAACGTTTGCTGGCTTTGATCACGGTTTGTAATGTTCAGGTATGAATTACTGAACAGGGCCTAGGGGGTTTTAAAAGGATGGGATTAACCATACTTTTTGAAGTCTTTAATCATCCCCTACTGTGGCTCCTTGGTATGCTGGCCAATATCTTTCTCAATCAAACACTGGTTTGGCTGCTATTTGTTTAGACCTTGCTGTGTACAAATTGGCTCCCTATATACTGTTTCCTATATTTTTATAGTGACTCTCCTGTCAAAGCACCTCATTGGCTGCAAAACATTTTGTGATCATCAGTGTTTTATAGGTGCAAGTTTGTTGTCTTGCTTCAATATTATGACCTGAGATTGGAGGAGCGCACAGTCAGTCTAATCACTCTACACCATGGATCACAACGTGAAATTAAATAGTTTTTTTTCCAGTTACTGAAATGACCAATTATAAATAACATGCCTATATTAGGTTTTGAAATAAAGATCTATTACCCACATTTAATAAAACACAATTTATTAGCAAAATAAAGCTTCAGTAAATATACAAGAAATGTTTAGTAATTATAAAAGTATAAGTGCTCATCACTCTCTAGATATCCCAAAAAAAAGCACAATAGGCTTCTCTGCAGAGATTGGCGTTCCGAACAAAAACACACGTTTTAACTGATTTGGGTTTTTCATGAAAGCAAATGGATAGTGTAAAAGGTTTTGATTTGTCATTTTTTTTTTCTGGCAAGTGTACTCAGGTCACTTAATTGTATGTGTTTGAGTCCCTGTAGATGCTGCCTGCTCAGGAAATACAATATTGAGAAATGCAATCCCTTCCTTGCAGAAGAACTGTAGGTTTCCCCCTAAACTCAAGTGTTGCTTTCAGCAAACTGGATTAGCTGGACAGCCCTTTCTCTCAGGCTGCTTGTCCCCAGCTGAAGACCACAAAAAATACACTCCAATCCAGTCACTGTTCAAAAAGCCTCCGAACTAAAGGTCACCGCCAGCCATGCGATTTTTAAGCCTATTTTTTAAAAAAAAAATTCAACATACATAAATGAACTTTTCGATCACACTCTCAAAACAAATCCAAGCATTTCCACAATACTTGAAAGAAATCAATTTTTCACAATTCTTTAAAACGTAAATTTGGTAAGAAGTTTTAAGTATGAAGCCTCTTCATTGCATTCAACTTCTGTCGACTTTTGAAGTATGAAAAGGCCTTCAAGGTGCATACTTTAGTACAAAGTTACAAATCTCACAACACCAGGTTATAGTTCAACAGGTTTAATCGGAAGCACACTAGCTTTCGGAGAGCCGCTCCTTCATCAGGTGGTTGTGACACAATCACCTGATGAAGGAGCGTCGCTCCAAAAGCCAATGCTTCTAATTAAACCTGTTGGACTATAACCTGGTGTTGTGATTTTTAACTTTGTACACCCCGGTCCAACACCATCTCCAAATCATACTTTAGTAATTCTCCATATGTTTAATGAATATGACACCAATATTAGCTTTCTGTGGATGTGTGGAAGAGGTAGGGGTACGTGGAAGTTTTTCTTTTGAGTACTACATGAAGTTATTTCTTTAGCATTTCTAAAGACACATGCGCTTACTTTTAATTAGATGGTCCGGGAGCAAAAGGCTACTGTCCTACAGAAGTATGTGCGAGGATGGCTGAGCTTTTTGAAATATCAAAGAATTCGGCATGCGGTTATCTACTTGCAGTGCTGTTTTCGACGAATGATGGCGTATCGCCAACTGAAAAGGCTGAAGGTTGAAGCACGTTCAGTTGAGCACTACAAGAAACTGAACAAAGGAATGGAAAACAAGATTTTGCAGCTGCAGTATAAAGTGAATGATCAGGTAATCTCTGATTCCATAAGTGGAAGCCAATTTGGCCGTGTATAATGCCTCACTGGTGACAAATGTGCAGGAGTATTGTCGATGGATGCAGGATGAGATGTGCACAAAAAGTAACAAGTTTGTACAGTCAATTTTATGGAGTGGGGTCAAAGATCCACAAGTGAAGCATTGCAATGGATCAGAATCTACAGGTACAAAAGCAGAGGTTTTTGTATGATGGAGTGTCAAAGATTGGAGATTTTGAGCAGGTAATAAGTGACCTTGCTGATGCAATGTTGTATTGGAATCCAAGATCACCAATAGTCTTATTGAGGCTGAATGAGGCATCCCTGGGAAGTGACTGAATTAATCTAACATCGTTTTGTGTTGGCACCAAGAATCGAGGTGGAATTGGGACTGGAGTAATTGGCAGACTGATTTTAAAAAGTCTGGGGCACAGTAAGTTGGTGAAGCTCCTCTTGAACTAGGAAATACAAAAAAACTCCAAAAAACTGGATAAGAGGATGGAAGAAGTAGCTGATTGTGTGAAAAGATAAAAAAACTTGTGTTAATTATTGTATGAACTGGTGTAATTGAAACTACAAGTCAGACAATTTTTTAAATATTCAATGAGCTTTATCCATCCTACTAGTTACATTTTCAATGTATCACTTTGCTTTGCTTATTTGCATGAGTTTAAGTATCCTGTTAATATAAATTCTAGTCCTTGGCTATTCCTAATATTGGCTAACTGATCTATAATTCCTTTCTTTTTGCTTGTTTACTATCTTCCAAGTCTTGGAGCTGTTCTGGAAAATTGAAACATTTTATCTCTGCAGTTACCTTTGATAAAGTCCCAAAATGCTCCTCATCCGTGCATGGTTATCTGGAACTTGAAACACTAGTTTCTCCTCTCTCTAATTTTTAGAGTCAGAGTCATTGAGATGTACAGCATGGAAGCAGACTCTTTGGTCCAACTAGTCCACATTGGCTAGATACCCCAAACTAATGTTGTCTCATTTGCCAGCAGCAGGCCAATATCCCTCTTAAACTCATTCTATTCATATAGTCATCCAGATGCCTTTTTTAAACATTGCAATTGTACCAACTTCCACCACTTCCTGTGGCAGCTCATTCCATACAATTACCACCCTCTGCATGAAAATTTTGCCCCTTCGGTCCCTTTTATATCTTTCCCCTCTCGCCCTTAAACCTATGCCCTCTAGTTCTGGACTCTTCTCCCTGCTTCACCCCCACCTGAGGGAAAGGACTTTGTCAATTTATCCTATTCATGCCCCTCATGATTTTTATAAACCTTTTATAAGGTCACCCCTCGGCCTTCAATGCTCCAGGGGAAATAGCCCCAGCCTGTTCAGCCTCTCCCTATAGCTCGCATCCTCCAACCCTGGCAACATCCTTGTAAATCTTTTCTGAACCCTTTCAAGTTTCATAACATCTTTCCAATAGGAAGGAGACCAGAATTGCACGCAATATTCCAACAGTGGCCTAACCAATGTCCTGTACAGCCGCAATGTGACCTCCCAACTCCTGTACTCTTTATTCTGACCAATAAAGGAAAGCATACCAAACGCCACCTTCACTATCCTATCTACCTGCAACTCTACTTTGAAGGATTTATGAACCTATACTCCAAGGTCTCTGTTCAGTAACACTCCCTAGGACCTTACCATTTAAGTGTAATAAGTCCTGCTAAGATTTGCTTTCCCAAAATGCAGCACCTCTCATTTATCTAAATTAAACTCCATCTGTCACTTCTCAGCCCACTGGCCCATCTGATCAAGATTCTGTTGTAATCTGAGGTAACCTTCTTCACTGTCCATTACACCTCCAATTTTATCATCTGCAAACTTACTTACTATACCTCTTATGTCTATGTCAATATCCAAATCATTTATATAACTGATGAAACGTAGTGGACCCAGCACCGATCTTTGTGGCACATCATTGATCACAGGCCTCCAGTCTGAAAAATAACCCACCACCACCACCCCCCTCTGTCTTCTACCTTTTTGATTTATAATTGTTTATTAAGTTTCACATTCTGACACTTCTTGTTTCTGTAATGACTTTTAGAATTTTTATTGTGAAGGTAAGTAATTGCTTAATATCTCTGGTGTTCTTTATTTGACTTGTCTATCTCTAATGGACGAATGCTTAATTTCACCAATCTCTGCCTGTTTGCACACAAGTATAATTTTTTTTTTCAAAGTTAAAAATCTCACAATATCGGGTTATAGTCCAACAGGTTTAATTGGAAGCATTAGCTTTTGGAGCGCCGCTCCTTCAACCACCTGATGAAGGAGCAGTGCTCCGAAAGCTAATGCTTCCAATTAAACCTGCTGCACTATAACTTGGTGTTGTGATTTTTAACTTTTGTACACTCCAGTCCAACACTGGCATCTCCAAATCATGACTTTTTTTTTCGTTTCTTGGAATTGAAGTTTCATACTTCCTTTCTCCTTAGTGGTTTCTTTTCTCTATCTTGCTCCATTTTAAATCTTTCACCCCTGGCTTCTACTTTGGCAACATCAGCCTCTTTATTTAACCAGGTATGGCGTGTAACTCCTTTTACTAGTCACAGTTGGATCACATTTTCTGTAGGTGGTTTTGTGCCAAAAAGAAATATCTATATTTTTTGCAAATTGTTTTACTCTTCAAATGCAAGCCATCACTTGTCTATCTCTTCTAATTCCATATCTACCTTAATTGATCTGTCGTTCATTCATGTGTTTTGCTTTCATTAACTTTAAGATCTTGGTGTTGTATATGAAATGCAAAGCGCAATTTGAAAGCAATATAGTAATCATTGTAATGGTTAGTAGCCCCTTTTCTACAAGGCTATTAATTAATCTTATTGCACAGTACAGCAAAATTGCCTGTACCTTGCTTTGGTTCCTTGATGTAGTTAGGGAAGTCATAAGTGTTGCTTGAATTCATCCTTTAAATTATTACTGCCCCATTGATATGCAAATGAACACCTTGCATAATTGCTATGTTCTTAATGGATGTCTCTAACTTGCTGACTTATACAATGTACTATGCCCTATAGTACAGAAACTGCTGGGTGTATAAAACGTCGAATTTATAGGTTCCCTATGTATGTTGAGTGTCATTATATGCTCATCTAGCTGTTTGACTCTAGCACTTGGTTGCTATGACACTATTCTAATTTAGCATTAATAGTTCTGCAAGCAGCTGAACTAGGCTTTTTCTCTTCTGTATGTGATTACTATTTAATAGTTTGAGCTCATTCCACTTCCAGTTCATAATCCAATTTTAATTTAATTTATATCCTAATTGTCTGAAACTTAGATGCACAAATGTACTCTCCGACCTAGTGAATATACATGTGTATCACTTTCAGCCTAAAAAATTTACAGGACATCAATAGTCAAACAACTGACTCCATAATTCCATAGCTAGTCCTGGCTTTTTTCCTATTTTCGCTCAGCAACTTCCTAATTTAGTGATTTATTAATCACTAAAAAAAAGTCCTGAAAATGGACACCAAGCCAACCCATTATCAGGAAAGAGGTGAGAACTTGTATTTTAGTATGGATCCTTGATCAGAATGAGGCTGATGGACTTGCAGACATTTTTCCCCACAACATTCATTGATCTGTGTATTTTCAGACTTCAGGATTTACTGTTATTACAATTTCATTGCCAAGATGGAATGAAATGGTTAAATTGATGGTTTTTTTTTTGATTTGTAGTCAAAAATTTCACTGAACAGTCTTTGACATGATCTTACACTTTTTTCCTCTATTACAACTTGGCACTATTAATCCTAACTTTTGACCATTATAGAGCAATGGATATTCCCAGATATGAAAATGGTTGACAGCTGATGTTTCTGACAAGGTAACATTTTGTCTGAATTTCATTTTCAGAGTAAGAACAATAAAATGCTCTTAGAAAAAATGGCAGCACTTACTGCCTCTCACAGAAATGAGGTGGAAAAACTTAAGAATGAAATAGAGCACCTTCGGTGTAGAACAGAAGAAACTAAAATCTTGAATCTGCAGCAGCAAGTCACAAAACTCGAAGAGGAACTGGAGACTGCACATAAGAACAAAAGAGATGCAGAAGTTCAAGCTTCTCAGGAGCTAACTGTATTGAAACAAGTAGGAATGTACTCTTTTTCTACAATACCTGTGGTAATTGTATAAACCATTGCATTCGCTTTTTTAAAGCAAGATTCATTTGTCTTAGCAGCTGTCTTCATTGTGGTAAACTGGTTTTCTAAAGGCACTTAATTTCTATTGTTTCCCATGAATAATGGACTACTAATTTCAAGCTGCAATCAGTCTTGGTGATTCATTCATTTCTGACCCTATCTGTTACCTGGTGGATATTGGTAAATAAACTGTTAATTGACTGGCCCATTTATCTAGTTAGAACTAATACTACTTGTGTTTGGAATGACATTTGACATGGAGATGGTTAGGGCTCCAAACATGGCTTTACTCCACCAGATAGGGATACAGCTTTGTGAGAAAACTGCGTTCAATGACTAACGGCTGCTTTATGTTCTTATACAGTTGTTCCTGTTGCTCAGACATACATTTGGCGCAATTACCATAATATCTCATCAGAAAGCTAGCCCACTTTGTGGTTGGGATTAATGCTTTCCATTGTATGACTAAACAAGTTTCTGATGTGACCATGTTGCTTGAAAATGAAAACCTGTTCCTGCTTACAGTAATTCTGTGGTGTTCATGTGTTTCTATCTGTATATATGCTGTTAAACATGAGGGCAGGAGTAGGCAATTAGAGCCTTCTCTGCCATTTAATGATTATGGCTGACCCTATATCTCCAAAGCTATATTCCCACTTTGTCAAATCTGAAATTATTAAAACCTAAAACTTTATCAATCGCACTCTTGTATACATTCAATGGCTTAGCCTACCTAACCTTCTGCAGTAGAGAATTTCACAATTCATTAACCTTTTTATTTTGAATGAAGAAAGCTTTCCTTATCTCAGTCCTAAATGGTCAACCTTGTATCCTGAGATAACTTGCTTCAGTTCTAGACTCCCCATCCTGGGAAAATGGCACCTTTCCTGCATTTTATCCATCCAGCACTCTTAAGATTATTGTCTTTTTGTGTCGCTAAATGGTTGTACCGCAATTGCTGGGAGTGATTTCATTTGAAAGATTGGGTGTATCTATGGTTTAATATTTGTATGTTTTTGAAGTTTATAGTAGAGGTAGAAAATTGATTATAGTAATTTCACACAAATTATACATGTTACAGAAACAGTCTGTGCATCATTCTATTATGTAGTTCTAAGTTTAAGTTTGCATTTAATGTTTTTTTACTTTAACCAGTAAAGCCGCAGCCAAATGTTGCCCTATACTGACCTTTCACCTTCTGTGTATCTGTATTCCCTTTGTCTATCTGGTTGTATAATGTCTGAACCTATGGGCATGCCCAAACTCCAGTGAAGCAAGATTAGTCTAATGTAGTTCAGTCAAACATTTATTTAATCCACTCATGACTTGTATGGCATGGTCAAATTTATTGCACAGCCCTGGTTGTTTATGGGGCTTTTACGTTCTTGATAGAAATGTGGTAACTTTGAATGAGTGATTGTGCTATTGAATCATTAGTAGGTCAGATAGCTAACATTTGTTAAACATTTTGGTACTTTATAAGAATTTGGCAACTTTTTTGGCTAACACCCAAACATAAACTTCTAGTCCACAACCACAACTGTAATGCTATTGAATGTCACTGTTAAATGTTTTGAGAAAATACCTTGTAATTTTAAAATTATTTTCAAATAATCCTTAAACCTTCCAAGCTAACCCTGCATTAGGTGTTATTTGGCAAATGGTTTTGAAAGGGTAGAAAGGACAATTCAGAACTTTGAAGCTGACCAGTTAGTAATATAAAATCAATGTTTTCTCTCTGTAGCTTTCCATTCACGTTTCCAGGTAAAGTTATTTTTATCAAATGAATGATGTCTGCCTGCAACAACAGAATGGTCCCTGGACCTGTTGATCGAGTTCATATGTTCTAATCCATTTAGTTGTTGATGAAGCCAATCTCAATATTGAAAGTGACCCAAATACTTGAGTACAAATTTTAAATATTATGATTTAGATTAGATTCCCTACAGTATGGAAACAGGCCCTTTGGCCCAACGAGTCCACAATGACCTTCTGAAGAGTAATCCACCCAGACTCAGTACCCTACTCTATATTTACCCAGGACTAATACACTTGACAGTATGGAGAAAGTGAGGACTGCAGATGCTGGAGATCAGAGCTGAAAAGTGTGTTGCTGGAAAAGCGCCGCATGTCAGGCAGCATCCAAGGATCAGGAGAATCGACATTTCGGGCATAAGCCCTTCAGGAATTCCTGAAGAAGGGCTTATGCCCGAAACATTGATTCTCCTCCTTGGATGCTGCCTGACCTGCTGCGCTTTTCCAGCAACACACTTTTCAGCTCACTTAACACTATGGGCAATTTAGTATGGCCAATTCACCTGACCCCCACATCTTTTGGAGTAGGGGAGGAAACCGGAGCACCCAGAGAAAACCCACGCAGACACAGAATGTGCAAACTCCACACACAGTTGTCCAACGTGGGAATTGAACCCGGGTCTCTGACGCTGAATCAGCAGTGCTAACCACGGAGTCATTGTGCTGCTCCTCTCAGGTATACAATTATTTGCCACGCTTAATTTTAAAAAAAAGAATTCTTTTTGAAGGTTTTTAAATACAAGTTTTGCATTCTTAATTCCCAAATGAACAATTTAGAATAATAATAATAATATATACAAATGTGAATTGTGATCAAAAAAGTAAATTCAGTATTGAGAGATGAAGTTTTTCTAAGGCATCTTCAAGCACAATGATAAATTGGTTGTTATTGAACTAATCCAGAGAACATCGTCATGGAGTTATACAACACAGAAACTGTCCCTTCAGCCCAACGCATCCATGCCAACCAGATTTCCTACACTGAAATAGTCACATTTGCCTGCATTTGGCCCATATCCTTCTAAATCTTTCCTATCCATGTACCTGTCCAAATGTCTCTTAAATGTTATAATTGTACTCACCTTTACCAATTCTTCTGGTAGCTCATTCCATATACACACCACCCTCTGTGGAATAAGTTGCCTCTGGGTCCCTTCCTTTTTATTAAATGTTCCCCCCACCACCACCTTAAACCTGTTTCCTGTAGTTTTGGATTCCTCGATCTAAAGGTGAAAAACCTTTTATCTATGCCCGTCATGATTTTTTAAAATCTACAGCCGTGGCGTCCTACATTCTGGGAGTAAGGGGACAGAAAAGTCCCAGCCTCTCCTTTTATAACTCAAACCTGCCAGTCTTGGTAACATCCTTAAATCTTCTTCCCCCCCCCCCCCACTCTTTTTGCAATTTCATAACATCCTTCCTATAGCAGGGTAGCCAGAATTGTATGAAGTACTCAAAATGCAGGCTTACCAAGTCTTGTCCAGCGATAAGATAACATGATCAATGAAGACAAGCATGCCAATGCTTTATTCACCACCCTGTCTCCCTGTGATGTCATTTTCAAGGAACCATGTGTCCACACCCCTAGGTGTCTTTGTTTGAAAGCACTCCCCAGTGCCCTACTATTAATTGCATAAGTCCTGCTCTGGTTTGTCATGCCAAAATGCAACCATTCTGCTAATGTAAACTAAACTCCATCTGTCATTCCTCAGCCCATTGGCCCAGTTGATCAAGATCTTGTCATACTTTTTTTTTAAAAAAGAAGTCCTTCACTGTCTGCTTATTACCAATTTTGGTGTCCTCTGCAAACATACTAATCATGCTTCCAATATTCTCATCCAAATCGTTTTATATAAATGACCAACAGTGGACCCAGCGCCAATCCTTGTGGCACACCACTGGTCACAGTTCTCCAGTCTGAACAACCCTCCACTACACACACTCTACCTTTTTTACAGTCATGTCAATTTTGTATCAAGTTGATTAGCTCTCCTTGGATCTCATGTGATCTAACCTTACTAAGTGATCTAACCTTACTAAGTAATCTACCATGTGGAATTTCGTCAAATGTTAAAGTCCATGTAGACAATGTCTACCACTCTGCCATCATTTATCATCTTGGTCACCTCTTCAAAAAAAAATTCAGTCAAGTTAGAGACATGATTTCCCATGCACAAAGCCCATGCTGACTATTCATAGTCAGACCTTGCCTTTCCAAATGCATGTAGATCCTGTTTATTGAAATCCCCTCCAACAACTTACCCACCACTGATGTCAGGCTCACCGGCCGTTCCCTGGCTTCTCCTTGCGGTCTGTCTTAAATAATATCATAACGTTAGCCACCCTCCAGTCTCCCAACACCTCACTCATGATTATAAATGACACTCATCTCTGCTAGGGCCAAAGCAATTTCTTCCCTAGCTTCCCACAATGTCCTCGGATATAATAGGTAAATCCCTAGGATCTGATCTACCTTTTGTGCAGCAGCACCTCCTCTTCTCTAATGTAGACTTTTTTTTTTCTAGCCAGCACTGTTTATTTCTGAGTTCTCCAACTTTCCATGTCTTTTTCTTCACGGTAAATACTGAGACTGGTTCCTCACAGAAGGTCTCGTTGATCGTTAAGGTACCCTCTTCGCTCCCTAGTTACCTTTTTGCCCTTTTAGTATACATCCAGAATCTTTTTAACCTCCTCTGCCAAGGCTTTCATGTCCCTTTTTGGCCATTCTAATTTCCCTCTGAAGTGTACCCCTATACTGAAGGGATTCACTTGATCCCGCTCTTTATCTGACATAATCCTTCCTCCTCCTTTTTCTTGACAAGACCCTTACAACTTAAGTCACCCAGGCTACTAGTTAAAGTTCTATCTTTTTCCACCACTATTTTAAAGCTAATAGAATTATGGTCACTTGCCCTGCCTTATTTCCCAAGAGGAGATTAAGTTTTGCCTCTTCTCTACATATTGATTTCTTAAATTCGTTCAAGAAAACTCATTCCTCTCCATCCAAGCCCTTAACAGTATGGTAGTCCCAGTCTTATGTTTGGAAAGTTTAAAATCCTGTGCTATTACAACCCTATTTATACTTAGTTATCTGTGACCTCCTTACATATTTGCTCATTTAATTTCCTGCTGACCCCTTTTTTTATTTCTCAGTTCCACCCATATAGATTCATTGGATAATTCCTCAGGGATTATCCCATGAATCTATAAGTCTCTCTAAGTACTACAGTGATGTCTTCCCTACTCAAAAGCAGTACCTATCCTCTTTGCCTCCCCTTCTATTGTTCATATAGCATCTGTACCCTGGTATATTGAGCTGCCAGACCTCTCTCTCCCTTGGCCATATTTCAGTGATATCCTAGTCCCATGTCCCCATCCTACCTTACTTGTCAGGCCTCTCGCATTGAAATGTAGTTGAATTCATCAATCATCCCACATTCTCTGCTGTTCTGTGCCTGCCTTGTCTATTTAACTTCTCTCTCTAACTTCTGTACCTCCCTCAACCATGTCTCATGACTGCGTAGAATCCCAACACCTCCCAGACTAATTTAAACTCTCCCAAGTAGCTCGAAGAACATAACACCATAGGCCATTCAGCCCATTGTGCCTGCTCTGCTATTTAATACAACATTAAGTTCCAAGAAGGATTGGGGGCTGAAGTGTTAAACAGCAGGATCTTTATGGATGTGTTCATTCTACAGGCAGTAAAGTTAGAGATTTGTCTGCTCAAAACAGCCAATGATCTCCTCATTCTCATGTGATCAGTCTGTCAAACCTGCACACATTTACAACATCCCTTACCCTTTTACATGAGGTTTCTTGGAATGAAAGCATTCTCAATATTTGTAATCATGTGCACAACAGCCTTCAGTTGAGACCTTCTAGAGGACGTTGATTGCTGTGTGAATGTTAGCACACCTCAGGCATTTATTTGTTTGGTTTTTCTTGTTGGCTTGAACCTGTGACGTTTTAGGTGTGCTAGGAACATCACCTGTTGTCTTTTTTCATGTGATAACTGTTTTGAGGTTTGAACAATGTTGTGATATTCTCAGCATGCTAAGGTACCATCTCCCTCAGCCCATCAGCATTTCCATGGAAGTTGGATGCTGATACCGAATTGTATAAGTGTGAGCTGATAACAACAATAACCACCCTGCATGTAACTGGCTGCTAGAGGAGTTATTGCTGTATGATAGTCTGTTAGGGTACATTCTGAGTCATACATGTACAGTGGAATTGCCTAATGCGAAAAACGATTCCTAGAGCTGCTTTCTCTGTGCATAGTTCATTTCTGCTTTTGTTTAAAGATCTTGGATTCTCTTCACTACGAAGTAATATGTGAGAGAGACTGCCCCCACACCATACGGTGATGCATCGCATGCTAGTTACCACAGTAATTGTGGGTCAGAATGGGTCAGGACTTCTGGCTTTAATAAAGCCCCTCTGCCTTGTGTAAAGGCTGTTTCACACTGACCTTCCTGCTTCCAATTCTTGTTTTGGCATAATAAATTGTGCAAAGTTTCTTTACACCAGCAATCTACTGCTACATGAACTTTGACTCAAAACTCCCAATTTGGACAGTGTTGGTGCTTGTTTCAGCTTCCATTTTGTGAACTTTCATTCTCCAGCTTAATTGTTGAGCTTCGATGGCTGTTGGTTCCATTTGAGACTATTTCCAAAGCGTTACGTCAAGATTCCTTTCAATTGTAATCTCTTTCTGGATTACAATTACTTCACATCTGAAACCACATCAGTTTGTCTCTAGCATCATTTAAGTTGTCCTTGAAAAATTCTACTAACTTTTTAAAAAATTTACACCTAACTGGAGGAGATATTCATAGCTTCACCTTTATGCTTGTTGCATTTTGTGATTGCCCAACAGTTCAGATCCCTGTAAATAGTTTTGTATTTTTTCTTTTTCGGTTTTGGAGTCCAGCTGCTTTACCTGCACCAACCGCTTCAGGAGGTTAAACATTTTGCTTTCCATGATACTTGTTAGCTTGAACAAAATAATGGAATCACTCCATTTAGGGGTTCCAGCTCTCTCCCCTCTATACAGTCCCACGGCACAAACTCCCTGCCTTTTTAAACATGGGAATGACCTGTGTAGCACAATGTACCATAGAAATGTTGGGACTGATTGTTTGTTTGTTTTTTTTTCTTTTTTTTGGAACAAGGTATTTGAGTCTGCACTTCCTAAGATGTTTCCCTCCATGTAGGGTACTTGTCACTCCATGTTCCTTCAGGGTGGATCACATGGCAAGATTCTGCTGCACTGTTCACCTCTTCCAAGAGGTCATTTCCTTTTTTTCCTGACTGTACCTGCTTCAGTACAGCAATGGTACCTTTTTGACTTCTTTTATTGAAGTACCTCCTGATCTGCAGCAAATCTTATTTTTTAGAAAAGCTAATCCATAGATTGGTCTAGTAGGCATCAAAGCAGTTTTCTTGTATTAGCTTCCGAGAAATGCCAGTAGGTTAAAGTTTGAAACAGCAGGAGCTGCTTTATGGGGATATTCAGACAGCAAGATTAGAGAAACCTGTGCATCTCCACCTAAAACAGTTGATTACATCACATGATTGGATCCTTAAAGAGACAGTCCACTGTGCTTGCAGAAATGCACAACAATCATGGCTGAACTTGATGCATTTTATCACGTTGTCCCCATAATAGTTTTGGCGCTATTTAGTTTTTCTTGTCTGCAATTTCTAGCATCTGCAGTTCTTTTTTGAGGTTTTATTTTTGTTGAGGACAATCTAGGCTGGGTCAGGTCTTCAGTGGTGCCTAATCCTGATCCTAAATTTTCTTCCAAGGGAAAGATCAAATTCGTAACTACTTACCCCCTTCAAAGGAGAGAGGCAGACTGTGAATTTGTCCTGGTAGTTGAACCACCACGTTCAGAGGCCTCCTAAAATCTTGAACATTGTGACCATTTTCAGGGATGGACCTGGATGACTTGTTTGCAGAGGTTTCGATAATTTTATTCAATACAAAATAGCCTTAAATGCTGTTCTTTCTTTATATAAGAAATTGTTGCCTAACAGCCATTCACTACTTAAACTTTCATATACCTCTGTCCTTGATCAGAAAAGTCTCAATTTTCATTATCATCTTTAGTCATGTGTATTTTCTACCAATGATAATTGTTCTCCGAAGCAATTGAACACTTTTAAAGTTAACTTGGAGCGGTTTCATTATTTATTCTATTATTTGTCTACTATTTTTAAGGCCTTTTTTAAAAAAAAAAAATTTAACCTTGTTTTTCTAATTGACCTGGTCACGTTTTATTACACACCTCCTGGAGCAGGTGGTACTTGAACTTTTATGCTTCTCCTTTCACAGATAGGGACATTAACACTGTGCCAGAAGAGCAAGCAATTAACATTCAGTCCAGCTATCCTAACAAGATAATTGGATCATAGTGATTTATTAAAGTAACAAAATCATTGAACATAATAGAATTAAACTATTCATCCACTCGAACCATGTCTGCCATTCAATGATAGTAGTTGATCTATTTGTTTCAAGGTTCACTTTCCCACCCACCGCCGATAACCCTTCATTCACTGGCCTAAAGAATCCATTCACCTGAAGGAGCGTCGCTCCGAAAGCTAGTGTGTTTCCAATTAAACCTGTTGGACTATAACCTGGTATTGTGATTTTTGCCTTTTGTCTTAAAGACATTCATTGAGCTAGTCCCTCCCACCTTCTGAGGCAGTGACACAAGAGGATGAGGAAAAAAACATTCTATTCTTAAAGGGAAATTCTTGGTTTTAAAGTATTGCCCTTTATTTCTGGACTGACCCACAGGAGGAAACCAGGAGTGAGTCGAATGCATTGAGATGGTGCCCAGAGGGGACATGAGAAAGTGAGGAAGTTGGCAAAGGGATTGCTGATAGTAAGCTAGAAGAGGAGGAAATGACAAATGGGAGCTAACAGGAAGTGCGAATAGTTGAAAACTGACTCACCAGTACTTCTGATTTAGAGAGAGGTGGGCACTACAGGGGGTATAGTGCTTTACTTCCCCTCCCAACTGCATTTTGATATAGCCGCCTCACCTTTTTTGATTTTCCATTGCTCTTAATTGTTTGCAGGTAAATTATTCAATGGAGAAACTGGTGATTTACAGAATATGGCTAATTTTAAAAAAAGTCTACAGGTGACTTGCACAGGGGAAAAATGCTTTTTAGTTGTGTCTAAGAGCACTTCTGTATAAAAAAGAAAATGGGTTGGCTTTGCTGGGAATAGAGCTGAAAATGTGTTGCTGGAGAAGCGCAGCAGGTCAGGCAGCATCCAGGGAACAGGAGAATCGACGTTTCGGGCATAAGCCGCCCTTCAGGAAAGGAATAGTATGTATAGAACAGATGCTGGGGATGTGGTGGCCAACATACAGGAAGGTGTTCACTCTGAAATTGTTAAACTCTATCTTGAGTCCTGAGTGCCGTAAGATACCTAGGTGGAAGATTGTGTTCCTCCAGCTCGCATGGAACCTTACTGGAGCATAGCAACAGGCTTGAGAGACATGTTGGCATGGGACCACAATGGTGCATTGAAGTGGCGGGCAATTGGAAGCTCTCAGTTTTATAAAGCAGAAGTATTCCTGAAAGTGCTCACCCATTCTGCATTTTGTCTCCAATTAAACAGCAAATGCACTTTGTTCAATTTAGTCCATTGCAAATAAATCACTGTCCGGGACTTTGGATAGTGAGAAGGGACGTGTTAAATGAGCAAGTGTTGTACCTTCTGTGATTGCATGGGAAGATTCCCTGAAAATGATGTTGTGTGAACCAGGGTGTCTCTGAGGGGACATTGCCCTGCAAAATCTTGACAAGGAAGAGGAGGGGAATATATCTGGAGGTGGCAGAAATGGTGGCTTAAAATCAGTTTGGATGTGAAGGCTCATGAGATGTATGGTGAGGACAAGGTGGGGTTCTATTGTTGAAAGGGCATGGAAGGAGTGAAGGCTAATGTGTGGGAAATGGGTCAGACATGTTCCGGAAGGGTCCCCAGATTTGGACATTAACGTGCTGAGTTTCTCTAGCAATTTGTTTTTGTTTCAGATCACCAGCATCTATATTTCTTTGACATATTAATCTAGCAAACTCCTTTGAATTACAGCCAATGCTTTTACATAATTTCTTAAACGGAGGCCAAAATTGCACACTGTTGGTCTCTCCAATGCCCTGTACATCTGAAGCATAACATCCTTACTTTTTTTTTTGACATTGAATTCCTCCTCTAATAAAGGATAGCATCCCATTCGCCTCCTTGATTAAGGTGCTGTACCTTTAATATTAGTTTGTTACTCACTTGTTTGCACAAGTCTTTCTGCACCTCAATTCTCCATTTGAGAAATGTTGTTTTCCTATTCTTTCTGTTGGAATGAGCACCCTCACAATTTACAAAACAATTCTGTTTGCCAGACTTGTGTAAACTCACTCCATCCATCTACGTGCATCTAAAACTTTTTTTGTCTTTGCAACATAGTTTCCAACATGTCTTCATATCATCTGGAAATTAGTTACCATGCTTTCTCCCAGCATCTACATCATTTTAATTAAATTGGAAAATGTTGAGGTCATAGCACTGGCCTCTGAGGGGCTCCAGGCTTCATAATCTGCTAAATTTGCAGTTCCATTTATGCTCATGGCTTTCTGTCAACCAATCTTCTGTCGATGCTGAGATGTCCTCTCCAACACTCAACTTTTATTTTCCATAATAGATCCGTAGCTCCCCTTTATCCTGGGCAAATGATTTGTAATTATTCCTTCAAGGAACTCCAATAAATTGATTAAACATTTCCCTTTGAAACCATGCTGACTCTTCCCAATTACCTTGTTTGCTATGTGTGCAGCTGTAATCTCTTTAATCAATTTTAACACCGCTTGCGTGACCGATTTTTTTCAAGCTAATTGGCTCAATTTTATTTTTCCTGTCTGCCAGCCCCCTCCTTGAAAGAGGTTTATAAAACCATGAGGGGTATGGATGAAGTAAATATACAAGTCTTTTCTCTGGGGCAGGGAGTCCAAAACTAGAGGGCGTAGGTTTAGGGTGAGAGGGGAAATATACAAAAGGGACCTAAGGGGCAAACTGTTCATGCAGATGGTGCATGTTTGGAATGAGCTGCCAGAAGAAGTGGAAGAGGCTGGTACAATTACAGCATTTAAAAGGCAAATGGATGGGCATTTGAATAGGAAAGGTTTAGAGGGATAAGAGCCAATTGCTGGCAAATGGGACTAGATTTACTTAGGATATCTGGTTGACATGGACAAGTTTGACCAAAAGGTATCTTTGTGCTGAACAGTTCTAGATTCTGACCTTAACTATCTCACTAACAGCCCACTTTAAGATCATATGATGAAATCCATCTGGACCCAGTCATGCCAGTCGACAGCTCAATCAGTTTTGCTTAGTTCGGCTTTGTTTGATTTTAATTTTGCCAATTCCGCTTACCTAATCCACTACCTGATTCACAACTTGTAAGGGTGGCACATGTTTGAAAGAGACAAAATGGCCGGTAAGGGTTAAACAGAATTAAATGGCCTGCTCCAGCATTTAAGTGAAACGATGGTACCTTTTTGAACAGCGCTGCACCAAGGTGAATGGGAGGCCGACAAGCAACCATCTGAGAGTTTGATAAAAGGATGCCTAAGGTTAGACAAGTGATTGATTCCAGCCTCATTATTGAAAGGATGTTGTCCCAGTAGGTGAACAGTGCCTATTAGATCAAGGGATTTAAATCTATGAACCAGTCAACCTAACTCAATAGGCAGCTTGGAAAACAGCTAAAGATATTTTGTAGTAATCAGTTTGTTTCTTTTGAGGTTCATTCACCATATTAAGAAATAGGTTCGAGTTAAAGATTCTTCACGTAATCATAGAGTTTAACATAATTGCAGATGCACATATAACCAAAGTATAATAGCATTGGGGGAAAAAAAAACACTTTAAATTAATAAGTTGCAAACAATCTATTTCTTTCAGGACATGCCAGGCATCTCTCTAGGAGATAAGGAAAACATTTCCAGAGGCTGATTAACTTTCACATCTATGTTTTAAAAAGTACAATTAACTTTATAATAGAAAATCAATACTATGAATCTTGTGGCAGTTAGTTAAAACCAACTGTCTTTTGTATTATATAAATAAAATTAGGACAGCGGAAAATGAGAAATAAGAATTCGATAGAGCACATGGAATATAATGAATAACAGAATTCAAACTGTTCTTCAAGGTAAGCAAGTCTGAGAGGTCTGGAGGTGTATAACCAGTAACTTTGGAATGCAAATTAATAGGATGTATAGGAAGATTCCAAAGCCTGGTGACTACAATGTCTATTAAAGCACAATAAGGTCCTGGGAACCTGAGGCTGTCCATAAGAATGCCCATCACTGATTAGGTGTTTCACAGGATTGAGGGTATGGAGTAAGAGGAAGGACTCAGTGACCAAGTTGTAAGAACATATAAAAATGCTGTATTTCACTTTTTTAAAAAAAAAGTCATTGTCCTCGCTCACTGAGCTGTAGATTAGGGAGTGATTGGGTTCTCACATTGAGGCCATCTTCAGGGGAAGATCTTTTGGCCTTTACCCTCCATTTAACCGGCTGTTGCTTGAATAAAAATCTCCTGGTCAGGGTGTTATGCTCCTATGCAATTAGTATTAGCAAGTTTTCCTTCTATCCTTTAGTGAAGACAGAAGCAAAATATTTGTTTAGTTCATTTTGTTTCCTTTGTTATCTATTACTAACTGTTCATTCTCTCACTTATGATATGGGGCTTTCGCGGCATTTTTCTGTCCTGTTTCTCTTGAAGGGTGTTGTCAATCTGGTGCAAAGGCATCTGCTCAATGGAAAGCCGATTAGAAATAGCTTTGTTTTTGTTTTGAAATTAGACAAATGAATGGGTAGAGTCAAGATTACAGACCCTGGATTTTTGTTTTGCTTTCAGTTGAAGTTGGGTTTTTGGAGTTGAAGCTTTTTGATATCTTTTTGCTGCTAGATTCATTCTCAGTGTTCCTTCTGGATTGGAGATAGCAAGAGGGAAATCTGTTTTGTTGAATTTGCTTTTGCTAAGGTTGTGGTTATGGGATGCTGCTAGGTTGGAAAATTTGAATAGTAGTTAAATCTATTAAGTTTTTTTGATAGTGCAAGTTATGCCAATTCTGTTTTGTTTGTATTTTAACTATGGTCTAAGAATTAGATTCCCTACAGTGTGGAAGCAGGCCATTCGGCCCAACAAGTCCACACCATTCCCCTACATTTTATCCATGACTAATGCACCTAACACTAGGGGCAATTTAGCATGGCCAATTTACCTAACCTGCACATCTTTGGATTGTGGGAGGAAACCATAGACCTGTAGGAAACCCACGCAGACACTGGGAGAATGTGCAAACTCCCCACAGTCAGTCACCCAAGGCTGGAATCAAATCTGGGTCTCTGGCACTGAGAGGCAGCAGTGCTAGCCACTGTGCTGCCCCGAAATAGTGTTTTGCTTAAAGCCTAGTAGTTTGACCAATCATATCACATCAGAAATACAGCGCCTTGCACTTGACTTTAAACAAGATAAGTTAAGGTTTAGGCTCTCTTTTTTTTAAATGAGGGAGTTTGGTCTTCTAGTGTGTTATGGGCCAGACCAATATTCATTTTACTTTTATTCCTTTTATAAATACCTCCAGAAGCACTTGCTATCCATTTTTACATCTTCACTAACTTTTCATCCAGGTTAGCTACAGCTGTTGTTACTAAAGACTAATCCCATCTCTGGTTTGTGTTTGGAGGGAGAAAAGCTTAAGTTGTTCCCAATACATCAAAACCTGCAGAAGTAACCTATTTCTTTACCTATTTCCAGCTGACTCTGTATTTCTGAAGCAGATTGCTGAATTCTAATAGGTTTGATGCCAGTGTCATACTTAACATATGTTAAGCTTTTCATTTTGCAGTGGGCACTTACATTCACAGTAAGTCAAATTTGAGTTTTTGGAAATTATCATTTGGTCTAGCTTGTATCCTGCTTTCTGTGGTTTTTGGCATTTCAATATTCCTGAAAATATTAAAGTATATAATTCTTTTTTCAGCGCTTTGCTATTCTTGAAAAGGAGAAAATTGAGTTAAGTGATGAAAAAGAAACTTTTAACAAATATCTTCAGGAACAGTCCAGGATTATTGAAGGTATTTTTAAAGTATTATTTAAATTTATTGATGGTCCTTTTTCTTTCTATTAACTTCAGTTCTAAGCACTGTTTTACATAAAGCAACATTAGTTTTAAGATCTCAATATTTGACAGATTGAATGCAATACTCATCCAGATATGATTATGGAGGTAAGCACCAAAAATATGAATTAATTTTAACCAAGAAAAACAAGTGCAAAGCCAGAAAATGATTGTCTATTGTACTTCCACTGATAGGGAACATTGGTCAAATGAACACTTTCTCACCTTGTCTATATATCCCATCAGGTCATAAGGTGCTCATCTCATTAACAAAGCAATCTCAAATTCCCTCTGTTCTGATGGACCTTAGGCACCTTCTCTGAGAGAGACTTACCATCTCTACAATCAGCACAGGAATTTGATTTGAGGATTTGTTTTATATCCACTTATTTTGAATGCATTTTGACCAGTGTGGTCAAAATTGCACATTGTATTTTGTTGTGGTCATCAGTGGCAGAATGGAGTAATTTTATGGCCATTTATTGTTCGTTTTCTATTATAAATGTGCATAAGACTTTAGAATAACCACGCCAAGATATGAAACTTTAAAAGAGGCTGCATAAGACTGCAAGTTATTAGGGGCTCACTGTCTGACCTGGTTTTGGCAGAAGATTCTTAATTCAGTGCATGTGACATTGCTAGATGTTTAGTTTGCAATAATCCATGTGCTTCACTGAATTCAGGTAATTATTTGAGTTTATTCAATTTTTTGGTTCAATCAAGGGAGCTAATTATGAATAAATTATTTGGGCAGTGGGTGTAGTATGATGTTTATGAATATGCTAGTGATTTTAATTGATGACTCTGACTTGAAAGTAGAGCAGAAGAACCGATCCGAGCATAATGGGCAGTAATAAGACTCTCCAGCTGCATTCAGGAATTTTGTGTAACCCTGTAAATCTAAATACTGAAAGAAATGACAAATTAGAAATAAAAGATTACATGAATGGGAACAGCCTTAGTGTAAAAGTCGGTTATTAACTATTTCAAAGTATTGGGGGAAAAAGGCAGTCAATTCTTCAACTTTATTTTATTCTGCCAAAGAACATTGAAAAACAAATTGCCAAAGGCCAGTTAGCATTAACATCTCATTGGGGAAAATATTAGGACAATGGTCTTCAAATCTTTCTTTGAGCAAATGATCACTTTTTGAATTTATGAATAAGCATTTTATTTTCAGTGCTGTATTAACTTGTGTACGATATCTGCCAATGCCTTGAATTCTGGGTTGTAGTTGGAGCCTGCTAGTCATATACAGTCCACTGGATGGATATCTGTGAAGTGGGTGTGATATTTGGACTTGCGTTTCTTAATTTGGCTCCAGATACATATGACACATCATTCCTCCAAATGAAGTAAGCTTCCATTTTAAATGCACAGGATGGTAGATCCAGGAACTTTTCTGTTTTGAGTCCCCGAAAATCACAATCCCTTCATCTCTTTCAGCTCAGTAACACTTTACGTAGCAACCATCAACTTCTCTGCTTTTGTAAATCAAACACCTGTTGGAATTTGGTGGCCAACTCTCTAATGTTTACTTTTAAGGGATAGGTTTTAGACAAATATGACTAGCTCTACCACATCTGATTTCTGGAATTACCTGTCAAGTTTCGTTGCTAACATCCTCAGGTGTGCATGGATGTTTTCTGGGTGGATCCACTTTCTTTGCATTTGATATTTTTCTGGTATTTTCTGCAGTCTGTGTTGTCGCATTTTGTTGTAATTGGGAGAACCAGCGACTCTGTTTCAATTCAAATGCATTCACTGCACAAGTATTACATGTGGCAGATGGCTAGTGCATCTTAGTGTGGAAGCATCAAGTGATGTGCTTTGGATTGCTGTTACTATTTCTTCTTTTACTTAGTCTTTGACTACTGAGTCAGCAACCACAGTCATTGCTTCTATAATTATGTTAAATCTCCAAATTAATTTTGCTAGAAGATGACAAAAGCAAAATTATTCTTCAGTGCTGGCATTACCTTCTTTACTATTGGTTTATAAAAAGAAATGACTTGCTTTCAAAATAACCTCCAGCTCATCAGCTTTTTGTCCAGTGTGCCATTCAAGGGAAAATTATCCTTGAATTGACTGTGTATTGTTGTGATGTTGTTCCAAAAGCATTTTTTACTTATCAACTTTTATTTCGACATACGAGGCAAACTCTATCGTTTACAAATGTTCCTATTTGGTATGTAGCTATAAATTTTTTGGTTTCTTCTTGATAGTCCAGATTCATAACTCATCGTTATTGCTTCATCTTTGGATTTAAGGACACTTTGCTGCAGAGCACGCTACAAGTAGACCTCTGGATCTGCATCTCCAGTACATCTGGGATGTTGTGGTTGCTGCTTTCAAGTGTGGAGACATGGAAGGCCACGCCTGTGACTTGCAATTTGTTTCAAGAGCCTCTAGTCAGCTTGCATTGCTCAGATATTGGACATGCGGCATGGACCTAATTTGAGCAGTTGGGGTAGTGAACTTTCAGGTCTGCAGTGAACAGACGGAGGCGCAGGAGTAGCCAAATTGACCGTGCAGCAAGTCCATATTGACATGGACTGAATAGCCTGTCTGTCCTTAGTACATTTCGTCGTGTGCTAATATTGCCACCACAAACTTGTCTTCACCTGGCAAAGATAGTCCCTCTGGACCAATATGAAACATGATGCAAAAGCTGTTAGTAGTATGCACTTTTTTTTTCTCTCTAGTTGTGCAGCTTCTGGAAGTGGAAGTCATGCAGTGGTATGACTAACAGATGGGCAGCAAGGGAATTGAAGTAGGTGGTGAGATTGACCATCTGGGACTCTGTTGATTTCAATCTGTGTCAAAGGCCACAGTATTAGAGCCTATTACAAAGGATATAATAGTAAGCATTTAGAAATACAAAATATAACCAAGCCAAGTCAGCACAGCTTCATGAAGGGGTCATAATGTCTGACAGATTAATTAGAATTCTTTTGAAGATGTGACAAGCCGAGATGAAGAAAAATCTATAGATGCAATATATTTAGATTTCCAAAAGATCTTTAAGATATTGTACATAAGATTATAGGATAAGAGCCAATGATAATATGGATATATTTTTAGTATGGATTGGCTAACTGATGGAAAACATTTGGGATGAAGACATTTTCAGGATGTCAACCTGAAGTAGTGGAGTGCTGCAGGTCGCTATTATTTTCAATATTTTACTAATTTGGATGAAGGAAAAGAACATTGACAAATTTATGGATTATATAGTCGAAAGGCAAGTGGTGTGGATGACTCTGTCTACAAAGGGACATAGACCAGTCAAGTGAGGGCCTCAAAACTTGGCAGATGGCATATTATATGGGGAGTATTGATTTTATGCATTTTGGCAAGAAGAACAGAGGAACTGATTATTTAAATGGAGAAAAACTGCACAATTCTGCAGAGAGGGATTTGGGGGGCGGGGGGGGTCTACTTCTGTAAATCACTAAAAGCCAGTGTTTGAGTTCAGGTGATGAAGGTAAATAGACAGCTGACCTTTCTTTCACAGGGAATGGAGTATAAAATGGGGAAGTCTTGCTGAAGCAATACAGGGTTAAGACCTCAGTTGGGGGTTGTGTAGAGAAGAAGTAGGAGTTACCAGGTTTGAATTGGACTGAGATATTGAGAATGTCACTGTCACTGTACAGCCATATGTCCCGATCTAAAAAGCAGGTAATTAGGAAAGTCCTCTCAATTCCTAATCCAGGTTCAATGGCTCTAATCTGCAACTTGTGTCAAACAGCTATCAAGGACCACTAAGTTATGTTTGTAATAGGAATTTATGCCAAGTATCAAATTGCTTGGTCCTCCATTTAAAAAAAAAAAAATCCCAATATTGGTTAACTGTGGGAATTCTTACCTTAAAAGAAAGCATTCTAGAATATTCGATTAATGCTAGTGTACATGCCTGTTAGTGCTTAAACCTGCATTGTCAAACTTTAACTTTGTATTGCTATCATTAAAATTAAAAGGATTACATTTTGCCTGAATATTGTAGACCGTTTGAGCCCTGCAATTTTAAAGATCTTGTTTCCTGTTATGCCAACCTTCACCCCATACAATTAATGGAGTGCAAATGTAAATAACAACGTTTCTTATTTGTATTTTCAAGATCAAATTTCCCTGAAGGTGGCACTAAAGAGTCAACAGTTGCATGCTGAATTTGAGGAAGAGCGATTTCATTACCAAAACCTTGTGAAAGAGTTCTCCCGCCTTGAACAAAGATATGAAAATCTGAAAGATGAACTGAATTTCATTAAGGTAATGTAAGCTTTAATTTATTTCACATATTTACAATGTTGACAAAATGAATGTGCCAAAATCTTTCAGTTGTGCCACTACTTTAGATATCAACACTGCTCAAGTCTTCGGATGGAATATTGTTAGAGAATATGAATTAACTCTAAAATTAAAATATTATGTTGTGTAAATAAATACCTTTTTGTATACCCATGTGGATGGCTAGTGGGAGAAGGCATTAGAGAAACTCATCCAAAATCAGTTTTATTTGTATGCATATTGACAATGTCTTCCACGTTTTCTCAACTCTCTAGAACTCCATGAACAAAATAAAAATATTTGTCTCTCTTAATGATTTACTTCTATGTCACATATCTTGCATTCAGGTTGCATTTCATGCTTTCTGAAATGTCTTTATCAATTTGTAACAATGCAAACAAAACAGCATTGTTTTCTGTTCCGAGACCACCAGGAGGCAGCAGTTTGACCTCCTTCAGCTTTACGCTACTGTAAAGTTAACCATAATCTTGCAGGCTTGTGGGAATCTGCTGAACTGTCTGCTTCTATACTAGTTGCATCAGTTATTTCCTACCAGACTGAAGTTTTCTTCTAATCCTATGGCTTGTTACCAAGAGCAGTTTGATACCTATTGCTAGACCTCACTGGGATGGAAATCAAGACTGTTATTCTGACTTATCACTAAAGTTACAAATGACAATTTAAACTGCATAAAATTCCACAATTTACCTAACTCAGACTCTGACAGAAAATACTGATCAGGTTTCTGCACTTTAAGTATTTTACTAGTTATTGCATTTTGACTCCAGCTGTAGGTAGTCAAAAAGCATGGTGCTGGAAAAGCACAGCAGGTCAGACAGCGTTCGAGGTGCAGTAAGCCCTTCATAGGGAACATTCCTGGTTAAAGGCTTATGCCCAAAATGTCGATTCTCCTGCTCTGATGCTGCCTGACCTGCTGTGCTTTTCTAGCACAATGCTTTTTTTTTGACTCTAATCTCCCAGCATCTGCAATCCTCACTTTCTCCTCTAGCTATAGGTAAACTATATAGTGTCAGTAAGTAAATCTATTTCTGTCACTTGCATACACTCAGGAAAAAATATGGGGATTGCGTGCATAGGGAAAAACTGGGAAAGCAGTTATGTCCCTTAGGGTGTAGATTTGCTCGCTGAGCTGTAGGTTTGATATCCAGATGTTTCATTACCTGGCTAGGTAACGTTAGTGGTGACCTCCAAGTGAAGCGAAGCTGTTGTCTCCTGCTTTCTATTTATGTTTCCCCTGGATGGGGTTCCTGGGGTTTGTGGTGATGTCATTTCCTGTTCGTTTTCTGAGGGATTGATAGATGGTATCTAGATCAGTGTGTTTGTTTATGGCATTGTGGTTGGAGTGCCAACTGTGACATCCAGGAATGCAAGTTTGTTGTCGGTTTCTTCCTCGGTGAACTTTATGCCTGTGAGGGTGGTGTTGATGATGTTAAATGTCTCTTCTATCTTGTTTCGTTTTGTGATGACAAAGGTGTCATCTACATAGCGGACCCAGATTTTTGGTTTGATGGTTGGTTGGGCTGTCTGTTCTAGTCTTTTTTGCATTACTGCTTCTGCTATGAATCCTGATAGCGGAGATCCCATGGGTGTGCTGTTGGTTTGTTTATAGACTGTTGTTGAAGGTGAAGTGGGTGGTGAGGCACAGGTCCACTAGCTTCATGATGTTTTCATTGGTAAGACGATTGGTCGTTGGAGTGTGTGTGGTCTCTTCTAAAAGTGTGGTAAGTGTTTCCTTTGCCAGGTCAGACAGACCGTTGCATCTATTCTGAGCTGAAAGAGGGAAGGAAACAAACTGAACACACAGCCCTAGAAAACCTCAAAAAAGACAAAAACATCATCCTATTACCTGCAGACAAGGGTCGGCTCACAGTCATCCTGAACAGAAGGGCCGACATAGAGAAAGCCCATGCACTACTCGCAGACACCAACACCTACCAACAAGTGGCGCTAGACCCGACCCCACAACTAGGAAACAAAATTACATATCTCCTAAGAAAATTACACAGTTCCGGACAATTAAACAAGATGGAATTACAAAAAATGCAACCAGACAGGACTAACATCCCACGATTCTACGGACTACCAAAAATCCACAAACCAGGAGTCCCCCTTAGACCCATAGTCTCACTACCCGAAACATCAACGTACAGACTGGCCAAAGAACTACACGCAAGACTGAAATACCTAGTAGAAGAGTCATAGCACTCCATCCACTTCACCCAGGAATTCCTAAAAATCAAGAACACCGAAAGGGGAAGACGAAACCATGATCTCATTCGATGTAACAGCACTGTTCACCTCCATCAGCATCGACCTGGCAAAGGAAACACTTGCCACACTTTTAGAAGAGACCATCACACACGCACACACCAACCACCATCATCAATCACATTACCAATGAAAACATCATGAAGCTAGTGGACCTGTGCCTCACCACCCACTTCACCTTCAACAACAGTCTATAAACAAACCAACAGCACACCCATGGGATCTCCGCTAACAGGATTCATAGCAGAAGCAGTAATGCAAAAAAGACTAGAACAAACAGCCCGACCAACCATCAAACCAAAAATCTGGGTCCGCTACGTAGATGACACCTTTGTCATCACAAAACGAAACAAGATAGAGACATTTAACATCATCAACAACACCCTCACAGGCATAAAGTTCACCAAGGAGGAAGAAACCAACAACAAACTCGCACTCCTGGATGTCACAGTTGAAAGAAAGGACAATGGAGAACTACAAACCTGCGTATACAGAAAACTGACAAACACTGACCAAATACTTAACTACACCAGCAACCATCCCAACACAAGCGAACTGTATCAGAACACTTCCAACGAGTCACCACACACTGCAGCACAGACGAACTTCGGAAAACAGAGAACCACCTATACAACGTAATCAAGAAGAACGGATACTCAAAAAAATACAGTGCGCAGATTCCTCAGGAACAAACCACGACAAGCAGACCAAACACAGCCAGAAACTCTAACCACCTTACCATACATCAAAGAAGTTTCAGAAATGACAGCCAGACTACTAAGACCCCTCGGAATCCTAGTAGCGCACAAACCCACCAACATACTCAAACAAAAACTAACAAACTTAAAAGACCCAGTACAACCCATGGACAAAACCAACGTCATCTACAAAATTCCATGCAAGGACTGCCACAAACACTACGTAAGACAAACAAGAAGAAAGTTAGCCACCAGGATACATGAACACCAGCTAGCCACAAAAAGACACGAACCTCTCTCTTCGTAGCCCTACACACGGATGAAAAAAACCACCATTTCGACTGGGACAACACATCTATCCTGGGACAGGTTAAGCAAAGACATGCCAGAGAATTCCTAGAGGCCTGGCACTCCAAGCACAATGCCATAAACAAACACACTGATCTAGATACCATCTATCAATCCCTCAGAAAACGAACAGGAAATGACATCACCACAAACCCCAGGAACCCCATTCAGGAGAAACATATAAATAGAAAGCAGGAGACAACAGCTTCGCTTCACTTGGAGGTCGCCACTGATGTTACCTAGCCAGGTAATGAAACGTCTGGATATCAAACCTACAGCTCAGCGAGCAAACGTACACCCTAAACCTTAACGTGAGCTACAAACCTTGCAGCTATGTCCCTGTTAACAGGATTTTCTGAGATGTCTCTTGTCTCTTGTTTCTTGCTGCTTGATCTTCCTTCCCACGTGTTTTTACTTTGTAGGATGCACAGTGACTGATTCACACCTTAGGTCTCTGACTTATACCTCAACAATTGTTTTTAATAAGTAATCTGGTTTTCTTCAGGCTTAGTTTTTACTGCAGAGAACCAAGACCATTTCTGCAGAGCTTGCAGAGACCTAATGTTGTCTTGTCGTCCTATCTTGTTCACAGTCCCAAGCTGCTTAGCTACCTTGGATCCAATCTCATAGTTTGGCAGGCAGAAGGTGTTTGTCATTCGATAACTAACTAGTCACTCGTCCACAGGCAAACCAGCCATTTGTTGCTGGCTGAATTTTCATTTATGTAAACATTTAGTCTCTAAGCCACCTCCACTACTGCTTGAAGCAACTGCTGTGTAAACAGTTACAATAAGTGTCAGGTTAGTTGCCTTCTAAAAAAACTTTGGAAAAAACATTATTCAGTAATCTTATATCTTGCAGTTTTTGAAATTTTATTTTATCTCTGAAGTCATGAAGCTAATTCTTTTAATGAAAGACATACCAATGTAACTGTGCAGCATGTTGAATTATGGGAAACTATTTTGTGTAAATGCAAAAAACATTCTTAATGTTTGCCAACTACCAGTTTGTCTTAACTAGAGCTTCCCAATCTGACCAGTTGCAACTTGTATGTGTGGAGAAGATGACACTGTGCAAGAGATGAACATGAAGAAAATTATTGCTTGCTTTTGTGTGCAAATAAAAAATTGAAGTCACTTTAATCTGGTAGGATAGTTGATGTCAGGTGGCTGAACTAATTTCCGATCAAATGATTAAAAATTCCTTCCAACTTTATCTGAAGTCCAAAGTCATTTTGCCAAAATGCCACTTCTATCAGTCTTCCTAAGTAACTACTTTGGTCACGATAGTGCATAATGTTAGTCACCTGTTGACCTGAACTGTGTTTCAGTCCTCACATCCTAACTATTGTTAACTAATTCCACTTGCCCTCTGCCTCGTTCTTGTTTTGACAATATCTCCTTTAACTTGCTGCTGTCTCAGTACAGGCACCTGTGTTCAGTTCATCATTGGGTGTCTGTTAGTGTGGAGTTTGCACATGCTTTCGTGTCTGTATGGGTTTTCTCCAGATGCTTTGGTGGCCTCCCAATATCCAAAGGTGTGCAGGTGAGGTGGATTGGCCATAGGGAGTATGGAGTTACAGGAATAAGTTAGGGAGTGGGTCTGGGTGAGATGCTCTTGGATGTTTAGTGTAGACTCAATGGGCTGAATGGCCTGCTTCTACACTGTAGGGATTCTGATTCTAACCATCCCTTGCTTGCTTTGGGTTAAAGGTGTGGCCATGCCTAACATTTTTTCGTAGGCCCCATTTTGCTTGTCTCTTTGTGGGGTACATGGAACATTCCTTGTTCCAGTCCTCCACTCCCACCCCAATACGCAACTCTTAAGTACACTGCCATTATTGGTGCTGCTTCCCTCTCTCATCCAAATTGGAAAAAGTCATCTATTTTCCCTCCATTTTTCACCTGCTCTCTTCTTCACCCAGTCCACCTGACTCCTCTCCTCCCTTGCTCAATTTTCTGTTTCTGGGAGCAAGCTGTCCAGCAGTATTCACTATAAGCCCTGACTCCCACAGTTAACCTTGATTACACATCCTCGCCCTGGTTTCCTGTAAAGACTCTATCCTATTTTCCTATTCCTCTGTTGCATCTATCTGATGCCAACTTCGAAAAGGGGACCTCTGAAATGTCCACCTGCCTCAACGAAAGATTCCACCACTGGTTACAGGGTCTTCACCAACCATCCCACCAGCATCCACATCCAAAGGATCATTCAGCAGCCATTTTCACCACCCCCAGCAGGATGCTACCAATGGACACCTGTTCCCTTCCCTTCCACAGGGACTGTTCTCTCTGGGACACCTTGGTCCACTCCTTCACTCCCAACATCCCTATGGCACCTTCTGTTGCAATTGCAGAAAGTGTAACATCTGCACATGTACTTCCTCCTTAGTTTAAGGGTCCAGATATCTTCCAGGTGAACCAGCAATTTTGCTCTGTTGTCTACTGTATTTGCTGCTCAGTGAAATCTCCTCTGCATTGGGGGAGATGAAGCACAGACAGGATCACTGCTTTACTGAACACCTACATTTTGAACATGGAAATGACCCAGAGTTTGTGGAGCTTGCCACTTTATCAACACCGCACCAGTGTTCCTTGGGTAACATCTCTTGCAGTATTCTGCCATGTTCCAGTGCAGCTCAGTGCAAGAACAACACCTCTTTCATTTGGCAATCCTGAAATCTTCTGGACTCTATTATAGAGATCAACAACTTTGGGGCTTGAACACCACCTTACCCCTCTTTCCTGATAGACCAGGCCTTGTCATCACATGGGTTGCTACCACACAACTGATTTTGTTAGGCACTATTAATCCCCATTAACAGCTATTGATGCTTCCAGGCTGACCTTTAACTATTCCTTTGTTGCTCTCTCCTCTCCTGTCTCATGTTGGGCTCTCCACCAATACTTATTGCCCAACCTTTTCTCATCCACTCCACCAGCGTGTATACCAACCTTTTCCTAGCTACTATCAGTTCTGAAAAAGGGCCTCTGGCCTCAATATTAACTCTGCTTTTTCTCCAGAGATGCTGTCAGACCTGAGATTTTCCAGTAATTTTTGTTTTTTGCTTCCAATTCTTGCCTGCCATTATCTTCACTTCTCCGGCTTGAATCATTTTCTATGTCTTTGTCTTTATCAATAGTTTTGAATCTCTTTTTGAAGACCAGTTTGCAATATTACCAATTCCAGGAGGGGAAAAAAACATTTATACTGCATAAGAAGGGATTGATGCTTGGTTAGCAAGTGGACTTAGGTGAAGGTAGGTACTGCAGATGCTGGAGATTAGAGTCCAGATTAGAGTGGTGCTGGAAAAGCACAGGGCAGGCTGCATCCGAGGAGCAGGAAAATTGCTATTTCAGGCAAAAGCCCTTCATCAGCCAGCAAGTGGACTATGCTCACCAATGCCATTTGTCAATATGTTACTCTCGGAAGTAATAGACATTTGCATTACATCACTATATCATGATGTAGACCTGTCACTGGGTGTATCTGTAGGATTTATGAACTTGTGCAGTTAAGTTCACTTTGAATGGTATCATGTATACCCACATCCAGTGTTGCCATGGGATCTGTGCTAAATCTAGTTCTCTCAAATATCCTTGTTAGATTCCATCAGAAAATTGTCTTTGATGGAATGACTCCTTACAACCTATTTCTTGCAAATTTCCAATATGCAGGTGAGACATTTGTTATTAATGAATCCACTGCTACATGTAAGAATTTCAATGCATGGCTTAATTTGCTTCATTCAGTATTTACATTTACACTGGAATGGAACAAGTGAAAATGAGCTCCATGTCCTAGTTAATAAATTGGCCAGGGGTTCCCTATTGCATTTAAAGGGGCTGTGAAATAGATTTAAGGGGAAGATCAGTAGATGTGCTGTGGTAAGCATTTAAGTATTTCATAACGTCATTATTCACATTAAAAAGTCACCTGAGATAGGTGATGAGGGTGGTCCAGGACAGCATGTAATCAAAAATGATGGTACACAGAGTGGTGCAAACTGGTGGCAGGTCAGAGGATTGGGAATTTTTTGGGAACCAGCAGCAGATAGCTAAAAGAGATTGAAAATCAATTATGAAACTGAATTGGCGAGAGCTTCTACGGGTATGTAAAAGTAAAAAAGTTACAGTGCTCCCAGAAGATCTCTTTAATCTACGTGCTGCTACTTAGCAGCTTCTAGCAACAGTGTAATCTTCATGCATAGTGAAGATACTCATCTCTGTCTTGCCAGGATCTCGCACAACTTCTCTACTGTCTGAGTTGCTGTATGGATGGATATATTTGTTTCAGTTAAATATTTGGAAGACCAACGCTCTGTTTATTTCTAAACCACTGGCCTGTTTATCTTCCTGGCAAGGCTGTTGCAAATTTGACATCATAATTGATGAGATGAGCTTCTAACCACTTCCACAATATCGCCTGATTCTGCAACCGTATCACTTCATCTGCTTAAACTCAACTGGCTTTCTAACCACCCAGAGCATTCCAAAGCAGGTCTTGCCAATCTCCTGCTTTCTAATATTCCACTATCCCTGCTAAACCAGTCAAAGATATAGGCTTGACAAAGATTTTGAATCATCTGATAACCTGTCTTCATCTGTGGTTCAGTATTAGGATAAATGGCATATAATAAATATTGCACTTAGAGTTTCGATTTTAATACATTTGGTTTTCAATTTGTTCTGTGCAGTTTAAGTGCCAAAGTCCATTTGGGTTGGTGAGTTCAATGTGCATACCTTCCAAGAAGGTGTGTAACTTCAGTCCATTACCTGGCAGGGTACCTGTGGTGCTAATGAATCGAACATTTTATGCTACTGAAATTATTAATGGGCTCAAGGTCATTTGCTTAGGTTTTGGCTTTAGTTCAGAAGAAAGAACACATTTCTATAAATAAAAACTTGATCTTTTAGTTTAGGGGAAGTAGTGGCTTTTAAGTGTCTTGCATTTTTTTCAAGATTCCAAGCCAGGATAGTTTGTATAGAAGCTTGTGCTGTTAAAAAGATTAGACCATCAGAACCAAGGCAGGCTCATGTCAGCAGACAGGAATGAAGAAAATGTCACAGCAGCCCAAGGAGAAGAAACTGGGTTGGATGAAAATTAGCATTGAGATAGCGGTAATATTGGGAATAGGTTGACACTGTTTTTACTGTTGTATTTCTAACAGCCTTATTTACAATTTTAAATTAATTTCTTTGTTTAATGAACTTCTGTTAAAGACACCTACAGCCTAATGTGAATGTATTAATGAATAACTGTTATAGTAACCAGCTACAGTAATTAAACATGATCTATCAAGTCAGGTTTCATCCTAGGGATATGACCTCTCCATTGTTACCATCAGAGAGGATCATTGTAACACTATCAGATTTTGTTTTATAATGCTGTTGAGGTGCATTGGAGCATTTTATTAATTTAAAGGTACTGTGTAGTTATCGGGTGTTAATGTTGGCTTGATTATGGCAGCCCTTTTCAGGTCTGATTTTTGATTTTTAACTCTTCCAAATTTATTAAATGTTTATTTATACCCAGTTCGTAAAAGCTTTTTGTTTTGAAGTTCAATCTTTCTCACTTATGCTTTTAATGTTGGCAAATATTGCCTTTGATTCTTTTGGATGTAACCAGTCTATACCATTTGTAGCTACTGTCCTGTACCTCCTAACTTAGGCCAAAGATAGGTAAATCAATTCACCATGTTAAACAATTAATTCCATTCTACTCTTGTCTTTTGTAACTTGGTATGTTTACTTTAATAGGAAAACGAAATGAGAGATGCTGATATTGGAGAGATGTGTGGCATTATTAAGGTATTTTTTTAAGAAACTGGGTGTAAATGTGATTAATTAAATTTTAAAACTTGCTAGCATGATCAGTTGCCATGATATTTACTAAACAAGTGATTAACTGAGTTTTTAAATATTTAAACAGTATTTGACTATAGCATTCCTTGCTATTTTCTACTGCACTGAGCAAAGCTAAGTGATAAACCAGCATCATATAATCTGTCACTGTGTATTTTTTTTTTAATTTTGCTGGCTTTGCTTGTGAACAATAGAATCCTTGAAATTCTTGCCATAGTTAAGATAGAATTTATTTATAAGGACTGAAAATTCTTGTTGCTCACTGCAAAGTTAACAATGAGTTAATAATATTTCAACATTTATTAGGATCAAGAGCTTGAGCATGAAAACCACAAATTAAAGAATGAACTTGATCAGCTAAGGAAAGACCATGCTGATAACTCTACTGCACATGATTCCAAAAAGCGGAAAGAGGCTGACTCCAGTCTCCTGAACCAGCTAAAAACTGCTACTGAAGAAATTGAAATTCTGAAAGAGGAACAGATTTGGCTTAAATCTCAGCTCCTTAGGGCAGAAAAGGAGATTGACACAATGAAAAACCAGGTCAGTGGTATGTTAAAAACACATACTGTTATGCAGAATTCCTATTTGCTGATGATTTGTCCATAATTGTTTTGGTTGCATGTACAGTAATGGGTGGAGAAGAGGGAAAGGGAAGGTTTTTGCTGCCAAGCAGGCTATTTGGTGTCCTTCTATTGAGTTAATGTTTTAAGTCTCTGCTGTTTCTTTTTTTTTCCTTTTGATCACAGCTCCCTCATAACCATCACCTGTGGATAGATTAAACTGAACTTTTGTAGAGGAAATGCATAGCGTAGAGCTCCAACGCAGTGTAACTTAGACTGTCAATTCAATGTTTGCCTTGTTCTGATACATATAGGTCTCTTGTGCTGTAACACTAATATTTTGAAGGGCACTGGGGTTTTGCAGCCTGTTAATGCCATAGAGTTTAGAGCAAAGATGCTGATGGGCCAACAGGTTTAGACTTGAACATTGCATGCAGATTTGTTTTGCTAATTTCCCATGTGATTCCAAATCCAACTTAATGAATTTCTACGCAATATATTAATTTTCCTGATTTTTTTTTGTACATTTGAATCTTCAAATGTGCTTTTTCTGAGGAAGTGGCTATTGTTTGGCAGCTCCTCATCTTTCAAAGATCTACAAGTTCAGGACTGGAGATATGAAACTGATGCATGTTGTCATAACTGTGCCAAGCAACTCCGAAGAATGGTCCATGTGCTGCAAACATATATTGTTCATTTAACGCTGGTTATCTTTTTAAATGTTCAAGTTTGAAACTTAACATGAAAGCTTAATCCTAATCAAAATTTGAGGTTAATTTGTTAGACAGCTATTCTTAAATGTTTTTGAGTAAAACATAATGGTCATTAGCTAAAGTACAGATACCAAGGTAGAAATGAGATCATTCTGAAGATGAAAGCAAGATAAATCTGTTATTGCATGCATATTTCTTGCTCAAATATTCTCTTACCAGGCAAAGTTTGGAATCTTCAAGTTTAAATATCTTATGTATTCTGTCATTCTGTTCACAGGCTACTATGGCAGATGTCTTTGGGTTACCTAAAGATGGACATAAGATGTCTGAGGAAGATCTCCGATGTGCTTATGATGCTGTTCGTGTGGCCAATAGGTGAGTGAATGGAAGTTTGCTTGCAGCAAAAGCAGATTTCCAACTGGAATCAAGAACAAAAATTGTAATGTCTTTTGCTTACCAATCTCCTCTTGCTTCCAGTAGGAATAGCCAAGTTGTTATCTGCCATTTGAAACTAAGGCAATTTAACCTGTCTATTTATTTACCCCTTTTGTGCATTTGTGTATGTCACTGACTTGCCAATGAGTGGCACCCCATTGCTGCCTTTTTCATCATAGCTTTCCTTGATATGTATACAGTGAATTTTCTCAACTTTTTTTATAACTGAATCTGCTACCACTCTTTTACAGCAATCTATTCCAGATCATAGAAACAAATTACTGCAGATGCTGGGATCTGTACTGATAACGACACATGCTGGAGATCAGTGGATCAGACCGCATCCATGTAGAGAGAGAGCAAGCTAACATTTTGCATCTAGATGACATTCCAGAACTGTTTTTAGTATTCCAGATCATGTTAGCTGACAGATCTGTTCGAGTTCTTATGAGGAGGTAATGAGTAAGTTAGACCAAGGAGAGGCAGTGGACATGATTGATTTGGATTTCCAGAGTGTCTCTAACAAGGCTACCCTCAGGAGGCTGTTAAAGCTAAGAATCTATGATATTAGGGGCAAGATAATGGCGCAGAGTGGGAATAAGAGGGTCTTTTTTAGGATGGCAGCTGGTGAGTAATGAAATTCCGCAACGGTCTGTGTTGGTACCACAATTATTCACGTTGCACATTAATGTTCTGGATGAAGGAACGGAGGGCATTGTTGCTAAGTTTGTAGATGTGAAAGATAGTTGGAGGAGGCATATATGTTGAGGAAGCAAGGAGGACATGGACAGGCTGGGAGAGTGGGAAAAGCAGTGACAAAGGGGATACAATGTGGGAAAGTGAGGAAATGTACTTTGGTAGGAAAGGCTTCAGATATCTGAAGTGCAAAGGGATTTGGGAGTCCTAGTCCAGGATTCTTAAGGTTAACATACAGGTTCAAATGACAATTAGGAAGGTAAATACAGTGCTCTCTTTCCTTTTGAGAGGGCTAGAATACAGGAGCAGGGATATACTGTTGAGGCTGTATAAGTCTTTGGTCAGACCATAGTTGAAGTATTGAGCAGTTTTAGCTCTGTATCTAAGGAAGGATATTTTGGCTGAGGAGGGGGTCCAGGAGAGAGTTGAGAATGATGCCAGGGATGAAGGACTTGTATGAGGAGCGGTTGAGGATTCTTGACTCGAGGGTAGAGGTGGGTGGAAAACTGGAAAGGTGTCCATATTGAATGTGAAAACCTTTTCGGTAAAGGAAGTCTTGTACTGAGATTGAAACATTCAGAATACTGAGAGGCCTGGATAGTGTGGATGTGGAGAGGTGCTTCTGCTAGTAGGAGAGACTAGCACCTGAATGCCCAGTCTCTGAAATGATCACCCTTTAGAACGGAGGTGAGGAGGAATTTCTTCAGGCAGGTGATGGCTAATCTATAAAACTCATTGCAGCAGAAAGCTGTGCAACCCCAATTATTGGGTGTCTTTAAGACATATTGATAGGTTCTTAAGGGGATCAAGGGTTATTAGTAGAAGGCAGGAGAATGGAGCTCAAACATACCAGCCATGATTAAATAGTGGATTAGCCTAATTCATCTCCTGTATCTCATGGTCCCATGCTCTTGTTCCAGTGCAAGTTGGGAAGAAAGATGTTGTTATCATCACCTTCCCTTTCTTTCAATTCTCTCAAACATGGCCTTGGTTACTTGTCTTGCTCCTAGCGGAGAGTAATTATAAAAATATAAACTATCAGAATCCTTTAAATGCAGTTAAATCTCTGCACTTTCTGCTTCAGGAAAGTCTTGGTAGATCTAAATTCTGTAAAAACAGCATCTGTTATCCACAACAAGGAGGTGTATAATAGGCTGAATGTCTGAAGCTAAAAGAAGGATGGGGAAATGGGAAGATCGGGGTTAATGAGCAAATAGGGGACAGTAAGGAACACATTGAAGATTTGGCATGTGTTGAGGAGTAATCCAACCAGGTTGGAGGGAGGGAAATTGGCAAGGTGTCCATATTGGATGTGAAGAACATTAGGCAAAGGAAGTCTTGTATTGATTTTGAATTCAGCAAGACCCCTCACTCTTGGGACAATCCCAGTTTCCGATAGCTTAAGACAGTGTTCCACAATGGAAATATCTAACTTAGTCACATATGGCTATTGCAGCAATATTAGCCAGGTGCTAATTTTAGGAGGATGTAGTTTGGATGAACAATCACCTATCTGTCTACAGTATTGAGGTGTGCAGTGGTATATTTTGGTCCAAAGAACACTGAAAGGCAAAAAGGAAGGGGTACAATTCCATGGGAGATGAGGGAGCAGAGACACCTAAAGGTGTACGTGCATAGAACATTGAAGGTGGCAGGGCAGGTGGAAAGATGCAATAAATAAAGCCGTGTTCTTGGCTTTATTATTATGACAGTTTAAGAGGAAGGAGATGATATTGAACTTGAGACTCTTGCTAGACCTTAGTTGGAGTATTGTGTACAGTTGTGTGTGCCACATCATAGATAAAAAAAATCCAAATATGTTGGAGTGACTGCAGAAGCAGTTTACTGGAATAACAAACTTCAGCTGTGCAGAAATTGAAGAAGCTAGGACTCTTTTTATTTTCACTCTGGAGAGAAGGTGGCTGAGATCTGACTTGAAATTTTCAAAATTGAATGGGCTGGCTGGTGTAGATAGAAGGAAGCTGTTTCTGCATGTGAAAGAAACCAGAACAGAGTACTGTACAGCTTTCGTGATGTGCAATTGAAACAGGAGTGATGTAAGAATCCCTCTTTTTTTTTCCCCCTCCAGTAGGTGGATCAGCCATTGGAAATGCATGCTCACAATGGTAGGGAGAGTCAGTGTGAGCTCAATGGGCTGAATGGCCTGCTTCTGCACTGTGGGGATTCTATGAAGTTCGGTAATCACTTGGCCTTCTAAACATTTTTTAGATAAACTGGGGAACTGGTGCATTTGTAGCTGGTTTATTTTAATTCAGCATTAGTAGTACATTAAAAAGTATAGTCTCTTTTAAATTAAATTCAGCAAATATCCTGAAGTAATCTTTCAGACGTGACTATCTTGGCTTCATCATCCAGTGCAAAACATTTTAAATGCAAATTGTATACACACTGCCGATGAACTCTGCTTTTTGGGTTACCGAGGGAACAATATACTCTAGATTTGTTTTCTTTCTCTCCCTGCTAATTTGCAGTTACTGGCATCGGGTGTAAATATATTGCTGAATCACTTTGCCTGGAAAGCAGAGTGTAATGAGCAGTTAACCAAATAGAGTCCATCAAAATGAGAAATCAAGTCTCAAGAAATCAATAACTTTTAAAAATAAAACTTTGGGTTCTCGGAAAGGTGTTGAACTTGAGGGTGTGAATCATGTCTATGATGTGAATGCAGGAAATGTGAATTTTATAAAAGTAAAGCAAATAATAGTGCAGAAGCACAGTTTGGCCCATTTGAAGAGTAAACATGGGGTTAACATTTTGCGTGTTAGACCCTTTTTAAAGTTGAAAAGTGAGGGAGCATTTTCTTTTTGCGGGTATGTAAGGAAACCAAGAACAGTCCAAAGTTGAGGGTCAGGAATGTCAGCTTGCCAGAAATTGTGCCCCTGTATCTTGCATGCTGCGTTGTTGCATTGGCTAAACTGAGCTGTTCCGTCAAATTTATAAGTGAATTATTCCTGTTTGTATTATCAAGTGGTCAAAATGTACAAAGTATTGATTTAGTTTGAATGTTTCTCTGTCACTTGCAAATTACATCAATATATTAGAATTCCAGTGGTGTTCAAGAATGTTACTGCTGTTGCAATCTTTCATAAGCCACTAATTTTAGGGCTGAGCATTGTGCATTTATTTGCGTTGAGAGCTCAATGAAAACTGTGCCCAAAGACTCCTTCCCAGTTACCAAGCTACCAGTTTCTAATTGCTGGGATCTTCGTGTAGTCCTGTGTTTGAACTCCTTCAGCTGTGGTTCAGTTGTAGCATTTTTGCTTCTGAATCCGAAATCTGTGAATTCACGTTCCACTGGGTTTAGAGGGATATGGACCAAATGCAGGCAATGCTGAGTGGGCACCTCCAGTCAGCATGGGCCAGTTTGGCCCAAAGGGCCTATTTCCATGCACTGTCACTGATTCCCAAGGATCTGTGCATATCGAACCTGCCTCTGTAGTGTGGCATTAAGGAATGCTGTTGTGTAATAGGTTTTCCGTTATGTTAAAGTCAGGTGGGCATTAACTAAGGATTCAGTTGCTTCCTTTTATTTAGCTGCCAAATGAAATTGTCTTTGGAGGTGTGAGTTTATGTAGTGCTTTTCTCCTAAAGTTTAATACTAAATAACTAGACAGCAAATGTTAAAGCCAGAGTTAAGTGACAGGCTCCACTGTTCAACACACTACCCTTTTGAATGAGGCATTTAAGCTAAGTCCGACCACTCCCTCAGTTGAATGTAAGATTCCATGACACTATTTGAAGAGAAAAGAATTGTGTTCTAGCCAGTATTTATCCACTAATCAATTCAAAACTGATTGTTTCCTTATTGCATTCTATGGGAGCCTATTATGTGCAAATTGAATGTTACATTGATGTAAATCAAAGACTAGATTTCAAAAATACTTCACTGGCTGTAGAGGACCGATGTGTCATGAAGGGTAGGGTATAAATGCAAGAACAGCACCAAACATAACTAAGAATAAAGTGTCAATCTGGTGAAGCTAAAGCACTGACTGCCAAAAGATAAGTGATAGACAAAGTTAAGCAATTCCACCATCGATGGATCAGATCTAAGCTTTGCAGTCCTGCTTCCTCTCCGGTTGTGACTAATTGTGGACAATTGAACACTGGAGAAGTTTCCACAAATATCCTCAATGATGGGCTCCACAGCAGGTTAATGCAAAAGGTAGAGTTGAAGTATTAGCCATCATGCTCAGCCAGAAATGTCAAGAGGATGATCCATCTCTGCCTCCTTCAAAGGTCAGCGGCATCATAGATGAGTGTACAGCCAATTTGGTTTACAGTGATAACCAGAAACAGCTGGAGGCTGTGGGTACTGTAGAGTCTATGGATCCTGATGATATTCCTGCAACAGTACTGAGGATTTGTGCTCCAGAGCTAGCTGTATCCCTAACAAAGCTATTCCATTGGTATCCATCCAATGTAGAACACTTTTCCAGACACATCCTACACAAAAAGTCAGACAAATCCAACTGGACTTAAAACATTGGTAAAATGATGGAAGGTGTCATGAATAGTTCAATTGGGTGTCACCTTGTTTAACAATAACCTGCTCACTAATGCTCAATTTGGGATCTGCCAAAGCCACTCAACCCTTCACTTCAGAACCTTTTTTAAAATCTAGTTTAGAAGAGCAGAATTCTAGAGGTGAAAGTGACTGCCTTTGACATTAGGCTGCATTTTGACAGTGTGGCATAGAGGGCCCTTTGCAGATTTCCAATCAATGGGAATTGGTAGGGAGGGTACGGAATGAGAGAGATGTTGGAGGTCTGGTATCACCGCTGTAGTGTGCTGGGCCCAAACCTCTTCTGCTTCATCAGAGGTATTCCCTCCAACATAAGATCAGAAGTGGGGGTATTTGCTCATGCCCAGTATTCACCACTCATGACTCCAAAACTAAAGCAATCCATGTCCAATTGCAGCAAGGCCAATATTCGGTTCTTTGAGGATGTGACGCGACAAATCAACTAATGTTGAGCAGTGGGTGTGGTATATATGGATCTCAGTATGGCATTTGATAAGGTTCCCCATGATAGGCTTATTCAGAAAGTTAGAGGTATGGGATACAGGGAAGTTTTAGCTGTCTGGACACAATTGGCTGGCTGAATGAAAACAGTGAATGGTAGTGGAAAGTATTCTGCCTGGAGGTCAGTGACCAGTGGTGTCCTGCAGGGATCTGTTCTTGGGCCTCTACTCTTCTGTAGTTTTTATAATGACGTGGAAGGGTGAGTTAGTAAGTTTGCCAATAACAAAGGTCCATTGTGTTGAGGGCATTGACAGGATGCAGAGCTGGGCTGAGAAGTGGCAGATGAAGTTCAACCTGGATGAATGCGAAGTGATTCATTTTGGTAGGTCAAATTTGAATGCTGAATACAGGGTTAAATACAGGGTTAAAGACAGGATTCTTGGCAATGTGGAGGAACAGCAGAATCTTGGGGTCCATGTCCATATTTCCTTCAAAGTTGCCACCCCAAGTTGATAGGGTTGTATATGGTGTTTCAGCTTTCATTTAACAAGAGGGTTGAGTTTAAGGGCCGTGAGGTTTTGCTGTAGTTCCATAAAACCCTGATTAGATTGCGCTTGGGCTATTGTGCCCAGTTCAGGTCCCTTGTTATAGGAAGAATGTAGATGCTTTAGAGAGGGTTCAGAGGAGATTTACCTGGATTCTGCCTGGATTGAAGGGCCTGTCTTATGAAGAGCGGTTGAGTGAGCTCAGGTTTTTCACTCTAGAGAGAAGGAAGAGTGGTGACTTGTTAGAGGTGGACAAGGCAATGAGAAGCATAGAGCAGATAGCCAGAGACTTTATTTTTTTCCCCCGGGTAGAAATGGCTGTCATGAGGGGTCATAATTTTAAGGTGATTGGAGGGAGGTATAGGGGAGATGTCAGAACTAGGTACTTTAATCAGGGAGTGGTGTGTGTATGGGATGCACTGTCGGCGGTGATAGTAGAGTCAGAGACATTAGGGACATTTAAGCGACTGCTGGATAAGCACGTGAATGGCAGCAAATTTGAAGGGGGTGTAGGTTAGGTTGATCTTAAGATTAAGAATTCTTGACACAACATCATGGGCCAAAGGGCCTGTATTGTGCTGAACTATTCTATTTTCTATGAAACACGAACTATAGGTTCTCCAAGCCCCTCACTATCCTGACTTGTAAATATTTTTCTGCTCCTTAAGTGTAATTGGGTCAAAACCTGAAAATCCCTCTCTCAAAAGCATTGTGGGGGGTACCTAACCAATTGGACTGCTGTGGTTCAAGGTGGCAGCTCATCAGAACCTTCTGAATGGGTGGTTAGGAATAGACACTAAATGCTGGCCCAGTAGGAGATCCCTACATCTCCGAATGAACTTAAGAGAATATGAGACTACTCCACATAACCTGTTGTAACTTATCCGTATGATTCTAGTGCCTCTGCAATGCCTTCCAGAAAATATATCCTTCATAAAATATGTGCCCAAAATTGAATACAATATCCTTTTATTTTGACATTCCAAAGAAAATCTTCAGTCTCTGTGTAGATGATCAAGACATGCTGCTTTTTAATATTTTCTGCTTTAACCTAGTGTTATGCCCAATGGGATGGGCTGGGATTGACTCTCTATCCCCCTTTTGGCTAGTTACAATAAATATTATCTTTTATAGCACACAGCTATCACACTTCAATTAGGATGAATTTTACCAGATTACAATGAAAGAGCCCAATGATGAGGTTTATTTGGATGAAAGGAAGAGGAATTTTATTCTGTACTGGGCCCAGAAATACAACATCATCCATAAACTGAAATAGTAAAATTAGAGTGCCTAATACTTAGAATGACCATTAGAGAAATTTCTAATTTAAAGTTCTTGGAACCTTGGTTGTGAATATGACCTGAGCTCCATCTGTTTAATACTTATTATTTCTTCAGATGTGATAAGCTTTGCAGATAACTTTGAGTTCCCACTGGTTGTTCTTCAATTTGCTTATGCATTGGACTCTGATTCCCGAAATTAAGATAAGTGGAAAGGCTGGTGCATTGCTGCTATGATGTTTATTATTCTTCCCTTTCTACTCAAAGCAGCTGTTGATGTATGTCCATTTATGAATTCCCAAGTCTGCTTCATTGTCCTTCCAAATTGACAGTTGTAGCTCTTTGTCCGTTAGTAACTCATCATTATGACTCAAACAGGTGTGAATTGATATCCAATAGTATCCAGTCACCATGTCGTCCTTTATTTACACATGCATAGTACATGACACTGACACAAATACCACAGAGCCAGCTCTCTGTACAGAATCTTTGCCACTTCTTCTTAATCTGAGATCCACCTGGCTGACTTCGTCCTAGTCATGAGTTGTTTTTTTTCGCTGATTTCAGTCTTTAGCTAACATGGAAATCTCAGTGCAGACAGGTTTAATTTATTCCAAATAGGTCCCCTGGACTTGCTGCAATCTGGTCAGGTGGTTACAGTGACCACTTTAAGCCAGTGTTGTCCTTTTTTTAGAAAGGTCCAGGAAGGCCTTTTAGTAATTAAGTGGTAGAAATTGAAAAATGGTAGAAATTGGTCAATGTTCACCATTATCTTAAGATTTGTTTCATTCTTTGAATAATATTCATCTTCATGGTTTGTCTTCTACCACTAAGGAAGTTAGGGGTGTTGTTGTTCAGCAAGTGGATTTAGATTAGTGTCAACATGTCTAATCATGCAGGTCTCTGACTAAGAAGTTGTGTACAATATATTTCTGAAGATTGCAGCCTTAAAATCTAGGGGTGTGCTAAAGCAAGTGTTGGATGCTAGGAATCTTCTTTTAAATAGGGAGTGTTTTACAGAGTATGAAAGAAAAGTTTTTTACAAGGTGGGTAATTCTCCTAAACTGAGATTGAATTTCATGAGGGATTGACATTCTTTTAGCAGAGACCACAAATAGTTTGGATTTAGACTCTTGGTCTCTTCTCCTCACCCAAAATCCAGTGATGATCAGCAATGTGTCCCCTATATTTGTGAGATTTATAATTTTTTCTTGTCTGAACAGATGCACTAATTATTTCAAAAATACAAGTTGCTTTGGATGAGTTTGGCATCTGAGTGCAGCAAATGACACGAACAGTTTAATTAAACTTACAAATATGCAGTAACATCGTAGTCACCGTATGTTATAAGTAATACTTTGCATTTCTGCTGTGATTTGTGAGCTGATTTCCATATTTAACTGCTGTGTTTGCAGTTTGGTAATCTGCTGGAGTTTCCATTACCATGTGTCTTGTTGATGTTTGGTGTAAGATTCACTACTGCCAGCACCATCTGCTCTGAATGCCGTAAATCTGTTTTGTTCCTCTCAGCAGAGTTCTTGTCCCCATTGTGATTTAACAATCCTATTTGTTTCTCGGAAGAACTCCGCAGTTTTACTTTCAGGAATTATGTTTCTTTTTTTTAGCATTTTTTTTAACCAAACCTTGTTCTTGCTTACCAGTTACTTTCTCCAGCTGTTGGTGTTGCTTTGTATGGCTCATTCACCTCTCCTCCATATCAAATGGATTACAGTGTTTCCAAATAAAGTTACTTTTTTTTTAAAACACTCTCTCTGGTAGAGAACAGGGAGGAATGGAGACATCACTAAAGCAGATTCCATCCATTCATTGGTACCTCTCCACGAGGCAAAGCAGAGGCCTTGAATGTCCTTTTTCTAAAAATTTGGAACCTGGGTTTCAGTTTCACTCTAAATTGAGGGGATGAAGGTTCCTTTTCCCTTATTGTTTGATTTGATTTAGCATTGTCACGTGTACTGGTATACAGTAAACAGTGTTGTTTTGCATACTCTATGGGTAGACTGTATTCCGTACTTTGGTCTGTTACCTGATGCACTTTGATAAAATGTTACTGCTGCAGAGAAGGTGCAGAGTTACTGTAGGTGATCAAAATCTAAAACAATTTTCATTCCCAACCAGTGTTACTTGTCATTTTGAGTGGAACTGGCTACCATTCCCCACATACTGTAGAATTCACTGTCTTGCTTGCATTATAAAAGATGGCTAAATGGGGAAAATAAAGCAAAACTTGTATTTTGAATCATCATTTAAGGTTAAGCTCTGTTTTCACATGTATCTAGTCTTCTGGTAAAGTTTTGCAATAGAATATCAGGAACTCTCATGTAAACTTTGTGATGTTTTTAAAGAGTTAGAATGATTAACTCCTTACCCGGAAAGCATCACTTTACAATATTTCAGCCTTTAGCATCAGAAAAGTCTAAAGCTGAATTCTAAAATGATAACATCTAAATGGTTATGTCAGAACAGCTGGTTTATGATACTGACCTGACTTCTCATCATCATTTTATGCAATTGAGTGAGCAAGTGCTCCCTATAAATTTGAGTTTTCTCATTTCAACTTGCTATAACCAGAATGGGATAGATGAACATGTCTAAAATGTGTGGGTTGCTCAGCGATATACTTAGCACAAATCAACATACTTAGCAGTTAAATACTGCAGGATTTAGAAACTTGCAGGTAAACAGAGTTTAATGTCAGTTTGAATAGAATAAACATCCTTTTATATTCCAGTTTAGTCAAATTGACCTGAGTAGTATTGATTTTTGTGCTTCTATCAAATTTTTAGTTTTTGAACTTTTTTTTAAGTTGACACAAGTTGTCGTGATTGCATTATGTCCTTAATGTCTATTGGGAAGTGTATGTTTACTTTTCAGAGCACAGTAGGATATTGACTCTGTACCTTCATACAATGGACTCCAGTCAGATGACTTGTTTTGTGGTTTCTGCATAGACTAAGACTGACATGGCAACATATCTCTGGGAACTCATTTAAACGGCAAACAGACTTCCCAGGTGCCCATTGACTATCCTTTGTTCTTATTTTTCTTTGGTGGAAAAGATTTATGCTAAACCTGCCAGCTTTGTAAAGAGATTTTTTAATTAAAACAAAGCTGAGGAAGTGAATAGCTGGAATATCAAACGTTTTCCCCATGGTGTGCCAATGATTGGCTTCAACCTCATTATGTTAACATGGACCACATTAAAATAGACATCATGAGACAAACTGGCATGAGGGAGAAATGCACAAGGACAAGCTGCCTGGGACCAATACCTCCAGTGAGAGATTTCAATCACAAAAGGGAAAGCTGTCTGCCTTGCAAAGAGTATCATCTCAGATGTTGAAGAGGAGCTAATTCATTTTACTTGCAAGATTATATTTCTTCATTACTGACATTCAACAACCAATTTGAAAGAAAAGCCAGAAACATCCATTTGCCTTCAGTAAGCCAGGAGCGATTCCTTCAAGGGCAAATTACTGCAGATGCTAGAAACTGTACCGAAAACAAAGTGCTGGAGATCACAGTGGGTCAGGCAGCATTCACGGAGAGAGAGCAAATTAATGTTTAGAGTTGAGATGACTCTTCAGAGCTGACATTGTCAGTAGAGTCCTTCCGACTTGCAATGTTTTAAATCATTTCAGTGACCTGTGTAAGTGATCTGTCTCAGATTTACTTCTCCAAGTGCATGTTATTTCTTCAAAAAGTCTCATTTGGAATGGGTGTTTCTTTTACATTTTGGAAATACATTGTGAAAATAAATACTTGCTCTTTATTTTGATTCAAACTTGTCCATGTTCTAAGAGTAACAGAACTCCAAAATGGTTAAACCCTGCTTCTCAAAAGAAATCTGGCTGAGGTCAGCTGAGCAATGAGAAAAGAAGGGGTTAGGGGGACGGGAGAGGTCTTATTCCACATTTCTTCCCATCTGTAACAGTCTCCTTGTGACTGAATACAATGATTTGTTGCTGGTTTCAAATGTACACAAACACTTCAACCAGCAGATGTTGTTCGATGGAGTGAAATTGTCAGGGTTAATCACTTTTTTTCATTAATCTAAATGGAGCATCAGTTTGAAAACTGTAAGTTCACAATTTTGAAGATGACTGGTTGGTATGGTAGCTGAGCCACAATTGACCTGGAGTGGCAGTAATCTGGCTTTGCCCATGCTCTGGTGCCAAGTCATGGCCAGTTTTGGGAGCAGCAAATATTTGGGAGAGGAGCTGAAAACCTGAGGGACATCAGCTCCTTTAGAAGTGAGCAGTCCTTCAGGAACCAGGTTTGTCTTATCCTAAGTATGCATGAGGGAGGCACAAGAAACTACTGAGTACACTTACTTAGTCATACTGAGTTAAAAATCACACAACACCAGGTTATAGTCCAACAGGTTTAATTGGAAGCAGGCTAGCTTTCGGAGCGACGCTCCTTCATCAGGTCCGCTCCGAAAGCTAGCATGCTTCCAATTAAACCTGTTGGACTATAACCTGGCGTTGTGTGATTTTTAACTTTGTATACCCCAGTCCAACACCGGCATCTCCGAATCATTAGTCATACTGCCTCATTGAAAATGGGAGGCTATTGTAAACATCTGCCAAGGAAAACATTCCATGAGGTTTAGGTATTCTTGCAAGTGCTGTCCTAGGGCTAATCACCACTATGTTGCCTATTATCCTGTATTTAGCTCCTGATCTAGAAATTTAAAGCCGAGAGTCTCTTTGCAAAGGAACTCTCATGCATTTGAGGCCAGACCAGGCAACATGGGCATTGTGGTTCCTGTATTGTCCTTGTGTCCAACGCTGTTGAACTTCCTGTGATCGTGCTTCTGTTAACATTGTTTTTGGGCCAGGCTGATGGAGGTAATGGTCCATGGTGTTCTGCCTGAAGCTTTCACAACTTTTAATTGATTCCAATATCTAGGTTTTAATAAAATGGCCTTTAATTTATGGAGTTATTATATGTTCAAGCAATGATGTCCTGTTTTGAATTTCAGTAGTTTTGTGGTTCTGTTTTGTCTCAGACACTGGTATGTACACCGTAATAAGTTTTAAGGAACTGTTGATTAGACTGGAAAGTAATTAAGCTAAACTCTTTTGAGACTTGAATTTTCTCCTTGATTTGGGAGTTTTTTTTTTCTCGCTATACTATTGTCATCCAGCATTTGCGTCTACTGAGAGAAAAACAATGTGCTCAATAAACCCTAGGTCAGACAGCATCTGTTGAGGGAGAATCAGTTAATGTTTGAAATCTCATTCTGGATTAGTGGTGCTGGAAGAGCACAGCAGTTCAGGCAGCATCCGAGGAGCAGTAAAATCGACGTTTCAGGCAAAAGCCCTTCATCAGGAATACAGGCAGAGAGCCTGAAGGGTGGAGGAGGGGTGGGGAGAAAGTAGCATAGAGTACAATAGGTGAGTGGGGGAGGGGATGAAGGTGGTAGGTCAGTTGGGGGGGGGGGGTGGGGGAGGATGGAGTGGATAGGTGGAAAAGAAGATAGGCAGGTAGGACAAGTCATGGGGACAGTGCTGAGCTGGAAGATTGGAACTGGGGTGAGGTGGGGGAAGGGGAAATGAGGAAGACCGTGCAAATCTGATATGACTCTTTAAACCCTTTTATGGAGTTCTGGTTTATGAATTACTGTATTGCTTTGTTTTTCTATTTACTCCTGTCACCCTCTCCTCTTGCCCTGAAAATGAAGGTTGATTCAACCATTTTGCTCTACAATTTTTTTTAAAACCAACTTGAAAACCTTTTCTCTCCCACTACAGGCTTCTCATGGACCAGTTGGATGAGCAGCAGGCACGGCATTTGAAAGAAATAATGACTTTTCAAGATGAAGTGAGAGACCTTCAAGAGAAGTTGAATGAACAGCAGCGATACTTTGCTCAGGCTCTACAGCTGCCACCACCGGAGCAAATGGAAGTTTGTTTGCAGCAAGAAATTGCACAACTTAAAAATGAAAACCTGGTAATGTACAGTGAAAGCATTTCTGGATTTCTGTTAACAATATCAAAGTTTAGGGTTTTGTTTTCTCTTCATACATCCCAAAACCAAAGAAAAGTCAACACTTGATTAGGAATTTTCTGTAGCTAAGCTGCAACTGTAAAGAGACTTAAGAATTTTTTGATTTTCTAGTGATGCCCTAACTCATCTAAAACTAACATTTGCTATCTTTTTGAGAAGGTGGTCACATGAACTATCACTTGGACCTGCTTGTATAGTTATAGTTGATGCTGTTACAGGGGATTTTGATTGTGGCAGAGAGTGCCTGGTGATCTGGGTTCAAGTCAGGACGGTGTGTGGTTTTGAAAGGGAATGTTGCAGTTGTTGGTGTTCCCTGGTTGCCCTTTTCCTCCAATGTAATGTTGAAGTAGTTTTGGCAAGTTGCTACACATGTAGATGGTCAAGCCAATGTGATGTGTGGTAAAGGGATCAATGTTAAAGGTGACAGATGTGAGACTGATCTAGTGAACAACTTTGTCCTGGATGGTGTTCAGTTACTTGAATGTCATTGGAGCTTCACTCATTCAGGCAAGGGGAGGGCTTTCCACTATACTCTTGAATATGTATTGTTGGTAGGTTGGTGGATTGGCTTTGGGGAGTTGAGCTAAGTTACTTATCTCCTCACAAGTATAGTAGCTCCAAGAGCTGGGTATTCTGTGGCCAGTTTAGTTAAGGTATTGTTCAATGGTAACTTCATTTCCCCCACAGGCGTATTCCACTACTTCCAACCCAATGCAGAATTTCTGGGATTTAACAACAGTAGTGCTATTGAGTGTTGAAGAAAGATGGTTTCCTCCTTTATATGGAAATGAGGTTGCCTGCATTTTTTGGGGTGTAATTGGTACTTGCCATTTACTGGTATAAACGTAAATGTCCTGGCCTTGCTACATGTAGGTAACAACGGTCATTAACTGAGGAGTTGTTATTGATGCTGAACACTTCAATCGCCTTTTAATACCACGTTTTATCTGAGCGTATAGTCCGAAAGTTCCCTTAAATAGCCAGAAATGATTGGACCTAGGGCCCTGTTGTTTTTCTCCTGAAGTATATCCACACTGAAGTCCTGACCCAGAAAGGAAACTTAAGCAAAACATTTTTAAAACACCTTAAGCAGTTGGAACACCAATTACAGCCAAATAAGACCTAACACAGATTAGTTACTGGAGGAACACTTTTTTTTTTATCAGTTTGGTTTTGGCTTGGTCAGTAAAATGCAACTATTGAGTTTGTGCAATGGATACAAGGCGATTAGCATACCTGAGTTCTTAAACATTAATGCTCTCTTGATATCATGCTTCAAGTGTCCATGGTTTGAGTACAATTCTGAGTATGAATACAGAAATAAAACATACCATTTCTAGCCTAGATAGGCAAACAAACTCTAAAGACTTAAATGCATTGACAAAGTTGCTATTCGCAGGATTTAGCTCCACTGGTGACGCGCTGATTCATGCAATCAGGTCAACATATTTATTTCTGAAGTTATTTGCTGTCAGCTAGTGTTTTGGTTTCTAGGTTGTCTCAGTCTGTGAAATGAACTTCAATTGCCTTTAGCAGGTTCTAAAGCAGTCACATCTATCACGTTCCAGACTTGATGAAGCAGTGTAAGGTTGAGTGGAGCTAGTGCTGTGCTTTCTTTTATAAGCAATTTCTAGAGTTTGCATTAATAGGCTGAGGAGTGAATTGGTGGAGGAGGGAAAAAGTGGAAGGGAAGAGGGGTGTGTGAAGATCAGTGTTTCTCCATTTTCCTGTTGATTTTATTTGCTCAAGAAGCTGGTTTCTGAATGCCTTCATTTGGAGGGTAGCTCTTCAGTGTCAGCACCTAATTGTGCTTTAACAGAATTGTTCAGTCACCTTAGGCTCAGCTTCAGTATTCCCAGTTAACAAGAGTTGAGTTGGGACAGTTTATTTAGGTTGGTTGCATCTGGATTTGGAATTTGTACCAGGGAACTTAAAAATATTAACTAATTAGTGAAAATGCTGAGCATACAATGCCCCACCAATGTTCATTTAGCACAAGAATGCTGAGGCCATTTGAAGGGTATCCATTCTACAGTGCAACAGTGAACAGGGGAGAGCCTCTGGTTTGTGTTGTACATCAGGATGTGAAAAATAGTGTTCCAATAGTGGTAAATACGGGCACTCAATTTTCAACTTCCACAATCTGTTATACCTGAGACATTTCACAGAGTAATTTGTTTTTCTTTTCAAAACATTATAGATACAAACCTAAAATCCTCAGGAGCGTTTAAGCTAGTCTGGCAGGGGAATGGGATCCAAAGCAGTAGGGAGACAAAAGTGAAAGTTGAAAACAGTACAGAGGTTAATGAGAGCAAGTTAAATAGTAAAGGCAGTGTTGGTAATACCAGTACTAGACAAGGTAGGCAGACCGTGGCACAAAGCAAAGGAAGTCCGAATTAAACTTATTTCCAAGCAAGAGGCTTAACAGATACGGCAAATGAACTCTGGGCATGGATGGGAACATGGGACTAGAATATTTATAGCTGTTACAGAAAAATGGCTGAGGGAGGGACGGGACTGGCAACTTGATGTTCTAGGGTACAGATTCTATAGAAAGCATAGAAGGTGGGGCAGGGGGAGGGGAATGCAGTTGTGTTTTTGATTTAGGGAAAATATCATGGCAGTACTGAAAAAAGACATATATTCTTGAGGGTTTGTTCACTGAGTCTATATGGATAGAACTGTGTGAAATAAAAAAGGTTACTTTGATAGCATTGTACTATAAGCCCCCACCCCAATAGTCAGCGAGAGATTGAGGAGCAAATATGGAAGGAGATTGTAGATAGCTGCAAGAATAATAGGGTTCTAATGCAAGGGGATTTTGACTTGCCTAACATCAACTGGGGCTGCCATAGTGTCAAGGGCTTGGATGGAGAGAAATTTGCGTTCAGGAAGAATTTTTCATGCAGTATGTAGATGGCATGACTAGAGAAGGGGCAAAACCTTACCTCTTGGCACATAAGTCAGGGTAAGTGGCTGAAGTGTTAGTAGGGGAGCACTTTGGGACCAGCCACCATAATTCCATTAGTTTTATAATAGCTATAGACAAGGATAGATCTAGTCCACGAGTTAAAGTTTTAAGTTGGGACAAGGCCAGTTTTGATGTTTGGGGAGGCTGTTTGTAGGCAAAGGGGAGTCTAGTAAGTGGGAGGCTTTCAAAAGTGATACCTTCCTCTTGGGGAAGGGTAAGGCTGGCATCAGTAGGGAATCCAGGATGACTAAAGATATTGAGGCCCAAGCCTTGGAAAAGGAGGAGACTTATGACATATCTATGTAGCTGGGATCAAGTGAATAAAGAAAAGGAAGCTCCAAAGAGATTCGACAAGTACCTGAAGGAATAGAAGAGTAACTAGGGAGAGAATAGGGCCTCTTAAAGTTCAACCAGGTCATCTATGTGTGGAGCCATGAGATTGGGAAGATCCAAAATGACTTTCTTGTTAGTATTTACTGTAGAGAAAGGTATAGATGCTAGAGAACGTGGGGAAATAAATATTGATGTTTTAGAGTATCCACAGTACAGAAGAGAAGGTGCTGGAAGTCTTGATGCATTAAGGTAGATAAATCCCCAGGATCTGATGAAGTGTATCCCAGGACTTTGTGGGAGGAAATGGCAGGATGCTTCAAGGTGATATTTGTATTATTCGACGGGTGAAGTGACTGAAGGTTGGAGGGTGGTTAATGTTGTGTCTTTCTTTAAGAGGCTACAGGGAAAAGCCTGGGATTTAGACTGGTAAGCCTAATAATCATGGTAGGTAAGTTGTTAGAGGAGATACTGAGAGACAGGACCTACAGGCATTTTGGAGAGATAAGGACTCATTTGGGATAGTCAACGTGGCTTTGTGTGTGGGAAATAGTGTCTCTCAAATTTTGATCTTTGTAGGGGTGACCAAGGAAGTAGAGGGCGGCAGTGTGGAACATGATGTCTACATAAAACTTTAATAAGGCCATTTGATGAAGTACTCCATGGCAGATTGTTGAGCAAAGTTAAGTCTTAGGATCCAGTGGGAGCTAACTTTTTGAATACAAAATTGACTTGATGGCAGAAGGCAGGATGGTGGTAGTGGTTTTTGTTTTTCAGACTGAAGACCTGTGACCAGCGGTGTGCCACTGGCTCCATTGTTAGTTGTTATTTGTGATTTCAGTTCGGTTACTAGTGGTAAGCTGCGAGGGTCTGTTCTGGGGCCACTGCTTTTTGTCATTTTTTAGTTTTTAAAATGACCTCCTGTGGGCATAGAAAGATGGATTAATAAATTTGCAGATGTCACGAAGGTTGATTTTTGGAGTTGTGGATAGTACTGAAGGATGTTGCAGGTTACAGAGGTTCTTGGATAAGCTGCAGAGCTGGGTTGAGGTGGCAAATGGAGTTTAATGTGGAAAAGTGAGGTGATTCACTTTGGAAGGACCAACAGGAATAGAGTACTGAGTAAGATTCTTGGTAGTGTAGATGAGCAGAGAGGTCTGTGTTCATGTACGTAGATCCCGGAAAGTTGCCACCCAGGTTGATAGGGTTGTAAGAGGCATATGGTATATTACTTTTATTGGCATGGGATTGGGTTTCAGAGCCACAAGGTCATGTTGCAGCTGTACAAATCTTTGGTGCAGCCGCACTTGGAAATATTGTGTACAGTTCTGGTCACTGCATTATAGGAAGGATGTGTAAGCTTTGGAAAGGGTGCAGAGGAGATTTACTTGGATGTTGCCTGGATTGGAGGGAAGTTCTTATGAGGAAAGGCTGAGGGATTTGAGGCTATTTTCGTTAGAGGTTGAGAGATGACTTGGAGACATAAGACAGTCAGAGGGTTAGGTTGAACAGTGAGAGCCTTTTTCTTTGGATCGTGATGGCAAGCACGAAGGGTTGTAGCTTTAAATTGCGGGATGATAGTTTCTTTACTCAGTAGTAGGGGTGTGGAATGTACTGCCTGCAACAGTAGTAGACTCACCAACATTAAGGGCATTTAAGTGGTCATTGGATAAATGTGGATGAAAATGGAATAGTGTAGGATAGATGGGCTTCAGATTGGTTTTCTAGGTCAACATAACTTTGAAGAGCCTGTACTGCACTGTAATGTTCTGTGATTTTGGATGAGAATTTAGGTATGGTTACTAAGTTTGTGAATGATACCCAAGATTGGTGGTATAGTGGATATTGAAGAAGGTTCACTGGGAATGCAGTGAGATCTTGATCAGTGAGCTGAGCATTGGCAAATGGAATTTAATTTAGATAAATGCAAGGTGTTGTATTTTTATAAGGTAAACCAGGGCAGAACTTGTACCCCTAGATCTTTTTGTTTTGTAACACTCTAAAACTTACCATTGTCTGTACAAGTATGTAGCGTCTTGACAATGGAGTCATAAGTAGACAGGATGGTGGTGGTGACCTCTGGCATGTTAGCTTTCATTGGTCAGAGCATTGACTATAGGAAATGGGATATCTTGTTGCAGCTGTAAAAGACATTGGCGAGGCAACATTTGGAGAACTGCATGCAGTCTGGTCACTCAATTAATAGAAGAATATTATTAAACTGGAAAAAGTGCAGAAAAAAATTACTAGGATGTTACATGGGCTAGCAAGTTTGAATTATAAGGAAGAGGTTGGATAGGTTGGGATATTAGGGGCAGCACAGTGGCTCAGTGATTAGCGCTGCTCCCTTGTAATGCCAGGGACCCGGGTTCGATTCCAACTGTGTGGAGTTTGCACATTCTCCCAGTGTCTGCGTTGTTTCCTCTGGGTGCTCCAGTTTCCTCTCGCCATCCAAAGATGTGCAGGTTAGGTGAATTGGCCATACTAAATTGCCCATAGTGTTAGGTGCATTGGTCAGGAGTAAAGTGTAAGGAAATGGGTATGGATGGGTTTCTGTTCGGAGGGTCAGTGTGGACTGGTGGGGCCGAAGGGCCTGTTTCCATGCTGTAGGTAATCTAATCCATTTTTTTTCTGGAGCGCAGGAGACTGAGGGGTAACATTTTTATAGTGGTCTATAAAATCGAGAGGCATAGATAAGCTAGGGAGCTTTTCCCCATGATGGGGGAGTCTGAGAGTATATATTTTAAGCAGAGAGTTCCAAAAGGTCCAGGGGGGAGCTTCCACACCCCTGCAAATGCAGGCACACAGGATGGTGAGTGTCTAGAACAGGTAGACAGGTGGTGGTGGAGGCAAGTACAATTTCTTCATTTAGGAAACATTTAGATAGGTACAGAGGGATATGGACCAAACTCTGGCAAATTGGACTAGTTAAAATTGTGAAAACTGGGCAGCCTTGGGAAGTTGGGCGAAAGGGCCTGTTTTCTTGCTGTAAACCTGTATGACACTCAAATGGCTGCTATGATTACCTGACTACAGATATTTCCTTGATACAATAAATATCATTTTGTTTTCTATAGGATCTAATAGAACAACTTGAGAAGCAGGATAAGACTGTAAATAAACTGGAGAAGCAATTGAAATCTGTGAAGGAGTCAAGTATGTTTTAACTGATTTAACATTTTGAATGGCGATGTTTTTTTTTGGATGTTTTTCTGACTTGAGAATTTATTATGAATTATCCTGCTCTATGCTAAATATTGTAACTGGTCCTGAATTACTGGAGAACCTCTGGTTTGAACTAACAATGCATAGAACCTTTGGTCTAAATTGCACTTTAGCTATTGCATTTATTCATCTTCAGCATTTACACTATTGCCATCAGACCCTTAAAGCTTACAAAACAACTTTGAGTAAGAAATTAACTAAGATAATAGCATAGTGTCTCTACTAAACTGCTCCCCACTGAAACTTAAATGGCTGTGATTTATATGCTAAGATACTACTTGTGACTTTTTTTATAAACTGCATTCCTGTAATATTCCTAACTGCAGGAGTTTAACCCTGTTTACTCCTCTCTGAAATATCAAAACAATTCAACTCAGCTCATTGAACAGCTTTGGTTTATTAAATTCCCTGCTTTTTTTGTTTCATTTATAAATGGGCAAGGATTGGGCAAAGTGCCCATGAAACCCTTTGCCAGTTTGCTTGAAAATCTTTCATTGCTTAGTTGTAGTGTTTAAGCTCAGGATGTAAAACCCAAGATGGGTCTCTTGTGGCCACAGTGGCAGTGTCCCTACCTCTGAGCAAAGAGACCCAGTTTCAAACCCCACCTGCCCCAGATGTGTGTCATAACATCTTTGAACAGATAGTGTGTGGGCATTGTAGATATTTTCATTCAGTCTTTGAACTGGAAGATTATAATTGGTCAGGGAAAAAGTATTTGTCTGTCTCTGTTCATCTACAGTCTGTCCAAGATATGATTTGTAATTTCTCCCGTTAACTAGGAGTACTGCAACATGCAGCTGAGCCCAAGGGGACTGAATTGCCGAATGTGCCTGCCATCCCATGGAAACATAAGGACTTTCAGGGAATGCTGGAATGTCGAAAAGAAGATGAAGCGCTCTTAATCAGGAACCTTATCACTGGTAAGTCAGCTGTCTGGATTGAAGAGTTGGATTTGTAGAAGATTAATTAGCATACCCTGTTTTGCACATTTTGGGTAGATATAATCTCTTTTTAAGAACATTAAGTTGTGATTTCCAGAATTCTCAAGTCCAGGGACTCCATTTTACTACCCATTTAGGGATGGCCAGCTGAGAGTTTGGCCTGTCAGGAACATAGCACAAAATATCTGGTTGAGTTTCATTAACATGCTGATTTCTGGGTCTTGCTGAAACAGTTGATGAGTGAAAGGGAACCTCTCCTGGTGTTTGCAGTTGGGCAGCAGGGAAGCCATAATCACAAGTCAGCTATAATGCAACTAAATGATCTACAAGGATGATTTTCAATAGGGTTGGCGACTTCAAAAGTAGATGGCATAATCTAAGAGGAGAGACATTTAAAAGGAGCCTGAGGGGCAATGTTTTCAGAGGGTTTGTATGTTGAATGAACTACCAGACAAAGTGGTAGATGCAGGTACGGTTATGACATTTGGGCAGGTACGTGAATTGGCAAGATTTAGAAGGATATAGCCCAAATGCAGGAAAATGGGGCTTGTTTAGTTTGGGAAATGTGGTCGGCATTGAGTTGAATTGAAGGGTCTGTTTGTGTGCTAGATGACTTATTTTTACTTGGTGTTTCATGCTGAAAATGGCATGGTGTACTAGACAGGGCATTTAAAACTTGGGTAGTCAAGAGGATGCATTTGCTTGGTACATTTGATCAAATTGAAGGATTGTGAGGTTAAAAGTGCTGCCAAGATTGAGAAGGAAGTGCATGTCAGATTTAACTGACATTATTAGAATAGCAGGGATAGAAAAATAAGATATTCTATAGGGGGAGAGGATGTAGAAATTGTAAAGAATATTGTTCTAAATTTAAAAAATCTACAATTAAGACTCCACATTTGTCACCTCTGGTGATGAGTTGCAAATCACTGTGAATCAGTGTTGCTACAACAACCTACACTTCAGGTGTTGTCGTCTAGAGCTATGGGTCACAATGGTAAAGATTCCAACTCTGTTACTCAGAGTCAGTGTGTGACTGGAAAAGCACAGCTGGCAGCATCCGAGGAGCAGGAGAGTTGATGTTTCAAGCATTAGTTCTTCAGGAATAAAGGGGTGGCCCAAGAGGGCTGACGGATAAATGGGAGGCGGGGGGGGGACTGGAAGGCAGGTAGCTGGACTAGTCAGAGAGGAGTTGGTAGGTGGGAAGAAAGATGGACAGGGTAGGACAGTTCAAGAGGGCTGAGAAGCTTCAGGGTAGAGATGATCTGGGGGGTATGGTGAGAGAGGGACTCTCAGATCTTTGTAGAGGAAGGAGAACTTCAAGATAGGCATCCTTGGAAGAGGCTTCACAGTAAGGTTATAATCAACTAGGAGGAAGTGTGGACTCTCCTGCTCCTCTGCCTGACCTGCTGTGCTTTTCCAGCACCACACTCTTTGCAGATTGGAAATGTACACGCTTTAGCTATCAAGCCCTTGCAAAAGATGCAAATGTTTTGGGAAGCCTTTACAAAAAAGTTCAGGTCTAGAATGCACAGTCTGGAATCATAGAATCCTTGCAGTGTGAACAAAGGCCATTTGGCCTGTCTGGTAAAGACCATCCCACCCCTGCCCCTGTAACTGCATTTCCCATGGTTGATCCATCTAACCTGCATATCTCCAGACTGAGAGGAAACCAGAGTGCCTGCAGGAAACCCACAGAGAGACAGGGAGACTGTGTGCAAATTCCACTCGCAGTCCCCCAGGGCTAGATTTGAACCTGGGTTCCTAGTGTTGAGGCAGCAGTGCTAACCACTGAGCCACCATACCTTCACCACACTTCTACAATGTGGATAATTTCCATTGACCTATGCAAGAGGGCATTTAGCTGTTTATTTAAATTGGAACAACATGAAGGAGTACACAGGAAAATGGCATGTCTAAATGCTCATTTTTGAGTGCCAGCATAGACCTAATGGACTGAGTGATGGCCACCTACGTTATAACCCACTTTTGTGATTTGAGGTGGAGTGAGGTGTGAACCCTGAGCTTTTAATTTGGACATGGACTACACCCACTGCAGGTATATCTGAACAGGTTGATCAGAAATGTTATTCCACACCCTTGAAGGTGGGGGTTGGAACCTCCTGGCTCAGAGGTGGGGACATTACTAATGAGGAAGGTCATCTTGTGGTGCAGTAATAATGTTTAAATTCCATGCCAGAGAAAGTTGTTAACCATTAGATCAGTTCCACAGGTTGGCACAGCATCGAGGGTCAAAGGGCCTGTACTGCACTGTTATGTTCTATGTTCTGTTATCACCATTTAATCATTCAGAGTACTTTAGATTTGAAATAATGTTTTGAGTTTAGTTTGTATCTAATGCATAAATGCAGATTGTTTATACTATATATGTTGTAACTGAGGCAAGTGGCAATTTATTTGTGAATATAATGGAGTAATATATATTGAAGGCAACTTCTTAATTTCCACCATTCATTGTGCCCCGTCCCTATCCTGAAGCTGCTGTCTTTCGTACGTACGTGAGCACCGTTTACTTTGCTGTTACTTAATGAAAATTTTGGGGCCATTATCTGACTGGACATTTTATGGTAATCTATGTATTGGTTTTCTCTTTTAGATCTCAAACCGCAGTCTGATACATTAAGTACCCTACCGACACTCCCAGCTTTCATTGTTTTCATGTGCATCAGGCATGCAGATTATACAAATGATGAACAGAGAGCACATTCCCTGTTTACAGCTGTGCTTAATGGGATCAAGAAAGTCCTCAAGGTAGGAATAAGAAATAATTTATTTATGATGTGTTTGTAGTTTAGTATGGCTGGGGAAGAATGATTTTCTTTTTTCCCCCTCAGCTCCAACAATCCACTCCCATCTCCAATATTCCATAATTGACAGTTCCTAAGTCAGATGCTCACAGACCTGAGGATCTATGTTTTAATGTGGGTTTAGGTTTCCCCCCCATCTTAATTTGCACCCTGGGGTAGGACCCAGCTTTGGCGTATTGGTATCTTGCACGTTGAATATACCTTTAGAACATACACCATCAGACAGGAGGATCCCAGATCTGTGTATCTCTGCCTAAACTTAATTGTTTGATTAGAGCAAACATTTTGCAGCTTATTTTAGTAACATTGTTGCAACTATTTAGTGTTTTATCACATCCTCTGGACTTTTCAAGCAAACAAAATGTTTTACGATTAATGGTTCCTGTTTGTACAGGCAAACTGAAGCCAAATTACTGTATCTCAAAAGAAGGATGATGTTTGATAGTTGGGGGACAAATTGTCAAGAAACTTTTCAGAGAGCTTCTGTTCTTGTAAAGAGAAGTTAAACACTGAGCCCCTGTCATCTGCACGAATGGATAGAAAGTTGCTGGCAGCTTTTGATGACTGGTCTTCAAATGTCTACATTCATCCCTCCAAATAATACCTCAAACAAATTATATAGTCATTTACAATCATTACTGTTTGTGGGAGATTAATGTGTGCAAATTAGCTGCTGTTTGTTACAAAATTGTCTGCAGTTAATTGGCTTTAGTGGCTGCTTTGGTACCTAAAACATTTTAAAGGCTCTCCTCGACTTCCCTTGATCACTCTTTCTCTTGATCAGCTTCAGAATAGTACCATAGGGTTATTGTATTCAAATGAGAGCTCTTTCATGTCTCCTTAGACTACTGCACTAGAATATAAGCCCAGATTTTGTACTGTTTCCAAGTGGGGTATGACTTTTGTGACCTAATGGCAAGTGGGCTACAGTTGGGACTGTCGTTGACCCTCCCCACCCCACCAATCTCCATGTACAGCGCATCATCCGCCGTCACTTCCGCCACCTCCAAACAGACCCCAGCACCAAGGATATATTTCCCTCCCCTCCCCTATCAGCTTTCCGTAGAGACCACTCCCTCCGCGACTCCCTTGTCAGATCCACACCCCCCACCGACCCAACCTCCACTCCCGGCACCTTCCCTTGCAACCGCAGGAGGTGCAACACTTGCGCCCACACCTCCCCCCTCACTTCTCTCCAAGGCCCCAAAGGAAACTTCCATATCCGCCACAGATTCACCTGCACCTCCACCCACATCATCTACTGCATCCGCTGCAGCCGGTGTGGCCTCCTCTATATTGGGGAGACAGGCCGCCTACTTGCGGAGCGATTCAGAGAGCACCTCTGGGCCACCCGGACGAACCAACCCAACCAACCTGTAGCACAGCATTTCAACTCCCCCTCCCACTCCACCGAGGATATGCAGGTCATTGGACTCCTCCACCGCCAAACCACAACAACCCGACGGTCGGAGGAGGAGCGTCTTATCTTCCGACTGGGAACCCTCCAACCGCAGGGGATGAACTTGGACTTCACCAGTTTCTTCATCCCCCCTCCCCCCACCTTGTCTCAGCCGGATCCCTCCAGCCCGGCACCGCCCTCCTGACCTGCAGTCTTCTTCTTGACCTCTCCGCCTCCATCCTACTCCGACCTATCACCCTCACCTTGACCTCTTTCCACCTATCACATTTCCAACGCCCCTCCTCCAAGTCCCTCCTCCCTACCTTTTATCTTCTCCTGCTGAACACTCTCTGCTCATTCCTGAAGAAGGGCCTGTGCCCGAAACGTCGAATCTCCTGTTCCCTGGATGCTGCCTGACCTGCTGTGCTGTTCCAGCAATAAAGTTTCAACTTTGATCTCCAGCATCTGCAGACCTTACTTTCTCCTCCCTCATGGCAACATATTCACCTCACCTTCAAGTAGTTAGTATTTTAGCTTTCTGCACATCAGCACCAGCTGCGTATTATGTGAGAGAATGACTTAGCAAGATGTGAATTTAACTGTTTTAGTTATAGCATATGCTTGGTCATGGTGGCTTAATTGTTTTAACTAATTATTCAAATTGAACAGGAGATGGAAAGCTAAGCATTTATTGTCTGATTTTAATTTTAGAGAAGCTCTGATTTTGAGATGGTGGCATTCTGGCTATCCAATACGTATCGTTTGTTGGTTTGCTTAAGGCAGTACAGTGGGGAGGAGGTGAGTAGTTTTTATTTTTGAAAGACGTGATAGTGCAGGAGGTCATTAAGGTTAATATGAAAGTTTTGAATTAGATCTATTTGCTAAATATCAGTCATCAGTCTTTTAAAGACTATGACATAAATGCCCCAGTGCCATTAAGAGCTAATATCTCTCTAATTTTGTCTCCCTTTTTGAATTTTCAAAACTATATATACATTTAGTAGCACTGTACAGTTTCATTGCACAATGCTTCTGACTGGTTGGATCATGAGTCAGTGGATGGGTGACTATAGAAGAAACTGAGTCATTTTTGTTGAGTGAACTATCAGGAATAATCCTTTAAATTTGTCATGCATAATGAGCACCCTTAAAGGTCCCATGCTGTCTCAACTGAAGCTTCAGAATTTAGCAACACTGCACACTTTGACTCCTCATCAATAATGCATGGATGCACAGATATTTAAACAGACTGTAATGCCAGTTGCAAATGTGACATCCAACAATTTTTTTTCTTTTTTTAACAGAATTCTGTGGAAATGAATACACCAAAACAAAGAAAACACGTCTTGAGGAACTTTGATCTTTCTCAACACTGTCTAATTTTGTCAGATCTTGCTGTTCAACTTTACCATCAATTAATCAAAGTTGCAGAAGCAAAACTTCAAGAAATGATTGGCAAGTGATTCTTTGTCAAGAGCAATACTCTGATTATTGCCAGTGACAAATGTTAAGTTAATCTGCACAATTTAACATTTCTACATCCAAAGCTTTCTTAACAATTTGGTGTATGTGGCACCATCAGTCTTCAGTTAGATAGGGTTGACAGTGTGAACCTTTTCCCGCGTATGGAGTCGGGTATTACAAGGGGGCATAGCTTTAAATTAAGGGGGGGTAGATATAGGACTGAAGTTAGGGGTAGGTTCTTCACTCAGCGAGTCGTAAGTTCATGGAATGCCCTGCCAGTAGCAGTGGTTGACTCTCCCTCTTTATGGGCATTTAAGCGGGCATTGGATAGGTATATGGAGGATAGTGGGTTAGTATAGGTTAGGTGGGCTTGGATCGGCGCAACATCGAGGGCCAAAGGGCCTGTACTGCGCTGTATTCTTCTATGTTCTATGTTCTATCAGAGGTTGTAAAGTCATCCAGATCCTTCAGTCCAACCAGTTCATGCTGACTATGTTCCCAAATTAAACTAGTCCCACTTGCCTGAGCTTGGTCCATATCCCTCCAAACCTTTTCCAATTCATGAACTCCTCCTAATGTGTTTTAAACATTGTGACTGTACCTGCATTCATCACTTCCTCTGAAAGTTCATTCCACGTGTGAACCACTGATTTTTAAAAACACAAAATGCCCCTAGTCTTTTTTTAAAAAAAAAAAAATTGTTCTCCTCTCAAAAAATAATCTTAATTCCTTGCCCTAGGGAAAAGACCCTTGCTATTCACCTTAATCTATACCCCTCATGATTTTATAAACCTCTATAATCTTAACCTCCTGACTGATCCATGCTCTCCTCCTAACTCAAACCCTCCATTGCCAGCAACATTCTTGCAAATCTCTTCTGTATCCTCTCCAGCTTAATAAATCCTTCCTGTAACAGGATGATCAAAACTGAATGCAGTACTCCAGACTTCACCAATGTTCTGTATAACCTCAGACCTCTCAGCTCCTACACACACTGTCTGAGCAGTGAAGACAAGTGTGCTAAATGCTGCCTTAATCACTCTGTCTACATGTGATACAAATTTCAAAGAATTACATACCTGAACCCTTAGGACTCTGTTCGACAATGCTACCCAGGGCCCTACTTTTAACTGTACAAGTCCTGCCCTTGTTAGTTTTACCAAAATGCAACACTCCTCATTTATCCAAATTAAACTCCATCTGCCACTCTTTGGCCCATTGATCCAATTAATCAAGATCTCTTTGTAATCTTGAATAACCTTCACTGTCTAGTACACCACTAATTTATGTCATCTGCAGACTTACCACGCTGTCTATATTCTCATCTAGATTATTTGTACAAATGACAGACAAAAATAGACCCAGCATCGATCCCTGTGGAACACCTGTGATAACAGGCCTCCAGACTGCAAAACCGCTCTCCTCCATCACTGTCTCCTTCCGTTAAGCCAATTTTGTATCCAATTGGCAAGCTCCCTTGAATTTAATGTGCAAAAATGAAAAGGAACTGAGACAACTTAACCCACACTTCTTCAAGTCTGGAGTTTTGATCTTGAAATTGTTTTTGTCTTTTTTTCCCCACTGATAATTTGTTGAATTGTCTGTCTCTCTGTTTTATTCATGAATGAATACAAAGTTTTTTTTTCAAAGGGGTTTGGTTTGTCACTTGGTAGCAGATTAGTAATCTTCTGCGTCAAATGTTAAAATTGTGTGTTTATGATAGCTATTTTTCTGTTAATGACGGAATCTGGTGCAAATTGCTTTTGTCCAGAATAGCAGTCAGTCTGGCAAATTGATCATCTTGGCTCCCGAACTGACGTTTTTGCATAACAGTGGGGTTCAATTTTTGGTGCATTTTTTTTCTCAGTTAAGGGGAAACGATATTAATTAAGTCAACTATCTGTGAAGTTCCGCAGAGTAACTTTCTAAAATATATCCTGCGTCTGTAAGTTTGCTCACTGAGCATGAAGGTTTGCTTTCAGATGTTTTGTCACCACACTAGGTAACATCAGTGAGACACTCCAGTGAGGTGCTGGTGGTATGTCCCGCCTCTTTCTCTTGGTTTCTTAAGATGGATGTTGTTGTTTCTGGTTCCTTTTTTTTTCCCCCAAGGGAAGGAGGTAGGATCTAAATCAATGTGTTTACTAATGGAGTTCTGGTTAGAATGCCATGCCTGTAAGAATTCTCGTTCATGCCTTTGTTTTGCCTGTCCTAGGATGTGTATGTTGTCCCAGTCAAATGATGTCTTTCTTTGTATGTATAAGAACTAGAGATAATGGGTAGTGTCTTTTGGTGGCCAGTTAGTGTTCATGTATCCTGGTGGCAAGTTTCCTGCTAGCTTGTCTGATGCAGTGGTTTTTTTTTTTTTACAGTTTGTGCATGGTATCTTGTAAATGACATTTAGTTTTGCTGGTGGTATCTAATGGATCCTTTAGGTTCATAAGTCACTAAGTGTGTTTTTGGGCTACCATGATGCCAAGGGGTCTTAGTGGTCTGGAAATCATTTCTGATATGTCTTTTGACGTAAGGTAGTATGGCTATATGTTTTGGTTGCGTTGTGCCTGTTTGTTTGTGTTTTTCTGAGGAATCAGCGGTTTGTGTTTGTTGGGTATCTGTTTTTCTTTCTTGTTGTATAGGTATTTTTCTGCTTTTTGTAGTTTTTGGGTGCTGCAATGTAATGTAGCTCGTTGAAATAAGATCTTGATGCAGCTCCCTTTGTGTGTTGGGAAGATTGCTTCAGAAGCAAAGTATTTGGTTTGTGTGTTGTTTTTCTGTAGACACTGGATTTGAAGCTCTCTTTTAACTGTACGTTCAACTGTCAAGTCTAGGAATGCGGGTCTGTCATTATTCTCCTCCTGTTGTGTTAATTTTATGCTTGTCAGGATGACTCTTTGGCATCATGTAGCCTACAAACACACTTAAACAGTGACTAATGAACCTAAAAGATCCATAAGATACCACCAGCAAAACTAATGTAATTTACAAGATCCCATGCAAGAATTGTTTTTAAAAAAACACTATATCGGACAAACTAGCATGAAACTTGCCACCAGGATACATGAATGCCAACTGGCCACCAAAAGATATGACCCACTATTCCTCATTTCTATACATACAGACAGACAAAGAAGAACACCACTTTGACTGGGACAACACACACATCCTAGGACAGGCGAAACAAAGGCATGCACAAGAATTCTTACGAACATGGCATTCTAACCAGAACTCCAATAAACACCTATTTAGATCCTATCTACCTTCCCTTGGGGGGGAAAAAAAAACTCCAAATGACATAACCCACCTTAAGAAACCAAGACCTATAAATAGAGAGGCGGGACATGCCACCAGTGCTTCACCTGAGACTCTAATGTTACCTAATATGGTGACAAAACGCCTGAAGAAAAACCTTCAAGCTCAGCGAGCTAACTTGCAGACTTATTGATCAACCTGAGCTACAAATCTTCTCAAAAATCACTAATATATCCTAAGTCTCTAATATGGTTTAGAGAAGCACATGGTGGCTTTAACCTAAGAATAATTCTTACAGTAAAGTTTGTTTTCAATTTGTCTACAGTGCCCGGGATGTTAGAAAATGATACCATTCAGTGTGTTTCGATGGTTACTGCAAAGCCAGCAGGTTATAGAAAGAAAGCAGGAAGTCTGTCTGGAGAAAATACAAAATACACACTGAACTCCATCATTCACCAACTAAGCTTGTTCCACAACATCCTCTCCAAATATGGTTTGCATCCTGAAATTGTTAAACAAGTTTACCGGCAGATTTACTACATAATTACAGCAGTCACACTGAACAACTTACTCCTCAGGAAGGATGTGTGCTCCTTCAGCAATGGAGTCCAAATCAGGTGAAATAAAATCTGCTAGAGTTCTGTGAAATATTATCTGGGCAGCAAATTCAAGAATTATTCTACCTTTTTTTTGTAGTAGGAGTCAAGATGGTCAAAAGGAAGATGAACAATCGTAGCTCGGTTGATGTACTTAAATGCTGCAGGCCACAATAGCAGAATTGGTCAATGTATGAGGGGTGGGTGACTTAGAACAACAGACCAGCTTCAGTTTGGGTGTTTTTGTTTCTGCTAAATTGGCAGCTGATATATGGATACCAATTTAATAACATAAATAATTCTAGTTAATTTTCTAGAGTGATCTAGATTCAGAATGAACCAATTTTGCTACATTTATTTACTCCTTGTAATGTAGGTCATATGGATGATATGCACAGACTTGACAAATGTTTTGGTTCAGTTTGTGTAGAATACCAGGACTGCAGTATGCTATCACAAGCCCACTGGAGGGGGTGTAGCCATGTTGGATGTAATAGCTCTGCATTTTGCTGGCTGTGTAACCATGGCAGTTTATTTATCCCGGGTGGGGGGGAAGGCGGGTGGTGGTATTTCTGGCTGGTCTGTTTTAACTTCAGACAATTCTTTAAAAAGTTTTTTATACGTTGGATGGGTCTGCAAGTTGCACAGAATTGTGCTGAAAATTAGACTTTTAATTCGGCCATTTCCAACCCCCAACCCCATACTTCTGAGCTAACCATGAATGTAGTGGAAACCAATTGTTTTGAACTGCAGTATTTGGTTTCCAAGACTTGCTATTTTTATTGGAGTATTTAAAATGTAAATGTTTGTTCTTCAATTATGAGCTGCTTTCCTGACGGAAGGGGGAAGGGAAGTTATTCAGAGTTGAATATTCAGTTTAAAGAAGATACATGCAGTAAAATTGGAACCAGTATTTTGGAGTTTAGTCCCCACTTGTTACTATTGTGCAATTGTCTTTAAAATGAAAATTGTCATCTTTAAAATTATAATCTGGTATTTACTACTGTAACTACAGAAACATCCTGTGGTATGTGGTGGTGGCACACTATAAAATAACACTGCACTTGTGCAAAATGGTGAGGGTTAAGTCATAGTCATAGAACATTACAGCGCAGTACAGGCCCTTTGGCCCTCAATGTTGCGCCGACCAGTCATACCAATCTGAAGCCCATCTAACCTACACTATTCCGGGTATGTCCATATGCTTGTCCAATGACGACTTAAATGTACTTAAAGTTGGCGAATCTACTGCCATTGCAGGCAAAGCATTCCATACCCTTACTACATTTGTACATTAAACTGCAGAGAAGAGCATTCCCTTATAGACTTTGTGCATGTTATGCACTCAGTGGAATTATAGCCTTTTATAGGAAGCCTTTCAGTTTCTAATGGGTTCTGGTGTGTTCCTCTTCCCCATTTGAGTGATCATCTCCAGGTGCTTTTTTTTCATGCAGCTTTTGAATTTTTTTAATCCTCAACCACCTCAACTTCCTGTCTTTGAGGCATCAGCAAGTCAAATCTTCTGGAATCTTTAGCTGGCTGCAAAATGAAACAGCCAGTAAATGTCTCCTTCCTGCATCTAGCTGTGGTAATTCTCATGGCCATGCAGCCTCTGCTGAGTGCTCAGAACATCCTCCTTTCTGCGATATTCCTTTGTTTTGTGCTGAAGTCTGTCGCCTGATTGCCGAAAATAACTTCCTCTCCTGGCACCACCACCCCACACACCTCCCAGTGGTGACATTCAATTAGTAACTTGGTGGAAAAGCTAATTAGCTTTGTCAACCCTCACTTCCTTGTGCCACAAATGGTGCATGTCAAAATTGTTCACAATTTGGACTTTTTGAAGCTTTGAGATTTGGGAGACTTGTTGTAAACCTCTGGTCTGTTGCTGTTATCACTATGTAAATACCTTCCACCTTAACAAAACAATCTAAAACTTGAATAATCGAGCTACCCAGACTTCACAATGGGATCCTGTGTGAGAGCCTCTCTGGCTGCATTGAGGGCATCCTGAAACCCATTGTACACGGGGCCCCAACTTCTGTTGCGACAATTCGGGTTTCTTACAAAAAGTTAGCACCCATGGACCAGTCGAACCGGGAACATTCCTCATCACAATGGATGTTTCAGCACTCTACACCAGCATCCCCCACAATGATGGCTTCACAGCAACAGCCTCAGTACTGAACACCAACAACTGCTAATCTCCAGAGTACCATCCTAAACTCACCTGCTTTATCCTCGACCACAACATTTTCACCTTTGACAACCAGGTCTTCATCCAGACACATCGAGCAGCCATGGGGACCAAATTTCCTATCCGATTGAATGGATCAGTTGGAGAGACTGAGGCAATGAGGAATTTCCAAGAGCAAGGGGATGTGATGGATGGCAGTTGGGGGGGGGGCGGGGGTTGAAGACTCTCATACGGTCACATAGATGGGTTAACTTCAGAAAAGGTAAGAGGTAGGCAGATAGTCTTCTGTGGCTATCCTCATTTCAAACAATTATGCTGTTTTGGAAAATGTAGAGGGTGATGGATTCTCTAGGGACTGTAGCAAGAGCAGCCAAGTTCTGGCATGACGCTGGCTCTAATGCAATGAGGGTTGCATCGGGTCCCAAGAGATCAATTGTTTTGGGGGCCTCTCCAGTCCAAGGCACAGACAGATGTTTCTGTGGCCAGCGTGTTGCTTCCCTGGTGCCAGGATCAAGGATGTCTCGGAGGGTGCAGAATGTTCTCAAGAGGGAGGGGGGCCAGCAGGGGTTCATTGTACACATTGGAGCCAACGACATATGAAGGGAAAAGATTAAGATTGAATGGGAGATTAGAGTTAGACAGGGATTTAAAAAGAGCTCCTCGAGAGTAGGAATATCTAGATTACTCCTGGTGCTGTATGGCTGAGGAGCTGGTATATGGGAGAAGGATTCACATTTTTGGATCGTTGGAATCTCTTCTGGGTTGGAAGTGATCTGTATGAGAAGGATGGATTGCACCTGAATTGGAAAGGGACTAATATACTGGCAAGGAGATTTGCTGGAGCTGCTCAGGAGGATTTAAACTAGTAAGGTTGGGCGGGGGGTGTTGGTGGGACCCAGGGAGATAGTGAGGAAAGAGACTGGTACAGTCGAGAACAGAAATGAGACAAATTATCCCTGCCTGTCCTGACTAAGCGGATAACAAGGTAGGACTGATAAATTAAACTGCATTTACTTCAAGGCAAGAGGCCTAACAGGAATGGCAGATGAACTCAAGGCATGGTTAGGAACATGGGACTGGGATATCATAGCAATTACAGAAACATGGGTCAGGGATGGGCAGGACTGCCAGCTTAATGTTTCAGGATACAAATCCTATAGGAAGGATGAAAGGGGGGACAAGAGAGGAGGGGGAGTGGTGCTTTTGATAAGGGATAGCATTACAGTTGTGCTGAGGGAGGATATTCCTGGAAATACATCTAGGCAAGTTATTTGTGTCGAACTGAGAAATAAGAAAAGGATTGTATTATAGACCCCCTAATAGTCAGAAGATAATTGAGAAACTGATTTGTAAGGAGATCTGTTATCTGTAAGAATAATAGGGTGGTTATGGTCAGGGATTTTAACTTTCCAAACAGCCTGGGACTGACATAGTGTTAAGGATTTAGATGGCGAGGAAATTGTGTGTACAAGAAAATTTTCTGATTTAGTATGTGGATGTACCTACGAGAGAAGGTGCAAAACTTGACCTACCCTTGGGAAATAAGGCAGGACAGGTATCAATGGGGGAGCACTTTGGGGCCAGCGACCATAATTCTATTAGATTTAAAACCGTGATGGAAAAGGATAGACCAGATCTAAAAGCTGACGTTCTAAATTTTGAGGAAGGCTAATTTTGATGATATTAGGCAAGAACTTTCAAAAGCTGGGGGCAGAGGTTTGCAGGTAAAGGGATGGCTGGAAAATGGGAAGCCTTCAGAAATGAGCACTACTTTCCAGAGACCGTATATTCCTGTCAGGGTGAAAGGGAAGGCTAGTAGGTATAGGGAATGCTGGATGATTAAATAAATTGCAGGTTTGGTTAAGAAAAAAAGCATGTGTCAGGTACAGACAGCAAAGATCAAGAGAATCCTTAAGTATACTCCTACTGCCTTTATACTCTGAGAGGGAAATCAGGAAGGCAGAAAGGGGACATGAGAGAGCTTTGGCAAATAGAGTTTAGGAGAATCCAAAGGGTTTTTACAAATACATTTTAGGACAAAAGGGTAATGTGAGAGAGAGAGAGAGAGAGAAAACAGGGCCCCTCAAAAATCAGCAAGGCAGCCTTTGTGTGGAGCCGCAGGAGATGGAGATAATAAGCGAGTATTTTGCATCAGTGTTTACTGTGGAAGATAGAATGTGGGGAAAGATGGTGACATCTTAAAGTGCCCATATGACCGATGAGGAAGGGCTGGATGTCTTGAAACGCATAAAGGTGGATAAATTCCCAGGATCTGATCAGATGTACCCTGGAACTCCTGGGAAGCTACAGAAGTGGTTGCTGGGCATTTTGCTGAGATATTTGTTTCATCAATAGTCACGGGTGAGGTGCTAGAAGACTGCTAGAGGTTGGCTAACATGGTACCATTTAAGAAAGGTAATTTAAAGACAAGCCAAGGAACGATAGACTAGTGAACCAGATGTTGGAGGTGGGCAAGTTGGAGGGAATCCTGAGGGACATATTTAAAAAGGCAAGGACTGATTCCTGAAGAAGGGCTTATGCCCGAAATGTCGATTCTCCTGTTCCTTGGATGCTGCCTGACCTGCTGCACTTTTCCAGCAACACATTTTCAGCACTGATTAGGGATAGTCAACATGGCTTTGTACATGGGAAATCATGCCGCTCAAGCTGAATGGAGTTTTTTTTGAAGTAGAGGATTGATATGGGCAAAGCAGTAGACATGCTGTATATGGACTTCAGTAAGACATTCAACAAGGTTCCCCATGGGAGACTGGTTAGCAAGATCGTATCTTGTGGAATACATGGAGAACTAGCCATTTGGATACAGGACTGGCTCAAAGGTAAAGGGCAGAGGGTGGTGGTGGAGGGTTGTTTTTCAGACTGGTGGCCTGTGACCAATGGAGTGCCACAAGGATTGGTGCTGGGTCCACTACTTTTAATCATTTTATAAATGACTTGGATGTTAGCATAAGAGGTATAGTTAGTAAGTTTGCAAATGACACCAAAATTGGAGATGTAGTGGACAGCGAAGAGGGTTACCTCTGATTACAATGGCATTTGATCAGATGGACCAATGGGCTGAGAAGTGACAAATGGAGTTTAATTTAAATAAATGTCAGGTGCCATATTTTGGGAAAGCAAATCTTAGCAGGACTTGTACACCTTAATGGCAAGGTCCTAGGGAGTGTTGCTGCACAAAGACAGCTTGGAGTCAGGTTCATAGCTCCTTGAAAGTGGAGTCACCAATCGATAGGATAGTGAAGAAGGCATTTGGTATGCTTTCCTTTATTGGTCAGAATATGGAGTACAGGAGTTGGGAGGTCATGTTGCGGCTGTACAGGACACTGGTTAGGACACTGTTGGAATATTGCATGCAATTCTGCGCTCCTTCCTATTGGAAGGATGTGAAACTTGAAAGGATTCAGAAAAGATTTACAAGGATGTTGCCAGGGTTGGAGGATTTGAGCTATAGGGGGAGGTTGAATAGACTAGGGCTATTTTCCCTGGAGCATCGGAGGCTGAGGAGTGACCTTATAGAGGTTTATAAGGTCATGAGGGGCATGGATAGGATAAATAGGCAAAGTTTCTTCCCTGGGTGGGAGAGTCCAGAACTAGAGGGCATAGGTTTAGGGTGAGAAGGGAAAGACGAGACCTAAGGGGCAATCTTTTCACATGGAGGGTGGTACATTTATGGAATGAGCTGCCAGAGGAAGTGGAGGTTTGTACAATTGCAACATTTTAAGAGGCATTTGGTTGGGTATATGAATAGAAAGGGTTTGGAGGGATATGGGCTGGGTGCTGGCAGGTGGGACTAGATTGGGTTGGGATATCTGACATGGACGGGTTGGACCGAAGGGTCTGTTTTCGTGCTGTACATTTGATTCTAAATCTTTCATCCTTTAAAATTGGCTATATCTAAAATTATTTAACGTATCACATCTCTGTGACACTGGACTCCTTTGGCTATAAATTGTGATCGTGATCTTAACCTCCGCAACTACCTGATGAAGGAGCGGTGCTCCAAAAGCTAGTGCTTCCAAATAAACCTGTTGGACTATAACCTGGTGTGGTAAAAGTGGTTAACCCAAATCTCTTGAATTGTCCAATTGTATAAAGTTCCACAGAATTCAATATCCAGCTTCAATTCTAAATATTTAATTTTAATCTCAAAAACTTCATCTGTGCAAACTCCAGAAATATCTATAGATTGAAGGGCAAGTGTAATCTATAAATATGATGGGATAGATCATCTGCTCTCTGGACAGTCAAAAACTGAACTATTCCCTAAGCTGTATGTCAATATATTTCCCAAATCCCAGAATGTTGACACTGGATTTACCTGGGAAATTTGAACTTCTGATGCAAATTTCCCTACTTCCCTGGGACCATAAGAAAAGTCTTCACTCTAAGCCAGTGTTGGAGATTCTGCACAGTTCTGAGGTCCTGAATCATTACCTGGAGAATGTTAGATACAATCCCTTCAATAACTCAACACAGAACAGTGCAGGCCCTTCAGCCCTTGATGTTGCACCAGCCTTTTATCTTACTCTAAGAAAATTATAATGGAGTCTAACAAACCCGAACAGGTTCCATTAAAATCTGTCATCACGTGGTCATTTAAACCTAAAGGTTCTTTTACAACAAGGTTGTTAATTAGCCTTTTTTTTTACCACATAATAGCTGTTCTAAAATAGCATGGTTGCATGCTTCTCAATATATTGCTGTAGAAAACAATCCCTAGAAATTCATCCCCCATAGCTATAGTGCTCTGTTAGTTAACCAAATATTTGTGTAAATTGAACTGATCCATGATGCTCATACTGTATGCTTCTCTAATTTCCTGTTTCATTCCATGCCCCACATTCCACTACTGCTTTGTGGCCTTCACATAACTCCAACCACTATCCACTGCCCCTTAAATGTTCTGGGGAACCATGCACTGACCTTCCCCAATCTCACTCTGACCCCACTCCACCCTTCAAAAAAAAAAGCCTGACCCACCACTTCTGCTCCGTTGCATGCTTACTTTACCCATCCTTCCCTGATAGTATTTGTAGAAGTGACCACTGCACAGCCCTTGAGCTATTAGTCTTGTTTTTATGTCATATCTACCTTTCATTCTGTTTTTTTTTTGGTGCTGCAATGCTTCCCATTGTGTTAAATGGGAAAATTTGCACAGATTTAGCAACTCAAAGTCTGGCACGGAGGCACTGCAGGCCCTTAAAAGCAGAATGGTATTCAATTATCTGTAATTTCATGGCCTATCTCCCATCTCTCTTAAATTGGAAGGTCAACCCTAGCTCAGTGAAGAATGCAGAAGTACATGCTAACACCAGGTGCTAACACTGATGTGCATTCAGTGGTTACTACACGCAGTAACATGCAATAGACAGGGGCGAAGCAATTCCACAACCAGTGGATCAGATTTGCTCTGCAGTCAAGAATGGTAATGTCCTGTTAAACCAATAACAGGAGAAGGAGGGTCTACAAGTTTTTGGGGTTTTTTTGTTTGATTCCAGTAATAGCAGCAAAGCTAACGCTGGAGCACAACCCTTAGTTTAACTAACTGCACAGTTAAAAACACTGGCATTTACCCAGCAATGAGGAAGTTGGACAAATCCAACCTGGCCACGAGCTAATGTATCTATCTACTCTCGATCAACGTAAAATGTTGGAAGGGGTCAGTGATAGATCTAGCAAACAATGCATGCTTAACATTAGCACTCTCACTGACCTCACCTTGGGTTCCATAGAGTCACTCAGCCCCTAACCTCATTAGAGCCTTGTTCCAAATATTGGTCAAAGAGCTGAACTCGAGAATGAGCGTAAATGCCTTTCACACGAAGGAAGCAGTTGGAGTATGGCATAAAGGTATCCTGGTAAATCTGATAACTCTCCTGTATTTGGAGTCATAACTAGCATGAAGAAAGATGGTCATGATGTTGGCAGTGAATTGTCTAAATCACAGGACGTCACTGAGTTTCTTGAGGGAGTATCTTAGTCCCAACTATCTTCAGCTGTTTAATTAATGATCTTCCTACCCATCATAAGGTTAGAGGTGGCAATGTGCAATCATCAGTAAACAGTCTGTGCCCATATACAGTAAGACCTTGGACAATAGTGGTTAGCACCGCTGCCTCTCAGCGCCAGAGACCTGGGTTCAATTCCCACCTCAGGCAACAGTCTGTGTGGAGTTTGCACATTCTCCCCCATGTCTGCGTGGGTTTCCTCCCGGGTGCTCCGGTTTCCTCCCACAGTCAAAAAAATGTGCTGGTTAGGTGAATTGTCCATGCTAAATTATCCATAGTATTTGGTGAAGGGGTAAATCTAGGGAAATGGGTCTAGGTGGGTTGCTCTTTAGAGGGTCGTTGTGGACTTGTTGGGCCGAAGGGCCTGTTTCCACACTGTAAGTAATCTAATATGAGTTTGGGTTGACTAGCAACAGGTAACATTTGTGCCACATAAGACCTCAAGCAATGACCATCTCCAACAAAGGAATCTAACTGTTATCTCTTGATGTTCAATGAATTTTCATCCCTGAAACTCCAAAAGCAACATCCTGGGGTTACCATTGATCAGAAACTGCACTGAATCTGCCATGTAATTACTGCCCACAAGAGCAGGCAAGGAATTTGGCAGCGACTGACTCACCACCTGTTTTCAGTGCCAGCCCAACATCTACCTGATAAAAGTCAGGACTGTGGACATATTCTCGACTTGTTGGGAGTTGCAATCAGCCAGGCAATACTTGAGAAGCTTGACACCATTTAGAATAAAGCAGCCCACTTGACTGACACTTCATCCACCACTTTCAAGTATCCTCCCTTCTCCATCAATGCACAGCGACAGCAGGTTGTCTTGCAGTGCGCTAATTGAGCAAAGATCCTCTGACATTTTCCTCCTTTCTGAGCCTGTGACCACCTACAAGTTGAGCACAGCAGATGCATAGGAACACTATTTGCAAGATGTCTTCAAAACTTCACATCACCCTGACTTGAACTATATCACTATTCTTTCATTGTTACCTGGTCAAAATTGTGGGACACCATTAACAATGCAGCAAGGTGGATGCTCCCCAAGGGTTCCAGTGCTTTAAGGAGGCAGGTTGCCATCACCTAGTTGAGGAATGGCAATTAATGCTGACCTAGCCAGAGATCTACACATTCCCTGATTGAATATAAAGTGCGAATACATTTTCACAGGACTGCCAATTATGATTAGATTCCCTTCAGTGTGGAAATAGGCCCTTCAGCCCACACCGATCCCCCCCCCGAAGTGTAACCCACCCAGATCCATTTCCCTCTGACTAATGCACTTAACGCTATGGGCAATTTTTAACATAGCCAATTCACCTGACTTGCACGTCTTTGGACTGTGGGAGGAAACCGAAGCACCCGGAGGAAACCCGCACAAACACTAGAATGTGCAAACTCCACACAGACAGTCGCCCAAGGCTGGAATCGAACCTGGGACCCTTGCGCTGTGAGGCAGCAGTGCTAACCACTGAGCCCCCATGCTGACCTTATGATATTGTACTATAGAGTGGTACACTCAGGTCTATGTTGTGATCTTGCCATGGATGCCAAGCAGCATTTCACATTTTGCTATGTTTATCATGCCATTGAGTTTCAGACAGGTAAAAGTTTATAATCTTTGGTAGGTGTCTTGTTGCTTGGACTGCTTAGATACTTGTAGTTGTCTTCATAATCTTTCTCTTCCTGATGCAGAAACAATGTCACCCAGCTAACTGAATGGCTAAAAGGCAAGAATCTACTTCAGAGTGGTGCACTTGAGATACTGGAGCCACTGTTACAAGCTACCCAGCTCTTGCAATTGAATAAAACAACAGATGAAGATGCTGAGACAATCTGCTCAATGTGCACAGCACTCTCAAAGGCACAGGTACAGTTCAATTTACTGTTTTGAGCAAACCACAGCCACTTAACATGTTGGTGTAGTGCTTTTGTTTTAAAAGTACTGAGTACAAGAAATAGTTTAACAGGAATGTCTTTGAGGTATGAGTCAAAATGCTGTTGAATGATTGTGTATGTATCACTAGTCTTGAGACAAAAAGGGATTCAGTGGAGAACAACCAGAATGATTAGAGGGGAGGGTGAGATCTAATTTGAGAATCTTATGATTTCAAAGGAACCAGATAATTCAAAATTAAAGCAAAAGTTATTCTGTGAGCAACTGGTAAGTCCACTGAATAGCTTTCTTAGACTGTGGAGCATGTAACATTGATTCTTCCAAATGCAAATTAATTTTCAAAAATATTCTAAGTAATTTGAAACATATGCTTCCTGTAACATGGAAGGCACAGGTGACTCTGAATCATTAGCTCTTTTGTGGAAATCTTTAGTTTCCTTTCCTGTTTGCATCTGTTGTAGATTTTTTTGATAATGCCCATGAATAATGGACATTGCTATTGTGCATTGAGCTAAAAGGAAATATATGGGGAAACCACATCAACATTTATTTTTCACTTAACTATTTGTTATTTTGCCTGGGAATCATATCATCATATGATGATGATAAGAAAAACTGTATACTTGAGGGAGGGAAAAAAGTGGAAATGATCCTTGCCAAGGATATCAGAAGGAGTGCCATTTCTTTGCTGGAGCTAAATGGAATTGCAAGTTTCAGCACACGCGTCTAACATTATAATTATGTACAGAAGTAACTTTCTTAGGCTGACATGAACAGGAAAGTGAGCACCACCTATTTTAAATGTTCCAGATGTTGCCTATTCACATTTAGATAGGGTTTTGGAACCTTAACAAATTTTAAGGTTCTGCTGGACATGTCAACAGTCAAGTAATGCCAACGATGATACACAAAGCCTATGAAATTTTGAACATTGGCATTGCAGTTTGTTTCCCATAGAGGACAATGTTTGGAATAAGGCTCTACCCTTAAACCTTTTGCTTGGAAGCTGATGTCGTTCTGTTGTCAGTCCTCCTCATGCTTTTAGTAAAACCTGAATACCCAATTGTAGACCTATCCTCTGGAAAGCTTGAGAGAAACTTACATTAGATGATGGTTGTTTAGGAGAAAGTGAGGACTGCAGATGCTGGGGATCAGAGCTTAAAAATGTGTTGCTGGAAAAGCGCAGCAGGTTAGGCAGCATCAAAGGAGAAGGAGGATCGATGTTTCGGGCATAAGCCCAGTCATCTTTGTTTATGCGAAGTAGGATCTCTGGTGCAGTTTTGAAATCGCCAAAATCAGGATACACACAGATCATGTGTTTCAAAAACAACTTCAAGTGACAATGCTTGACACAGTTAGGATCATTTTGATTATTAGCTTGCAGCACCTGTCCTCTTGTAATTAGTTTTCAAGCAGTTTTTTTTTCTAATTTGTTCTTTTACCCTTTGAATTGTAACAGATTGTGAAAATACTGACACTGTATACACCTATGAATGAATTTGAGGAACGTGTGACTATAGCTTTTATAAAGAATATTCAGGTAAATATTTTTACTAACTACTGTGCATATTTGCATGCATGTTCAGTAATCTAACCCTCATTTTATATTTATCATGTGCCTAGCCATCTAATTTCTGTGCAAAAATCCTAATTTGTCTTTTGACTATTTTTTGAAAGGTGAGGTTGCTTGTTGGAGGATTTTGGGGTAAAGTTTTTTGCAAGGTTTCTAATGCATATTGACTTTTATGATTTTAGATTTTTATCTTCTGTTCAGTTCGGCAAGGTGTACTGAAACTGGGCCAACATAATTTACTGTAAAACCTTGGCATTTCTGAACATCCAAACATAAAGGCGCTTAGCTTTTCTTGAGCAAGTGTAATCAATTGTATTACAATACTGTATAATCAGCATACCTTTATCAATTATAAATGCTATCTTTAGAATATATTGGCAATGCTTATTTCTATTGTAGGTGTAATTTGTCTCATGTGTTTGTGAATAATATAATTAATCTTTTGATTTAAATGTGATCGATAGATCTACCACATGGCCAGGCCTTCTGTAAATGTCTTTTTCTTGTTAAATAAATCGATGTTCTCTTCTGTCCTCCCAAAAACAAAGTCAGTTTGAGATCATCTTTCTTCCAATAGGACAATGTGGAATCTTGTGTTGCGTTGGTGACTGGATTGAAAACCAGCTTAACTGGTTTTTGAGGAGGTTGGCCTTGTGATCTTTTTGATGAAGTACATTCCATAATTTCTATAATTGTTATCCTGCCTGTGGAATGTAGCCTAAATCTAAACCTTATTGCTTTTGATACATTTCAAAACATTGAATTCATAATAATTCCTTTCAATAGCTAACCTTTGCCACACTTGGTGAAATAAATAATCATACTGGATGTTTTGTCTTGCACAGGATCGATTGGCAGGTGGAAGTCCAAGTCGCCGATTACTAATGGAGTTAAAGCACGTATTTGCTGTAAACTTTCCCATCATTCCTTCACCAGTGAACCTGGACAAGATTAAAATTCCTAAAAACTTGAAACTGAACTTTCTAAATAGATTCTAAATAATGAATGTTTGATCATCTGGAAAGGGTACACAACTTGCATGATTTTGTTTAAGAGTTTTTTTGATTTTGCAGAACTAATTTGTTGTAAGTTATGTAAAATTCAACTATTTTTAACATTTAGCAATAATAAATTCAATTAAAAGGCCACATTTTACCAGAAGTAATTCATTTATAGTTCTTCTTGAAATGTGTGGTATCTTTTGAGAATCACAAGGCATAACTACAGTCATAGCAGATTCTCAGCACAAAACTGAGGGGGATATGAGTTTGAGAAGGCGCAAGATGTAACTGGGAATTTAATTTGGGATAACTGACTCGGGGTCACTAGAATTATTTCAACTGTAGATGGGTGGTTTGTTTAGTTCACATGCACTAAATTACTCTTTCTCAGATGTTTTTAGTTTAGTAGTTCAAAACTGAAGTGCTCGAATTTATTAAGCTCTTACATATAAATGTAACTTATATTTAAATATCACTTTTTGATTTCTTTGCATTTTTTATCTACTTAAGGAATTGGGCATTTGATATTTTAGACATGGTGTTTGTCACTGATTTGACGAGGAGAAAATATTGAGGTGGTCTGAATCATTTCACGGAAGTTTGGTATGACTGCTTCCTTTTACTAGGAATCTTGAGGGAAAATGCAACAAAATAAACCAAGCATGAGAATGTCATAGTTATCTTAATGCTGAAACTATTTGTTCCTGTATTCTCCATAAAGAAATCAACTTTTAAATAGCTAAGAGGACATTTGTTTGTAACATGATCATTGCTGAGACATATTTGTGAAAAACATATTTATGCTGATTGACATCTTGAAATGTGCATTAGTCTGTATTTGTGTGAGGATCTAACAAAATGTGAACATGTTTCTGCATTGTGTATGAATCTGTTTTACAATTCAAATTTAAAAAATTAGCTTTGTTTTTAATATTTAAAAATATCGATGTACTTTCGAGAAGCTATGGAACTGTATATTTATGTACTTCAAATACTTAATAGATTTTCAGATTGAATGTTGGTCCTCCTTTTTAAGTACATTATTATCTGTATCCGATGACTCTCTAATAAAACATTGGTTAATGGAGATAATTACAGTTGTACCATTTCGGATTCTGTATATGATGCAATTATTGATGCTTACGATTACTTTGAAAGCCTAATCAATAACACTTCTCAAATGTTACACTGTGTCCTTTTTATTATTTAAATACTTTATCCCCACAAATGAAGTTTTATATATCATATAATTTTGGGGTGCAAGTTTTTTTCCAAGTACATGGACATTGAGTAACCTAGCCCAAATGTTATTAGTGGTTTTAGATTTTTGATTATTTGACACTTTAATACTACAGTAAACTATGCCAGCACTATGCTGTGCAAGATATGTCCCTGTAGCCTATTGGTACCAGTGTGGAGTAATGGTACAGAAGTTTGTGGTTTTTGCTTCTCCAGAATATAACTCTTCACATCTTGAATGTTGTGCCAAGTGACTAATGGTTATTATACACCTTTCTAGGAAATCTAACTTTAAATGCCACTGTTGCCCATGTCCAGATTAATCATCATTGGATGTCATTGCTGTAATCTGAATTTTAATATTTTGTATTTAAACAGGTTGGTTGACTATAGTCTTTATTGCTGCCATTTGAGAATTGGAATAATTTTTTGCATTTGTAATTGAGGTGGACCAGACAACTTTTTTTCTTAAAGGAATTTAGCTATAAATATCATAACTTTGTATCTTGGTTTGGTTGAATATGGAACTCATGAGAATGGAGATCAAACTAGTCAACAGATATCACATTTTGTACTCAACACACAATTGTTACTGTAAATGAAAATGACTAAATAGAATTGACTCTCATTTTGTATAGTATATGATGAAAGGGATTTGTGGGAATTAACTACTCTCGTGACATTGAATGTTTCTCCCTTCCACACACAGTGCAGGTAACCCATGCCATAAAAACAGTTTTGGCACCTCCTCAAAAGTGACTTAAATGCAAGATAAGCACACAATTTATTGGCACTATTTATTTTTTTTTCCTTCAAACTGGAAAGGGCTTTAAAGTTGTAATTTATTGGATCACTCAAACTGATTTACAAAGTGATTCAATGATGAGTATTGACACAACTTTTTATCTGTTGGTTTTATTTTGTGATGGTGTTCATTTTCTTTGTGCTGCTATCTGTTCTGTAATATGATTGAAATCTGTTTTGTTGTCATTACTGAAGGTTTTTCAGGTTTTAAAATCAGGACTTCAATTAATTCCCTTGCTGATTTCATGATTGAAAAGATTACCAAAGTAAGTAGTTATTCATAAATTAGTTAAGCATTAATGTTAATATCCAAGAAAATAATGTAGTATTTTTATAAAAGAAAGGACCTTAATGAACCAGACTGCTCAACTAGTTTATCTGGAATTCATTTGGATACATTTCAAACACAATCTTTTTTAAAAGCTGATGTTTTTGTTTATCCAGATACTTTATGCACAACATCCATCAAAGAAACCTGTTTCCAAGGTGCACTTCGCAAAAATACAATGCAATCCTAGATCGTTGGTATTCTTAGTATTGCTTACGCTGTTCTCATATTTGCATTACTGTAATGCTAGTTTGTGCATTCTTTGATCTCTGACCCCCTTAATTGATCTGTAGTCTGCAATGATCAACTTTGCAACCCCAACCCCCAAGCCCAGAGTTTCAACATCAGAGCAAATAAGCAAGAATTTGTACTGACTCCCATTTCTGTTGCTAGCATTTTAAGGTGGCATTCTTAGTCATAGAGATGTACAGCATGGAAACAGACTCTTCGGTCCAAGCTGTTCATGCCGACCAGATATCTCAAACCAATCAAGTCCCACCTGCCAGCACCCGGCCCGTATCCCTCTTAAACCCTTCCTATTCATATACCCATCCAAATGCCTTTCAAATGTTGCAATTGTACCAGCCTCCACCACTTCCTCTGACAGCTCATTCCATACACGTACCAACCTCTATGTGAAAAGATTGCCCCTTAGGTCACCTTTTTTTTATATCTTTCCCTTCTCACCCTAAACCTATGCCCTTTAGTTCTGGACTCCCCGACTCCAGGGAAAATACTTTATCTATTTACCCTATCCATGCCCCTCATAATTTTGTAAACCTCTATAAGGTCACCCCTCAGCCTCCAACGCTCCAGGGAAAACAGCCCCAGCCTGTTCAGCATCTCCTGCTAGCTCAAATCCTCCAACCCTGGCAACATCCTTGTAAATCTTTTCTGAACCCTTTCACGTTTCACAACATCTTTCTGATAGGAAGGAGACCAGAATTGCACACAATATTCCAACAGTGGCCTAACCAATGTCCTGTATAGCCGCAACATGACGTCCCAACTCCTGTACTCAATACTCTGACCAATAAATGAAAGCGTACCAAACGCCGCCTTAACGATCTTATCTACCTGTGACTCCACTTTCAAGGAGCTATGAATCTGTACTCCAAGGTCTCTTTGTTCAGTAACACTCTCTAGCACCTTACCATTTAAGTGTATAAGTCCTGCTAAGATTTGCTTTCCCAAAATGCAGCACTTGCTAATCAATCAAGACCTGCACAATTGTTTTAAATGTAGAAAACATTGGTTAGTCATCTCTTGTAAGCTGGTCAATTTTTCAAAAAGAAATGTCAGTATGAGTGCAAATTTGAGTTTTCACTGTCATTAGTTAAACAAATCCAACTTTAGAAGCCTGAAGCAAGATGTTTTATCATCTGTAAATCTCAGTATGTTGTAAAATAAGTTGGGCTTTGATTCAATAAGGAATATCTGCTCTTTAAATTCAATACAATATACAATGAATGCAGTATGTCAGTAGAACCATCTCTATCTTAGTATACCATCCTATGTAGTTTGAAGCCCAAGTAAAACACTTAATTGCTACAACTTATTATGAATGGAGTGATTTAAATACTTTAATAAGTAGTTTGTACATGATTAAATGATTCTGAGGCGAAAGACAAAGTCTTTCAATTTTCTGGTTTATAGATATTCAACTGAAAATCTAAAGGTAAATTTTTTAAACTTTCCATGCTGTTCCCTAAAATAGCAGCCAACAATATTTTTATTGGTTACAGCTTCAATCATGATTGTAAATTTTAGATGGGTGTTTTCTTAGATCTGGCTGGAACTACACCCCTCCTTTCCTTAAACACTATATTGTTTTCATGCTATATCAAATTTTGCTTCATTTAATTTGTTACTGTACTGTTCATTACTGCCATTGTAGGCCATGGTACATTATATTTGAAACGACTTTCATAAGAATGTGCTTCTCATGCTTTTCTGCAACTTCAATCCTGACAACTTTTTACACATTTGCTAACCTAGCAGTCATACTCTTTTATATTGTGACCCTCCCCATCTAATTTTCAATAGCTGTTTCAATGTGTGTTAACTTTGTCGAGACTGCTTATCGTGTTAGTCTGGAATTGACTTAGAGTTAACAATCTTCCAACTTTTATATTCAATATTTTCAAAGCTGATTTTTAAAACAGATCCTCGAGCATTATGCTGCTTATTTGCAGTACAGACATGTTTCCAAAGTAATCTAGACCATCTTTGTTCTCTCAAGTACTAGAATTGCCAGTCATTTTGGTGAACCTGTTTTTAAAACAATTGCCAGCCATTTTGTTTAAAAAATGGTCAGTCATCCTTTTTAACCAAATAATATTGAGATTTTAACAGTGCCAATGTTGGAAAATATTTTATCCCTATTAAGTTAGAGGTAATACCACTTTTCTGATTTTTGGCTCTGTAGATAAATACAACTGTTTGACAGAACTTTTTCTACTTTCTCCAAAATGTTAATTCTATTGTGATGTAAACTGATTTTAAAAATATTTGTAAGTTTGGGTTTTTGAATTAGTATCTTACAGAGAAGACCCACTTTTGTTCATTAACATGTAAAAGAAATCACCACGGCCATAGAAATTGTTACAAGGTTTTGAGGCCTGGCTTTTAGAGTGAATGATTTTTTATGCACCACTAATGGGTTTTGTTTATTTTGGATTGTTTTGAGACCATGTTAATAATGAGGCTTATGGAATTCTTTGAGCTTGAGGAAACACCCATAATGTGGAAAGGGAGAAATTTTAGTTTTCAGTTTGATTGGGCAGAGTCATGAAGCCCTTGAACAAGAATGGCTACAAACTGGTGCTGCTAACCCTGAGTAGGTTAAAGTTAAAACTCTGCTGTATAATATCTCCAAGAAACCATCTTTAGTTCCAGTCTAAAAGTTGGTCACAAATGACCTATACATAACGAGATGTTTGTTAGACTGTGGTGGGTGGATTGTAAGAATGATGTTTTTTGGTATCATACAAAAGTTTATCTTTTTAATTTCTTATAGAGGAATATTTTGGGATTATACTTGTTTGAAATCTTTGTATTTTTGCATTATAACTAGATTGTGTAGTTTATTCTATTTTTAATTTTTAATTTTAATTTTTGTTAAACAGGTTTACATGCTTAAATTTCATTGAGAGATCACTTGAATCATATTTCATTTTGGTTTTATCAAGCCAGTTGTCTGGGATCTGACTTTCCAATATTTACATAATTTTAAAGAAATGATTATCCATGTAACATTGAATTTTTCAGGCCTGAAAAGTAAAATCTCTCTCCACAGATGCTGAAAATGTCTATTTCCAGAATTATTTTAAAAATAATCTCCTTTCATTACTTCAAAATATTCCAAACTGCCTCATAGCTAACAAAATCAGAAGTAGACCATTCAGCCTCTTGAGCTTGTTCCATCATTCAGTTATGGTTAAGGGTTAATCTGTATTTCAATTCAACATACCCAGCTTTTATTAAAGATCTGAAGGGACATGAGCATTCTATATTTATCCTTGTTTGGCATCCCCTTTAAATTATTTGGTTAATTTTTCTCCTTTTTTAAATCTTCCTCCACTCACCCAAAGGAGACTGGACGTCATTTCTACCCCAGTGAAATGACTATATATGCTGGTATCAGCCCTCCTTCAGTCCCTCTACATGTCAGTAGTAATAGTGTAGCAGGTACTGTTGAGGAAGATTTATTATTTGTAATGCTGAATATTATGAAGTAGAATTAAGAACCCCTTCAATTTTTGAATCTATAGGAAATTCTTAATCTTGATGGAAGATCACTGGATTAATTCATGAAATTGAAAGAAATCCAAAATAAATATTAAAAACAATGAAGCAGAAGTGATAATGAATATTCAACCATAGAAAATGCCACACCCTTCATTTAGGACTATTTTACTGTCATGCATTCCCTCACTTACAAAAGAAAATCAATTCTTACATTAAACTTTGCATGTAAGGCAGCAAAACAAGTGTCACCCACAGTGAACTTGAGAGAATACCACTGTTGGTACAGCAATGCAGTTTCAAACCAAAAGCAAAGGTTACCTTGAGTTCACCTCCTAGGATTAGACAGAAGTTTTTTTTTCCTACTCTTAACTATTTTGAATGCTGTTCTTTTCCCTCTGCCGCTCTCATATTTAATGAGGTGGCAAGACATTTAAATTGTGTCAATTCTGTGATTGTAAGATGGTAACTCTTAATGCATGGACTGTTATATTCCAATTCTAACCCTAGTTTGCTTCAGGCTAGACAAAAGGCTTTTTTTTGGTCTAGACCAATTAAAAGCATGTATCCAGGCATATGGAGCATTACACAGTTGCCAAGGGTTTCAAGATATCAATGTAATTTTTAGTTGTAGAACAAAGAAAACAGTAGTAGCTGCATACTGTACAGTTTAAAGTTACTTTCAGTTTGAAGAAAATGGTCTTTCACTAGATATCATTTTGGGTAACTGAGTTGTTTTCTGAAGAATTTGTGTACATGATCTCTGACCACTTACATTTTAAAACTTCAGTTATCATAGTTTTAAGCAACCAGTTGTATAATGAATCATTTAGGTATGCAAAGATGATATTTTCTTCCTTCCAATTCAGACACTAAATATGTTTTCTAGTATTAGATATAGTCTGACGTCCGCTTTCACTTATCTGACCATCTAAGATTTTAGCATTTTAAGAGCAATAAACCTCACTGTTCTATCCTACAGGATTCTGATGTTTTTATGTTGGGTGATATTGTAGTGTTTTAATATCAAAGCTTATTTTATGTCAATACAAAGTTCATTGTAAAGAAACTTAAGATTGGCCAAATTGACTGTTTTTAAAAAGTTTGCAATCCATCGTCAAGGAAACCAAGTTAACTAAGCACCCAAGTTTAGTTGATATTAGAATGAAGGGAATCTGTGTGAACATGTTGGCTTTTATACTAAAGTATGGTGGTTGTGAAATAACTTTTTGATACTAGAATCAATCTTTTATTACTAGTTTAGAACTGGAAAACCTGTATTCAGTGTCCTTTTGGCAAAGCTCATGATATGCAATAATCTCTGTTCCTTTGTGAGTCTTTAGGTTCTATGTTTAAAACACGCCAATTTTCTGCAGTTTTATCAAGGTGTCAAATGTTCACAAGGGTCATTGATAATAAGGAGAAAGGGGGAAAAATAAGATGTTTAATTAGTATATCAGTGGGAAAGTTAGCATAGTTATGTTACTGGACTAACAATCCAGAAGCATCTCTGGATCAATTGTCCAGGAAAGTTCAATCCTACAACAGCTAAAACTTGAATCCAGAATAAAGCTAACTGTAAGGATGACCATGTATCTACCAGATTGTCATTAAAAACCCATCTGGTTCACGAGGTTTCTTCAGTGACAACTGTACTGCAGGCCTGGTGTTACATAGACAAAGGTGGTGTAAGGCTAGTAGTGAGGTTGATTTTTAAATGCTCTCTGATTATAGCCAAGCAAGCCAGTCCGCTATCGAGGAGTGCAAAAAGAGATATACTACAGGCTTTGCCAATTAAGCCCACATCCCATACATGAATAATGCAAGAATACAAAGAATGATGGAAAAGGACAGTTTATACAAGATTGTAACAATTTTGTGTAAAATTAATTGTGGCTAATGTAACAAGACTATTACAATATTTTTCAGTCACTGCATAATCTGAAGCAAAATTGAAAGATGGGAATTTTTTTTAGAATTAATGATTCTTGGAATATTTGAGAGGTTAACCTTTTGATTATCAAACTTTAAATCTGTTCTAGAACTAACCTATTTTCAGCAGTCATTTGTTTGCTATGCAATAAACTAAAGGCAAAAAACTTGGGTCTAATCCTGTAATTTGTAGAATACCAAGCCTGTTTGTGAGTATAACTCAGAGTAGCAATCTGTTCAAGAAATGTGGAATGTGTAAGAAATTGGCTACACCAGTGAGTATAAAGACACTTTGGCATTTTGGTATTGAAGAGGAAGGTAACTGAGACTTTTCACAAGAGGTATATAAGTTCTCTCAGCTGTAGGTCTCTCCACAAGGACAGGATCACAGTGCTCATTGTACACAGGCTCAGAGTCATGCGGGATTTATTTACACAAGTGATATTAGCCTTAACGGAAAGTCAATCCAGTTGTTTGTGAATAGTCATATTTCAAAGGACTGAGTGCTGCCTTTCATGAACAAAAGAAATAAAATTAATTGTCCACACCGGCAAAAAAAAACTACAGATGATAAATCATGCATATACCAAAACTTGACTCGACCTCTTGCTGATTTTTTTTTTTTGCTTATTTCATAAGTGGGACATGTGGCTTCATTTAGATGAGAAAACAAAGCTCCAACGAGCTTAAGAAATTAAAGTTTTAAAATTTGCTCTACATGTGATTTTGGCCACTTTTCTCAACTGCCTTCTTCAGCAGAACGTATATCAGATTTTAATTTTACAAACTCCTTTGCCACTTCATCATTGTTTCTTTGTGACAGTATCCTGAGGACTGTTAGTCCTGTCTCATCCATATGAATTCTGCGTCCAAGTGGTAACCAACAGGCACAACTTCCCTTCTGAACAATATCACGCAATTGCATCACAGCAATGCCCACACTTCGATCTTCTCTGGCAAAACAGTAGTCTTTCACACAAATCTGTAGTTCGTAACATTCTGGGCCATCCTCGGCACTCAATGTGCTGTAAAATAATGAAGCAAATTAATTACATAATGTTTACAAAACTAATCCATCCCTAGCTGTGGTGCAGCATCCAATTATTTACTACTATTTTTGTCTAATGCTGATAGTTGCAATAAATCAGTAAGGATGAAGTTGACATTTGGAGTAATTTTGGAGAAAGCATAATGTAACATTTGCAACATAGAGGGAAAGAGAAAAGTGACTATCTTGATTATTGTGGGTTCTTATCCTTTTAATTGATCTTATTAGTGTTTAGCTGTCCTTGTTAAGTAAATCCCTTCAACCTAGGAATCACCATGGTGTATATCTCTTTTAATTCCCTCCAATAATAATATCTATTTTGAATACAAGGACCTGAAATTGTACACAGTATGTCAAGTGTGGCCTCATCAACACTCTAAAACAGCTTGTTCTAATATTACTTCTCTATTTTTAAATTCCCTACTCATACAAAACTAGTTCCATTTCTTTTTTAATTACTTGTTGCACCTGTGTGCTATCTTTACTCCATGCACAAGAATGCCCAACCTGGTCTTTGGCAATAGACTTATCAAACATTTCTCAACAAATGTCTGGAAATCCAAATACACTAGATCTAATCATTTCTCCCTTTAGCAACTCTGCTCATTATATACTCAAAGAACTTCAGCAAATTTGTCAAAATTGTCACTTACACACTTAGCCGATTTGGGTCTTACGTAAGGAAAAGTGTCTTCACTGATCTTTAGTAATCTTTGGAATTCATTTAACTGATAAGAGTTATGGATGCTCCTTGATTTTAGGTTCTTGACAACTAGTAATCTGGGGCTGGAGGACTGGGTGCCTCTCGGCCAGAAGGCTATAGGTTCACATCCTGCTCCAGGGTGTGATCATGAAAGTACCCCACAGCTAGTGCAGGCAAGTCAGCATTTATTTGGAGCACTCCCCAGCCTGGATACAATGGGAAAGGTTAGTGGCAAGCTAGCATTTGACTGTAAAAACCATTTTCCAAAACCAGTATTGTAATTTCCCAGACCATAGCCAACAAAGGCGATCTACAGCTATTTGATTAGTGTTAGAATATGCAACCAAGGTTGAAGAACAAGAAAAAGTGAGGACTGCAGATGCTGGAGATCAGTCAAGAGTGTGTTGCTGGGAAAGCACAGCAGGTCAGGCAGCATCCAAGGAGCAGGAGAATTGATGTTCTGGGCATAAGCCCTTCATCAGGAATGAGGCTTTTGGGCTGGGGCTGAGAGATAAATGGGAGGGTGGTGGGGTAGCAGGGTGGGGAGAGGAAAGAGGGAGAAGAGAAAGGTGGTTGAGAAAGCGATAGGTGGATGAAGGTGGTAGGTCAGAGGGGGGAGTGATGGACAGGTCTGGAGTGCGGTGCTGAGTGGAGGCTTGGGACTGGGATGCTTTGGGGAAATGAGAAAGCTGTTGAAGAACAGCCACAATCTCTCTCAAACTATTTCTATTTGTCTGTAAGTTGAATTGAAATAGTGTGTTTGTTACTCAAAGTAAAATCATAGTGCAGATTGTAGTATATAAGATGATCCCGTTTCATGGACGCTCCACTTTTCAGACAATAATTACATGTTTGAGTTGGCTTCAGGTCTGATGCATATGTATACTCTCATTGTAAGTTGGTGCATTGGATTAAGCAGGTAAGATTAAGAATGTACTTTTGCCAAATCTGGAGGTGGCTCCAAAAGGGGAAGGCAATTCGTAAGGATGGTAGACAGGTTGAGTTGGCAAAAAACTTGGCAGAAAGAAAGCTGTTTTTGGTTGCTGTGACTCAAATGAAGTGTTGGATTTTAAGAATTCTAAGTATGCAAAGAGAAGAAATTATATTTAGCGCAGTTTGTTTTAGGGGCCATAATAGGCTTTCAGTTCCCCAGCAAACAGTTGCTCCTATTAGGCAAGTTTATGTAAACTAATCTTTTTAAGGGGGCAAATATGGCAGTCAGTGGAGAGTGATATGCTTCTCCTGTCAGATGGTGGGGGATTAGGGAACAGTTGACTGTTCTGGAGACTCTGTCTGCAGGAGGTATGTTTGGATGTGTTTCATATCACACCATATGGATTGGCTGAAGAGGCAGCTGATATGATGGTTAGTAACTTGATGTGGTCACACTGCAGGTATAGACACGCAGATGGATGACTGTCAGGAGAGGTAGGAAGATAGTGCAGAAGTCTCGTGTGGTCCATTTCAAATAGAAATATTGTTTTGGGTATTGTTGGAAAATTAAGTAGCAACCAGATCTTGGGCACAAATTAATTTTGTCAAGATTCAAATGAGCAATTGGTTATAGGGGACTCTCCTGTTCAGGATGGATTATTACCCTCTGGTGCCAGGGTCAAGGACATCTTGGAGCAATGCAGCATATTGTCAAAGGGGATAGTGAGAAGCTGAAGTTGTTTTACACATTGCTAGGAATGATATAGGTAGTGAGAGAGCTTTGTGGAGTGGATATAGGCAGTTAGGTAGGACGTTAAAAAGCAGTAACTCCAAGGTAATAATCTCTGGATCACTGCTGGTGCCATGTAGAAATAGGCAGACAGGGCAGATAAATCAGTGGTTGAGGAAATGATGCAAGGGGCAAGGATTCAGATTTTTGGATCACTGTGCTCTTTCATACAGGTCTGTTCAAAAGGGGCAGGATTCACCTGAACTGGAAGGGGACTAATATCCTGGTGCTCCTTTGGGGGGGGGGGGGGGGGGGAGAAAGGGGATAGGGTTCCTAAACTAATGAGGAAAGAGATGAGAATGATTTGAAAGTTAAAAACAAGATAATTAAATAAGGCAGGCAATTGCAAGTCAGAACAAGGTAACTTATTTATTGCAATGCAAGAGGTAAGGCAGATGTACTCAGGGCATGTGTGTGAACATGGGATTGGGATATCATAGCAATTATAGAAACAACATAGTTGAGGGAGGGACATGATTGGCAACTCCATGTTCCAGGCTTTAGATGCTATATGATGAATAGGGAGGGAGGCAAGAAAGGGTAGGAAGTGATGTTTCTGATTAGGGAACACATCATAGCAGTACTCAAAGGATTTTCTGGGGGATCGTCCAATGAAGCTGTATAGGTGGAATTCAAATAAAAAGGAGATACAGAGGAACCTAGATTATCAGAGTACCAATTATCTGAAAATCTGATTATCTGAAGGAGATCTTGAGGTCCTGATAGAAACATTGCATCAATGACGTGTTTCCAAGAGTAATCGCATCTTTTGTTTAGTGATTAAATGGGCACTGTCTCCAAATGACTATCGGCCCGCCTGCCCCCCCCCCCCCCCCCCCCACATTTTACCTGGAGTTTTACATAGGGATGTACCCAACCCTGCCACCCCTGATAATCTCTCCACTCTCCAAGGCAGAGGTGGAACCTGTCAAAAAATTGCATGTTGGTGTCCAGTTGGGGGCAGTGTTGGATGGGGTTGGGGGCAAGGGGCGGGGTGGGAGTCGATGTTCGTGTTGGGAGAGGGGGGGGGAGGTGTTGGGAGTGGGGGTGCGGGGCCTCGTGCGCTGTGTGCTTCTGCAGTCTCCTGAACAGGGAGCAGACTTTAAATGCCTTTCCTCTGGGGCTCTGAGTTTTTAATCAATTAACCGAATAATCTATTATCCGAACGAAATAGTGCCTGCCCATAATGTTCGGATAATCGAGGTTCCCCTGGTGGGATTGAGTGGTTTGTGCTGGCAAATGGGACTAGATCAGTTTAGGATATCCGTTCAGCTTGGATGAGTTTGACTGGTCTGTTTCCAAGCTGTACATTACTTATCCCTCAGGGAAAGAAATTTGCCTTTATTTTTAAACCTGCTGTGAACTCCCCAACTCTCAACAATGTGTTTGACTCAACTGGCCTTTGAAATGACCTAGCAAACCACTCAGCACTTACACCCCAAGGACTGTAGCAATTCAGAAGGTGACTTACCACTACCTTCAGCTTAATGAGGATTGAAACAATAAATGCTAGTCTTGCCTGCAATGCCCACATATCACAAACAGATAAAATAAAAGTTTGAGAAGTAGGCTGGAAGGGAGGGATGCAGGAAAATGAAAGCAAAATATTAATGTGATAAACTGGGGGGGGGGGGGGGGAAGAGATAAAGCAGAAAATAGAATTAAATGTGAAATGATGCATTTTGGGATTACAAAAAGTAACGTGATGCTGAGGAGAAGGATTTGTGGTTTCGGCTGACAAAACGTTTGAATCAGCATGTCAATGAAAGGCTACCAAACATTAATGTACTAGTTTCTTTTATGGTGTGAAGTATTGAATTTAAAAGACATAATGCAGTGATGAATCTAATATTCTCATCAGGACCATGATTGAAGATATGCATATAGTTTTAAGATCCATACTTTAAATTGATACAATAGAGAGGTAGAGTGCAGATTCACCTAGGAGTACTGTCAGATGTGAAGAAATATAGCTATGACTTGCAAAATAGGGGCTTTTTAATTTTAAAACCAGGAAGGTTATGAATGATTTGATAGGTTTAAAATTTACATAGACTTAGGTCTGTATACATCGAAGTGAAGTGTTTCCAGTGATGAGGGCTGTAAAATGAAGGGGCATTTATTTAAGACCAACTGTGCATGATTTAAGACTGGAGAAATCTTTTTACATTGAGTTGTAAGGCTGTAGAATAATGTACTGACTGAAACAGAGACCATGGCAGCCATGGCAATGTGTGGTTGTGAACAGGTATCGAAATTAGAAACAAGACACCTACGTAGACTTATACAGGTAAATAGCAGACTGGGAGGTTGGTGTCAGGTAACACTTGATTCAGAATTCAAAACGAAAGCATCGAATGTCAACTTAATTCGGAGTGGTGCAGACTTAAAGGAGATAGGAGTCATTTTAGCAACACGGCTATAACCACAATGCATATAAAATAGAAATATCTTAAAATTAGAGTGGAAATCATTGCAAAAATCATTTGCAATTGAGGGACATGGACACATTAGGAGTGTGATTAACCTTGCAATGGAAAGTCAGTTGTACAGCATGGAAAAAGGCACTTTGGTCCACCTTGTCTGTGCTGACCAGATATCCTAAATAAATCTAGTACCATTTGCCAGCATTTGGCCATATCCCCCTAAACCCTTCCTATTCATGTACTCATCCAGGTGCCTTTTAATTGTTGTAATTGTACCAGCCTCTACCATTTTCTCTGGTAGTTCATTCCATACACACACAGACCACCCTGAGTGGAAAAAGTTGCCCGTTAGGTCCCTTTTTATATCTTTACCCTCTCACATTAAACAAATGCCCTCTAGTTTTGTACTCTCCTACCTTGGGAAAAAGTCCTTGTGTATTTACCCTATCCATGCCCCTCATGATTTTATAAACTTCTCTGTAAGGTCACCCTTTAGCCTCCAATGCTCCAGGGAAAATAACGCCAGCCTATTCAGCCTTGCCTTATAGTTCCAATCCTCCAACATCCTTAAATCTTTCTGCACACTTCCAAGTTTAATAATACCCTCCCTACTGTGGGGAGACTAGAACTGAGTGCAGTATAGCTGCAATATGACATCCTAACTTCTATACTCAATACACTGACCAATAAAGGTAAGCTGCCTTCACTATGCTGTCTACCTGTGACTCCACCTTCAAGTAACTATGAAACCATAGCCTAATGTCAATTCAGCAACACTCCCCAGGACCTAGCATTGTGTGTATAAATCCTGCCCTCCATTATCCTGCCAAAGTGCAGCACCTTTCATTTATTTAAAATAAACTCCATCTGCCACTCCTTGGCCCAATGGCCCATCTGATCAAGGTCCTGTTGTACTAATATAACCACCTTCACTGTCTACTATACAACCGATTTTGGTGTCATCTGCAAACTTAATAACCATTTCTCCTATGTTCACATCAAATCATTTATAAATGACAAGTAGTAGTGGACTCAGCACTGGTCCTTGTGGCACACTGTTGGTCAAAGGCCTCCAGTCTGAAAAACAACTCTCCACCACCACCCTCTGTCTCCTACCTTCAAGCCAATGTTGTAGCAAAATGGCTAGGTGTCCCTTGATTTTGTGTGATCTAACCTTATTAACTTGTCTGTCACATGGAACCTTGTCAAAAGCCTTGCTGAAATCCACATCGACTATGTCCACCACACTGCCTTCATCAATTTTCTTCGTCACTTCTTCAAAAAACTCAATTAAGTTGGTGAGACTATTTCCCATGCACAAAGCCGTGTTGACTCTCCTTAATCAGTCCTTGCCTTTCCTAATATATGTAAATCCTATCCTTCAGAATCCTCTCCACCAATATGCCCACCCCTGATGGCAGGATCACCGATCTATAGTTTCTGGCTTTTCTTTACCAACTTATCTGCCATATGCCTCCTTTTTTTTGACCAGAGCCTCAGTTTCTCTAGTCCTCCTGCATTCCCTACCCTACCAGCCTGGCCCTATACATTAACAGGAACATAACGCCTCATCTAATTTTTGAAGACCTCCCACTTTCCAACCATCCCTTTACTGCAAATAGCTTCTCCCAATCAGCTTTTGAAAGTTCTTGCCTAACACTGTCAAAATTGGCCTTGCTCCAATTTAGAAATTTAACTTTTCGATCAGATCTATCCTTTTTTCATAACTATTTTAAAACTAATAGAATTATTGTCACTGGCCCCAAAGTACTTCCCTACTGACACCTCAGTCATTTGTTCTGTCTTATTTCCCAAGAGGAGATAAAGTTTTGCTCCTTTTCTAGAAAGTTCACCTACATACTGAATAAGAGAGTTTTCTTGTACACACTTCAATTCCTCTCCATCCAAGCCCTCTACACCACAGCAGTCCCAGTCTATGGAAAGTCTAAAGCCCCTACTGTTACAAGCTTATCATTTTTATCAACAAAGATGTCCTGAACAATGTGCTTCAGTTTCTCGTTGACTACTTGGGGTTCTATAGTACAATCCCAATAAGGTGATCATCCCTTTCTAATTTCTCAGCTGCACCCAAATAACTTCACTGGATGTACTGCAAGGAATATCCTCCCTAAGTACAGCTGTAATGTTACCTGTAACCAAAAATGTCACCCTGCTTCATCCTTCCTTGCACATTAAGCTGCTATTTCTGTAATAGCTATGATATCCCAGTCCCATGTTCCCAAATGCTTATCCCAACCATTGACTAGTCTAGCCTTCTAATGAGACATCAATATTGTAATGATCTCATGCTGTTTACGGTCATGTCACAAATTGTATGCCTGAGTAATAAGCATAAAGTGTATCAAGAAACTTTTGTCCACTGGACAACCTCTCTAAAGCCGAATCCGTCTGCATAATGGTACAACAAATTCTTTGCCTTGTTTGAACCCCTAATTGCTTGTCAGGTGAAACACTACAATCAAGGTTAACCTGTAGGTTATATAGGTGTATGAAGGATAAATGCTAATAGCAAGAGGTTTGACTTGAATGTTGGTTTCAAAAATGTATTTCTAAATCTGTTTATATTTGTCTTTTAAATTTCACCACTACTGTGCAATTTTTTTCTCTTTGTTCCCTATATCAAGTGAAAATGTGTACCTGGACTATTTGATTGTACATGTGATAATCCCAGAGAATTGTGATAATACATAATTAGGACTGGGCTGCTACTTAACTAATTAGAACAACATGCAATGATACACAAATTGGTTCAATGGATTTTCTGTTTTTAGGTAATGGACATCAACTTAACAATTATAGCACTTGCAACAATCAAATTGTATTAAACAAACATTTTGCAACACAGATTGAAAGGATACATACAATTGAAAGGTTTCATTGAATTTTGGAGCCCAGCTGTTGTTTTTGGATTTAGTGGCAAACCTCCTCTTCTTGTCACTAAGATGAGGTCCAATCATATTAACTTCAACGAATGGACGGAAGATGCCAGTTGTTTGCCACTTTAGATCATTAGCAGCCACAACTACAAAGAAAGGAAAACCAAAGATTTGCATAGAACATTGCAGTACAGGTCCTTTGGCCCTTGATGATTCCTCAGGTCAGTACAACAATCTATACTACACCATTCCTTTTTCATCCATATGTTTATCCAATTACATTTAAATACCCTTAAAGTTGGTGAGTCTACTATTGTTGCAGGCAAGCCATTCCACGCCCCTACTATTCTGAGTAAATAAACTACATCTGACATCTGTCCTATATCTATCACCCCTCAATTTAAAGTTATGTCCCCTTGTGCTAGCTATCACCATCCAAGGGTGGATAGTGAGAGCTTTTTTCCTATCTAAGAGTCATAAGATAATCAGAGGCTAAGTCACCTCTCAACCTTCTTCTCTCTAACGAAAACAGACTCAAGTCCCTCAGCCTAACCTCATAAGCCCTTCGCTCCATACCAGGTAACATCCTTGTAAATTGCCTTTGAACCCTTTCCAAAGTTTCCACATTCTTCCTATAATGCGGTGACCAGAACTGTATGCAATACTCCAAGTATGGACATACTAGAGTTTTGTACAGCCGCAACATCACCTTGTGGCTCCAAAACTCAATTCCTCTACCAATAAAAGCTAAGACTCTGCATGCCTTCTTAACAACCCTATCAACCTGGGTGGCAACTTTCAGGGATCTATGTACATGGACACCAAAATCTCTGTTCATCTACACCACCAAGAATCTTACCATTAGTCCAGTACTCTGTATTCCTGTTACTCCCTCCAAAGTGAATCACCTCGCACTTTTCCACATTGAACTTCATTTGCCACCTCTCAGCCCAGCTTTGCAGCTTACCTTTGTCCTTCTGTAACCTGCAACATCCTTCAGCACTATCCACAACTCCACTGACATTAGTGTCATCCACAAATTAACCCATCCTTCTGCCCCCTCATTCAGGTCATTTATAAAAATGACAAACAGCAGTGGCCCCAAAACAGATCCTTGCAATATAACACTAGTAACTGAACTCCAGGATGAACATTTCTCATCAACCACCACCCTTTGTCGTCTTTCAGCTAGCCAATTTCTGATCCAAACTGCTAAATCATCCTTAATCCCACATCTCTATTTTGTGCAACAGCCTACCGTGGGGAACCTTATCAAATGCCTTACTAAACATTCATATACTAGGAGAAGGTGAGTACTGCAGGTGCTGGAAATCAGTTGAGAGTGTGGTGCCGAAAAAGCACAGCCAGTCAAGCAGGGCTTATGCTCAAAACTTTGATTCTCTTCCTCGGATGCTGCCTGACTGGCTGTGCTTTTCTGGCACCACACTTTCGACTGAAATCCATATACACCACATCAACCTCTTTACCCTCATCCACCTGTTTGGTCACCTCCTCAAAGAACTCAAGGTTTGTGAGACACTACCTACCTTTCACAAAACAGTGTTGACTATCCATAATCGATGAATTCCTTTCCAGATGTTTACAAATCCTATCTCAAACTGTTTGGTTGTGTAGAAAATGTTGGAAGTAAAGCTCACTGGTCTATAGTTACCAGGGTAATTTGCTATCCTCCAGTCTTTTGGCACTATCCCTGGAGACTATGACAACATAAAGATCAAAAGCCGAAGGTTCTGCAATCTCCTCCCAATCCCATCTGGCCCAGGGAACTTTTTTTTCCCCACACTTTCCAGAATTGCTAACACCACCTCCTTGTGAACCTCAATCCCATTTAATCTATAGCCTGTATCTCCATATTCTCCTCCGCACCATTGTCTTTTTCCAATGTGAATACTGACAAAAAATATTCATTTAGTGCTTCTCCTATCTCCTCTGACTCCATGCACAACTTCCTACTACTGTCCTTGATTGGCCCTAATCTTACTCTAGTCATTCTTTTATTCCTGATATTCCTACAGAAAGCTTTAGGGTTTTCCTTGATCCTATCTGCCAACAGCTTCTCATGTCCTCTCCTGGCTCCTCTTAATTCTCTCTTTAGGTCTTTCTTGGCTAGCTTGTAACACAAGTGCCCGAACTGAGCCTTCACATTTCCTCCTAACATAAGCTGCCGCCTTCCTCTGACAACTCGTTCAACTTCTTTAGTAAACTATGGCCCCCTCGCTCGACCACTTTCTCCCTGCTTGACAAGTATGTACTTATCAAGGAGACACAGTAGCTGTTCCTTGAATAAGTTCCACGTTTCAATTGTGTCCAAGCTCTGTAGTTTTCTTCCCCATCCTATGCATCCTAAATCCTGCCTAATTACATCATTGCATTTCCCCCAGCTATAACTCTTGCCCTATGTCTTTCCATCGCTAAAGTGAACATACACAAATTGTGGTCACTATCACCAAAGTGCTCACCTACCTCCAAATCTAACACCAGGCCAGTTTCATTACTCAGTACCAAATCTAATGTGGCCTCGCCCCCTTGTTGGCCTGTCGACACACTGTCAGGAAACACTCCTGCACGCATTGGACAAAAACTGACCCATCTAAAGTACTCTAACTATAACTTTCCAAATATTGAATGGAAATGCTAAAGTCATCCATAACAGCTACCCGGTTACTCTTGCTCCTATGCAGAATCATCTTTGCTATCCTTTCTTCTGCATCGCTGGAACTACTCTAGGACCTATAATATACTCCCACAAGGGTGACCTCTCCTTTCCTGTTTCTAACCTTAGCCCATACTACCTCTGTAGACGAGTCCTCAAACATCCTTTCTGCCACCATAATACTGTCCTTGACTAACAATGCCACACCTCCCCCTCTTTTACCATCTTCTCTGTTCTTACTGAAACATTTAAATCCTGGAACCTGCAACAACCATTCCTGTCCCTGCTCTATCCATATTTCCGAAATAGCCACATCAAAGTCCCAGGTACCAATCCATGCTGCAAGTTCACCCACCTTTATTCCAGATGCTCCTGGCTTTGAAGTACACTTTAAACCACCTTCCTGCTTGCCTTAAGACCACATTTTTGACCTCACTACCCAACCTCCTGGACACTGGAACTACAATTTAGGTTCCCATCCCCCTGCTAAATTAATTTAAATTCTGCCGAAGAGCATTAGTAAATTTCCCCCAGGATATTGGTACCTGTCTGGTTCAGGTGTGCACCATCTCATTTATAGAGGGCCCACCTTCCCCAGAAAGAGCCTCAATTATTCAGGTTATCTAAAACCCTCCCTCTGCCTCATCTCTGTAGCCACATATTCAACTCCTCTCTCCCTATTCCTTGCCTCGCTAGCACATGGCACAGGTAACCAAAGATAATAACTGTTTGTTCTAGCTCTAAGCTTGCACCCTGTACACCGTAGATTTAAATACCATCTCTTTATTTCAGAGCACGCAGAGTTTTGTTAAATTTTGCTCCAGAGGTCACAGGTGTGCCTTAGTGCAATAGATTCTTTTTCTACTAGTCCACGGTGTTGTTGTATCAAGAGATAATTAGACTATTTAATCCCTTCTTTATCACTAATACCAGCAGTATTTTGGAAGTGTACGGTTAGGCAGAAAAGACCCTCAAATCATTGCAAAAGTTTATCACTGAAATGTTTTGAGTAAAATTGTTTCCAAAAGGCATGGACAGCATTCGTGGCTCCCTGGACTATTACCTGCCATTTAAGATGATTAACTGTATACTTATATATTGTATCTTTTCTATTGCAGCCTACATTATAAAAACACAATGCTGGAAATATTCAGCAGGTCATGTAGCACCTGTGGGGAGATCAACAGAATTCACAGGCAGCATTTTCACAACATTGAAGGTACTGACATATGGCAAGAGGGGGATGTAATTGGGCAAGTTTGTCTTGCTGCCTCTGCAATTAATGGTGGGTGAGAAGATCCAGGGTGACTTTCTTGATTTGCACTTGAGTGTTCAATTAAGGGCTCTGCAAGTACTTGTAACTCATCAGTCCTGCAATTACCTGCCTCCCTTGCATGGGAGAAAGGTGGGAAACCCCCAGGATGACCTGTCCATCAATTTTGAGATGGGGTAGGAGGGATTCCAACTGCGCAATTATGGGAATAATCATAGGCAAGAGGGTGACCTCCATAAGAGGCCTGCTTCTGATCCCACTTTAACTCCTCCCACAACTCCCATGAGAAGGACATAAACCTCTCACTCCTGGATCTCCTTCTGAGTAGGCCTTGATAGGCAATCCTTAGGACCCAAAAGCTACTAAACTCTAGCTGGCAGATTCTGGTGACCTGGTGCACCATTGTTGAGGCATCTTTATAATGTATGAATCTTGTCCTCCATCTGCATGTAAGCACTTATTGAGTTAATAGGCAGATGATCTGGTCAGCTCTCTCATCAATGGGGTAGTGTTGTAGCTGCTACTTTGCATGTTAATCTGCACACTTTTTTAAAAAAAAAATCAAAAGCCATCGGCTTACATTTCAGGCCAATTGATCTTTTACCAGATCTGGAAAAAGGTAATGATGTAATCGATCACTCCTTGTTCAAATCCAATTAAACTCTAACTTTTCCTAGTTCTGATCTAAATTAGACAGATTCTTCTTAACATCTGAACTGAATTTTTAAGTTTGTGATTTTTGAGAAGATTTGTAGCTCAGGTTGAGTTTCAGATTATAAGTTTGCTCACTGAGCTGGAAGGTTTGTTTTCAGACATTTTGTCACTGCTAGGTAACATCATCAGTGAAGCACTGGTGTTTTGTCCCACTTTCTATTTGTGTGTCTTGGTCTCAGAAAACTAGCCACCAGGATAGACAAGCACCAACTAGCCACCAAAAGACATGACCCACTATCACTAGTATTCTCACAGAGATGAAGGACACCACTTCAACTGGGACGACACATCGATTCTGGGAAAGGGTAAACCGAGACACCCTCGGGAATTCCTGGAGGCCTGGCATTCAAACCGGAACTCCATCAATAAACACATCAATATGGACTCCTTTAACCAACCTCTGAGAAAAAGAACTGGAAATGATATCACACATCTTAAGAGACCAAGACACACACATATAAAGTGGGACATAACATCAGTGCTTCAATGGAGGCTCACTGATGATGATACTACCATAGTGATGAAATGTCTGAAAACAAACCTTCTAGCTCAGCAAACAAAATTACAACCTGAATTTCTAAGTATAAAATAATGAATACTACCTGGTCTACTTAAAGTATGCAATATTGTCTATAATAAAAGGATATTCATTATTCACTGTCTCAAAGACTTTTGGTTTAAGGCCTACATTAAGTTGATTAGCAACTATGGAGCCTGCAACTAAATTTATTCACTCTAATACTCAAGCTATGAAAGTGTAGCAGGTAAAGAATATTTATTTATTTCCAAACCATAATTAGGTGGGTGCGCCTGCTTCTTGGGACAATCTGTCTATTAGCAACAGCTGAGTCTGGGGGAAGAAAGATTGGGAAAATGTGAGGAACAATGGGGAAGCAACAACATGCTAAACTAAGTGAAAATTGGCAACTCTTACAGCTTCAAATATAGAAGAAAGTCATAAAAATGCAGAGACTTAAGTTTATATACTTTCTCATTATCATGGATTTCCAAAATATTTTAGTTGTCTACCAATTATCTATGTGGAATTTCATGACACTGCAACCTCTAGCTCACCTTTTGCTCACTGTGAGAAACTTCCCATTGGCTTTTTGCTAAATTTGGCTTCATACCAGCCAACTTTGTCTGTCTTGGTGGACTGAAAATGAGTCAGGGGACAGAGAAAGAAAAATAATTCTCTACTGTTGGGTGTTTCCCAGAATTGAGTCAACAACCGGGCCCAAGTATAATATTGGTCGCTGTAAATCTTACAGCTGGATTTTACTGGCATTATTGATTCCTTTGTGACTAGTGTGGATCAATGCAGCTTGTCACTTTTAATTATCTTTCTGTTTTATGGCTGAAGTGACATCTTAGCAATGTGGTTGACTAGTGATTGAAAATCTTCCAGCTGTAATTTGTGCAGTGTTGACATTTGTGACCTTATATTTTGATTTCACAATACACCAAACTTGCCAAAGGTTTTTAGAATCTCTAATCCAGTAAATAGCTATTTCAGATGTTCACAGATTTGTTTAAACAAGAAGTGAAACAAATCCGCATTTAATATAGGAATAGAAGCAGGAGTAAGCCAATTCAATCCCATAATGTTTCTCTGTTATTCAACTTCATTATGGCAGATCTTCTCCCTCAGTGCCATTTCCTGCATTATCCCTATATCTTTGGCTTTATTATCTAGGAAATTCACTTCTGTCTCTTTACGGATTACTTCCTTGCAATATGCTATTCATTGATTCAAACTTTTACCTCAGCTATCATAAATATTCTTCCTGCATAAAGTCTGAGGAAATAACCAAGACAGTACAATTCTTGCAGTAACCCAGCACCATAGTGATATACTGCCTTCAACACATGGAGAGCTGATGGGTTCTAAGATTTTCCAGTTGCAGTTTTGTCAGACAGATATTTTAGATCCAAACAGAAAAAAGCTGTACTCTAAACAATAGATAAGTTTCCACAATCTAGCTCTAATCAACAATGACTGCAAGTATTGTCAAACATGTTAATGGCATAACACACAATACAGTATGTATTCATTTAATTAGTCTACAAGATTCTAATTTCACTCTGAATAGCAACTCCCATAATACTTGGATTTTACATAAATAGTAATTCTACTTGTTAAGATATTTGGAGGATGCAGGTTTTAATCTTATATCCATAAATTTTATTTTCAAAAATTGTGAAATTATATTACAGTTAGTTCATTCTAACCAACCTTTAACTGTGATTTTGTGTTCTCCGGTTCCTGGATGAGTGAAAAGTTCCACATGGATGGACACTTCTCCGACTGGATCATCCACACCAGATCCTATGGATTAATAGATTTAAAATCTAAAGACCACTTAATGATGATCAACTTTACACAGCATTCAGTGCAAGACTCACTATATGCGAAGTGAGCCCCAGTAAAGGGCTTAATTTAGTAACAGGGCAGTTCAATAAGTCACATGCTTAAACTCATCCCAATTGAAATACCTTTCCTCCCCAATTATCCCAGTGCAAGCAAATTTTCAGCCATTATCAATGCCACTGGTTCTGCTCCGAGTTTGATGCAATTACAAAAACAGACACCAGTCTACATTCGAATCTGCATGACAAACGTAGTAATTCAGTTTGCTGGGAGTCAAATTACAGTTAAAATTATTTTAAACTTCGACAATAAATCCAAGTTGTGCTTAAACCAGTAGATTTTTAAGGACATGGTAGTGCTTCTGCTCCCCAGCAGATATTCCAACTTTTTTTCCTTTCTCCTTACAAACTGAATATATTATTTCAGAGGCAATTCCATTTCAGGCTCTTGCAAACATTTCCTTTTAGCCAAATGAAAAGGTTATCTATTATCACAATTGTAACAAGCAACCCACTACTGTGTATTTTGATTTTTCTGTAGGAAGCTGCATGCTGCAAAAACATGCACAGGACTACTCAATTTGGGGGTTGAGTACTAGATTCTTGAAAGTTCCACTTTGACATCAGCTGAACAGTTGTTTCAAGCCCGGGCAATCTAATGCTGCCATTAGTGGCAACATTATGCTCAAACGTACCCTTTTCAGGATAAACCTCCTCGCTATGGGTAAACCTAATACCCTTCCCACCATGCACTGAGTTGTGAAATCAAAGCCAGACAGCAGGCGAAAATGAAAGGAAGAAGAAACTGAAGTGAGAATACATATAAGAGACAGACATAGCAGTTAACCTAACAAACATATTTAGACAAATGAATATTATCAGAAAAAACAGTTCAGACACTCATAGGCTGCCAGCACTTAAGACAAAGATATCTACAAAGGTCAAATGACAATGCTGAAAACCATTTCACATTTCTTGATGGCAACTTTTAAGTCAAGATTATTGATTGGTTCATGTGATCTTTGACTTGGACTATTAATAGGATGTTCTATCCAAACATTCACTTATTAATGCTATGGATATTTAGCAGACTCAACAAATTAATAGATCAGCTGTTCTATAATTTTATTCAATTAAATATGCATTTTACATAGATTCACATTACAATCTCTCGAAAGGACATTTATACTTACTTGCTACTACCATACTTTATACTTTCAAAATAAAACACAAGCAGTTTGGCAGCAAGTATTGTGGATTGACTTTTCCAGATGTCCAATATAAACACTAAATAATTTGAATTATGGAGAAATTTGAATATTTTTGCATCATAAAAGCATGAAATAAATGAAAGCAAATTTCTACATAAAATTTGTTAACATGTTCATTATTACATTACTATGTTTTAGCAAAAAACCTCAATTAATTAACATCCAAATCCGTTTCAATTGTCAAATAAGGTGACCTTATTGATATTTAGCTGGGTTTAAGAATACTTTTTATGTCTGTAATTCCTTCAGATTGGAGACTAAAAATGAACTGGGAACAAGTAAAGTTTTATCTTAACCGGTTGACTTTGAAATTATTGTAAAGTTTTATTTCTTAATTCTTGGAACAAATTGCTTTTTTTTTTTTGCCCCTTCTTTGCTCTCTGGTTAACAAATTCTAACACTAAGTTAGTTGCAAAATTTGGTAAAGATCAACTTTTAAATCATTGACATTTGACCTTTAAACACATTACAAATTAGGACAAAAGATTATACATTGTGTAAGAAGACATTACAGTATGTTTTTGACATGTAAGCAATGGCATACTAACATGATTATCTCCAATAAATTTTTGCTTCACTTTTATGTCCAGCATCTTTCTTTTGATGATTAATTCCTCAGAGAAATGTTATCATCTTACAATCAGTTGAAATACTATCTTTTTACAAGGAAAAACTTCAGTTTAGAAGTTGGGAAATTTCTATTAATCTCCCCTGAAGTGTCAATTAAAAGCCATTAAATTTGTGCGGTATGGTATCTTGGGTTGAGGTGTAACCTCCATTTCTTGTAACAGCATCCAAAGATGACCTTTCAACTTAACAGCAATTAATCTGTATCAAGGGTACCTACAATAGTTCACAGTCAGAAACCACCAGTTCCACATCTTCATTGCAGATACCCAGTCCTACCTAAGTAGTACCTCTCCCATCCCCTCCATTTTCTAATTGGTTACGCTGGTTATCTGACATCCAATCCTGGATGAACAAACATTGTATCCGATTAAATATTGAGAATAATTAAGTCATTATCTTCAGAATATTACAACAAACTTTCTCCCCTACCATCAACTCCATCCCTCTCCCTGGACTGAGATTAAGATGGACCTTATGCAACTTAGATGTGATAGCAAGATGAACTTCTGATCACAAACACTCCATGACCAAAATTGCCTACTTACATCTCTGTAACATTGTCTATTTCCACTGTACAACTCATCTATTGCTGAAACTGTTGGTCAGTCTTTGCTACCTCAAGACTTTATTAGAATGTTCTCTTGGCTGGCTTCCTGTCTCCATCCTATATAAACTTAACACATAAACTCTCTTTATTGTACTTGACATCACGCTTCACCCTAATGCAGAGTGACTTAGGTTGACTCCTGGTCTAACAGTGCCTTGATTTTAAAATGTTCATAGTGAGTTTCAAACCCCTTTACAGTCTCTCTCCATTTTTTCTGTAACCTCCTTCAGCATACAACCTTTTGAGACAACATTCAGATTCTAGTATTTTTCACATTCTCTATTCCATAAACTCCACCACTGATTAGTGTGTTTTCAATTGCCTAAGCCTTAGGATCTTGAATTCCTCCTATTGTCTACGTTTTGGACAATTCAGCCAGTTTATGTATTAAAAACACATTATCCAAGTGCTTATTGGTGAGGTGAACAAAGGGACTCAGTTTGTGGTTCAAATTCCAACAATATTTCCTCTTTATATAGCTCTGTTTGAAAGATAATATTAACCACAATGATCCACACGTTTGAGCTAGGCCATTGGAATCTCTTTCCTCTCTGATGTAGTGCTGGCTCTCTTCCATGAAGGTGAGTCTCGCAGGTCAAGGTGGATCTTCTCCTGGGTCTTGGGTTGCTGTATGGTTTTCTGTCCTGAGTCTTGCTGCAGGTCTTGGCTGATGGGGGTGGCTTCCAGGTGCATGCTTTTATCTCCCTTCACCCCAGATATTCCTGAAGGTTCTGTGGCCTTTGGTCAGTACGGTTATGAGTGGACTGCAAAGCATCCAATGAGGTTGCGCCAACACACTTCACTTGTTGCCATGTCAGGGAAGTATAGATTGTACATCCTAAGGTATTGGCTGGAGATCAAGGTGCTAGCAAGTCTGATGATACTTCTCCAAAACACAACCCTTGGGCTGAATGTAATTGGTTCCCCTCAAACTTTTGAAATCTCTTTGACCTTGGTTTCCACTGTTCTCTGAAGCTGATAACTGCTGGCTGCTATTTTTTTCCAGTGTGGCCAATTTTCAGACAGGTCCAATTTTGTCGGATGTGGTTCAATTAAGAATGTCCAATTTTGGGCTGGTGGTCGCTTGACTACACTCCCCGCCTTGCTTTATCCTCTTTTGGATGTTTATCTACCTACATATCTTGCATACACCTTTTTGTGGCTGGTTTCAAACCTCCTTGTTGACATTCCTGCAAAGCTCATATACAAACACATTTCTGTTAGTTCAAATATCGCTATAGTCTTGCTGCATTTGACTGCATCATTCAAGACTCCACTTCCATATATTGGGCAAACTTAATTCCAATCTCTTTTTTAATGTATAAAGCTCTATCAAAATACAATTAAGTGAATTGAGGTCAAAACAACACAATACAGGCAGTTAACAGCTTCAAGAATTATGATTAAGAGGTGATCAGTAAGTGGAGTTTTGTTCTGTTTGATCAAATTCTATTCGATTGTTAGTTTTAATAGGAATTTAGAAAATATACTTATTTTCCAAATTTAGTAATTTAGTTCAGTTTAGTCAAAACTGAATTGAGTGTTTACAAAATAATTATAATTTAAACTAATGTTTGGACATTTACAAAACTGGAGAAAGACCATCTGAACTGTTGCAACCACCATTTAAAGATTTCAATATATAAAGTTTCTTAAGTCTGTAATTATAATGTGCTTGTTATTAATTCAAATATTTTATGCTTTACTGTAAATAAAGTGTGGTTTTGTGTTTGAGTATCACTATCAGGGTCAGCCTCCACTGTCTTGAACTGTTGCTGTTCATGTGCTGAGGGAGAAAGTTCCAGGATTTTGAATCAGCAACAGTGAAGCAACCCTTATATTCCAAGTCTGGATGATGAGCAACTTGAAAGAAAACTTGCAAGTGGTGGTGTTTCCAGTACCTACTGTCCTTGTTCCTTCGGGTGATAGAGGTCATGGATTTGGAAGCTACTGCCTTACCGGGTTGCTGCAATGTACCTTGTAGATGCCACAGTACATTATTAGAGGGAGGGATATTTAAGGTATTGGATGGGTTGCTGTTAGGCTGGGTTGCTTTGTCCTGGATGGTGTTGAGCTTAGGTATTGTTGGATCTATATTCATCTAAGCAACTGGAGGTTTCCAATTATAATCATGATTTTTTGCTTTGGTGATTTAGTCTAATGTAGTAATGAGATCTGGAACTAAATAAATGGCCCTAGTGGAACCCAAACAGAGTACACAAGAGCAGCATCAGTGAATAGGTGCCAGTTGATTGCGTTGTTGGCCATGCCTTCCATTGTTTTGCTGCTGATTGAGTGTGTATTAATAGGTATGCAATTGGCTGGATCAAAATCATCCTTTTTTAGACAGGGTGTACAGGACAATTTTCCACATTGTCAGATAGATGCTGGCATCCTAGCAGTATCTTGGATAAGGTCCTGGTTAGTTCTGGAGCTCAAGTCTTCAATAATATAACCTGAATGTTGTGAGGGCCTGTAACCCCATCCCCCCCTTTATCTGCAGCTCCCCCTACCCCCACCTCCATTCATGATGAAGGGTTATATCTGTAATGTTGACTTCTCCACCTCCTGATGCCTCCTGCTTGTCTACCTTTGATTCCAGTACTGTTCCTAGCATGTTCTCCTATGTTCTTCACTAAACAGGTTTGATCCTGATCTTAATGGTAATGAGAGAACAAGGAATATTCTGGCTCATGAGGTTAATGGGTGCCCAATTTTGAGCTGCACAATCTATTCCAAATCTGTTCCATTTAGCATGGCTATAGCAGAAGTCCTCAATGTTAAAATGTGACTTCATTTCCATACTGACTGTGAGGCATCTCTAATACCATCAAGAACAGTTGCATTTGTGACGGGTAGAGTGGTGAAGGTGAGGACCAGAAGGTAACTCCCTCTGGTTTATTCCCTTGCTACTTGCCACAGGCCCAGTTTGGCAGCTATTTCTATTAGGTCAAGGCCACACAGCAGAGTAGGGGTGCAACCAAACCACTCTTGGTGATTTCATTTGAAGATGACCACTCACAACATTCTCTGGCATTGCTACCCTCAGTTTAACATGGAGCAGCAACGATCCATCATTTGAGGGAGGGCATGGGAGGTAATTAACCAATTTTCTTGCCCATGTTTGACCTCATGCCATGAGAAAACATGAAATCCAAACTGCTCTGGACCCAATCAGACACCCCTTCACACAGGATCTGATCTGACCATTCAAACTATCTGAATCTGAACACCTCCCATCCTGCAATGCTCTGTCCTTGGATTCAACACTACATTCGTAATTTGACACAGACCTGAACTATCCATCCAATGCCTCCTGATCCACAAGACCACCCCCTTCATCTGACCACTCCCCAGAGCTACCCTTAAGCACTCATCCACGTAACCTACCATTCTCCTTATCTACCTGACATCCTGCTTCATCACTGACAATACACTCCATCCCCATTTGTCTACCATCTTAAACCCCACAAGCTATTGATACCTTTAACTCCTCAGCCACCTGGCAGCCTTCCCCCATCACTCATTTACATGAAATGTTTGTGTTCTCTTTGCTGTTGTCAGGATCTTTTTAATCTTGGAATATAACAGCTAATATAAAAAAAAAGTGCATGGTTTCAATGCCAGTATACACAGCACTAGTTGTGGATTCCTAGCCTGGCTAGATTACATCAGTTGGGAAGGCTCCTGACTCAAACATTCGTACAGAAATTTCTTCAAAAATAGTGCATTTCTCTTGTCCAATGCAGGTTGGAAATAAGGCTTTCAACTTTGGATGATCTGGGTCATGAGGTAACAAAATAAAGGAACTACATGGCTGCTTAGCTGAGTATCTTCCATTGCTCACAGCCTCAGCAAAACTATGTTATCAAGTGTTAATGACACATGGCTGCAGTGAAAATGAGTTGTGCCAAGTCTAGGCAAAATAACAAGATACTCTGTTATTTTGTTTACTTGTTGGTGAATTTCTACAGGTCACCTCTAAGGGGTGGATTAGTTGACATAGTGAATACCAACTGATTTGCAGTGCACTGAGAGATTTCACTCAATCTACGGATTAAACACTCAAATTAAAGCAAAGTACTGCAGATGCTGGAAATCTGAAACAAAAACATGAAGTGCTGAAGAAGAGGTCTTCAGCAAAGTCATACTAGCCCCAAAATGTTTACTGTTTCCTGTCTCCTCAGATGCTGCCAGGCCTGCTGATTTTCTCTTTTTTATTTCATGATCTGTGGATTAGCTTGCAGTGATAGTCACTGAAATATTTATGGAACTGCCACTAACATGCAAACACAAATTCATTTTTTTTGTTCCCAAAATTATCTGCCTTTCCAATCACCGGACTTCTAAATTTTGCTATCTGAACAGCGCATCTGAACACTTAAGTTTTCTAAATAATTATGATATTTTTTTAAATGACATAACCTTAATTATATGTGGTCCAATATCTGTTAAACAGTAAAAATGTATGATTTGAACACATTGCATATTATTTTAAGTCCTTAGAATATTGAAGTAATTAATTGATATTAACAATCTTGCCTTGCATTGACAGCAAAGTAATCCAGGGATGGGGTTTATTCAAATATCCTTCAAGATCTGTATCAATAGTCAATGTCTGGCTAAGAAATTATTTTCTAGTTATTAATAATTAGATGTTGAAATATATAAAAATACATTGCCTGAATGCATGAGTTCATGGTGGACTTTGTATTTGACAGTAATCAAATAAGTCTATTCAAAGAGTGCAATTTTGGATAGAAAGCTATACTCAAAGGTTAGTAAGATTGCAATATATCTAGATACAAGTATTGAAAAACTAGAAACTTATCATTCAATCAGGAAATGACTATGTTTGGAAGTTGCTGGTAGCTGAGCTATTTCTGCTTGTATCTACTCCCAGTCGACTATATCCTATGAATACCTTACTTTTTAGAGCTTCTTTTCTCATGTTCACCAAATAAATACTAGATAAAAGATATAAAAAAGATTGCATAGTCTAATTAACTAACTGAAGTCTGTAAGTCAGAGCTTTCTCAAGAGCCGAATAACAGCATCATCAATGAAAGATTTGCCTTGATGATTAAATATTATTTATATACAGATTTGCTTAACAAAATAAATTAATTCCAACTCTACAAAATTGTTGGCAGTTGACTGTGTAATATCTTCAAAAAACAGTTTTGCTTTTTCACAGTTTTCTGTGGCATAACTGCATAGAATACAGTTGTTTCCTTTACAAACCACATTAGCATTTATGAAAATTTAATTATTTCCTAATTAAATTTAAAGTAGTATTAAAAAAACAAATACATATATTCTTGGATTCCTTTTATTGTTTTAGGTTTGCAAACATTTCACTCAAATTACAAATATAAATCCCACCATTATGGTCTTGAGGCATATATCAATGCAACTATGTTTCAACCAAAGAAGTGTCAAAGCAGAAACCACAGACAAATCAACAACAGCAATTCAAGTAATTCTGGTGCTTATTTTATCTCAGTATATTTGTTTCTAGAATGGAGCATTTTAATATCCATTAATGTGGTCAGTTATAGTAAGCTTTCATAATAATTAGTTACTATAGCTGTTAACTGTATCTAAATAGTACAGAACATGCAATAAAAATGAACTAAAACAATAAGACTGTTTGGAGGCTAACATACATCTAGCAGAGAAACAGATCAATTGAAACTGTACTTACCCTGAGATGACTGAGACTGGATAAATGTTTTAATAAGGGTGTCAGTAGCCTGCGTGTACAGTGACAGAGCATACCGTAGAGACTGCAGATCTGGGCTCTTTTCTAAAAAGGTCTTCTTCAGGCCAACTCCACCAGCATGGAAATATTGCTAAATCATTTAATACCTCAGTTAACTCAATGAATCTTACTGAATATCACAAACCTAAAGCTTAATATGATATATCAAATCAAGCTAAGGACAATTATTCTTTTTTGTCAACATGACTATTATCTATATTATAAAAGTCATCTGAGCTGTAATGATGAAAATGAAGTCAATCATAATTTTTCAGAAAGATTAGATAAACACTGAAATATTGTTAACAATGAGTGAGAAATAAAATTACAGTAAACAGCTGCAATGTGGAGTTGTACGTGAATAAGGTAAATGATTCAAATGGATTCCTTTGCAGCTTCTCTCTAGATCGTCTATATTAAAATAGTTAGCTTGTATGTTGTATAAAAATCTATTATAATTTGAAATGCTCCTTTTAATTCTCCATCTCAATCCATTATACTTTCTCTCAAGAGTCACTTCCAACTATTCTCCCATAATCTCTCCCGCTACATAAACTCCCTTGCCCATTTCACAGTTACTCTACATTGATCCTAAGACTTATGTAGGGGTGCTACTCTTATTGTGCCAGTCACGGATAAAACCAATTCTGATTACTTGCTCCAGCCTTTAATATTATCATGGCACTGTTCCTACCTTTTCCCCATACCCTTTGATCCCTTTAGCCCTAACAACCATATCTGACTCTTTCTTGAAAACATTAAATGTTTTGGCCTCAACCACGTTCTACTACGGATAATTCCACAGGCTCATCACTGTCTGGGTGAAGAAATTTCTCCTCATTCAATCCTAAATGGCATACCCTGTATCCTTAGACTATAATCCCTGCTTCTGGACTCCCCATTCATCATGGATAATTTTCCTGTGTTTATCCTATCTAGTCCTGTTGGAATTTTACAGGTTTCTAGGAGATTCTTCCCACTCCCGCCACTTTTAAACTTAATTAAAACAGTCTTTCTTCATACATCAGTCCTGCCATCCCATGCATCAGTTTGGTAATCCTTCATTGCATGTCCTCCATATTCCTCAGATAATGAGACCAAAGCTGAACACGATATTCCAGCTGTGGTCTCACCAAGGTCTCTTACATCTTCAACTACCATATTTCTCCTCCCTGATCCCAATATTACTTCTGAAAATGTGTTGCTGGAAAAGCGCAGCAGGTCAGGCAGCATCCAGGGAACAGGAGAATCGACGTTTCGGGCATAAGCCCATCTTCGAAGCCCTCCTGAAGAAGTGCTTATGCCCGAAACGTCGATTCTCCTGTCCCCTGGATGCTGCCTGACCTGCTGCGCTTTTCCAGCAACACATTTTCAGCTCTGATCTCCAGCATCTGCAGACCTCACTTTCTCCCCAATATTACTTCCCCTAATTTCACTCTGGAAGAAAAGACCTTTCCCAGTTCATCCACACCTGCAATTTCAAAATTCCAGTTATCTAGTCTTTGGCCCTCTGTTCACCTTTGATGCCCGAGGGTCCATGAAAACAATTTATTGGTCTCAACCTTGTAAGAATTTCACCTCTGCTCCTTTAAATCCTAGGATGGAAAACTGAAAGTTTCTGGCAACAATCGGTTTAGCCATTCATTAGTAGCTGTGGTTGGACTGCATTACACATCAGCTCCTCCTTTCATCTCGCAAAACTGCTCACCCAGGGTCACTGCAAAATTGCAAAATTAACTTTGGATTTCTTCATTACAAACTGTCTCGTTAATTTTCTCTGAGCTACCTTCACCTCTAAGAACTTCTCTCTAAGATTGCTACAATTGCTGTGAAATTCTTTCCCCAAACTTCTGCAGCTCTCTTTTCTTTTTTTAAGATACTCTTTAAATCTGACCTCTTTAACTTACCCTTCCCTAAAATTGGTTTGAGGTTTGGTGTCAAATTTACCTTGACAGTTCTCCTGTCATGCTCTTTGGCATGTTTTACTCTGTTTACAGTTGTATAAAAATGCAGGTTATTGTCATTTCAAAGCAAATAAATGGCTTAAATATGGGAAATTAGATAGAAAGGCTATTTCTAGGAGCTGAGAGACCAAGAAGAAAGGGACATAGGCATATGATTAAATGTAGGAGATATAGAACAATCGGAAGTTATTTCTTCACAGGATTGAAAGATACTGAAATTCAATTCCAGGATTAATATTGAGATAGAATCATGGTAACATTCAGAGGGAAGTTGGAAAGATTGATAATAGAAAAGGGGTTGAAGGAAAATGGAAGAAGGGGTAAATGTTAAGAGAACAATTGAGGATAGGGGTAAACATCAACACAGATTACTTAGTTGGAAGAGTCTGTTTCCCTGTTCTAGTGTCTATTTAATATGACTTCTACAATGAGGGCCTTTCAGTGGCATCACCCATTTTATCAATCAGAGACTGTAAACATACACACAGTTCATAAAAGAGCATGGGGATTGGCAAGAGGTAATAAGATTAGTAATTGATTGGTGAATCTGTTTATATTTATCTTTAAAAACTGGGGTAACTTACTACTAAAACCCTAATGTTACTAATATTAGGAGAAAGTGAGGACTGCAGATGCTGGAGAGTGTTGTGCTGGAAAAGCACAGGTCTGGCAGCATCCAAGAAGCAGGAGAATCAACGTTTCGGGCATAAGCCCTTCATCAGGAATGAGGCATTTTAGTAGTTGTAGTAGTAAGCTTTAATAACCATAGCGGAGTTTAATATAAGTAATAGGGTTTATTAATAAATTAAGGAAAATAAATTACACTTGGGCCTTATTAATTATGAAGCAATTAAGAAAAATAAATTAATTTTTAAAAAAATGATAGGTCAGCTTTTTCGCAACAGAGAGCGGTGGGAGCTGGGCGGAAGTTCAGAAGGAGCGCAAAGCCGGTCGGGAAGGTAAGTGATTACTATTAGAGTGGGTGTGTTCTAAACCCCAGGTCCTACAAAGTAGGGTCTCCCTCCCTCCTCTAACCTTAATTAAGAGTCCACAGACGTGCCACAAAAAGAGGGTCTAAGGAAGTTTAGATCGAAGAGTGAGGCTTCAGCTCAGGACTCTTTGACAAGGAGGTTGAGTGGAGTGATTACACCACAGTTGAAGAGGGTGAAGACATGACTGCCCAGCTGGTTCAGTGCGCTACGTGCTTGATGTGGGAGGTCAACGACTCTGGTGTGTCTGGCTCGTATATGTGTGGAAAGTGTGTGCACATTCAGCAATTGACCGAACATATTGTAGCGCTGACAAAAGAACTCGAAGACCTTAGGCTCATCCGAGAAAACGAGATCTTTCTGGACAAGACCTTCAGCGATGTTATTACACCAATCATCCCAGAAGAGAGCAGAAGAGAGCAGAAGAGAGCAAATGATGAGGAAGGCAGAGAGGAGACATGTGTTGAAGCTTTTGGAAGCAGAGACTGATGACACTGCCAGTTCGCAAAGCGGCCAAGTTTGTCAATCAAAAGTTGCCGCAGAGGCAGAGCGGAAGAGTCTGACATCGCACAGAGCCGTGGTAATAGGGGACTCCATCGTGAGAGGAACTGACCGGGGTTTTTGTGGCAGCAGACGAGATTTAAGGATGGTGTATTGCTTTCCTGGTGCTAGAGTGAAAGACATCGCGGACAGAGTGCAGAAAATCCTCAAGGATGAGGGTGAAGAGCCAGAGGTGGTGGTACATGTCGGCACAAATGATGTCGGGAAGAAGAGGAGGAACATACTACAGCGAGACTTCGGAGAACTAGGAAGAAGGCTGAAAAGCAGGATGTCCAAGGTGGTTATCTCCGGTGTGCTTCCAGTTCCTCGGGCTAGTGTGGCCAGAAACAGGGAGATAATGGACTTGAACGTGTGGTTGGGAAACTGGTGCAGGAAGCAAGGATTTAAGTTCTTGGGTCACTGGGGTATATTTTGTGGTAAACATAAATTCTACAAGAGAGACCCTTGCACTTTAATAGGTTAGGGACCAGTATTCTGGCAGGCAGTTTAAATGTAGCGGTGTTGCAGTAGAAAACCTAAGTAGCGGGGGGGAGGGGACAAGCTGGATGTTTAAAAAGGAAATTGAAGGGAAAGTTAGAACAAGAGAAGTCAAGAAAGACAACTGTATTAATGAGGCAGAAAACTCGGAAAGGCATCATGCTGGAAGGTTGAGTGAAATAAGGGTTGATGGGAAGGGTGAGAGCAGTAACAAATTAAAAATACTATACATGAATGCACGAAGCATTAGACATAAGATGGATGAGCTTGAGGCTCTTTTGGAAATTCGCAGATACGATATTGTGGGGATAACTGAGACGTGGCTTCAAGTGGACAGGGCCTGGGAAATGAATATTCAAGGACACACGTGTTATCATAAGGACAGACTGACGGGCAGAGGGGGTGGGGTGGCCTTGTTGGTAAGGGACGATATTTAGTCCCTTGCGCGGGGGGACCTAGAGTCAGGAGATGTAGAGTCAGTGTGGATAGAGCTTCGAAATACTAAGGGTAAAAAGACCCTCTTGGGAGTCATCTACAGGCCCCCAAACAGTAGTCTGAATGTCGGATGCAAGTTAAATCAGGAGCTGAAATTGGCCTGTTGCAAAGATGTCACTACAGTTGTTATGGGGGATTTTAACATGCAGGTAGACTGGGAGAATCAGGATGGTATGGGCCACAAGAAAGAGACTTTGTGGAGTGCCTCAGAGATGGATTCTTAAAGCAGCTGGTGCTGGAGCCGACCAGGGAGAAGGCAATTCTGGATCTGGTATTGTGTAACGAACCAGAATTGGTCAGAGACCTCAAAGTGAAGGAGCCATTGGGAAGTAGTGACCATAATACAATAAGCTTCAATCTGCAATTTGAGAGGGAGAGGGTACAGTCGGAAGTGACAGTACTTCTGTTGAATAAAGGGAATTATGGAGCTATGAGGGAGGAGCTGGCCAAAGTTCAATGGTGCAATACCTTAGCAGGGATGACCGTGGAGGAACAATGGCGGATATTTCTGTGTATAATGCAGAAGTTGCAGGATCAGTTCATTCCTAAAAGGAAGAAAGATCCCAGGAGGAGGCATGGGCGGCCGTGGCTGACGGGGGAAGTAAAGAAACATATAAAGTTAAAAGAGAAAAATTATAACATAGCTAAGGTAAGTGGGAAAACTGAGGACTGGGAAGCTTTTAAAGAGCAACAGAGGATTACTAAGAAGGAAATAAGCAGAGGAAAAATGAGGTACGAAGGTAAACTGGCCAAGAATATTAAGGAGGATAGTAAAAGCTTTTTTTAGGTATGTGCAAGGCAAAAAAATGGTTAGGACAAAAATTGGGCCCTTGAAGACAGAAACAGGGGAATATATTACTAGGAACAAAGAAATGGCAGAGGAATTAAATGGGTACTTCAGATCTGTGTTCACTTGGGAAGACACAAGCAATCTCCCTGAGGTAACAGTGGCTGAAGGACCTGAACTTAAGGGAATTTATATTTGCCAGGATTTGGTGTTGGAGAGACTGTTAGGTCTGAAGGTTGATAAGTCTCCGGGGCCTGATGGTCTGCATCCCAGGGTACTGAAGGAGGTGGCTCGGGAAATCGTGGATGCGTTGGTGATTATTTTCCAGAGTTCAATAGATTCGGGGTCAGTTCCTGAGGATTGGAGGGTGGCTAATGTTATACCACTTTTTAAGAAAGGTGGGCGAGAGAAAGCAGGTAATTATAGACCAGTTAGTCTGACCTCAGTGGTGGGAAAGATGCTGGAGTCTATTATAAAGGATGAAATTACTGCACATCTGGATAGTAGTAACAGGATAGGACAGAGTCAGCATGGATTTATGAAGGGGAAATCATGCTTGACTAATCTTGAATGTTTTGAGGATGTAACTATGAAGTTGGAAGAGGGAAATCCAGTAGATGTAGTGTACCTGGACTTTCAGAAAGCTTTTGATAAAGTCCCACACAGGAGGTTAGTGAGTAAAATTAGGGTGCATGGTATTGGGAGCAAAGTACTAGATTGGATTGAAAATTGGTTGGCTAATAGGAAACAAAGGGTAGTGATAAACGGCTCCATTTCAGAATGGCAGGCAGTGACCAGTGGGGTACCGCAGGGATCCGTGCTGGGACCACAGCTTTTTACAATATATGTTAATGATATAGAAGATGATATCAGCAATAACATTAGCAAATTTGCTGATGATACAAAGCTGGGTGGCAGGGTGAAAAGTGATGAGGATGTTCAGAGATTACAGGGTGACCTGGACAAGTTAGGTGAGTGGGCAGATGCATGGCAGATGCAGTTTAATGTGGATAAATGTATGGTTATCCACTTTGGTAGCAAGAACAGGAAGGCATACTACTACCTCAATGGAATCAATTTATGTAAAGGGGCAGTACAGAGAGATCTGGATGTTCTTGTACACCAGTCAATGAAGGCAAGCATGCAGGTACAGCAGGTAGTGAAGAAGGCTAATAGCATGCTGGCCTTCATAACAAGGAATTGAGTATAGAAGCAAAGAGGTGCTTTTGCAGCTGTACAGGGCCCTGGTGAGACCACACCTGGAATACTGTGTGCAATTCTGGTCTCCAAATTTGAGAAAAGACATTCTGGCTATTGAGGGAGTGCAGCGTAGGTTCACGAGGTCAATTCCTAGAATGGCAGGATTACCTTACACTGAAAGACTGAAGCGACTGGGCTTGTATACCCTCGAAGACTGAGAGGGGATCTGATTGAGACATATAAGATTATGAAAGGATTGGACACTCTGGCAGTAGGAAACATATTTCCACTGATGGGTGAGTGCCGAACCAGAGGACACAGCTTAAAAATACGGGGTAGACCATTTAGGACAGAGCTCAGGAGAAACCTCTTCACCCAGAGAGTGGTGGCTGTGTGGAATGCTCTGCCCCAGAGAGCAGTGGAGGCCCACTCTCTGGATTCATTTAAGAAGGAGTTGGATAGAGCTCTCAAAGATAGTGGAATCAAGGGTTATGGAGATAAGGCAGGAACAGGATACTGATTAGGAATGATCAGCCATGATTATATTGAATGGCGGTGCAGGCTCGAAGGGCTGAATGGCCTACCCCTGCACCTATTGTCTATTGTCTATTGATATACTGTGGCTGTAGGTGGGGAAAATCGAATATCAGCCAGATCCAAGATAACTACATCGACAGTTAAGTATCTGTGGCTCAAGGGGCAGTGAGCTCACAGTCAATGATATTGAGACTGAGCTACACACTCTGCAGAGTATCACAAAGATTGAAAGTTAAGTGGACAGAAAGCAGTCATACATTTTAGGAAAAGGGTGAACCAGATTTAAGAGGTAAAAAGTAAAATCACTATATTCTTACTGGACCAATAGGGCTACTTCCTCATTAGAGAGAGATGACTGGTGGTGGTTTAATCAGAGTGGAGGAGCTGGTGTAGGACTGGGGTGGGCAATGTTAAAAATCACACAGGTTATAGCCCAACAGGTTAATTTGGAAGCTATTGGACTGTTGGACTATAACCTGGTGTGAAATTTTTAACTTTAACCAGTGTCACTGCACCTAAGGTGAAGGTACAGATTGAGGAGAGTCCTTCATGATAATCTCAGCCAGTGAGGGAATTTGAACTCTCACTGCATTGCAAAACCAGCTGTCCAGCTAATTGAACTAACCAACCCCATTCAGTGCACAACTCAAAGATTAGGGTAGGAGAAATGAGTTGAGGTTAAGGTTCAAATGGCACTGGCACTAGGACTGAGATGGGCCAGATTTATTAGAACTATACTCGGAATGATAACCTGTTGAGTCATCTCAGGAGGATTGCAGATATTGTTTTAAACTGATTGGTGGGTTGGGGAGGGTTCAATCGACAGTAACTTTTAAAAAAAAATGAGAGAGCTCGAGGTACAGAATAGTAGATTCAAAATTACTAACAATGGTAGGCAGTCAAAATTTAAAGCTCCTGAGCTGAAAGCACACAGCATGGAACTCATTTTCCAAGGACAGCTCAGCAGGGGGATGGCAACCGGAGGTGTAAGTGCAGTGCACAGGAGGATGAGAGTAGGAAGGACAGGGACAGAATTTCAGGGTCACAGGAATGTGCTGGCAGACAGTGAAGTGGTTTGAAGTGTGTCTACTTCAACGCTATAAGTATCCGAAATAAGGTAGGTGAGCTTGTAGCAGGGATTGGTACCCGGGACTTCGATGTTGTAGCCATTTCGGAGACATGGATAGAGAATGGTGAGGAATGGATGTTGCAGGTTCCAGGGTTTAGATCTTTCATTAAGAACAGGCAAAGTGGTAAAAGAGGGGGAGGCGTGGCCTTGTTAGTCATGGATAGTATAACGGTGGCTGAGAGAACTTTTTGATGAGGACTCGTCTACTGAGGTTAGAAACAGGAGAGGAGAGGTCACACTGCTTGGAGTTTTTTATAGGCCTCCGCAGAGTTCCAGGGAGGTGGAAGAGAGGATTAGCAACATTATTCTGGGTAGGAGTGAAAGGAACAGGGTGGTCATTATGGGGGACTTTAACTTCCCCAACATTGACTGGAAATACTATAACTCTAGTACGTCGGATGGACCAGTTGTTGTCCAATGTGTACAGGAGGATTTCCTGAAACAGTATGTCGAAGGGCCGACAAGAGGGGAGGCCACACTGGATCTGGTACTTGGTAATGAACCAGGCCAGGTGTTTGATTTAGTTGTCGGTGAGCACTTTGGAGAGAGTGACCATAATTCAGTTACATTTAGTTTAGTGATGGAAAGGGATAGATACATGCCTCAGGTCAAAATTTATCGATGGGGCAAGGGCAATTATAATGCGATTAGGCAGGAATTAGGATGCATAGAATGGGGTAGCAAAATGCAGGGAATGCAGACAATGGAAATGTGGAGCTGGTTTAAGGAACAGATATTGCGTGTCCTTGATAGGTATGTCCCTGTCAGGCAGGGAGGAAGTGATAAGGCAAGGGAACTGTGGTTTACAACAGAAATTGCATCTCATGTTACGAAGAAGAAAGAGGCTTATGTGTTGATGAGGCAAGATGGTTCAGATGGAGAGTTACAGATCAGCCAGGAAGGATTTAAAGAGTGTTAAAAAGAGCAAAGAGAGGACACGAGCAGTCTTTAGCAAATAGAATAAAGGAGAACTCTAAAGCTTTCTCTACGTATGTGAGGAATAAAAGGATGATTAGGGTAGGAATAGGGCCAATCAAAGACAGAAGTGGGAAGTTGAGTGTGGACCCTGTGGAGATCGGAGAGGTGCTAAACGAACATTTCTCATTGGTTTTCACTCGGGAAAAGGCAAATATTGTAAAGGAGAAGAATGAGTTATGAGATATTTGACTAGAAAGGATCGAGGTTAGTTACAAACAGGTGTTATCAATTCTAGAAGGAGTGAAAGTAGACAAGTCCCTTGTACTGGATGGAATTTATCCGAGGATTCTCTGGGAAGCTAAGGGGGGAGATAGCAGAGCCTTTGGCTTTGATATTTGAGTTGTCATTGTCTACAGGTTTGGTACCAGAGGACTGGAGGATTGCAAATGTTGTGCCCTTGTTCAAGAAGGGCAGTAGAGATGACCCAGGTAATTATAGACCAGTGAGCCTTACTTCTGTTGTAGGAAATGTTTGGGAAAGGTTTATAAGAGATAAGATTTATAGTCATTTAGCAAGCAACAATTTGATTTCAGAAAGTCAACATGGTTTCATCAAGGGCAGGTCGTGTCTCACAAACCTGAGTTTTTTGAGAAGGTGACCAAGCATGTAGATGAGGGAAACAGTTGATGTGGTATACGTGGACTTCAGTAAAGCCTTTGATAAGGTTCCACATGATAGGCTGTTGGAGAAAATGCAGAGGCATGGAATTGAGGGTGATTTAGCAGTTCGGATTAGAAACTGGCTTTCTGAAAGAAAGCAGCGAATGGTGGTTGATGGAAAATATTCAGCCTGGAGTCCAGTTACTAGAAGTGTGCCACAGGGATCTGTTTGCTGTTTATTATTTTTATAAATGACTTAGATGCAGGCATAGGTGGATGGATTAGTAAATTTGCAGACGTCACTAAAGTCAGTGGAGTAGTGGACAGTGTGGAAGAATGTTACAGGTTGCAGGGGGACTTGGATAAACTGCAGAATTGGGCTGAGAGGTGGCAAATGGAGTTCAATGCAGCTAAACGTGAGGTGATGCACTTTGGGAAGAATAACAGGAAGGCATAGTACTGGGTCAATGGAAAGGTTCTTGGATGTGCAGAGGGATTTTGGAGTCCATGTACATAAATCCCTGAAGGTTGTCACTCAGGTGGATAGTGCTGTTAAGAAGGTATACGGTGTGTTAGGTTTCATTCGTAGAGGGGTTGAGTTCCGGAGCCGCAATATCATGCTGCAACTATACAAAACGCTGGTGTGGCCACACTTGGAATATTGTGTACAGTTCTGGTCCTCATATTTCAGGAAGGATGTGGAAGCATTGGAAAAGGTGCAGAGGAGATTTACCAGGATGTTGCCTGGTCTGGAGGGAAGGTCTTATGAGGAAAGGCTGAGAGACTTGAATCTGTTCTCATTGGCAAGAAGAAGGCTAAGAGGGGATTTGATAGAGACATAAAAGATGATCAGAGAGTTAGATAGGGTAGACAGTGAAAGTCTTTTTCCTAGGATGATGTCAGCGTGTACGAGGGAGCATAACTACAAATTGAGGGGTGATATATTTAAGGCAGATGTCAGAGGCAGGTTCTTTACGCAGAGAGTGGTAAGGGTGTGGAATGCCTTATCTGCTAATGTAGTCAACTCAGCCACATTATGGAGATTTAAACAATCCTTAGATAAGCACATATATGATTTTGGGATAGTATTTGGGGACGAGCTGAGAATAGTTCACAGGTCAGCGCAACATCGAGAGCCGAAGGGCCTGTTCTGCGCTGTATTGTTCTATTTGCTTTTTGATCAAAGACAAAAAAGGAAAGGAGGTGGAGTAGCATTGTTAATAAATATGACAACATTGAAATGCTGGCTATTAATGTTGGTGTAGTAAATTATAATGTGGAATTAATTTGGGTGGAGATAAGGAATAGTGAGGGAAAGAAACCACGGATGAGAGTTGTCTATATGCCCCTGAAATACCACCTCACTAAAGGACAAAATATAAATCGAGAAATAATGGAGATGAGCAAGACGGATACTACAATCTTTATGGGTGTTTTTAATCCACCTATTGTCTGGACAAATCAATGGCCAAGGGTAAGATGAAAGACAAATGCGCAAAGTGCATCAGGGATTATTTCTAATCACAAAATTTTGATTCTAATTTTGACAAAATTGCTAAAGCTTTTTGAGGATAAATCAGGCAGAGTTAATAAAGTGGAATCAGTAGTAGTATTTGGATTTCCAGAAGGAACTTTTCAAGAATAATACACTGGACTTAAAAGGTTAAATCTGTTTCTCTCTCTACAAATGCTGCCAGGCTTGCTGAGTTTCTTCAGAATATTGTTTCTATGTCCAGCATCTGCAGTATTTTGCTTTTATTAGCATGGTGAAAAGTTCATTTTGCTAACAGGAACTGGAGTGTAGGGATAAATGAACCCTTTTCAGGTTAGCAAATATAATAATTAGTGGAGTGCCACAGGCAACAGTGCTGGGATCTCAACTATTTACAATCTATATCAATGGTTTGGATGAGAGATCTGAATGAATGGTAGCTAAATTTTCCGATGATACCAAGATAGGCAGCAAAGGAAGGAAGTAGGAAGTTTTCATATTGAACCATTTAATTATTTTGAAAATATTACAAGGTGTAGTTTATTTAAAACAATTTATTGCTTCACTGCTAACATTTGGAATGAGTCAGAACACCACTAAATAGTTTTGGAAAACTGAATTATTTCTTATTGTGCTCTGAAAATTAATATTTGCCAGTTGCAAGTGTAGAGGCAGCAGCTTACAAAGTATATAAATCTCATCACACTAAAGATATCAGGTTGCCTACTTAGTTCATTTACTGATTCACAAAGGACAAAATCACTATTTGAAATCCATCAATATTCTCCAGGAAGTTTTGCTAAAAGTACAGCAATTGAGTGATCACTGATCAGTTATATTTAATCACTCCAATTGGTTGAAGGACTTTATAAAACCTGAATAAAAAGTTAATCAGCCACTAGAATCAGCCAAATTTGGACAGTACCAGACAAAAATTTAAGACTGAAGTTCAAATGGCCAATATTACTATTGATCTTCATTTTTCTACAAGGCTTTCAAACATAATGCAAAATTAAAACAGCTACAAGAATTATATTTATTCAACATAACGATGTAATAAAGAAATGAGATAAACCCAAACTAAAGACGAATGCATGTGAAATGGCATTATGCAACTGCATAAATTCTACAGGTGATCAGATTAGCTACGATTAAGGTAGTTTAATTTTCATATTGATACAACATTGTACCCAATGGCACGGAATAAAAAAAAGAACAAATATGTACCACTGAAATTTGAATACAATCTGACTTGTAATACTAATTAATATGTATTGCTACATCATTCCATCTTATGATATTTTATTAATTACCTTATACTCTGATAGACTGTTACTCTAGCTATCCCTTGTGGAAGTTCTGCATTTTAATAATAAGTATTCTTGTTCAACAAATCTGAAACAGAATTTCATGAGTTGAATTTTCATTCAGCCCTATCAGTAGGGCAGGAGGAAGATGGACCGGTAGATCCTCGCCACCTGCCAGCCTGTCAACATGCGCTTGTCTCCATAAAATTTTGCAAGCTGCTGTTTTGAGGATAGTTTGGGGAAGAGATTGGCTCAGGTGGAGAGGGAAGGCATGAAAACTGCTTTTCTGTTTTCACAACCACATTCTCAGCCTACCAGCTGAGGCTGAAACCCAGCTGATGAATGGAAATAGTCTGCTAGAAGCAGACTGTTCAGCCAGCACTTGTGGTAGCCACCCACTGAAAAAGTCCATAGACCTCTGTGTAAAGGGGTTCGTCCTCCACATTGTGGCCCCTTTTTATTTGAACATTTTGAAGATTCTTCAGAGGACACCTCCAACAGCAGCACACAACTGTGACTGCAGTGACGTTGATTCTTCCATGCCAGAGGATCTCATGTTGGCCCTCCAGCATTAGGAGCTCAACACTCAACTTTAATTGGACAGCTGAAGTGCCATCTCGCCACAAATTGGCCATTATCTTGAAAACTGCTATCCGGCATTGACATGCTATGACATCAGGCTCTTGATGTTGGGGTCCAAAATCAATAATTAAAAATCCAGGGCTGATTTTTAATAAAGAGAAATGCCAGTTGTTACCTTAATAGTATCTAGTGCAAGTTCCACTACAGCACATTGCTTGGGGGAAAGACTTTTGGCTTCTTCTCTGACCATGTGATCCTGAAAATACAAAAGACCTTATAAACCAAAGTTAAAACAAAAAACAAATTAAAAACCTATGGCCTTGCTACAACTAACATTAAATTTTCCATATTAACTTTAACCAATTCTTTCTTCTAGTAGAAACATTCTAAGTCCTCTATTGAGTATTGGCCCTTTATTTTCTACAATCCAAGGATATTGTTGAGTTTCAATTTCTTTTGATGCATGTTTACCATTGAACATTCCAACCGCTAAAGGGCTAGGAAAGGAACTTGGGTGAGCAACAGTTTAGTTGGTGTAAGGTTAAGAAAACAGGAAGTTATTTCAAGTTACTTATTACAAATATATTGAGCCAGTAGAATATATATTATAATACATAGACAAGAAGAACTTAGGAGATGACATGAGGTTGAGAGGAATGAAACCAGAGAGAAGAAAGACATGGTGTCACTTAATTTTCATGCTTAGACATTAGTTCAGACAAAATTTGTACACTCCTGTAAATTTAAACACCCCACAAAAACTGAACGATATGATAAAATTTATAATGTTCACTGAACTTCAGGAACAGTAGAAAACACTTGATAAATGATTGCATGTCATGAGCGCAATGATTTGGATTAAGATGCATTACACTCCTACCTTTAGCTTTGAAAGCTGCCCCAGTTCTTTTGCAGCGTTAAAAATAAGCTGTGTGCCCTTTCAAACAGAAAGAAACAAATAAATGAACGCCAAAACTCAAATAAACAATAGTTTAAAAATAACAGTTACAATCTCTCACTGCACAAAACATTTTCAAAATACAGTCACAGACACATTCAACACTGAAATTATTTTCTTACATCGCTGTGACAGACAAGCTTCACCCTTCCCTGAAAAGAGAGTATTTATTACTTTTCATACATTGCTTATTAATTAAATGCAGAAAGTTGTTAACAAAAAATTCAGAGAGAGAAATTGACAAATAGAAATGACAAAATCAAGGAAATCTATCTTAAATATCTGAAAATTATAGAAATGTAAAGTGATTAAATTAAAATTGTTCATGTGTCAAGGATATATATGTGTAAAACATAGCATGTGATAAGTATGTGTTGTGTAAAAAACAAGATTACAAATTCAAGCTTAAGTTACTGCTTAGGCTAACACTAATACAATCATACAATGCAATACAAGCAGTGTGTTTATGCAAAGTGATGCTCCAGACCTTACAGTTGAAACAATGGTGAAACTGACAGCTTTTATTATTATTACAACTGTAAACTGGTAGTGACCTCTGGTGCCTTTCACATGCACAGTTAAATGCAGAATCCTAGAAGTTGCTGCCAGATTTGTACATTCAACCAGAGTATGCTATACCTGTCTACAGGTAGAAAGCTTTTGAAATCACATGACATGAATGTTTGCTCTATTTGTCAGTCTTGTTGCCTTCAGAAAAGTTCCAGCTTGTTGAATGAGGTACAACTAAGATTTTCATAAAGTTAAAAATCACATATCACCAGGTTATAGTCTAACAGGTTTATTTAGAAGCACCAGCTTTCGGACGACTGCTCCTTTATCAGGTGGTTGTGGAATATAAGTATCCACCTGATGATGGAGTAACACTCCAAAAGCTAGTGCTTCCAAATTAACTTGTTGGACTATAACCTAGTGTTGTGTGACTTTTAACTTTGTCCACCCCAGTCCAACACCGGCTCCTCCACATCATAAGATTTTGATAGTGTATTCAGTTAATAATTTATGTATTGAGTCACTTTTGCTGGAAAATAAAACTGGTATTTGTTAAATATCAAATTTTGGCTTAATTATAAACATACCCTATTTTAATAAAACATTTTTTTTAAGGTTTCAACTTCTATCATAATCCCAAGTCAATAGCTACTTACCTTTGTTGATAATTCACTTTTGCTAGACAAGAGAGGTCCCTTTTGGTTGGTGCCAGAAACAGATTAACATGGAGAAAGGTAAAATCCATCCTGCAGAGATCATGCAAGATCTCTGTAGGCAGCTTTCTTTGACATAAGTGATGAGTGCTATTGCTTCTTCACTGATCACAAAACAAACATTTTCTAGGAAATTGTTTAAATTACTTTTTAGTTACCTACTTGCATACACACTGTGCACACAGCAAAGCAAACTTGTTATGATGGTGGAAGATATAGACTATCAAATTTTCATTTCCATCATCTGACTTCTGAGACCACTCATGGACTGAAATAGCATTAAACAGGATGATAGAAGGATCCAAAATAGGTGCAGTGGTCACTGGGCTACAGATTGAGATAATCTTCATGAAACCACATGCGCAATCAACTAAACTGTCTGCACTGAGATTACCACTATTATCTAAAAGAAATTGAAAACAGGACACTAAGACAGCGCTAAGAACTTTGCATCTACTGTTTAATTCACACATATATGATAATTTCACATAGTGGAAGATGAAAGGCGTGCTGTCAGTTAGCCAGTTTAGAAAGACAATGGAGCTAGAATCCAAAATATACAATCCGTATTTTCACATCTGCTTTTCAGCAGATGAGTAGAAAGGAGGAAAATTAGTTTTGTAGGCAAAAACTGGAAGACACTCTTTCTATTTCTCTCTCTCTGCCAGTCTCTCATCATTTTGGAAAACAGCACCTATGAAAATGCAACTTTGGAAAAGATCCATTCATCAAGATTCAAACTGCATAGCCTTGTGTCTTCCTGTCTGTACCTCTCTCTCTAACTTATTTCCTGTGTTTGTATATTTACATAATGTTTTGATTATTAGTGGGGCTAATAGATATAAAATTCTTCTTTCCTTCACTCCAGAAAATTTTGGTAATTGCCTCCTTCATTACTAGCAATTTTATTTTTAAGTATGACAGCTGCGTGCTAAACAAAATTATTAGAATCCTGGTTGCAATAATCCCAAAGGCAGTTGTAACTGGGGGGAGAGCTGATCTCCTCTACCTGTTGTGACACTACTGTGCTTTTAAGAAAGAGGTGTTCTGTGCTATTTCTCTTTCAGAGGTGTGTTGCCACAGTGGTGCCTGAATGTCTCCTTCAGACAGGCAGTTGGTAAACAGTTTTTGAGTGATCTCTGAATTTTAAAAAAATTAGACAAAAGGGTCATGAGTGGTGTAGTCAGGGCTCACACTGCCCCAAAAAGGTTTTCAATTTTGGTTTCTGTTAGAAGAAGGTTTCAGCTGGCTGCTGAAAGCTGTTAGAGTGAAGTCTTAGATGAGAGGCTTCCTCTTAAAAGTCTGAAGGGACAGATTCTTTCTTTCTTCTGCACTGGAGAGATAGCATATGAGAACCATAACTGTTTTGCTGGATTGCATTTTTTTTGCCAAAGGATGCGTTTATGGGACGTTGCTTATATTGGAACAGTTGATGATAAGTGGTTAAATAAGATATTATCTTGTTAGGTATTTCGAGAGAGTAAAGTTATGCCAATTCTTTTATTTGTATTTTAACTGTGTTGTAAGAATAAAATGTGTTTTGATTAAAGCCTAGGGTAGATTAATTAAATTACATATGGAACACAGCACTTTATACTTGCCTTTTTAAAAAAAATATAAAAGTTAGGGTCTAAGCTATCTCCTTACAATACCTGGGGATAGATCTGGTCTGGTCCATAACACTGTTCATAACATTCTAATTTTCAATCTTTTGAATATTACTACCACCCACAATTGACAAAAGATTTCTACATTTAGCCCACAAGAATGATTAATTGTTGCCCTTGATAAAAACAAACCTCTGCCATAAGTGGATTGTCTGCTTGCCTGCTGCAAGAATCTTCAGACACACTTTAGAAAAGTTATGCTTCTCTTTCAATATGTCATATTATTCTTTGTACTGAAGTAGTTAATCGTTACATATGTTATGAAGGAATGTTTTTGCCTCTTGATATAGATAGAATTTAAATAGCAAGCAGGGTTTTGAATTGCTGATCAGCACATAATTGTAGTTGCAAAACTTCCAGTGATCAGACCAAGCTAAATTTGTTTCTCATTGTGAATGCCTGGAAACTAGTAATTAGTGGAACATTGAGACAAAAATAAGAAGATAGTTAATTTTTATTTAAGGTAACCACTTGCATCCAGATATATTATTTCCCCATATTCTAGTATGAAGTATTTTTGGGATCGATTCCTATTAATGTTGTATGTTCAGGGTAGTTGTAGGTTTCTTGATGACATAAAACATTTTGTTTGGTCTGGGAAATATAAAAGCTGAGAGAAAAAAACTTCAACAGATAAAATAGCAGACATGGAATTTCACACTGTTACACTTTTGCCAGTTATGTTTAGTAGGCATAAATTTTTTTTTAAGCTAGTGTGACGGATATTTTTAATTTTTTTTGTTTGATAAACTTTACAGCTGAAGAAAGAATTAAAAGGTCACTACTATGTAACAACAAATGCAAGAAAAATAATATTTTGCTTGTTACTTTGTGGTCTTCAAGATAACAAGTAATAATCAGAACATTACACTTTTTTTCACTCTGCTTAAGTGATATATAATGGATAGAACTATAATTTCAGATGTTACAATCATGAACTCTTCTTGATACCCAAGATTAAGGTAAGGATTTCAACTAAACATGAACAAGGTTCTGAACATGAAATTTAAAGGCATAAGCCTATTCAATGGCATAGAACCGGTCATATCAGGTAGGCTGTTACTTTCCTTGCTAGAGCCCTGATGTGTTCTATTTCTGACATTTTGTTCAATTAAGTCATTTCTGACATGTCACCAATTGAAGATTAGTCTTATGATTGTAGAATGCATAGCATATAAAACTATACAACCAGTATATCCTTGTCTGCTCTAAGTCTGACAATCAAAAATTAACTCTACACTGCTCTCAGCTCATAAAGAATTACACATTTACATCTCTATCTTCCATAGCTTAAAATAGCTTAACTTTCCTGTAAAAGAAGCAATAATCTCTCTGCTTCAGTCCGTTTGGGCAATGGTTCAAGTTTCAAAATCTTCCAATTGCCCTCCCATCACTGAGTTGCAAGTAACAATTTACTGAAACAATTTCACAGCATTCCCTACTTCCAGATACATCTTCAAAAAGTATTAGATTTTTCAAGTATATATTACTGCAAGTAGACAAGTGCCAGCTAATATATGAACACCTAGGCACTGATTTGATCTCAAAAATGTATTCCATGGTGCTAATACTGGTAGGAAGGTGAAGATTGGGCATGTTTACCAAGGTGTCAGGAAATCCAGAAGGAGAAAGTTCTGCCAAGTTTAGCTTATTATCATATTTTAATTCTGAGGGAAAATGGGAGAGGTAATTCAGAAGGTGGGATAGATTCTAGGATATTGTGGATATGGAAAAAAATTCCTTTTTTATACCCAAATTGGCTATTCCCATCTCTATTTAGTTGCCGAGTTATCTGAGCTTTGGAAAACCTGAACAGTGGTAAATTTAAATCAAGCTTCAACTGTTCTGTGGGACTCAGGGATTTAAATATAGTGAGCACTGCTGCCTCTGGAAAGTGGGTCACAGTCAGCATGCACCTACGCACCAGGTTGAATACAGATAGTGAGATTTAAAAACTTTAATATCTCAATTCTCTTCTCCCAGTCATGTGGAACTGGGGATGGAGTGTTGTGGACAGGGTTTATTTGTACTCTGCTTTACATTTTAGAGCCTACAAAAGACACTAAACTATCTTTTCTTTTTAAATCTTGCTTTTATCCTTCTCCAAAAATTGCTAATTTTCAGTCCACACCATAAACATTGAAAACATTGAAAGGAAAACTGTGAACTCCTGAGGGTCTTCTTTCAACAGTTAAGGGTGCATCCCACCAAAGGCCATTGGTACATCTTGAGTCTTACTGATATTTTCAGAAGCAGTTATTTTCCAGATAGATGACAATTATGCATATGCTTCTCTTGTATTTGTACATTCTTTTTGGGAGCAGCATTTCAAGGTGGCAGTTTCAATCATATTCTCGAGGGCAATAAATTCTGGCTTGCCAGACTTTCCCATTCCATGACCAAATTAAAACTAAGATATTTTTGTTTCCAAGTTCAATTTCCATCTTCCAAAATTAGACACTCTACATCACTCCAATGATCTCCTATTCTGCCTAATGAAGGAAGAGATGATGGCCTTGTGGTATTGTTGCTGCAAAGTGCTCCTTACTAATATCTGGAAACTAATGGCAAGATTGGGAGAGCTGTCTCACAGACCTATCAAGCAAGAGTCTGATATAGTTATACTACCTTAATCATACTGCCATTTCTGGCCAGGCAATCATTTATTGCCCATCCCTAGTTGTCCTTGAGAAGTGTGGTATGTTGCCTTCTTGAACCACTGTAGTCATTTGATGTAGACACACCCCTAATTCAGTTAGGAAATAAGTTACAGGATTTTGACCCAGTAACACTGAAGGAATGGGGATATTTCCACATTATTATGACGATGGATGGCTTGGAGGGTAAATTGTAGGTATCTGCAAGTTGTGCCTGATGCCGTTGTCTTTCTAGGTGGTAGTGGTCTTGAGTTTGGAAGGTGTGTCTAAGGTGAATTTCTGTAATGCGTCTTGTAAATGGCACTGAGTGACATGGTGTCAATCAAGCAAGAAGCTTTGACTTGGATGATGTTACACCTCACTGAGGTAGCATGATGGAAATCAAGCCCACTGTACTTCAAGTCATTACAACAGCGAAAGATTTTATAGATGTACACACAATTCTCTAACTTGCCTGTCATTTACACCCAGGTTGACAGAAAGCACAGACCAGGATTTAGTATGTAATGTGAAATATTATTTATTACAATAAAATAGATTCCAACTATAGGTAAACAATTATGAACCATTGGTATATAACTTTGCTATTTAAAACGTTAACCCCTTCCATACACACATGGACAGACATGTCTTTGTCATCGATAACAGGTCACTGTTTCACAGACCAGTTATAAAAAGATAATTTCTTTATAATAGTGTCAGCTTCTTAAATGTTGTTGAAGCTACACTCATCGAGGTAAGTGGGGGAGTGTTCCATCCACTCCTGACTTGTGCCTTATAGATGTTGGATAGGTTTTGGAGATTCAGGAAAGGAGTGCTTCCGACAGAATTCCTAGCCTGCGCTTGTACTGACTGTATTTATATGCATAGTCCAGTTCAGTTTCTTGTCAATAGTAACTCATAGTGGGGAATTCTGCAATGGTAATACCATTGAAGGTTAGATGATCTCTTTTTGGAGATGTTCATTCACTGGTATTTATATGGCATAAATATTACTTGCCATTTGTCAACCCAAATTTGAATATTTTCTAGGTATTACTAAATTTGGGTGTGGACTGTTTCAGTATATGAACAGTCATGACTGGTGCTGAACATTGTGTAATCACCAGCAAACACCCATAGTTCTGATCTTACCATGAAGCAGCTGAAGATGGTTAAGCCTAGGAAACTATTTTGAGAAACTCCTGCAGAGAAGTCCTGGAGCAGAGATAACTGACCTCCAACAACTACATTCCATTTCCTTTGTGCCACTTATGGTTCCAAGCACCAGAGAGCTTTACCACGAGTCTCATTTATTCTAGTTTTGCCAAAACCAAACTTTTGTCAAAGGCAGTCACTTACACCTCATCTCTGGAATTCAGCCCTTTTGTCGATATTGTGTGGGGGGGGTGTGCGTGCATGCGTGTGGGGGGGGGGGGGAGGGTGCGCATGTGTGCCTGCACACACAGGAAATGTGGAGGGTGGGGGGGATTGTAATGTGATTTCCTTGCCCATGTTTAACATGGTGCCATGAGACAACCAGGGCAACTCTCTTCTGATAGTATACCATATTGCTGCCATATCTGCTAATCTGTCTTGCTGGTTTCACAGGATGTACCAAGGGATAGCTGTAGTGTTGGCCCAGATACACTATGGTTTGACCCTGTAAGTATGACTACGTCAGTGTTCCTGGACATTTCTGGCAAACAACTTGCCCAATTTTGGCACTAGTTCCCAGTAATGGATAAGGAGAGCTTTGCAGCATTGACAGGTCTGAGTTTGGTGTTGACTTTTCTGGTTTCTAGGCCAATTAATTTTCTTTTCAGACATTTTCTTTTCATGTAACTGGTTTGCTAAGGCATTTCAGAAAGCAGTTAACTGGTTTGGCTGGGCAGGGTAAGGGCAGATATTTTCCTTTCCTAATGCACATTGGTGCACTAAATGGCTTTTAAGACAAATCAACAATGATTTTACAGTCACCATTAGAACAAAATGGAAATTTAAATCCCACTGTCTCCTTTGGGATTCAAACTCAGGTCCCCAGAACATTATGTAGGTCTCTGGATTATTAGTCCATGATAATATCACCATACCATCACCCCTACTTTAAGAAAAAAATAACTTCATTTCAAGTGATTAGAATATTGCAAAGTGCTTCTCTAATAACAGATGACATTTGAATGCAGTCACTGTTGTTAAGCAAGCAAATATTACAGCTAATACACAAAAGGGTAGAGTGTCACAAACGTAATTTAGACTGATGATCAAAACATCTATTCTAGCAATTTGATTGAACAAGTTTTGTCTAACACATGGGATGAACTTGTTGCTCCTCTTAAAATAACACCCTGGAATCTTTGAGGCAGTCAGTCTGGGACTTGCTGTAATGAGGTGGATGAGACTCAGGTACTTTTCTGCCTGATTGAGGGATGCAATGTCAGATGGGGAAGAGCCACTGGAAGCATGCCCCTGCTTTTGACCATGATTCCCCAACTCACTTTCACTTAACCCATAATATTTCTGTCGCTCTGCTGAGTGCTGTGCTCCAGCAGTAGTGGTATAATGTTAACTACATCTTTATTCTAAGAATAGCTAGATCATGTGAAAAAGTGTTGAATGGTCTGCTTTTATTGCTCTTTCATAATGAGATAAGATCACATGGAACTCAGCCTCAGTCTGTAGGGCTTCCAAAAGGATGTCCTCTGTTACCTTCTGAAACTGTTAACATTCACACCATGTGGAGCTCCTGGTGTCCAAGTAGCTGATTGCTCTCAGCAGGCAGAACTTGTGCTGCCAGGGATCTCAACCATGTGGAAGGCTCAACAGTGGCCATCTAATCTGGAGGGTCTCCACCATGGAATTGACAGGATTTTCCACCAGTTCTCTTGGAAGAAACCCCTATTGACTCATCAGATTCTCAGTCAATGTCATATTTGTACAATCATAGAATTTTATATCACATAGGGAGGTTATTCGGTCAATAATGTCTGCACCAGTTTCTGAAAGAGTTACCCAAGTAGTTCCATTCTCCAGACCTTTCTCTGTAGCCCTCTAAAGTCACTACTTTCAAATATATATCCAGCTCTTTTTTGAAATCTGCTATGGAGTCTGCACCTCCACTTGCCATGGCAGCACATTCCAAATTCCAAAGTAAAGAATCCTCACTCTCTTGCTGACAATCTTGAAATTGTGACCCCTAGTTACTGACATACCAACTGATGGAAACAGAATATCCTTCTTTACTCTGTCAAAATTGTTCACAATTTTGAGTACCTCAATAAGGCCATCTCTTAATTGTCTCTACTCCAAGGTGAATAAGGCCAATTTCTCTAATCTTTCCATGAATTTAAAATTCCCACTCCTGGTATCATTCTAGTAAATCACTTTTGCACACACTCCAATGTTTTAACATCCTTTCTTAAATAAGGTGCTCAGACCAAATGGTAGTCTTACCAAGTTTTAAAGAGATGTAGCATCACTTCCTTGTTTTTATACTCTACGCCTTTCTTTCTAGACTCAAGGATCCTATAAGCTTCATAACTGTTTCAACATGCTGGGCTACCTTCAGGGAATTATTTACTTGAATCCGGAGGTCCCTCTGCTCCTGTATCATTGAGCTTGTACTGTCTCCCCATGTTTCTTCTACCAAAATGCATTAGCTCACATTTCTCTGCATCGTTATTTATCTGCCAGATATCTGCTCATTTGGCCAACTTGTCAAAGCCCCACTGAAGTTGCTCAGTATCATCCTCTCAATTTACTACTTGAAGGGTGCCACTTTGTACTCCTTCAGTTCTGCTGAAGTGTTAACCTTGACCATGTGATCAGGTCTCCAGATTGACCTTGAACCCATGGTTCTCTTTTTGAAAGATAAGCATGTTAACGCTCAGCTAAGATGTGTATTGTTGGCCCCAACTTTAAAGTGCCTTCTGCAAATTAGTTTTAATTTCTTATTGTTAAAAAAAGCGAATTCAACGCTTCTCTCCTGAAGAAAGAAGGCACTCAATAATTTGCATAGTAAATAGAATAAGACAGGGAGTCTCATGATCATCTAGCATTTAAGTTACCAAGATTTCCAAATACTGTGCTTAGATCCCTTTACAAACTTTTTACGACAAAATTTCAGAATGTGTTTGGTTCTGCTTGTGAAATTATGTATATTATCAGCTTCAAACCTCCAGACAATAGTCAATCAAAATCCACATCATGACAAAGCTCCTAAAGCCCAAAATTCCCACAACTGTCCAACAACTTTGCTTGCTACCCACAGTAGAGATAAATTACAGGTAATTCATAGGGACTGGATTTATGGCCTGAATTCTGCTCTAATAACATTAGTACTCAGTATTAGTAGACAGCAAATGTGACAGCAATTCTGGCCTACACACCTGAACAGATAAACTGAGAAATCCAGAAGTTGCTGTCAGAAATATCCCAGTACTCCAAATGCTGGTGGTGTTACAATCTTTGTCAATAAGAATCATCACTGAAATCAGTGATGTGATTTTGCAGCATCTGCTAATTAGTAGCGCATGAAAGACAACTGAAAAAGTTAAGGCTGTTATTAAGTTTGAATTTAGAAGTGAGTGAATGTGTGACGTTGGAATAAGTCAGTTAATTTTGAATAGCTTAAGTGGCCCTGAAAAATAAACTTTTCCAGCTACAGAGTCTCATTCCTTCATAGGAAAATTAGCTATTTAGATTTAGAAAGAAAATGTTATTTTCTTAAAACTTTTTCTGTCCACTTCTCATCCTTAATTGCATCTGCACCTTTGTCTTCTTTATCTTTTATTATGTAACTTAAATTTTATTTACATTTCCTGTTTTATACTTTCTGGCTTGAATTATGCATTTATTGTTAAGGGTACTTCAATTGCTGTTGCCTGCTTACAGATGTGAGGTGCCGGAGAACTGGAAGTTTGCTCATGTTGTCCCCCTGTACAAGAAGGGTAGTAGGGATATTCCGGGTAACTACAGACCAGTGAGCCTGACGTCGGTGGTGGGGAAGTTGCTGGAGAGCGTACTGAGAGATAGGATCTATTTATATTTGGAAAGGAATTAGCTTATCGGTGAAGGACAACATGGTTTTGTGCGGGGGAGATCGTGCCTTACCAACTTGATAGAGTTCTTCGAGGAAGTGTCCAAGTTGATAGATGAAGGAAGGGCTGTTTATGTCATATACATGGACTTTAGTAAGGTGTTTGATAAGGTTCTCCATTGTAGACTAATGGAGAAAGTGAAGTCACATGGTATGCAGGGTGTTCTAGCTAGGTGGATAAAGAACTGGTTGAGCAACAAGAGACAGAGTAATAGTTGAAGGGAGTTTCTCAAAATGGAGTGACCAGTGGTGTTCCACAGGGGTCAGTATTGGGGCCACTATTGTTTGTAATATACATAAATGATCTAGAAGAGGGCACTGTTGGTATGATCAGCAAGTTTGCAGCTGACACAAAGGTTGGTGGAGTGGCAGAAAGCATTAGGGACTGTCAGAGAATACAGGAGGATATACATAGACTGGAGAGTTGGGCGGAAAAGTGGCAGATGGCTTTCAGTCCAGAAAAATGTGAGGTAATGCATTTAGGCAAGTCTAATTCTACAGTAAATTATACAATGAATGGAAGAGCCTTGGGAAAGGTTGATGGGCAGAGAGATCTGGGAGTGCAGGTTCATTGTACCCTGAAGGTTGCTGCACAGATGGATAGAGTGGTCAAGAAGGCATATATTATGCTTGCCTTCATCGGACGGGGTATTGAGTATAAGAGCTAGCAAGTCATGTTAAAATTGTACAAGACATTGGTTCGACCACATTTAGAATACTGTGTACAGTTCTGGGTGCCACATTACTAAAGGGATGTGGACGCTTTGGTGAGGTTTACGAGGATATTGTCTGGTATGGAAGGTGCTAGCTATGAAGAGAAGTTGAGTAGGTTAGGTTTATTTTCACTAGAAAAAAGGAGATTGAGGGAGGACCTGATTGAGGTTTACAAAATCATGAAGAGTATAGACAGGGTGGATAGTGACGAGCTTTTTCCAAGGGTGAAGGATTCAATAACCAGAGGTCATGCTTTCAAAGTGAGAGGTTGAAAGTTTAAGGGGGATACACGTGGTAAGTACTTCACACAGAGGGTGGTGGGCATTTGGAACGCGTTGCCAGCAGAGGTGGTAGATGCAGGCACGGTAGATTCATTTAAGATGTGCCTGGACAGGTGCATGAGTAGGTGGGGAGCAGAGGGATACAGATGCTTAGGAATTGACTGACAGGCTTAGACAGTGCATTTGGATCGGGTCAGGTTTGGAGGGCCGAAGGGCCTGTTCCTGGCTGCAAATTTTCTTTGTTCTATGTCAAAGATTCCACGTAAAAGGCACCATACTCTGAAGTTTACTGGAAACCTCTGGAAAAAGCCTGTAATCAGTTTCCAAATACATAAGTCAGAAGGTTTTCCTTTGCCACTGACAGCAAAATCCAGGCAAGTGTTACACCCTTCAACTCAGTACTGTATAACTATTATTAAACATTACAGTCTTTTGCAAGGATGCTTGCAAATTAATTCCTTCCTCTTAGAGATAAAATGCTGAGAGGAACATATAGTCTGAGTTCCTCTTTCTCCTTACCTGCTATTAACAACTTTTCACAGTTAGTCTTTTGTGATGCATGTTTGCACTGCAGTATTAGAGCCAGTGATTCACTCGCTCCTATTCCAGAATTAAGCAGCAGGCTATACCTGTTTTTATCTAGCAGTCTGGATCAGAAATACTGATCATTTTTTAATAAGTTCTTACGAATCCACATGAATGTTTAGTATCAAACTCTGGTTGATAGAGTGAAATGCAATGCTAACAAAGCTGTGAAAATACTTATCAGAACCCACCCAACCATACGTCATAACCAAACATTAAATCCGTTTTTTGCAAGAGGTGTGATTTAATTTGAAGATGTTCTCCTAATGGTTATAGTCTTTATTAGTAGGATGCATTACTGGATTAAAGATTGTAATGTTAAATTTACAAATAATCAGCATTCATTTATTTTCATTGTGGCTAATAAAGCAAAATGTAAGGCACATGTGAATAATTCAAGTGTTAACAGCTTTTCAGCTCAAGTTATATTAATGATTGCTTTTAATGATTCAAGCTGACTAACTTAATTTGAACAATGTTCAAAAATGTGTCGGTCACATTTCTCAGAAATTAAAGTTGTTGTACAAAACCACGTCATACCCATCATATGAAATTGGTATTTAGTTTATGGGTGCTCTTTCTAAAAAGAAATGCATACCAAGTCTGTACCATAACTGGACAGGCCGATTGAAATTATGCTTTAAAAAATAAAGTTGGTAAACAATCAAGCATAAGATGTATTCAATTGTATTCTCACCATGTGCATACCCAAATGGCTATGCACAGCACAGTCTTTTGGTTTCCCTTTTGATTTTAAAATGAAACTGAAATTTACTGTTCATGGTATGTGCTTAATGCTAGCTTTTAACATTTTTATGATCATATTTTAAGCTTAGTGTGTCTGTGGGCATCTGAGAATAGTTCCTGCCAGGGTCAAACAGCTTATATATGCTCGCTACCTATGCTTACACATGCTCACTACTTAAGCTGACATATGATAAATGATCACTTGGATGAAGTGTCAGAAAGATACAAGGTCCTATAGAATTGTACTTCACCAGATGAGAGTAGTTAAAAAGAATAAATGGCATGGTAGAAAACATAGTCAGTGATTTTCACTATATCTGCTCAAAATATCAATGCTGATATCTGCAGCAGACAATCTGTAATGTGTTTATTTCTAATATAATTATATTTGTCTAATATTTCAACTATTAAATGTATTTACTATCAACACTCAAAGCAAATTAGAGCACAAATGTTAAAAATTGAGAAAACAATTTTGGAGTCAGGAGTGCAGTGTTCATCATTGTTAGCAAAAGTTATTGTGAACAATGAACAAAACATGACTGCAGAGGCATCTCAGCATGGTATCTCTGAATGGCCATCTCTTGCAGAAAAATAATCAGCCAACAGGTTCAAAACACATATACTGCAGCTGTTAATTAATCTGTGGTAGCAACTCATACACATAATAACACTTCAACAAAGACAAGCAGTTAGCTTATTTACTGGAGCAGTTCCTTGGTATGCACATCCAGCTTTGAGCTGTAAACATATAACACACTTCTAACAGACTTTTTAAATCCAAAAGGTGCAAACATTCAACTGACAAAAACAAGGGAAATTTCAGGAACGGGAGCCTTGCAGAGGTAATTATCATTAACCAGAGTCAGCCATGTGCATCAGCTCGTGGCAGCATACACTGACGAGCGCAGCCACACACAACAATTCTGGCTGATTCTACTGAACGCACAGCAGACAGACAGACAGACACAGTGCTGTACTTACAATCATCTGCCATTATCAGAGAGCAGAATAATCAAAGAAAATGATAATCAGACCAGCATATTACTATTCTTGGTTTAACGCAAATTTCAAATCTGTTGATTTTACAACCTTGTTAATGAAAACACCAAAGCCATTTGGTTAATTTTTTAAAAAACACAGACCAAAATTTGAAGGTTCTAATGATTTTAAAAAACTGTAATATGTTGACAATAAAAATCATTAAGCATTTGAAAGATTTTTAAAAGAAGCTCTTGCCCTTTCAGACAAGTATCATTTAATTAAAAAATGGATTTACAAGAAGTTCATATTTTGCATCAGTGCTCAAACTGCACTCTTTGAACAAAATTGCACTTAATGACAAAGGTCTTCATGAATGTTAACTACGTGGTAGCTAAGCAATTAGTATTAAAATGTTTCCCTCTTTTTGCAAGGATGATAGATTTAATTACTATAAAACAGAAGCAAATCCTTACTACTATTAGAGTATCTAGTGGAAATTAATTTAAATCAGCAACGTTTTCCCCACACTTTTCCTGCATTCGACTGATGGAACTAAGTTGAAGAAAGAAAGACTTTATAAAAGCCAAACTTGAGTGAAATAGTCAGTTGTCGCTCTACTGTGATCATACTTACAGCATTGGTGAATAAAAGGGAATGCTTACAATAATTCAAACAGTATGCACTTTTTAAATGTGTACATTGACCAATGCACCAATTCAGCTCATCCATTAGAAAATATCTGGGCAAGGAACCCAATTCAACATGGTGACTTATCATTCTGTATACATTTTTACAACAATTGGAGATTATGAATAATATGTAGAATCATTTAAAATTATCATGATCGATCACTTGATTATTCTACGGACATGATACTTCAACCCAATATTTTTCCGACTGTGCTACATTACTTTGCTGAGAGAAAGTGAGGACTGCAGATGCTGGAGAGTCAGAGTCGAGAGTGTGGCGTTGGAAAAGCACAGCAGGTCAAGCAGCATCCAAGGAGGAAGAGAGTCAATACTTTTAGTATAAGCCCCTCATCAGGAATTTGGTTGGGGGGAGGGAGTGCTGAGAGATAAATAATTATTTATTTTTCAGCCCCTGTCCCCCCCACATTCCTGATGAAGGGCTTATGAAGGGCTTCCCCCTCCTCGAATTCTGCCTGACCTGCTGTGCTTTTCCAGCACCACACTTTTCGATTCTAATTTGCTGTGCAGATTCCCTAAACTAGAAATATTAATTTAAATTCACAACCTGCGACTCACCGTTTGATCCGTTAAAGGTGGTAAGACAATAGTTTTCTCCATTGTGTTCATTACAATCCTCCATAATTCTTTTAAGACACGTTTCAACACCGTTTTCTCACAGATCTTTGCGAAGAGTGTCAAACTGGGAGAGGAAGAAAGTTTACACAAATTATTCAGATTAGTAATTGCTACAATTTGCAATCATTTAGAACCTTCATATTAAAATGTTACGTAACACTTCAAAGAGGCATGTTCTAAGGTGTGTCTTAATGCTGGAAAGAGACTCAAAAAAAACAGGTTTTTAAGAACATTCCAGAGCTAAAGGCTTTTGTCATTTGAAATCATGGCAGCCAATAGTGCAGTAAAGTAAATTAATATTACATAGGAGGCCAGAAATGAAGGAGTGCAGACATCTTGCAGGGTTATGGAGCTGGAGGTGGTTGTCGGCAAAGAGGTGAGAATGAAGGAATCTGAACACAGAAACAAATTTTAAATTTAAGGCAATGCCAGACTCAAAGGTTATGCAAATCAGTGAACAAACAGGTGATATTTGAACAAGGCTCAGTGCTTGTTGGGAAACAGGCAGCAGAGCTTTGGATGAGCTAAAATTTATTGAAGATTAAAAGTAGGCAGCCAACCTAAAGAATAGGTAACACAGTAGATGATGGGCTGAAGGTCACATGAAATATTTAGGAGCTAGAAGTAGGTAATCTTGGTAATAGAGGGATATGAAATCAGATTGGCTTTGCATCTATAACAGTAGCTTTCTGAAAGAAATGGGGCAGCACAGTGGCTCAATGGTCAGCATTGCTGCCTCACAGCGCCTGGGACCCAGGTTCAATTCCACCCCAGGTAGCTGTGTGTGGAGTCTGCATATTCTCCTTGTGTCTGTGTGGGTTTCCTCCAGGTGCTCTGGTTTCCTCCCACAGTCCAAAAATGTGCAGGTTAGGTGGACTGTTCACGCTAAATTGCCCATAGAGTGCTGGCTAGGTGGATTTGCCATGGGAAATACAGGGATAGAGTAGTGGGGGTAGATCTGAGTGGGATGCTTCAGAGAGTCAGTGTGGACTCGATGGGCCAAATGATCTGCTTCCACACTGTTGGGATTCTATGAAGCTGTTTTGGCCTTATTCCTATAGAAATAAAAATTTAGTTAAATAACTGCTTTCAGAAACTCAGCATATCTAAAGCATTTTATAGACAGTTAAATTATTTTGAAGTTGTTACTGCTATAATGTTGCAAATGGGGCAAGTGATTTGCATGCAGTAAGACATAGGTCAGCAATGAGAACACGGTCTTTTTATAAGGTTGACTAAAGGATAATGATTACAGGTCAGGCAGCATCCAAGGAACAGGAGAATCGACGTTTCGGGCATAAGCCCTTCTTCAGGCTTATGCCCAAAATGTTGATTCTCCTGTTCCTTGGATGCTGCCTGACCTACTGCGCTTTTCCAGCAACACATTTTCAGCTCTGATCTCCAGCATCTGCAGTCCTCACTTTTTCCCTAAAGGATAACGATTGGCTAGAGCATGATGCTGCTTTTTAAAATAGTGCAATGGGGTCTTTATGTCCACCAGAGGGGCCAGATTTGAATTTAGCTCTTCCAAAAGTGCAGTATTCCTTCAGTGCTGTATTGGACTATTAACCTAGATTTTGTACTCAAATCATTTGAGGGGGATTTGAACCCTCAAATCTCTAATTCATAAGAGACAACACTATCCACTGAGCTGAAAACAATGAATGCTGAAGATCACGGCGGGTGAGACAGCAAAGTAATGTTTCGAGTCTAGATAACTCTTCATCAGAGCTTGTTGCTATTCACTGAGCTATGGCCGACACTTCATAGATTATGTTCCTGGCGCATGTACAAGCAGATACTTATGAGATTTAAATATTTCTGAAATCTTTATTTTTCTGATGTCACTACATCAAGTCTTATTCATATCGTGGTACTAAAATCTTGCCCTGTACAGTTACAAAATTTTAACTAGAGTCAAGATAAAACCTAGCTTTTTTAAAAATCATTTTATAATAGTAAAGGAGCAATGAAGTTTATATTAAACTTGGGTAACTTGTTTTGGTAATTTCAAAGCAAAAGGTTAGATATTATGACATGGTGAGACATTTTTCATCTACAATAACTGAATTAGGGGGTAATTTTGACCTTTGTTAATACTGCAAATTAGCCTGACCCCTGCTATACACCTTCCCTAATTTTCTGTTTCTACTGACTACAAGGTGTCAAATTGAGTCTTTCGCATATGTAATACAACTCAATCCTGTCAAAGACTCAAGTAATGAGCTCAACAAATCTTCTGAATTAAAGATGTAGAAAACTCTGACTAACTTGCTATCCAGCAGGTCCATGAGTGGTTGGAGAACATTATCAGCATCCTGAGCCACACTGTTACAAGCGCTGGCAGGGACATTTCCTGTGCCTTTCACCTGGCTCAGAATATCTCCCATCTGTTTCACACATTCCTCAATGTGAGGCTGAAAACTGAAAAGTATCAAAAAAAATCAAGCATAACATTATAAATAAAGCATGCTTTAAAACAAGCCAGGATAAATACCAAAAACACAAGATTAGATTCTGGTATCTTTTGTGCTCAATCTTTAATCTTATTTGCAATGGTTAATGTTCAAATAAATCAATGAAAATAAACACAATTTTAATAATTTTAATTAAACTCACTAAGTATTTCTTATACTAATGAAATTGTTATTAACTCCCTGGACTTATTGCTTATTGGATAACACTTTAACATTTTAAAGTTTTTATAAATTTTTTATAAAATAAAACTAAAAACAGAAAATTGTGGATGCTGGAAATCTGAAAACAAACAAAGTACTGTGGAACTCAATCAGTCTGGCAGCATCTATAGAGAGAGAAACCGAGTTAACGTTTCAAATCCAAAGACCCTTTATCATTATGCTAGTTATAAAAATGATTTCTCAAAGTGTTAATACCAGAATCGTTATCTCTGTTTCAGGTATTGTCTGGCGCTAGTACAATATTTTGTTACACCACCACAGTCATCAGAACAGCAGTCTAACAAACTCCATTATGAGTCATTTGTTGGTACAAAGTTTGAATTTAGCTCAGAAGACCCATTTTGTCAAAGCTTTTCATTTTGCACTCATCAGAAAATTTGCAAGAAATACCAACAAGAAGGTGGTTTGACTAGTTGGTAAATGGATTCTGAATGATAAAGCCACTGCCATGCAGGATGTGCCAGTTAGATGATGATTGACTGTTAAATGCTGGGTTTTGTTCAAATCAGTCAGGTTGACTCTGATTGATCAAGGCACTGACCTGTGAAATGGATCAGAGAATTGCTGTCACCTGTTTTGTTGAGTTGAAACAGTTGCAACATGCAGGCATGTTCTTTCTGTTGCAAAGAACACAGCCCTACATAAACCTAGTTTTCTAATCAACCTGTACAGAGATGTTATTACACACCTCTGAAGCAGGTGGGACTTGAAAACAGACCGACTGATCCAGGGACAGGGATACTACCACTGCACCACAAGGAGTCCATACCCTGCATATTAATAGTTGTTGTATCTAATACACACAGGTGTGTTCATTGTAAGCTTGACTGATGATCTTAAATTGGTTATTATCATAAACAGATTGGGTAAGGTCCATTTGTAAACAGTAAAAGGTATATAGATCATAGATCATCGTGATGTACAGCACGGAAACAGACCCTTCGGTCCAACTCGTCCATGCTGACCAGATATCCCAATTTCATCCAGTCCCATCTGCCAGCACCAGGCCCATTTCCCTCCAAACCCTTCCTAATCATATACCCATCCAGAAGCCTTTTAAATGTTGCAGTTGTACCAGCCTCCACCACTTCCTCTGGCAGCTCATTCCATACGTGCACCACCCTCTGCGTGGAAAAAGTTGCTCCTTAGGTCTCTTTTATATCTTTCCCCTCTCACCTTAAATCTATGCCTTCTAGTTCTAGACTTCCCCACCCTTGGGAAAATACATTGTTTATTTATCCTATCCATGCCCTTCATGATTTTATAAGACACTATAAGGTCACTCCTCCGCCTCTGATGCTCTAGGGAAGACAGCTCCAGTCTATTCAACCTCTCCCTATAGCTCAGATCCTCCAATCCTGGCAACATCTTTGTAAACCTTTTCTGAACTCTTTCAAGTTTCACAACATCCTTCCAAAAGGAAGGACACCAGAATTGTACGCAATATTCCAAAAGTGGCCTAACCAATGTCCTGTAGAGCTGCAAAATGACCCCCCAACTCCTATACTCCATACTCTGACCAATAAAGGAAAGCATACCAAACGCTGCCTTCACTATTCTATCTACTTGCGACTTTACTTTCAAGGAGCTATGAACCTGCACTCCAAGGTCTCTTTGTTCAGCAACACTCCCCAGGACCTTAGCATTAACTGTATTAGTCCTGTTAAGATTTGCTTTCCCAAAATGCAGCACCTCGCATTGGTCTGAATTAAACTCCATCTGCCACTTTTCAGCCCATTGGCCCATCGGGTCAAGATCCATAGTAATCTGAGGTAACCTTCTTCGCTGTCCACTACACCTCCAATTTTGGTGTCATCTGCAAACTTACTAACTGTATCTCCTATGTTCATATCCAAATCTTTTATATAAAGGATGAAAAGTAGTGGACCAAGTAATGATCCTTGTGGCACTCCACTGCTCACAGACCTCCATTCTGAAAAACAACCCTCCACTACCACCCTCTTCTAGCTTTGAGCCAGTTCTGTATCCAAATGCCTAGTTCTCCCTGTATTCCATGAGATCTAACCTTGCTAACCAATCTCCCATGGGGAACTTTGTAGAACGCCTTATTGAAGTCCATATCATTCACATCCACTGTTCTGCCCTCATTAATTCTCTTTGTTACTTCTTCATAAAACTGAATCAAGAGTGTGAGACATGATTTCTCATGCACAAAGCCATGTTGACTATCACTAATCTGACCTTGCCTTTTCAAATATGTGTAAATCTTGTCCCTCAGGATTCCCTGCAACAACATGCCCACCACTGATGTCAGGCTCACTGGTCTATAGTACCCTGGCCTGTCCTTACCACCTTTCTTAAACAGTGGCACCACGTTAGCCAACTCAGTCTTCTGGTACATCACATGTAGCTATCGATGATACAAATATCTCAGCAAGGGGCCCAACAATCACTTCCTTAGCTTCCCAAAGAGTTCTAGGGCTAATGCCCGAAACGTCGATTCTCCTGTTCCCTAGATGCTGCCTGACCTGCTTCTCCAGCAACACATTTCCATCTCTACACCTGATCAGGTCCTGGGGATTTATCCACTTTTATGCATTTCAAGACATCCAGCACTTCCTCCTCTGTAATATGGACATTTTTCAAAATGTCACCAACTATTTCCCTACATTCTATATCTTCCATGTCCTTTTCCACAGTAAACACTGATGCAAAATACTCGTTTAGTATCTCCCCCAACTCCTGCGGCTCCCCAAAAAGGCCACCTTGTTGATCTTTGAGGGATCCTGTTCTCTCCCTAGTTACCCTTTTGTCCTTCATGTATTTGTAAAAACCCTTTGGATTCTCCTTAACTCTATTTGCCAAAGCTATCTCATGTGCCCTTTTTGCCCGCCTGATTTTCTTAAGTATACTTTTCTAAGTATGCTCTTCTAAGTATTCCCTCGATCCCTCTTGTCTATACCTGACATATGCTTCCTTCTTTTTCTTAAACAAACCCTCAATTTCTTTAGTCATCCAGCATTCCTTACATCTACCAGCCTTTCCTTTCACCCTAACAGGAATACATTATCTCTGGACTCTTGTTATTTCTGAAGGCTTCCCATTTTTCAGCTGTCCTTTTACCTGTGAACATCTGCCCCCAATCAGCTTTTGTAAGTTCTTGCCTAATACCATCAAAATTAGCCTTCATCCAGTTTAGAACTTCAACTTTTAGATTCAGTCTGTCCTTTCCATCACTATTTTAAAACTAATAGAATTATGGTCGCTGGCCCCAAAATAGTTCCCCACTGACATCTCATAAGGCACTGCCCAGCCTTATTTCCCAAGAGTAGTTCAGGTTTTACACCTTCTCTCGTAGGTATATCCACACATTGAATCAGAAATTTTTCTTGTACACACTTTACAAATTCCTCTCCATCTAACCCCTTAACACTATGGCAGTCCCAGTCTATGTTTGGAAAGTTAAAAGCCCCTACCATAACCACTGAAATCTGCTTACAAATTTGTTTCTCAATTTCCCACTGACTATTAGGGGGTCTATAATACAATCCAATAAGGAGATCATCCCTTTTTTATTTCTCCATTCCATCCAAATATCTTCCCTGGATGTCTTTCTGGGAATATCCTCCTTAAGTACAGCTATAATGCTATCCTTTATCAAATACGCCATTCCCCCTCCTCTCTAGCAAATCTCCCTGCCAGTATATTTGTCCCCTTCTATTTCAGGTGCAATCCACCCTTCTTGCACAGGTCACTTCTACTATTTAATACAACCCACCAGTCTCAGACTAGCACATACATATCTCGCATCACATTGTCATTGAAATTCATGTATCACATTCATCATTTGAATGACGGGTGCCTTCTGCCTGTGCTTGGAAAACTCGAAAAGAGTGCACACAATTACGTGTGATTCTGCAATTGGACAACATTTGTTAAATAATCCTGACTGTCCTAGGAAATGTACTCAAAGATGTTCAGGTTACATGGATTAGCCATGTCAGGGATGTGTTGGCTAGGTGGATTAACTATGGTAAATGCAGGGTTATGGGAATAGGGTGGGGAGCTAGGTCTGTGTAGGCTGTACTTCAGAGGACTAGAGGGCAGACTCAATAGGCCAAAAAGCCTCTTTCCACATTGTGGGGATTCTATAATTTATGCTGACACCTAATTTAAGATAGTCAATTAGCCTCTCAGTGTGGTGCAGTTGCATGCACTGGAAAGTATATATATTGATATACAGTGTTGTTTTCTTTGCAGCCACAGTAAGAAAATGTATACAGTATGCTCTTTTTAACTTTAACAGGGGACAACCATTCTCCAATCTTTTTTCTCATGACAATGCCTGGAGGCAACCTGATTTCAACAAAGCTTGCAAATTAGTCCTTGTCCAGCTGGTACATTCTCCATGACAACAACTCTATGGATCCAAGCCCACTTGTAACCAATCAACACTTTCCTCTCATTCTTTTATACCTTGGTATTTCTTGCACATTTTTCTGATACATGCAATACCAAAATGTACATTTGCTTCAAAACTGAAAGTTTCATACCAAACTTAGTTGTTTAGAAAATCCATTTCATAGAAGCTCATAATTCATTTAATTTCAGATGTATCTTAAACATTAAAAACATGTTGAAATTCATACCTTAGTGCAAACACCCTGCTGAGATCATCTAGTACATTATTCAGTTTTATTTGCAGCTCTTTTAAGATGTCACTGGCTTCAGCATTCAACTGAAAATACAAACAGGTATTTTTAACTATAGAAACTGTAGTCATTCAGAAAGACACTAGACAAGCTGAATATAGCAGATGGAAAAATAAATATGATTTTTAAAAAATATTGAGGACCAGAAGCAAGCAATACAATGTTCTATCCTTCTCATATGCTCATATCCTTTTTATAATTGCACAACTGAACAGCACATCAACATAGTTTCAGAACTTCTCATTGATAAGTACTGTCCTGGAGTTTGTATAAACCCAATGTACAATTTATCTTTCTGAACAGAAAGGGAATCACGACACACATCAATGATTCTCTCAAATTACAGAATAGTGCCATACTACAGAATTTTTAAAAAGTTCATCACAAATAATTACAACTCTTGACAGATGTGAGCATTCCACTTCCGATCTAATGGCTGTGCATGACCATGAACAGTGATGCTTTTTCAGCACAAGTTAACGATAAAAAGAAGGTAGCATTTACTTTTTACGTAACAAAGTAGCACCTAAACCTGAAAGCTTTCTTATAGTTTTCTGTCTATTTCTACAGGTTCTTTTAATATTCACTTTGGGATGTGGACATCACGGGCTGCACAGCATTTATTGCCCATCCCTAGTTGCCCTTGAGAAGGTGGTGGTGAACTGTGTTCTTGAACTGCGATAGTTCATGTGCTGTGGGTACACCCACAATGCCTTTAGGAAGGGAATTCCAGGAGTTTGACCCAGTGACAGTGAAGGAACAACAATGCACTTCCAACTCAGGATACTGGGTGGCTTGGAGGGGAACTTGCATGTGGTGGTATTCCCATATATCTGCTTCACTTGTCCTTCGAGATTGAAGTGGTCTTGGGTTTGCAAGGTGTCATCTGAGGTTCGTTGGTGAATTTCTGCAGTGCATTTTGTAGATAGTACACCACACTGCTACGGAGCATTGGTGGTGAAGGGAATGGATTCTTGTGGATGAGATGCCATGCTAGGGCAACTTAGAACACTTTTCATTGTATTTTTCTTGTAAAAATACATATGACAATAAATTCTAAAAGCTGAAAAGTTTCTGCAGTGTTGTTGGAACTACATTCATCCAAGCAAATGGGGAGTATTCCATCACACTGCAGACTTGTGCCTTATAGATGGTGGGCAGCTTTTGGGGAGTTAGGAGGTGAGTTACTCACCACAGCATTCCTAGCCACTGATGTGTTCTTGTAGACACCTGTATTTGTATGGTGAGTTCAGTTGTGTTTCTGGTCAATGGTCACACCCAGGATGTTGATATTGACGGCGGGGTTTAGTGATTGTAACACCATTGAATGTCAAGGGATGGTGATTAGATTGTGTCTTATTGGATATTGTCATTGCCTGGCAGTTGTGTGGCGTGAATGTTACTTGCCACTTGTCAGCTCAAGCCTGGATATTATCCAGGACTCGTAGCATTTGAAACGAACTGCTTCAGTATCCTAGGAGACACAAATGGTGCTGAACAATGTATAATTGTGTAAAACCTCTCCACTTCTGACCTTTTGAAGGAAGGAAGGTCATTAATGAATCAGCTGAAGATGGTTGGATCGAGGACACTACATTAAGGAATTTCTGTAGAGGTGTCCTGGAATTGAGATGACTGACCTCCAACAAGTACAACCATCTTTCCATGTGCCAGTATGACTCCAACCAGCAGAGACTTCATCCCCTGATTCCCAATATTCCAGTTTTGCTCGGGTTGCATAATGCCATACTCAGTCGAATATAGCTTCAATGTCAAAGGCTGTCACATCACCTTATCTCTGGAATTCGGTTCTTTTCTTCATGCTTGAACCAAGGCTAGAGTAATGTCAGGAGCTGAGTGGCCCTGGCAGAACTCACACTGGGCATACCTGAGCAGATTACTGAAACATAGAATCACTATAATGTGGAAACAGGCCACTCAGCCCAACAAGTCCACTCCAAAGAGCATTCCCACCCTGTGGGAGAAAATCCGCTTCCCTGTCCACCCACCGCATGGCCACAAAGGATATAAGGAACCATGTCTGCCGAAGCCGCAACAAAAACTACCCAGAGAACCTCAGCCTTGACCAAACAGGCTAACTAAGACACTAGGCAGCAAACAGGAGATGACTCAAGCTACTTCCAGTCTGGGGTATACACTTCCCGAGACAGCCTGACAATAGACTTCCTAGCCCTCAGTAAGCACACTGCTCCCAATGCACTAAGGGCAGCCTCACTCCTCACTCATACTGGAACTCCACAAAGGATGCTCAGAGTAAAAGGCATCAAGGTACCTTACTTGCAGACTAACCACAATGGAAACCCATTGACACCAGGATGAGAAATATTACCACCTACTCTTACAGAGGATCAGAATCCCCTAACTCAATCGAGGACTGATTGCTGCTACCGGACGGCTGATTGTACTCCCACTGATTATGTTTTACTCTTGATTATACTGTAATTCACACCATATTACTGTACCCCTATAAAATTGCCTGTGCCCAGTGCTCGAGGAAGAGAACCCTTGATCTACTATATAGTCAGTTCTGTATCAGCCGAGTCAATTTCTCTTCTAGTGATATCAATTGTAATAAACAGCTTGTCAACTTCACCTGTTCCGTGCTTGTGTGGTCTCTGTTCAATTGGGTAATTTCTCTGACACACCCAGACACACTCCCTTACCCTATCCCAGTAAGGGTGGTAGGTGCCTTAATACTGGGATGTTGACCAGATCAAATATGCTGGTGTTGATGCATCTGTCTTCCCAGCAGATTTGCAGGATCTTGCACAGGCAGCATTGGTGGTACTGCTCCAGTGCTTTGAGGTGTCTGCTGTAGACAGTTCACTTCTCAGAGCCATATGAGGGCAGGAACCACTATAGCTCAATAGTACTGTTGTTGACACTTTCCATCACTTTACTGTTGTTTGAGAGTAGACTAACTGGTCAGGTTAATTTTGTCCTGTTTTTTGTGTACAAGACCTTCCTAGGAAATTTTCCCCATTGTCAGGTAGATGCCAGTGTTGTAGCTGCATGGGAACAGCTTGACTAGGGTTGTGGCGACTCCGGAGCACAAGTCTTCAGTATTATTGTGGGAATGTTGTTGGGTCCATAGCCTTTAAAGTATCCAGTGCCTCAAACCGTTGCTTGATATCACATGGAGTGAATCAAATTCGATGAACACTGGCATCTATAACGTTAAGGTCACTGGAAGAGGCCAAGATGGATCATTGACTCAGCATTTCTGGCTGAACACTGCTGAAAATACTTCAGTCTTATCTTTTGCACTTGTGTTGGGCTCTTCCATCATTAAGGATGGATATATTTGTGGAGCTTTCACCTTAAGTGAGTCGTTTAATTGTCCACCAGCATTCATGAGAGGAAATGGTAAGCTTAGATCTGATCCATTGGTTGTAGGATTGCTTAGCTTTGTCTATCACTTGCTACATATTCTGTTTGGCATGAAAGTAATCCTGTTAAGGTATGTCTTCCATTAAACCAGGGAAAATTCTCCTGGCTTGGTGGTAGTGGTTAAGGCCAGGCCATGAGGTTGCAGATTGTGTTGTAGTACAATTCTGCTGCTGTTGATAGCCCACAGCACCTCAGATACCCAGTCTTGAGTTGCTACATGTTTGAAATCTGCCCTATTTAGCACAGTGGTAATGCCACACATCACAATGGAGGGTATTCTCAATGTGAAGGCAGGACTTCATCTCCACAAGGACTGTGCCATGGTCACTTTTAATGATGTGGTCATGGATAGGTGCATCTGCAGCTGGCAGATTGGTGAGGATGAGGTCAAGTATATTTTACCCCTTTGCTGGTTCCCTCACCATCTGCTGCAGATCCTGTCTAGCAGCTATGCTCTTGAAGACCTGACCAACTTGATCAGTAGTACTGCTACTGAGCCACTCCTGGTAGTACACATTGAAATCTCCTAAATAGATTACATTTTACATCTATGCCATCCTCAGTATTTCCTCCAAGGGTTGTTCAACATTCATTAGCCATGGTAATCAGCAGAAGGCTTCCTTGCCCTTGTTTAACCTGATGCCGTGAGACTTCAAACCATCATGAAGTCAATGTTGGAGTCAATATTGAGGACTCCAGGGCACCTCACTCCCTCTATATACCACTGTGCTGCCATCTCTGCTGGGTCTGTCCTGTTGGTGGGACAAGTCAAATCCAGGGATGGCGATAGTGCTGCCTGAGACATTATATGATATTGCAAAGCTATTGCTTGACCAGACTATGAGACAGCTCTCCAAATTTTGGCACCAGCTACCAGATATTAAGGAAGATTGCAGGGTGAAGGGCTGACTTAGCCTGTGCCTAGATCAATGTCAGGTGCTACATCCAGATTCATTTCTTTCTTGAGATTTCATAGAGACTGATACAGCTGAGTGGTTTGCTAAGCCATTTCAGAGGGCAGCTGAGAGTCAACCATATTGCTGAAAGTCTGGAGTTTCATGTAGTGTATGCCAGACAAGATGAGGATGGCAGATTTCCTTCCCTGTAGGACATTAATGAGCCAGATGGGTTTTTCTGCCAATCAGCAATAGTTTTATGGTCATCAGCAGATCCAAAATTACATTTTTTTAATTAGATGGTAGAATTTGAATTCCATCGTGGCATCCCCAAAACATTAGCTGATCTTCCAGATTAATAACAGACATAATAGAATCCCTACAATGTGGAAGCAGTCCATTCGGCCCATCAAGTCCATACTGACTCTCCAAAGAGCATCCCATCCAGACCCTCCCCCTATCCCTGTAACCCCATATTTCCCATAGCTAACCCATCTACCTAGTCTGCACATGCCTGGACACTATGGGCAATTTAGCATGGCCAATCCACCTAAAGTGCACATCTTTGGACTGCGGGAAGAAACTGGAGTACCTGGAGAAAACCCTTGCAGACACAGGGACAATGTACAAACTCCACACAGGCTGGAATCAAACCTGGTTCCCTGCGGCTGTGAAGTGGCAGTGCTAATCACTGTGCTACCATGCCAATAATTTTGTGATAATACCACTAGGCCAATTTTGTTGCTACCATTCCACTGAGATCATGACCTGCAGCCTCACTTATCAGTTGGATGGCTGGTCTGATGGGGTACATCCAGTCAAGAAATGATAGTGGCTGCAGTCAAAGCAGCAGTCAATATTGTGATGCAGTCTGTCCCAAGATGCCCTCCATCACACATCTATTGAAATGAAAATTTCCATTGGTTCCTGTCATCTGGGATTCCTCTGTAGTTCTCATCTATTGCATTGTTTCCTTCATGGAAGGTAGGCTTTCACAAATGCTGCTGCAAAAGAGAATTGCCCTCAGCCTGCACATTGATTCGATATCTTTAATTACTTTGTCCGAGGGGGATGGTGGTTATACCTCGAGCACTGATGGCGGTTCCTCTTAACGAATAAGTTGCTTTATCTACTGCCTCTGCACATACTCATTCACCTCCTACTCTGATTTCATCATGGTGAGTGACTCACCTGGTGTGAATTCCTCATCATGACTATATACAGAGGACGAGAGTGTGGTGCTGGAAAAGCACAGCAGGTCAGGCAGCATCCAAGGAGCAGGAGAATTGACGTTTGGGCATAAGCCCTTCATCAGGAATCCAGAACCTCAATTATCCGAACGAGATGGGCGGCCAGTATTTCATTAGGATAATTGATTATTCGGATAACTGATTCAATGCCTCTCCTCTGGTACTTGGAGTTTTCTGAAGTTTCCTTTTGCCCAGCTCTGCCTGTCTTGCTCGCGCTCTCTGTCTCAGGATTTATTTCTGAGCAGACACACACTTGTGTGTAAGGGGCCTGCAGTATTGCTGAAGCCTCTTCCCGCTGCTGTTTCACTTCAATGGGATTAACAGAGCAAGCACTTGCTAAGCCCACTCCCTTTTCAGAAGACTAGGCAGCAGCACACCGCACGCAGCCCCCTCCCCGTCCCCCCACCCCCTCGCCATGTACTTTCAACTCTCCACATTTCCAGCCAGCAGATGGAGTGAAGCGACCAGATGTCTCATATCTCTTCTCCCCAATGGGACTGCAGAACAAAATGAAGTAACCGAATGGAGACGACAGCCGGACTGGACACCAACAGCAAGACTGCTGCTGCCTTTGGGGGGGGGAGTGAGGGTGTGTCTCAAAATAGCGCACACACATGCAGCCACACACTCAACTTTTTGACAAGTTCCCACTTTGCCCTGTACAGGATAATGTTGGAGAGATTACCTGGGGAATGGGGGTTTAGGGTACAGCCCTGTATAGAACTCCAGGGAAAGCGTGGGGAGAGAGAGAGGGTGGGAGGTCAGTCATTTGGAGACAGTGCCTGTGCTCTCATCAATATCCAGGATTGTTCTTGGCAGCATTTCAGTAAGCCGAATTCACTTTTAATCATTGTAAACAAAAGACGCGATCAGTGTTAGTAACACCTCTTTGATGTAATGTTTTTATCGGGACATTGAGATCTTCTTTGGATAATCAAAGTTCCTCTGTAAATTGCTGGTGGGTGACAGGAAGCCTATGCCAAGTAACACAGATAGCAATTAGAGTGATAAGCTTGGTTCAGAGGGGGACAGACATGTAGGAGTTAGTTCTTCCAGTTGCCAAAGCTTTTATCCTTCTCTTTGATGTTTTTGAGGTATTAAAATGCAGATATACTCACCTCCCGTTGCAGAAGTTTTGACAGATTTGCATGAAATCTCAGCAGATTGAGACAATGTACGGAATTAGACATAGACAACAAGGAAATTTAAGATCACAACTAACAAATCCATAAATGATTAATTTCAAAATATTTAAAAGTAAAAGAAATTTGTAATTTTGAATTCTTACATCTTTTCCTCCCATTGCTTCAAACATCTTCTCCAATTGTACTCGAAGCTGCTGGATGTTGTTCATTAGAATACATGGCTATAAAAAGTACAGCATTATCATTTTTTATGCATTGTCACAGCCTTTTACTTTCAAGTGAAAATGTTAAAAGTTAATAAATCTACAAATAATTGAGAAACTAAAAGTCATATTTTTTAAAGTTTTGTATTTTAGTATGTTTATTTAGATTTTATTATATAGAATTTATATATGCTATGATGCCAAATATGTATAAAAACATCTTAAAATTCTACTAAGTTATAGTTAGAAAATAAAAAAAAGCAGTGCCAATTTTTAAGGGAGTATCACAGGCAAATATTTCAAACAAACCAATGGAAAATACTAAAATAATTTTAAAATTAAATGATTATTTTCAGGGCACTATCATAAGACGAACAAAGGGACTATATTCTTCTGCAGTTACATCCACCCACAATTTAATCCTGCGCAATCAATTAATTTTCAAAATAAAGGGGAACCTGAATCCCATATTTTTGTCTCGAGTACAGTAACACAAATAGGATCTGAATCAAGGGTCTGGCTCTCGTCAGTGTTAAATCTTGAATCCTATTAAACATGAAATAGGGAACACAGACATGCTGCTGAAGACAAGCAAATTAATAAGGCACGTCCCACTAGGCTCTCCTTAATCATTCCTAGTGTATAAAATATTTAGTGAAACTATATTGAGATGTCAATGAGTAAGTCATCGATTCTGTACAGCCTTCTGCATTTGTATTCCTGAAACATTGATTAATAGTTAAATCTTTCTGCACTCTTTTAAAATATTTGTTATCTGTGCAAATAATGACTTCCCCAAAAAATTACAGCAACTTTCTGCTGTTGGATTTTGTACACAGAAGAGGTTTCTTTTTTCTTTTACATTCTTATGAATACAATGCAATACTTTAGTATACCGCAGAAGATATTTATCCCATACATTCTTTTGTTAACTGAATGAAAAACATATTAAGACAATAAAAAGAAACCAGGTTGAAGCAAATTGGAAAATACAAATCATGAAAAGGTAAGGCAGATTTATGAAGTCCAAATTTTAATGTAAAAAAGGAATGTAACAAGAGCCCTCAACTGGCTGACATTTTAAGACAAGCGGCAATGTGTGAGTTTTTCATGTGTGCAGATCAAAAAAAAATTAAGATTTGTAAAAGGAAATAAATTGTTCCATATGGAATAGTAACAGATGTCATTTGCACCTATGTAGAAAGGATTGGTAAGTGTTGAAAGAAGAAAAAAATCTAAGTGAAAGTTTGAAAGAAAAACAAAAATATTGGATAGGAAAAAAAACAATTTCAGAACAGACCAAAGGGCTTTAACAGGCAATTAAATGTATAAATAAAGAGTAATCACTAATGCAATAGTAACCAAACAATCCATTTGGTTACATTAGTTGAAGAATTAATACATGCTGGGCCACACGTAAATATATTTCAGGCCTGTTAATAGCTGTAAAGAGAAAGTAAAGTTGGTGAAGTAAAACTCCTGCCATCAGTTCTAATGACTCCGCATCCAAACCAGTCTCCATCCTCCCTCTTTACAGCTATATTACTTGAGTCTATGAAGGTACTTGCATTCTACAGAAAAATATCTTGTACATAATATGGAGGAACTATTTACCACTTTCTCCTTCGAACAGTATGATGCGTAATCCTTAGCTATTATCTCAGCATACTGCAGCAGCACATTACTGATAGTCTAAAAAAAACAATTTTGAGAAACACAAGAGTTTGCCTTTTCTGAAAAACGAAGATACAAAATGATGGCAGACATTGAAATACTGTGCCAATTCGCAATTTATTTAGAAGTTCATCAATTTCCTATTTTAATCACATCACCCTTGTATCTTCACTAAAAAGACTTTTCAAAAGCACCTACTGGCAAATTATGTCTTCACTATAGCAACCATTTGTAAGTTTGATTCAGTTCTTTACATTAATAGAGTATGGCAATGTTAAACCTCAAGCATTGCTCAATGCACTACCCAAACATTTGGATCCCACATTTCAGGAAATAATAGACCATTGCTCTTCATTATGTTACCAGAAAGAATAAATTCTTTTCCTATTTTCTCCCACCTGTTTTGTGGCAAGGAATTGTTTCACCAACTTCTAGCATGTGTTTCCATTTCAGGGACTTTCACTTGGAAGTGTTGGTAAATATGGAATACACTGGACCACATTTGTCCCATTTAAATGATAGGATTGAAATAAAATATATAATACCCTTCCCATCATCAAAGGCCTTGGCAATGCTAGATGTTAGCATTTCTGGGCAGGATGTTGTGAATGGTGGAAGAGGCCTTGCTATAAAAATCAATGAACTAGCACGCCAAGTCAAATTGATTATAGTACAGGGTGAATGCTGCATTAGGTAAAGTTGAAAATTTTCTGAAAAAATGTTTTTATTACAGGTCAAACAATCACTGACCACTGTACTGCAATAGGAGCCACAATTTCCCATTCCTTAACCTCCCCACAGTTCATCAAACCACCAGTGGCCCTAGGAGGAGCTCACTAGGAACATGAAAGTAAGCTTGGCCACAGAAAATCTAGGTGGACAGGAGACAAGAAGTTGAAAAGACCATACAAGGACTAAACTGGAATAAATCCTAGAGCCACAAAACCTTGATACATGTCAATAAGGTTAACAGCAGAATGAATAATTTCTTTACTTGAATTTATTTGGTTAAAGTATTTTTACTAATATTAAAATTGAATTTTGGCATTACAGCAATGTTTCATTAATTGGCAAAAGGCCTTTGCATGAATTTTCCTCAAAAATAGTACTTTTTTACCTTAGCAAATCTTCTCATATAATGCCCCACTATCAGAGGATCAGGGCACTCCAGCTTCTTAATTATTTCAAAACTCTGATTCAATTGTGAGAACACATCCACCACAGAACAGGAGAACAGGGCATGCTCTGATGTTTGTTGGAACTGTTAATGAAGCAAAATAAGAAGATTATCTTTGATTTCACCTTCTCATTTCTAAACAAAGTGACTGCAAATGCAAATAAGTGACAGTACCTAATTTAAATAGAAATTCTACGTTTCATATAAAAGGCAGTTTTTCATTCGTGAAGTGCAAAGTAAAAGAAATCGAAATTGTCTCCCTTTTTTAAAAGAGATTGTAGAAATTAAAGTTACTTGAATTCAATGCAAAATTGTTGTTTAAACAATGTATTGTCAAATAAATATTACAATCTATTCCTTGAGTACAAAACAGTTACCTGAATAAATAAAAGTAAATCTTGCCTATAACTATCATGCTAAAATATTTGCAGAGCACGGAAAGTAGTTAATTACAGGAGAACAACCTTGGCAATTGGCACAAATAGATAATTCATGAAACAGTCCAAAAATAATGTGAAACATCCTCCTGATCAGTGTGGGTGGGGGAATGCAATATTAGATAGGAACCTATCTTAAAGAGCTTCACTTCTTCTGGGATGTCAGGTATCAACATGAGAGAAAATGATAACTGCAGATACTGGAGATCAGAGTCAAAAAGTGTGGCACTGGAAAAGCACAGCAGATCAAGTTTATGCCCGAAACATCGACTCTCCTGCTCCTTGGATGCTGCCTGACATGAGGTATCAACATGAGATGATAATAAAGGAGTGTTATCGCATTCTGCTAGGTGTCCACAAAAGATTTGTAATTAGGTTGATCCCAGTATAGTTACTGGAGTATAGTATTTAGCAAAATTAGAAATAGGAACATTTGACCATCCAGCCCAGTCCAGCGTACAATTGAACCATGGCCAACTGTCTAACTCTCAGCCATTTTCCCACACTCTCCTCATATACCATGATGCCTTTAATACCTAGACAATTATCAATTTCTATTTTGAATATGCACAATCATGGAGCTTCCATCGTTTCCAGGGAAGAGCATTCCAAAGATTTCTTCACAGTTGAGTGAAGAAATTCCCCCTCATCTTAGTCCAAAATGGCCTACCTCTTATTCTGAGTCTATGTTCCCTAGACAGCTCAGCCAGTGAAGCATCCTTACTGCATTTACTCTGTTAAACCCTATAAGCATTTTGAATGCATCAACAAGATTGTCTCTTATTCTTTTAAGCTGTACAGAATATAGACGCAGTCTCTTCAATCTCTTCTTGTAGGACATTCCCAGCATCCCAGGAATCATGATATTGTACCTGTGCTGCACTCTTTCCATTGGCATGTCCACTTGTTGAATGTAGAACTGGAGATATGCTACATTTCAAGTCTAGATTTCATGCATTCTCTTGACACTGAAAACAATGATGTTATGGGAAGTACTGTATTTCATATTCCACAAGACATCAAGAACCATACTTTATTATTGACTAGTTACATCATTTAATTTCTATTAAATTATTTAAATTTTATATTACCTTTCTTCCTAAATTTCACAATTAATTGTGCTATGGTAGTAGCAAACATTGGTTATCATATGTTAACTTTGGTCATTTAATTGCAATAGTCAAGACCTTGTATGAACTAAAATGTCTTTTTAAAACAACATAAAATACTGACAAAATGTCAGCCATGATCACCTGATCACAGACTGGGGAATGTTCGGGAGATCATCATGGAATAAATGAAACTACACTGAAATTATCATCAAAACTTATCAACTGAATTAGGGATCAAGAAACTCAAATCTGTACCTCCTGTTTAGTTCACACTTAAATTGTAATTTCAAATTATGGGAGATGATGATCTAGCCTATAATTAGCCTGCTTTGAAAGACAATGAAGCCAGACTTAGGAATGCACATTAAATTATATTTCAAGCAGCTCCTTGGTACAGGAGAGAAAAAGAACATGGGTTGGTAAAAGCAAAGACTGAAAGATTCACTTTCTCCCCATTTCTCTCATCATATTGGATAAAGGCATCTAATGAAAAAGCAAACTCAAGAAACAACCATTCCCCAGGAATGCAAAGATATCTACAATTTTCACCATTGCTGAGTGTATTAGTCAACAAGCAAATCGTGGTCTAAATATAAAAATCTAACACCTCAAGGATTCTAAGGATCTTCAAACCATGGAGCCTTTTATTCTTTGCACCAGACATATAATTCCTTTTAAATCTATCACCTTTTATGTTTTATTACTCCCCTCAGGGCTAGTAGGGAATAAAATTACTTTCTTTCCATTCAAAAAAACATTGTAATTGGCACCTTCATTTCATCGACATAACTATATTTTTGATTGACATATGATGGCTGTGTACCAAAAAAGAATTTTTACAGCCAACCTATTGTAAGGAGGAGAGCTGAATCAGCCCAACTCACCGGCTCACAACAATTTGCTGATTATAGTTAACTCAATTCAGTTACTGAATGCATCTAACATATTTATCCACATTAATATACTTATCATAATGAACATATTTATTAGCTTTATAGTTATGCTCACTTTAAAAATCAATTTAAAGTCATAAGTCATTGAATTCCTGACAATAATTCATTTATATCAAATGTATTTGTTTATGTTTAGATGCAGTTTAATAATCTGGCACATTGTATGTACTAGTAGTACCAAAAGAGAGATAGTAAGATTTGAAATGGAATTAACTTCGAAGAGGCATAGGTAAGTACTGGTATAGAGGGTATTTTTCTGACTCTTCTAACCTTATAGAGTCCACATGGTGATTACTATGGTAGTATTTTCTACTAAGGGAGTTGTGGATTTCTTGTCATATTATTACATAATTAAATTTGACAGACATTTGAACATTACTAAGTAATAGGATGTCTAATAAATCCAAACTGTACTGACATTCTCATTCAAGTGAAAAACATTGGCTTATTATAGGCTGGAGTATTCATCTGCAGATTTCATAACAGACATTTAAAAATAAAACAGGAAAAAAAAGACTAACAAGACTACTAAGTCTTCCACATCATTTAAGAAGTACTATTGAAGTGAATACTTAACCTTTAACTAATGTAAATTATATGCTCACTTGTCATATCAAGAAGTTGTGATTACATCTATGGCAATAGTTCATTTTTTTTATTGATGCAGAGTCTGTTTGTACTTTTAAACCAATAAACATGCAAATTTAGCACAGTAAAAATAGCATTCTATTTACTTGAAAGCAAAATGAGAAACTTTTTTATGCAGACAGTGGTGCGTGCATGGAATGAACTGCCAGAGGAGGTGATGGTAAAAGGCATCTGGATGGGTATATGAATAGGAAAGATTTAGAGGGGTAAGGGCCAAATGCTGGCAAATGGGACTAAATTAATGTAGGATCTGGTTGGCATGGACAAGTTGAACCAAAGGGTCTGCTTCTATGCTGAATATTTCTAGGACTCTAAATCATTTATACAGCATTATATTAATGCCTCTGCAATCCAAAATTCTTTGAATCTGTTTGTGCTTCCATTTAACTGCTGCTCCAGTAACAATAACATTACCTACTGTCTCTTTTGTTCCCACTCTGGCCCTACTCCGATACTACTTTATTTTTGTTACCTGAACATGCCACCACCATTCTCTCCTCAAAAGGCTACTTAGAGCACCCCTCTTTGACCAATATTTTGGTCATCACTTCAAATATCTCTTTTTGGCTCATAATCAAATTTTTCAAATGTTTAATCTACAAATTGCCTTAGGACATATTTCAATAAAAATATGTTGGATAAATGGGAATTATTGCTAACACAACTTTTGTTCAGTCATATTTTGGAAATCACTTTACTTACTATAATCACAAATAGTGTACTGCATGTCTCTACCTGTCTCTAGTCAGAGATGGAAATGACCCCAGATGACCCTGTGGTCATTTGGACCAATGAAAGCAGGCAATGTAGGTGACTTTGTAATAGGAGACAAGAAAATCCTCAGAATTAGGGCTGAGTGTTGGAAACTTACAATCATGCTTGACACAATTTACTGTGGCTTCTCTGGTATAATTATTCTGAGACATAGCAGTATAACATCAGTTCAGAGATGAGGAAAGAAAGGCATTGCCTGCACTTGCAACAATGACTTCAGTAAGGTGTTCTGACAAGATTCCCCATGGGAGACTGGTTAGCAAGGTTCAGTCTCATGGAATACAAGGAGAACCAGCCATTTGGATATAGATTTGGTTCAAAGGTAGAAGACACTGGGTGGTGGTGTAAGGTTGCTTTTCAGACTGGAGGCGTGTGACCAATGGAATGCCGCAAGGATCAGCATTGGGTCCATTACCTTTCATCATTTATATAAACAATTTGGATGTGAACAGAGGAGGTATAGTTAAAGTTAAAAATCACACAACACCAGGTTATAGTCCATCAGGTTTATTTGGAAGCACTAACTTTAGAAGTGCTGCTTCTTCATAGGTGGTTGTGAAGCAGAATCATAAGAGGTATAGTTAGTAAGTTTGCAGATGAGGTGTAGTGGACAGTGAAGAAGGTTACCTCAGATTATAACAGGATCTTGATCAGATGGGCCAAATGGCTTAGGAGTGGCAGATGGAGTATAATTTAGATAAATGTGAGGTGCTGCATTTTGGAAAAGCAAATCAGAGCAGGACTTATACACTTAATGGTAAGGTCCTGGGGAAGTGTTGCTGAACAAAGAAACCTTGGAGTGCAGGTTCATAGTTCCTTGCAAGTAGAGTCACAGGTAGAGAGGATAGTGAAGAAGGCATTATGGTATGCTTTCCTTCATTGGTCAGAATATTGAATATAGGAGTTGGGAGGTCATGTTATGGCTGTACAGGACGTTGGTTAGGCCACTTTTGGAATATTGCATGCAATTCTGGTCTCCTTCCTATCAGAAGGATGTTGTAAAACTTGAAAGGGTTCAGAAAAGATTTACAAGGATGTTGCCAGGGTTAGAGGATTTGAGCTATATGGAAAAGCTGAATAGGCTGGGACTGTTTTCCCTGGAGTGTCAGAGGCTGAGGGGTGACCTTACAGAGGTTTGTTAAATCGGCAAAGTCTTTTCCTGGGGAAGTCCAGAACTAGAGGGTATAGATTTAAGGTGAGAGGGGAAAGATATAAAAGGGATCTAAGGGGCAACTATTTCACACAGAGGGTGGTGCTTGTGTGGAATGAGCTGTCAGAGGAAGTGGAGGCTGGTACAATTACAATATTTATCTGGATGGATAAATGAATAGGAAGGGTTGAGAGGGATATGAACCAAATGCTGACAAATGGGACGAGATTAGGTTGGGATACCTGGTCGGCATGGACGCTTTGGATCAAAGGGTCTATTTCCATGCTGTACATCGCTATGACTTTATAACAATCATGGAATCCTTAGACTTGAAGGGTGAGAAACTTCTACATAGCCATATACCCCAAAACTCAAAAAAACCTAACAGTATTAAGATATGGTACATAAAACATTAACTTAAGGAGAATATTTTCCTCACTTAAAATCAAGAAAAAGAGCTCCAGACCTTCTGTTCCCATTGATCTGCAGTAACCAGTACTTTGGTGAGCAGAGGAGGAATTTGGAGAAAGCTGTTTACCTTGGATCTTCAATCAGTTTTCACAGATCCAAAAAACTTTCACTGGAAGTGTAGGTGGTGGGGGACAGACACTCGCTTGTCTGCGGTGCGAAGTACAACTGCATGAAGCAGCTGCACAGAATTAGACTGAAGTGAGACCCATCAACTTTTTAATCAATTGATCAATCATCATTGGACAAGCAGCAAGATTTACAGGGATGATATCAATTTTTTTTAATACAAATCTCAAGTGGCACAGCAAGGTGCAATGTTCGTCCTCCCTTACTACTAAGCAAAGTAGTGTGGGCACTCTTTGAAAATATGGTAATACTCTTGATACCAGAATTTTAGTTTGTGTGAACAGCATAACTGTATTACAAGCATTCTACCTTTCACCATTTCACTCTCTTCAAAGTTACTGCAGAAAATTTTCACCTTTTATTACAGCCATACAGTTGTGATCTAGAGTGCACTGCCTGAATGGGTAGTCACATCAGATTCAATACTTTCAAACAGAAACTAAAGCAGAAATTGCTGGAAAAGGTCAGCAGGTGTGGCAGCATCTGTGGTGAGAAATCAGAGTTAAAGTTTCAGGTCCAGTGACTCTTCCTCAGAACTGACAGTAGCTAGGAAAAAGTTGTTTTTTATGCAGAAGATATGGTGGGGAATGTGGAGTAAATGATAGGCAGAGATAGAGCCCAAAGATAAACAGAAGGGCAGTTGGACAGATAAAGGAGTGGTTAAACTAACAAATGCTGGAGATCACAACGGGTCAGATAGCATCCATGGAGGGAGAGCAAGCTAATGTTTCACGTCTAGATGACTCTTCACAGCTCATCTAGACTCGGAACATTAGCTGCTGTCTCTCCATGGGTGCTGTCTGATCCATTGTGATCTCCAGTATTTGTTGTTTTCAGTACAGATTCCAGCATCTGCAGTAATTTGCTCTGACAAAGGAATGGTTAAAGGTCAGTCTGGGGAAATGAATAGCTGCTAATAGATTCATAGAGTCCTAGAGATGTACAGCATGGAAACAGACCCTTCGGTCCAACCTGTCCAGGCCGACCAGATATCCCAACCCAAACTAGTCCCACCTGCCAGCACCAGGCCCATATCCCTCCAAACCCTTCCTATTCATATACCCATCCAGATGCCTTTTAAATGTTGCAGTTGTGCTAGTCTCCACCACTTCCTCTGGCAGCTCATTCCATACCTGTACCACCCTCTGTGTGAAAAGGTTGCCCCTTACGTCTTTTATATCTTTCCCCTCTCACCCTAAACCTATGCCCTCTAGTTGTGAACTCCCCCACCCCAGGGAAAAGACTTTGTCTATTTATCCTATCCATGCCCCTCATAATTTTGTAAACCTCTATAAGGTCAGCCCTCAGCCTCCGGCACTCCAGGGAAAACAGCCCCAGCCTGTTCAGCCTCTCCCTATAGCTCAAACTCTCCAAGCCAGCAACATCCTTGTAAATCTTTTCTGAACCCTTTCAAGTTTCACAACATCTTTCTGATAGGAAGGATACCAGAATTGCATGCGATATTTCAATAGTGACCTAATTAATGTCCTGAACAGTCACAACATGACCTCCCAACTCCTGAACTCAATACTCTGACCAATAAAGAAAAGCATACCAAACGCCTTCTTCACTATCCTATCTACCTGCAACTTCACTTTGAAGGAGCTATGACCCTGCACTCCAAGGTCTCTTTGTTCAGCAACACTCCCTAAGACATTACCATTAATAGTGTAAGTCCTGCTCTGATTTGCTTTTCCAAAATGCAGCACCTCACATTTATCTAAATCAAACTCCATCTGCCACTTCTTATTCATTGGCCCATCTGATCAAGATCCCGTTGTAATCTGAGGTAATGGGGACTATTAGTGACTGACAATGGGTAACAGACGATATGATGCCAAGGCCTGGTGTGTGAGGGTGAGGAAAAGCATGGGGTAAGGTGCTTAAGTCCTAAAATGTTAAAATCGCTATTAAGTCCAGAAAGCTTCAGGGTATCTAAGCAGAAAATTAGATTTGCTGGAACACTGAGCTTTGCTGGAACACTGTAGCAAGCCTGAGACAGAGATATTGGCCAAGGAACGAGGTGGCGTGTCAAAGTGGCAGGCAATTTGAAGCTCAGGGTCATTTTTGCGGGCAGAACATAGCTGTTCTGCCAAGCAGTCATCCAGTCTGTGCTTTGTTTCCCCAATTTACAGGAGACCACATTGTGAGCTCTGAATGCAATAGGCTAGATTGAATAAAGTGCAGGCTTAGCTAGAAGGTGTGTTTAGGCCCTTGGATACTGAGAGGGGAGGAAGTAAATGGGCAGGCATTACACCTTCTCTAGGGGAAAGTGCTGGGGACTGTGTGTGGATGTTAGGAGTGAAGGAGGAATGGACCAGTGTGTCCTGGAGGGAACGATCCTTGTGGAAGGATGACAAGGGAGGGGAGAGAAATATGTGTCTGTAAAGGGAATTTCAAAAGGCAGTCAGATAAATAATTGCATAGGAAGAAATTGTTGGCCTATGGGGAATAAAAATAGAGCTTAAACTGGTTGAATAGTGTTTTCAACAAGTCAGTACAGGCATAATAGGACAAAATCAGTAAGTCCCCAAGTAACATACATAAAATCAATTTCTCTGTACAATTAAATGAAGAAACTGTACATGCAAACTGTCTTACACCATCCTTCTTGTCTCTTTCCAGTGCTCCATGCAGAAAGTCTCTTGATACTTCTTCATTCTCATCCAACCATTGTATAACAAATGGTTCAAACCAGCTGTGGAAAATTGTTCCAAATTTTAGTACTTGTTAGATTTATGAAATATATCATACCCTTCATTTAGAATATGGTTCATAAATAGCTGCAATGTACATCGATAAGAGGAAAGAAGAAAGATAGAGGCAGCTAATATCATGAGATACACTACCATTTAAACTGCTCTATTCTGATGATATCTATAACCTAAAATAAAAGAAAAGACAAAGATAGAGTCAACACCTGCTCTATATTTCCTTCTGGGCAATATAACCAGTCAAGTTCAGAACAGGTTTGTTCCTATCTGCTGAAGTTATTATGATGACAAAAACTGGCTTGTCTGACTTTCCAATGACTAGAACTGAATCGCTTACTACTCATCATATACCCTGCTGTTGTGGCAGCAAGTCACAAGATCTACTGGAAGCTCTCTCGCTTGATGTCCTGATGAAGATAGTTCATCCAGAAAGATTTTAGTTACATCGACAGCACTGAAACAGGACATTTGGGGGCTGAATGGGAAGACTTCTTCCTGTCATATTATCTCTTCCCACCTTTACATTTGAATTCCTTCCTATTGTATGCTAGCTTTGGACAGATTACTAAGCCATTAGTATGTTCAACCAATAACTAGTTTATTACATATTAAAGAACTACATACAGTTTTATGCTAGTATATCCATCTCTGCTGAATCATAATTAAATTCACTCCAAGTATCTCAGTTATGTGTTCTCTTACCGAGTCCCAGACAGCAACCCTTGCAATCCTAATACAATATCTCATTACTCTACCCCCAACTTACCAAGTCCTCCTCTATAAATTCTAAATTCATAGTTATTCACTACCTTTTATCCCCTTCCCTTGACCCCAAATTTTTGACATCACAAATTCAATCTGTCTCAATACTTGAGAGACTTGAAAGATAAACTGTCCCTCTCTGAACTGGTCTTGGTTTTGATGGCTTTCATTGAGACTAGTAGTATTTTATTCTATTAGTTTCTGTCTTAATATTTGGTTCATCCAGTCTTATTTTATACTCCTTCTCTGCCTTACTCATATGTTTTCTCGATACATCAGCTTGTTAGAATTCATCTTCACACAGTAATAAACTACTGTATTTGATAAGCTTTCAGTCTTGGAAACTTGGATCATCCTGCACCTTTAGCTCTTTTTGCCCATCAGTTTTGCAGACAACTCTGATGGTGCCATCCCACATTGTAATGAGTAGATTTGTTATTTCACAGTACAACCGGAAAATCTTTGTCCTTCTGTAACAGTGCATTACCAGAACATTACCCAGGAAGCTTAGTGACAGGACAAATTAGTGATCTCCTCGCATTGAAATTGAACTTGTTTCCTTGGTAGTGCTGAAATCTTCCAATATGGGAAAACTAACACGTTTGCCATATTTTTGCAAAGCAATGTTATATTCAGTGTTTCACCTTCCCAGAGGAGTAAGTCATTTCAGAAAGCAGTTTCTGAAGTCAATCCTAGATTCTTGCTGATTAATGTCTCTCACTTTCTTGACTAAGATCAAAGTCTATGCAAGTTTAACTTGTGGGATCAGTTCAGTTGGAAATAATGAATGGCAGGAAAGTATGTCATAAATAGGAATTGTCCATAGCTCCTCAGAGGTTCCTCACTGATGGGCAAAATATAAATCAGGAAATACTGGAAGTGTGTAAGTGCACAATAATTGTCACAGGTGATTTTAAACTGCATAGTGACTGGTTACAAATCAGATGAGTAAGGGTAACATAGAAGAACTTGTACTGTGCATCAAGGATTTTTTTTGGTGCAGTACATTATATAATGTACAAGGGAACAGGCAATTTTAGATCTAGTAATGGGAAATGAGGTACGATTAGTAAGAGATTAATAATGGTCTGGAGATGGTAAATACATGGTAAAATTTCCAATTCAGTTTGGGGCAAGAGCCAGTCTCTCAAACAGTATCCACAGTTTAAGAAAAGGCCATTAGAGAGGTATGAAATCATCCGAACAAGACTGAGAAAACAGCTTAAGGGAAGGTTAATGGATGACTATGGCAGACATGTAAGCAGATGATTCATAGTTCTCAGCAAACGTTTGCTCCAGTCAAAAAGAAAAGGTTTCAATAAGAAGGATGAATCAAAATGGTTAACAATGAGGTCAGGAGAGTATCCAATCAAATTGGAGGCAGTTCAGAGAAGGTACGCCACGATGATCCCTGGTTTTGAGGGGCTGTTTTATGAAACAAAGGTTAAGCAGGTTGGGACTTTCTTCAATGGAATTTAGAAGAATGAAAAGTGATCCCATTGTAACAAATAGGATTATTAAGGGACTTGACAGGGTGAATGCTGTGAGGATGTTTCTCCTCATGGGAGCATCTAAGATGAAGGGTATAATTTAAGAATTATGGGGTGACAATTTAAGACTGAAAAAAGAAGGAATTTCATCTCTAAAGGGTAAAATGTTTTTTGAACTTTTCACAGACAGCTGTGGGAGCAGAGTCCTTATGTATATTTAAGGCTAAGATAAATAGATTCTTGATCAGTAGTGGATTTAATGGGGAAGGGCAAGAAGATGGATGTGAGAAATGTTGCATCAGCCACAATCTTATTGAGTGGTGGAGCAGGATAAAAAGGCAAAATGGTCTACTCCTGTTCCTATTTCTTAAGGTTATGGTCAAAGTGAAGGAAACTAATTGTAGGCCACAGTGTTAGGAGCGTAAGAGGGGAAAAAGGCCGCAGGAAAAGAGATTGTTGATATCTACTCACTCATTTGTTTGCCGGCTACCCAGCATCAGCTTAATTACCACCTTTTCCCAGCTGCTTCTAATTCTGAACAATTTACAGGATTTGTTAGCAGTTTGAGAGGATGAGGTGGGTGAGAGCTGTTGAATGGACATGATCTGTGCAGCAGTGAGAGTTTTAGTCTATGAACCTTGGCGAGACGTGTTTGCAGTGGCAAAGTTAGAGAGTGAGTGATGGCTTGTAAATGTGAGGAAGCAGATAGGATACTGGATCTTGCTGGCACTGCTTGAGGAGCTTAGAAGGTCATTGACCTTCCCGCTCTGCTGGGCATCCTGGTTCACCAGGAAACCCACAAGTGAAAGAGTTTCCCCACATTTACCCTCATGAATCGCTTTTAATTTTACCATTAAACAACTCTATCAGACAAAAGAATCACAGCCTCTTTAATCTTTCCCTGTTTGTTGTATCATCTCAACTGTACTTTTCCTCACATCTCTGTAAATTTTTTCTCAACTTTCTCCATAGTTCCAAACACTTTTTGCACCAAGTAAGCAACACTAATTGTGGTCTAGCCAAGATTTTGTGCAAATTTAACATTAGCCCATTCTGATCTTGTGTTCTAAAAATAGTTTTTCATTATTTATAGCCTTATAAACTTGTAAGAAATCACACAACACCAGGTTATAGCCCCAACAGGTTACACTATAAATTTGTCCACGCCAGTCCAACACTGGCTCCTCCACATCATTACAAACTTGTGCCCTCTCTTTTAGTTTTAATTTGTTTTTTCTCTCCAGTTAGTTTCTTAAATTTCAAGGAATATATGGCCTCTAACAAAATGAACCACTTAACTGTATTGAATTGAATTTGTAATTTATCCACCCACACCGGCAAACTATTATTCTGTTTATTATCCTGTCTTAGTAAAGTCCTCCACATTATGTCCTCAATTCTGTCATTGTAACAAATGCTTCTTGGCTGTCTGCTCCCTATTTCTATTAGCTCATGGGCAGCAGGCAGTGATGAAAAGCTGTTGAAAGTTGCATAGCAATATATTTGATGTTAATAGCCAAACTGGTGGATAAGTATACTTTAAAATCTGCAAATGGCTGTGTACAGTCCAGATTTGATTCCTAAGCATTCCAGCTCTATTGTCACAATCATTTTAATAATGACAGGTGCCATACTTAGTTTCTATGCTTGCGGGTTATCTGACCATAAAACAGTAAAAATAGACTATAACAGTAGAACAATAAAAAATTAAGTATTTATAATTTCAGATGTCTATGTTTTTTAATTTGTAAATATTCCTCAAAATATTTCCATATGACAATGGCAAGATATTTTTGGTGCAAAACTTTAAAAATGTAATTTTATCAGACTGTTATTGACTTATAATGGCAATTTGGTACAAAGTGAATTATATGTAAATACACAAAGGAAAATACATTCCAAAACAATGATTTGTACAAGTATTATTTGCTGATTTCAAATTTTTCGTTGTAGAGATTTGATGGACTGATTAAATTCTGAACTAGCACAACTTTATTCACAACTTCAAAGTAGCATTTGAAATTATTTGCTGCCAAAGAATAGGGGATATGTCAAATGTTGACAAAAACACATTAATTAATTCAGCTTGGCAGGTCACCTCTAGCCAATCTGGGAGGTGTTTTATTTCTTCATACATTTATAATGAAGTACTACGCTAGCCTTCACATTGATTTAAGTTAGAACCCGACTCCAAATAGCTGTGAGACAAAAGTGCACTAAGTTTTCAGGTAAAAGGAGATCTGTGACTTTCACTACATTAGGGGCTTGAGAAATATTGTGATAATCTGTCCTTTTCTTTCAAATACAGACTGAAATATGGTTTAGATTTTGAATTTTTATTAAGATTTCCCACTTATAGTTTTCCATTACATCTATAGTTACATGTCAATATCTCACAGATGTTCCATGCACTTTGCAGTACTCAACCATTTAGGCGTGTATTCTTTTCTTGCAACTGACTTGAGTAAATGAAAGTAGTTTAGACACAAAATTCTCGTGTAAAACTCTGTAATGTTATTTTAGGTAAATACATTTTTGTTGTTTATCATCATTGGCAGGATAGCAGCATCTTTGTGCCTACACACTAATGTGAACATGGAATCACTTGCTGTATTAAGAATACCTGGAAGGTTTTTAAAAATACAACGTACACAGACGTTGGGAAAGTAGACTGAAATAAGTCCAATGTTGTGCAGGTTAGATGGATAGGCCATGCTAAATTGCCCGTGATATCTTGGGATGTTTAGGCTATGTAGATTGGCCATGGTAAATGCCAGGTTACGAGGATAGGGTGGGGGAATGGGTATGGGTGAGATGCTCTTCAGAAGGCCGGTGTGGACTTGATGGGCCAAATGGCCTCTTTCCACACTGTAGGGATTTGATGATTCGCTGAATATTTGAGGCACACAGAAGAAATAAAAGTTGTTGTTGCAGGTTTCCATTTGACCGCTGTTCTCATGGAGCCAAATGCCAATAGGCGACTGCTCTAATTAATTACACTTTTGTTAACATCTAAGGTTAGAACTGCTTTGAAAAACCCAACACTTGCTGTACCAGGAGTTACATTTCTGAATTGATTAAATGAGTACTTACGCAGGGTACTCTGGGACTGAATTCTTAAAAGCTGGAAGGTCTTTTACATACTCGTTATACAGCCACTTCACTTTGAAGTGTAGATTCATGTAATCTGCGCTTTTGCAGAGTCTGTGCTTTTCATGTTCTGAAAGGCAAAAATATGATAAGTTTGTAAAGAAATTACAACGTTTTGCAGTAGAATGAAAAGTTCCAATTGTTTTCATTCAGAGTTGCCATGCACGTATTTGTAAATGCAACAAATTTTCTGCATCACTTACATTTGTTTTGCTACAATTATAGATCACATTTCATGGTGAAGTACCTCAGTGTCTTTTGCAATTGCCAGTGAGGAAATTGTGTGCCCAGAATATTTAATACTCAATTTAATACCTGCTTAATGTCATGCCCTTGATGACCTACTGTATTGCTTTTGGTTTTCATACAAAATTTAATTAAAACATGAACAGTCCAAAAATATTTGGTAAGAATTTTATAGGTGGCAGATTTTCCTGTCTCACCATGACAAGTCCTGATCGCAACACTCAACAAGGAGAAAACAGCAGTAAGGAATGTCCCATGTGCAAAGGGGCCCATTAAAGAACAGCTTGCCTTTCTTACCCGAGGTTCCACAATTAACATCACTATGAAAAAGGTACTGAGCAAGCTATTGAGATTGAAGCTAGATGACTCTCCAGTGCCCGATAACCTACAGCCTAGGGTTTTAAATGAAGTTGCAGGAGGGATAGTGGATTCATTGGTTATATTTCAAAATTCCCTGGATGCAGGAAAGGTTCCAGCAGATTGGAAAAATGCTAATATAACTCCCTTCAAAAAGTGAGGGAGACAGAAAGTAGGAAGCTACAGACCAGTTAGTTTAACATGCATCTTTGGGAAATTGTTGAAATCCATTGTTAAAGAAGAAATAGCAGGGCATGTGGAAAGTCAAAAAACAATCCATCAGAGTCAGCATGGTTTTGTGAAGGGTAAATTATGTTTGAATAATTTGCTAGAATTCTTTGAAGATTAACAAGATTTTTAATAATGGGGATTCTGTAGATTTAGTATATCTGCCAAAAGGCATTTGATAAGTCTTGCAGAGAAGTTAACACACAAGGTAGGGCCATGAAGGCTTAGGGTTAGTTTATTAGCTTGGATAGAGGATCAGCTAATAAACAGAAAGCAGATAGTTGGGATAAAGTTGACTTTATCTTGTTGGAAACATGTAATTATTGGAATACCACAGGGCTCAGCCCTTGACACCCAACTATTTACAGCCTATGTTAGTTTCTTGGGTGTAGGCATAGAAGGTACCAGAGCTAAATTTGTAGATGACACTAAAATAGGTGGGAAAGTAAGTTGCACTAAAGAATAAGAAATTTACAAATGGCTATGGATAGGTTAGGTAAATGGGCCAAAGTTTGGCAGATGAAGTGTAACAAGGACAAGTGTGAGGGACCTCGTGCATGTCTTGAAAAAAAAAGTATACAAGTAATAAAGAAAGGCAAATGTCATTTTGACATTTCTTGCTAAAGGAATAAAATTTAGAAGTAGGGAAATATTGCTGCAACCACACAAGGCATTGGTGAGACTGCACCTAGAGTACTGAATGTAATTTTGGTCCCCTCACTTGAGGAGAGGTGGAGTTGCATTGGAGGCAGTACAGAAGAGGTTTACTGGATGATTTCAAAGATGAGGTGCCTGTCTTATTAAAAGAGATTGAGCAGTTTAGGTTTCTGGAGTTTAGGAGAATGAGAGGAGATAGAATTGAGGACAAGATGCTAAAGGGGTTGACAAAGTAGATGTAGAAAGGATGTTTCTTTTTGTGGGGCAATCTAGAGTGAGAAGTAATAGTTTTAGGCTAAAGGGTAGCAGATTTAAAACAGAGATAAGGTGAAATTACTTGTCCCAAAGGATCATGAATCTGTGGCACTCATTATTATAGAGAAGTATTTGCTGAGACACTAAGTAAATTTGAGGAGGCGATAGATAGTTTTTTAATTAGGAATGAGTTGAAGGTTTATGGAGAGTGGGCAGGAAAGTGGAGCTGAGGCTGAACTGAGATCAGCCATGACAGTATCAAATGGCAGAGCAGGCTCGAAGGAATGAATTTTTTTCTCCTGCTTCTAGTTCTTATGTTACGTCTAAGATGGGAGACCTGCCAAGTTTGTCCTCATCCATGAATAGGTGGTCACTTTGGGCCTCAACTGGAGTATAGGCACATGGGAAGATGCTTGCCACTTCCCACCCACTGTAAAATTGTAGCTAGGTTGGTGACAGATGGAAGCATAGTGGGAAGGCCATCCACAGAACTTTACATAGTAATCTGCCTGCTCATCCCCTGTCAAAGCATGATAACATAACTCTTTATAACTGAACCTGTTTGACACTGAAAATAACTGGTGCAAGAACACAGCAAAAAAATTCCTTGGATGAGGCTAGCTTTTGTTTGGCAGAAATAAATGAGAGCTCTTAGAGGCAGCGTATGAGCTGGCAAACTAGGTTAGAAACATGGAACTGAAAAATGCATTGCTGGAAAAGCGCAGCAGGTCAGGCAGCATCAAAGGAGCAGTAGAATCAACGTTTTGGGCATATGCTGCTCCTTTGATGCTGCCTGACCTGCTGTGCTTTTCCAGCAACACATTTTTCAGCTCTGATCTCCAGCATCTGCAGTCCTCACTTTCTCCTGGAAACATGGAACATCATGTAAATAGTGCAGGAGATGCTAGAGATGTGTGTGTTTACCCCAGAAGTGACCAAACCCTGGGGGTGCTATTGGCTGATCAATTGTAAAGGAACACTGAAAGCTACATGACTAGATGTGTCATTCCTCACAGTAATATGGCACTGTGTAGCCACACCATTCCACAAAGTATACAGAGTAGATCAGGGCTCCTTTCTGACAACATCGCCTCCACCTATGAGTATCAGTCTTTAGGCATGCTACTACAAACCCCCTCTCCCACTCACATTACTTTAAACAGTTGTACAAACTATTTAAAATAAATGTTTGAAGTATAATTTGGCTGTTAACTCATGCTTAATTTACTTTGGATCCAATTTGTGTTAAAGTTATAAAAAACTATAATCTTTTTGCAAACTTATTCATTCGTGAGTCTAGAGTAAATTTAACTACTTCGGTTTACAATTTCTCTGTTGTAACAGCATTTATTCCAAAGTATTCTCTCATAGAATCTGATTTTTCTGACAAATTGTTTGATAAGGCAAATATCACACAAATTTATATCAGTGTTTTAGTTATATAACCCAATATTAAATCATTTTCAACACCACAAACAAGGCAAAAACAACATTTCTTTTGGCTTTTGATTATTTTATGTTATTTATATTTCAGGATAACTTTAGGGTTCAGAACAATTTAAAATGAGAAATGTCTTTTCTATAGCTTATGTGGTTAATTCATTGAGTTGATTTGCTATAAAAATAACAATTTTTAAATAAAACTGGAGATTAAAACAACTTTCTTTTAAAAAAAAGGCCAATGTGAAGGGTAGGCTTTCAGTAAAAGAATTTACTGCTATGTTAATGCCTTAAAGCAAAAAACTGCATGCCTGGCCAAGAATGTTTTTGAAGGTTAGTAGAGATGCAGTTTATCAAATAATCCAATTAACAAGATAGTCCCAGGGTTGCTGCAGCCAAAGCTGAGCCAACTGGGGACTGCTGCCAGTGGCATTATTTGTCATCGGAATGTCGAGATCTCCTGTCTCCCAGCTTGCTAATTGAAGTAAATAGCTATTTCAGGCTTATGTGAATGGAATCTCATGATATCCTTCCCTTTAAAGCCACTTATGTTAAAGGTTATGCCCTATAACGTAAATGCTGGCACTCTTTGATTTTCTGCTTTCTTTCTGAAACATTGATTCGAAGTGCCAGCCCCAATCCACCCATAAAGTAAAATCTGACTAATTTATAGCTTGTTTTCTAGACCGTTGAAAATTGCACTACATTCTTTAAGACTATTGGGAAACCACTTTAAGCAGAAAGTGCTTTCCTGGTCTTCCTCTTGCAGTAAAAACACGTTTTCCGTAATGAGCAATCTTTCATCATCACAAGGTTGCAAGTAATTTAGCATTGCAAAATACATACATGGTTCTGAAATGATCTTTATTTATACCAAGGCAATTTCCACCTGGGCTTTGGGCAGAGGAAATTAATCCTGTGTTGACAAGTTTTGAATATTTTTATGTTGTTGACTTCATTAATCTGTTCACAGTTAAAATTTAAAATAGAAGTGAATTAGACTAGTATTTGTGACATCTTGATTTTGTTGAAGTATTAACATTCTAATCACATGCTAGCCATAATTAATCAGGATTCTTCTAGACTAAATCATATTCAGTATGACTCAAATAATTAAATTCTAATTCTTCTTAAAAAGCTTGAATAAAATAGATAATTACATTCTCTGAAAAAAAGATAAAAGTAGTAAAACTGCAAAGTGGTTAGTGGAAACTTGATTTAACGACAATATTAATATAATCAACCCTTCATATTGAACATTTATTTTGAGATTTTAGATCTGTAACCATGAAGTAGCAGATGGCAATTCCCAAAGATCCATGGTCTAATTGCTCAGTCACTACTGAAGCGAAGAACTAAAATGCTACAGATCTTCTGCCACTGGCAATGAAGAGACAATAAGATATTCCATTCACTTTAACCCTTTTCTATTTGTTTGAAGTGGTAAAATGATGTTCAACTACCACTGCAGAGAAAACAATCTTTTTCTATTGATTGCTAATATCATCACGAAGCATATTATAAACTTAAAATAACTTGTAATGCGCTTTATGTCATAATACCTCATTCACCAGCTTAATAATAAACAGTTCTTAAAGTATTTTAAATTATTTGAAATTTAGTATAACTTGGTTTGAAGCCAATGATAAATCTATCACCAGCCTGAAATAGTCATCCTTACTGATATTAAACAATAAAACTCTTGTATAATGGCAATAATCTAGTTAGTGTCTCTGGAAATAAGATTGGATTAGTCAGTGAAATAGATGTTGTATTGTATGCTCAGCTATCAGTTCTAATTGCTTAACATTATCAGCATTGTGTACTTCCTGCAGTTTCCAGAATATACCTAAGCAGCAAGATCTGGGTGGCACCATGATTAGCACTGCTGCCTCATAGCACCCGGCATCCAAGTTTGATTTCAGCCTTGGGTGACTGTCTGGGTCTGGGTCCCGATGGGCCACATGGCCTCTTTCTGCACAGTAAATATTCTATTATTCTATGATCTTCAGAATGTTTTTGTCTGGAAAGTTTTAATTCAACATATGTAGAAATAATCAATTATGTTATTTATACCACTACTACTGCATTGATACAAATATATTTCAGATATCATTTAGAGTCAGACTAATATCTGCTTCAATTGCTTTTATATTGGTCTATTTTTAGTTCAGGCTTTGGAATTCCTGTACCTATCAGCCAACGTTTAGTCTATACAGTTACATTCATTTCCCATAGCTTGTCTGCAAGCTTGTCAATCCTGCTAATGGATTTGTAACAGTATTAATGCTGGTTGCTGGCTCTCAGATTCCAAACTAAAAGACCAACTTTAAATGAAATGGTGTAAAAATGTTGTCAGTTGGCATTCTCATCTCACACCATTTTAAATGTTCTTTGTGTACATTTTAAACTAATGTCTGTTGCAACTGTTAAAGCTTTGTATAGATTTTTTTTAATGCAATGAAAAAGTAGACACTCCAATGTATACTTTTGTTGTATTAAAAAAAAATCATCTTATGTTTAGTACTAAAATCTTCAGTCACGACTCTTACCTGAGGAATGAGCACTAGGTAATTAAACTTAAGTATGCGGAATGAACATTTTACAGATAGTGATGAAGCCAATAATTGCTGGATAATTATAGCCCTAGTTGTCGCACTGTATCTTGAATTTAAAGGTGCTTCATAAGCAGTTTTCCATCTTGAACTGAGCAAGGTTAAAACAGATGAGCGCTACAACAATGCAAGTTACTCAGAAATTATTTGATATTTACAAAGTCTAAATATATAGCCTGGGGGTGGCAATTTTCTGCTCATTCAAATGGCCTGTTCAAATGTTGCTGATTTTTCAGATTATGGATGATTAGCCAGGTGAATACCTGCTGGAACGCTTACAGCAGGGATCTGTCAAAACTAAGCTTTTTTGCAACACTTTTCCACAAAATTGTGAAGAGATAAAATGGTCCACATCTTTAGCTAATAGCAATGAAGAGTAATGGAAGAGCATTATATTTTTTCCATTTACTTTAACACAGTGTGATTTTTTTTGGCATTAACAATTGAGATAAAAATTGAATACAGAAATGGAAAAACTTCTTGTTTTCTTTCAATCACACTTATGCAAAAAGTTTATTTAAAATGCAACATTCTCAGTGTTAGGGAGTAGAAAACATTTGCAACAGTACTGCTGGTATTATTTGCCAATCCAGGATAAACAGTATTGAAAGAAAACAGAATGATAACAGAAAAAGCAGGTTGGCGAAGTGAGGACTGCAGATGCTGGAGATTAGAGTCAAGATTAGAGGGTGCTGGAAAAGCTCAGCAGGTCAGGCAGCATCCGAGGAGCAGGAAAATTGGACGTTTCGGGCAGGAGCCCTTCATCAGGAATGATCTCCCAACAGTCAATTTGATACCTGATTGATTAGTTGGCTGAAATGAACACTCATGGGGCTAATCAGAAATTCCAGATATGTGGATCAGATATTTTTTTCTTAAAATCAATATATGCACGAGGACAGGACATTGGAAATAGGAGACAGAATATGCCAATAAGCTGAAATGAGTCTGATCCACCAAACCACCATTGATGGCTGACGTTCTATCACAGCATTATTTTGCCTGCACTAACCCATATTCCTCGATATTTTTAATATCTAGTGTATCTAATATGCCAGTAAAACTCCAGATACTGCATTAATAATTTTAGAGACACTAGCACACTTATAAAGTTTACAAGTGAATGGAATTTTGCCTCATTAGTCAACCATTACTTCATCAGCAATAACTCTTACAGTTTGAAGGCTCAAGATGAGTTGATTACCAGTGATAATTGGCTCTTGTACTAGATTTGCATGGCAGGTGGCTCTGAAACAATTGTAACAGAAGGATTAGGAGAATATTGGATAAAAATATTAATAGAACTGTCAGGGATTTGTCCAGGAGGTATTTAAGGAGACTTTTTATGGCTGTTTCTATTAAATGTTCTTAACCAGGGAATTTCACAATTTTCTGGATTTTCAAATGCTAATTTCTGATACTTCATTGCATCATTATGAATATTCAATGTAAGATTCAAATCTCTGAGATAAAATGATTGAGATCAGGTTCGGTGCTATTACTTGTTTTGTTCATCTTTCATTACATGTTGTATCCTACTGTTTGCACGGCACCAGGAATCCAGCTAGATTTCATTTTTTATTGTATTCCATAGGTGCAACATTAATTTCAAAACAATATTTTACACTTCCATTTTTTAATCAAAACATTCTTGTAAAGGATATTCTAACATATTTTGTAATATAAATATGCATCACTTGTATAATACTTTATGCCCAGTTGGAAGACTGGTGTAAAAACAAGTAATTAAGCTGCACTCCTAAATTACTACCACTCAAAATTACAACTTTTCATGTCACCACCGCAAGACAGTGCAAATCTTATGGAACATATTTGAAGTAACTACTTGAGACTGATGAGCAATAAATGAAAACATCTGCACCAAAATTACCATTTTATCTAAAGACATCAAAATCAGATAACTGAATCAGCTTCAAAGATTCACACATGGTAATTTCATATATTGGACAAGGAAGGTTGCCTGTGAGCATCAAGTTTGGAGTAGCAATAGATCTAAACTCAAGAATCTACAAATTTACTCCATGTTAACAGCTACTTTTGATCAACAAAAGGAGAAAAGGAAAGTGAATCTTTTTACGAATATTCCATTTGACGGTCAAAACCAAAAAGATAAATTGGAACAATATACACATTCCACATTCACTCTCTCACCCTAACCTTCGTTCAAAACCTGTTTTGATATCTAACAGCTAGACTTGTTCAATGAGCAGTGCAAGTCATAACTCTTCAGTGTCCAATTCTATAATTCATGAATTGAATTCAGGTATTTTTACAAATTTGATTCCTATGAGGTTACTGGGTGGTAATCTGAGGTGTCTAGACTTGTATCCTGCATCACACTCCCATTTAACTTCGGATAAATATGATATGACTGGTTGATTTCTGAGACTTGGTTCTGTTATTTGGATCTTGGTGGGTAATTTTGTGTTTAACTCAGTGGTCTGCCCCTGGTGTTGACAATCAGTGTTAACTGCTATAGGTTCTGGAGGCAGAGTCATACAGCACAGAAACAGACACTTTGGTCCAACTTGTCTGCGCTGATCAGACATCTCAATCTGACCTAGTCCCATATGTCAGCATATCCCTCTAATCCCTTCCTTTTTCTCTGAGTTTTAGGAATGTATTAAACCCTAACTTATTCCACTTTTCTTGGAACATTGCCATTGGATGGAGGTTCAGTTTCTGCAGAACTCCCGGCTCTGTACTTCCTGGACTTTCTTACATTATTTTATAGCTATGGGTCTAGCTCTTGTCCTTGTGTCTAGACTTCAACCAGTTTAAATTCAGTGGTCCTTCTTGGGCTAGCCCAAATCTCATGGACTTCTGTGCCTCCTATAGGGTTTCCAAATTTCTCCTGGCTCCTGACCTCTCAGCTGCTTCCTGTTGGTTTAATTTGAATAACTATTCCTGAGCCACTCCAAGCATCATGACTTTTACTGCCTTCTCAACCCTCTCCTGACAGCTATCCTAATCCACAGACATGCCTGAGCCGACACTGATCATTTTTAAAACTACAGACACTGATCTTGTAGTTTAAGCTTCTAGGGAATGCTGCAACTAACAATTTTACTTTGCATACCCTTGCAAAAGGAATTCGTAGATGGCTTCAATATGAATTGCCCAAACCAAAAGTGAGCTGCTCAAACCATTCATATACCAATTTTGGATGGTCAGGCTATTTCTTGAGGGTGCAATCTTTGTCTATATACCTCTTGCAGTAATAGGTACACACAGAGTTCCCTTTGCTGGCTCCTATCAAAGACTCTCTCCTTAAATAAAGTAAACTTTATGAGCTTTCCTCAGCAGCCTGTTCTAGAACAGCTATGCCTAATAAGGGACAGCCAGATCTAGTCCATCAAAATACGGAAGACATCCACTTCTCCTTCATCAAACTTAGAGGTTAAATGGGTAAACGTGAATACTTCAGCCGTCAAGTCTGAGCCGTATATCAGAAGATTTCTCAAAAGGAACCATCTCTGTTTCCTGCCATCCTCACTCTTTCTTTCTTCCTTTCCTAATCTTTTTTTCGCTTTCCTACCCCTCTTTCTATCTGAATTCTCTTACCCTTTGTTTTGTTGAAATTCCAGTTCTTACTTGGTTGTTCTAATTACTTTTTTCATTATCCTCAGTTTCCAGCTCTAAATACTTTGCCCATTTTGCAATTTCTGTGTTTGAAACTTTTGGCTGAAACTCACTGCTTAATGCTTAACTATCCCTTTTAATTCTAAGGACAAGGCTTTTATTTTCCATAGAATATAGAACAATACATCAAAGGAACAGGCCCTTTGGACCACGATGTTGTGCTGACCATGATACCAAATTAAACTAATCCCTTCTGCGTGCCCTTGGTCCATATCTTTCCATCCTTGCATATTCATGTGTTGACCTAAAAGTTCCCTAAATACTCCTATCGTGTCTGCCTCCTGCACCAACCCAGATTCCTATCACCCTCTGTGTAAAAAACTTGTCCCTTGCACCTCCTTTGAACTTTCCCCTTCTCACCTTAAATGCATGCTCCCTTGTATTAGGCATTTAAATTCTAGGACCTATGCACCTCACAATTTTATAGACTTCTAACAGGTCTATCAGCCTCTTCTGCTCCAGAGAAAACAATCTGAATTTTTTTAGCCTCTCCTTATAGGTCAAACCCTCTAAATCTAGGCAGCATTCTGGCAAACCTCTTCTACACCCCCTCCAAATGCTTTACATCCTTCCTGTAATGTGGTGACCAGAATTGAACACAATATTATATATGTCCTGCTCTATGAACGCAATAACATCAAACATGGACATCTTAGCACCATTACTGTATTAAAGGGTCACGAAAATGGTTTTACAGACATTTTAAAAAAAACTTTTGAAGGGACAATTTATTTCTCCACACCAATTCTTTCATTTGCATGTGGATATGTCTCAAATTAGCCACCAGATGTGCTGCAACCAAATGAGAGGAATTGGCTCTGCTCTTTTTATCCTAATTTGGATGGACTGCAACAATATTTTGCAAGCAAGTAGCGATCAGACTTCACCTAAATTTAATTAACTAGATAAAAAGGATTTCTTGACTGAATGGAAGATGAATTTTATTAAAATTACCCTAAAAATATATAAAATATGACATTAAATACATACACTCCACAGGTAATAATCTTTAAAAAAGTGGCGGTGCATACAGGAAAGTAAAAGTAGTTGCTGGTTTAAGTTTTTAACGTTTTATGCGAAAGTGTTATTAATCAGTCTTAAGTGTTTGTACTATATTTTAATAGATTGCAAAAGCCAAATAGTTACCTTTGAACTCTAATTTGAACTCTAGAGAAATTACATATTGTAAATCAAATGCAACCACAGATTGTTAACGTACATGCCAACAATTTATACATAAATACATTGCAACATGCATGTCATGGAAGTCCCAAGGTACTTCACAAGAAGATTTTAAAACTAAGTTTGGTACTGAGCCATGAGTCACATAGGTAAAAGATTACCAAAAGCTTGGTCAAAGAGATACAATCTAAGGAGCATCTTAAAAGAGGTAAGCAAGGTAGAGAGGTGATGGAGCTTAGGAAGAGAGCTCCAGAGTTCAAGGCAGCTCAAGGCTTGGGCACAAATGATGCAACAAATAAAACTGTCAATGCATAATGTGACATCAGTCCCAAGCCAGTTGATTGAAATATGAAATTACACATTTTTTTGATAATAAGAAGTTGTAGTCACATTTCTATTTGGAAAGTGGGTGGGGATTTGAGGGGTACAGGCCAGAAGACTCAACAGGTTATAAAACAACTAATCTAAACTGGGTCACAGTCCCAGAAAGCCAAGGCAGGTCTTCTAAAAAAGCCCTACTCAATGTTCAGCAGTTTCCATAGCTATCCCAAATTTGTGTCCAGGCCTGAAACTATCCTCATACCTCCCTCCCCTGAACAAATAGCTTTAAATTAAGGGGTGATAGATATAAAACAGATGTCAGAGGTAGGTTGTTTACTCAGAGTAGTAACAGCAACAACAGTAGACTCACCAACTTTAAGGACATTTAAATTGTCATATGGATGAAAATTGAATACTGTAGGTTAGATGGACCTCAGATTGGTTTTGCTTAAGTTTTGGACTTGCCAGCTGAAATAACTGCATAAAAGTTGGTATCCCAACACCAAGTTGCCCTTTACTTACACATGCATAGTGTAAAACACTGATCAAGCTAGCACAGAACTGGGTCCTAGAATGAGCAGAATCCCTGATGTCCCTGTTTATGTCTGTCAGCCAGGATTCCCTGATTGTGACAGGTTAACAACTCCAACCAGGGCAATATTCTATGAGGTCCACCTGGCTGACTCGGCCATTTCCACAAATGTGGGGGAGCTGCTGGCAGTAATTTCTGTTCTGGGCATTGCCCCAACAATGTGGCTACATCTGTATTCAATCCAAGCCACCAGTCATAATTTCTCACCAATATCTTCAGTTTGGAAACCCCTGGATGACCCTGATGGAGTTCAACCAGTATCTGGCAGCAATCTTTGCTTGAGTCAATCACTCTTGCTCCCCATAATAATATGCTGTCCTTTGTGGTGATCTGATATCATCGGGTCCAGAAAGGTTTCTATTCTGTTTGTGATGGAAATTTTGTTACCCCCATCACCACCAGCTGTTTAGTTTTGCCAGGACTGGATGCTTTTGTGTCCACAGTCTGATAATGTCAGTCATGACTGGAAGGGGTGTCCAAAAAGTTTAAAACCAGAATGGACTCTTCCAGTGGCAGCACCACCTATGCTCAAGGCATCTGCATTTGCCACTTGGCCTCCTGGACAGTGTCTCAACTTGTAATCGCGCACACTCAGAATAAGAGCCCATCGCTGAATTCGTCCTGAAACTATGGGCAGCTCTACCAGAGGTTTGTGGTCTGTTACTATCACACATTTATGTCCATAAACGTATTGATAGCACTTTCTCACACCAAAGATGACAGCCAAATCTTCTCTCTCTATCTGAGCATATCTTCATTCGGCATTAGCCCAATTCCAGGAAGCATAATGTATCAAGCATTCCTCTCTGCTGGGCCATTGGTGAGCCCATTTTACCTGGATATCATGTGGGGAGCATCGCATGTCAGCACCAATCTCACTTGGGATCATAGTGTGCCAACACCTTAGATGATGATAGCTGCTTCTTCACTTCCCTAAAGGCTACAACTTGGCTACAAGACCATTTCCAAGGCTGACCCTTTTTCAATAGCAGGTGTAAGAGTGCCATGATGGAGGCCAGGTTATGTAGGAATTTTCCAAAATAATTCATCGGCCCAAGAAAAGACCTAAACTCTGGTACAGACATGGGAGCTGGGGCACATTTGATCACATTCACTTTATCATCCATCAGGTGTAACCCAGTCTTGTCAACTCTGTAGCCCAAGTATGTCACTTGGGGTGCCTGGAACACACATTTTTCCCTCCTAAGGCATACCCCGACTTAGAGAAACATTTAAGCACTATGTTCAAGTTCTCTGAATACGCTTCCCAGTTATTCGCATGTCATCCAGATACATGATGACTTGGGCTAGATGTTGTAAAATATTCTCCATTGTCCGCTGGAAAATGGGACAGGCTGATGATACCCCAAACCGGGTGGCCTTTTAACCAGATGTCTATTTTGATTGGTTTGGATTTTGATGTTACTAAGCAATATAATTGTTATAAACCAACTATAGGATGGGCTTTCCATAATGTGCATTTTCCTGGATATTGATCTATGCATTCTGTTACTCAATTCAAGCCTTGTGGGACTCTTTTGCTGTCTCAAGTCTGCATACCAGCAGAAACTACAATGAGCTGCTGGCCCAGAACGTCAAGAAGATTTTAACCGTTTGGCTGATGCTTGGCTTTGGGGTTTTGCTGTGGCTGACTTGGGTCCCTCTGCTTAGGATATGTCCTGAGTGAGTGAAAGCAATTGCATAGCTTCAAGTGGTGTTTCTCAAGTTCAGTCAGCTTGGCGAAACATACCCGAAAACCCATAAGCTCCACTTGACACATTTTCAAGTCCAGCTGGGCTTCAGCTAGTAGGTGCTAATGGTCACATCATTAATCCCACATATTAAATGGTCTCTCAGCATCTCACTTAAGGTTAAACCAAAATCACATGCCCCAGCCAATTGTCTCAGCCTTGTCAAAAATCCTGATACAGTTTCTGCTGGTTATCAAATTGTCGGGTGAAACCGATAGCATTAGAGAAGTTTTGGGGTCATAATATTCCTTAGCTAAATATGTCAACTCTTGAAAGGGTCCTCTGGGAAAGTTAGGCTCCCCATAACCACAAAAGCTGCAAGTCCACATACTCTCAGGAGAATTACTGTTTACTTTTCATCTGCCCAATGGATTTGCCTGGAAAAAATAATGCATTCTTTCCACATAGTGGGCTTCAATGGCAGGATTGAATGAGTCAAGTTCATGCATATCCTCTGAACGCTGTGTGAACCTTTATCAACGTTCAAAAGAAACAGTGACAAATTATAAAAATTACAATGACTGATAAAGAGACTAACTGTTCAGCCAGTAATCAATACTCTCCTTGGAAAAGTAAATAGAAAACACATTTTTGGGATAATGCCCTGAATTTTGTCCCACTGTTGTCAATGAATCCAGTGGGCTTGAAAGAAGTTTGGAATCTGGTGTGATAAGGACACAGCCAAACCCAATCACAGGGCAGCAAGCTAATGGATATGAAACACCAGGTCTGCCTTGAGATCATTTGGCAGGGGCAGCTTTGGGTTCATGCAACCCACGTCATTTGATCCCCATACAGGAGAATGTGCCATATTTAAAGCACTCACACTTTACAATGTACAGTCACTTTAATGAGCATCCCTTCTGCCCTGATGCTACATCCTACTTCAGACTCTGTCCCTAAGAGTGCCAGATTATCAAACTTAAACACAGGGAAAGCAAATCTAAAGAACGTGTAATTCATTCTCTTGTGAATCAAAGGAACTCCTGCAGAGAGTGAAATCAGGCATATTTAAATGATTCGCATGCAGTGGACAGATTATTGAAGGCATGAAAGACTGATGTCAATTTCATTTAATTGGAGAGGTTTCATTAAATTCCAGTGAATTACAATTAATTTCAGTTTTGAATACTGTATTTATGAGGTTTTCATCAAGAACAAGAAAGTCTCCTGCTGATATTATTGAGAGTTATTTTGCTGCTGCTGGGGTTTTCACACACAACTGACTATCTGATTTTATAAACCTGTCCTCCACCTTAACAATGCCAGAAATCTCCACAAAATATAGCCCGTAATATTGAGATAAACTTGAAATCCAAATTGACAATGCCGAATAAATTGTTGCTGTCCCAGGGCAGTGATTTTCAAACGTCTTTGGCTGAAATGCCCCTTTTCAAAACGAATAGTCATCACATCAAATCTTACCTACATTATAAAATAATACTTATTTTATGAAAAGTGTCACCTGCAAAGAGTACATTGATAATTCTTGAACAAATATACTTGCTGCAGATACAGTAATCCTTGCGCTACTCTCAGCTTTCATTCATGTCCACTCCCCACGATGAGACATCCAGCATACTGTGCAATGGAAAACTGTAACATTTTAGGGATTTTATATCAAACCTTTAGTGAGAATTCCAGACCTTTGTGTCACAATTAGTGAGCTGTGAAAGAATAAATTTCTTTCAAGTCACAAATTTTCTTGATCAGCTGAATCATTTTTCATTTCCTGAGGTCTTCGAACATCCACTGCCTTACTTGTCCTTCTCTCTTTCAAGCACTCTAATTTTTGTCCATCACTTAATCTCCTACTTCTGTCCATCACCTAATCTCCTATTTCTGTGCCTTATTATCTTTTACTGGTTAATTTATTTAGAGTTTCTCATATATTTGATTGTCTGTTTTGAAGCCTTTGTAAATATATCTAGAATTAGACAGCAAAGCATACTGCAATTCTGTTTCTCTCATCCAATTGAAATCTACTTCAGGAGTTAATAGTTTTACTGGTCATTATCAGGAAACTGACTGTTGCAGCTCTGGCAGAGTATGTAACAGATGCCTGATACACAACCACCAGTGGATGATAGGAAAATTATTTTCACAATCTTGCAGTGTGTAATTAGCAAGTTGAAGTTTATAAATATAGCCAGTCTATTCCATCTGAACCCATCAATTCTACTGCAATAAATCCAGCCTGCGGTCGTGAGGGGTAGCTATGGAAGAGGAAGTGTTGGGCAAACTAACGGAGCTAAGGATAGACAAGTCTCCTGGCCCTGATGGAATGCAATCCAGGGTACTAAAAGAGATGGCGGGAGAAATAGCAAGTGCACTTGAGGTAATTTTCCAAAACCCGCCGGACTCTGGGGCAGTTCCAGCAGATTGAAAAACAGCAAATGTGACGCTACTGTTTAAAAATGGTGGTCGACAAAAGATGGGAATTATAGACGGTTAGCTTAACTTCTGAAGTGGGGAAGATGCTTGAGTCTATTATCAAGGAAGAAATAGCAAGGTGTCCCATTGGGCAGCCGCAGCACGGGTTCATGAGGGGTGGATCATGCTTAACTAATCATCTGGAATTCTAAGAAGACATTACAAGCAAGGTGGACAACGGGGATCCAGTTGATATAGTGTACATAGATTTCCAAAAGGCCTTCAAAAAGGTGCCACAGAAGAGGTTGCTGCATAAGATAAAGTTGCATGGCATTAAGGGTAAAGTATTAATATGGATAGAGGGTTGGTTGACTAACAGCTAGCAAAAAATGGGGACAAATGAGTGCTATTCTGGTTAGCAATCAGGAACGAGTGGTGTGTCTCAGGGATCAGTTTTGGGACTGCAATTATTCACAATTTACATAAGTGATTTGGAGTTGGGAACCACATGTAGTGTGTCAAAGTCTGTAAATAACATTAAGATAAGTAGCAGAGCAAAGTGTGCAGATGAACACAGATACTTTAATTGAGTGGGCAAAGGTCTCCAAAATGGAATACAATGTTAATAAACGTGAAGTCATCCATTTTGGAAGGAATAAGAGTAAAAAGGACTATTATTTGAATGGTAAAAAGTTGCAGCATGCTACTATGCAGAAGGACCTGTGTGTCTTTGTGCATGAATCACGAAAGGTTGGTCTGCAGGTACAACAGATAATTAGAAAGGCAAATGGAAATTTTGTCCTTCGTTGTTAAAGGGATTAAGATTAAAAGCAGGGATGTTATGTTGCAGCTGTATAGGGTGCTGGTGAGGCCACACCTGGAGTACTCCATGCAGTTTTAGTCTCTTACTTGAGAAAGGGTGTACTGGCACTAGAAGAGGTGCAGAGGATGTTCACTTAGGGGGTTGGCTTATTAGGAGAGACTGAGTAGACTGGGATTATATTCATTGGAATTAAGAAGAATGAGGGGGAATCTTATAGAAACATATAAAATTATGAAGGGAATAGATAAGATAGACTGAGAGAGTATGTTTTCACTGGCAGGTGAAACTAGGACAAGAGGGCATTGCCTCAAAATTAGAGGGAGCAGATTTAGGACTGAATTGAGAAGGAACTTCTTCACAGAGGGTTGTGAATCTATTGAATTCCCTGCCCAGGGAAGTAGTTGACACTACTTCAGTAAATGTTTTTAAAGCTAAGATAGATTCCTTTTGAACAATGAAGGAATTAATGGTTACGGTGAGAGGGTGGATTAGTGGAGCTGAGGCCACGAAAAGATCAGCCATGATCTTATTAAATGGCGGAGTAGGCTCAAAGGGCCAAATAGCCTATTCCTGTGTCTAGTTCTTATGTTCTTTTTAGCTCCCTGGCTAATCCTTACATACATTTGCTCCTTTCATCCCTCATGTTAATTTTTTTCCTCTTTGGCAGAACTTTGGTTAATATTCTTTCACTGGCTCATTGTTCTTGGAAATATCTTTCACTGCTTCATCGTCATCTTATTTGTTGAAATGGACCTCATCTGCAGACCACCACAGTATGAAACCAGAAATTGAATCACCCACCATGATAGACAGACCATATAAATTCTGGGCAGAGCACAACAACAGCACTTCATCCGGACATTATACAGTACTGAAGATGTCACCCAGCAGGGATATAAAACATTTGCAAATAAATCAGCTCATTAAACAGACCAACAATCCAATCTTATTTGTCTCTGGTGGTTGCCCTCTCTCTGACTGACTTGACAGTCGTACTCCAATTTCTGCCTCAGCTACAATCACCCAGTTCAGTACACATGGAGAATAGAATCCAGAACTTCTGATTAGTATAGGTTAGTTCTTTATTGACTGCTGTTCCATTAAGATTTTCAGGAAGCTTTAAATAATAGGTTGTACACTAATACGCTAGTCGTTTAGTGACACAATGAAGAAAACAAAAGCTTATGTTAACAGCTGATAATCCCCTTCGGAAATGGCTTTGCTGACACACAGCAGATAAATAGGGATCTTTGTTGATTTAAACTTGCCTTGCTAATGGAATTGACATTTGAATTGACACTAAATCTATTTGGTCCTGCTCAAGAAGACAATACAATAAATTTGGAAGCTTCACTTTTTGATTTTAAAATTACAAGTCTTTGCTTGTATTCTCAAACTGCATCAGGAACACTATCCACAATTGAAGCATAAAAATAATCATATGTAGATTTTAATTTAATGATACTTTGTATTCATATTACATCTCTACTGTACTGAAATATCCAAGGTGCCTCAGCATTACCAAATATGAGGACAGTTAACAAAGAGCTTAGTCAAAGATAATCAATGAGCAAAGATAACAAATGAGGAAAGAAAAACAGAAAGGCAGAAAGGAATTCCAGACTTTAGGTTTTTGGCAGATCAATGCACAGCTGCCAGTGGTGGACTGACTAAATTCAGCATTGCCCAAGTGGCCATAATTGCAGGAGCAAAGATATAGCCCAGCTATTTCTAGGGATGGAGGAAATTGCAGAAAGCAGGAGAGGTAAAGGCAATGAGAGATTTGAAAACAAGGATAAATATTTTAAAATGGAGACATTTCTAAAATGGGAGCCAATGTAGAGCACAAGCACAACTGTGAAAAGTAAACGGTACTAAGGATGCAGACAGTGGAGCTTTTGGTCACCTTACATTCATGAAGGGCAATGAGCATTTTATGTTGATTGACAAGTCTTAAATTTCTGCTGGAGCTATTTGTTTTAATCACTACTATAGATTTTAGAAAATTTAGATGCATGGGCTTAATAAATGCTAATTATAAAGATCTGTATTTTTTAAAAAATAACAAAGGATAAGAATTAGTTGTTAGTAATCAGTTTTGTCATGCACTTTATCATTCAGATCTGATCCATCCTAGTAATTCAGAAGGGTAAACAAGGTAATTAGGAAGTGGCAGGCTTATTCGTCTAATGCCAGTGTGAGGAAGTTATTAGACCATTATTAAGGAGAGAGTGGCTGAGCATTTGGACAAATTTGAATTAACAAAGAACTAACATGAATTTATAAAGGGGTAAAAATGTTCTGCCTAATGAACAGAGTTGAATTTTTTGAGGTGGTATGGAAGCACATTCAGCCATACAGTGCTCTGGTTGGACCCCCTGTAGAACACTGCAGTTTTGAGTATGGTAATTTAGGAAGACAACGCTGGTCTTGACTATATGCAGTACAGATTTAGAACGTGTATTCACAGAGTGATATGACGTTTAAAAGGCTTAAATTATGCAGACAAATTGCACAAATTGGGCTTTTATTTTCATGAATCTAGAAGATTAATGGATAAATTAACTTGTCTTTTTAAGATAGTAGGAAAGCAGTGGAGGAAGAAAATGCAAAAACTTCAGATAACGATTAGAAGGCTGCACATATGGATCATAAAACTGGCATAGACCTGTTAGTTAAATAACTTCCTTTATGAAAAGCTATGAAATATTATTAAAGATTTCTATGATAGGGCAAGAGAAGGAGTATAACCTTTAAATAATGTTAGAGGAATACAAAACCTTTACACAAGCATTGAAAAGAAAAACAAACAATTACAGATGGGGAAATCAGAAACAAAAACAGAAATTGCTGGGAAAGCCTGAAGAGTTTCTTCAGCCATTTCTGTTTTGCTTCACACAAAGATATTGGACATCTAAACTGTACCACAGAAAGCTAATGAAACTATGTCATTTGAAAATTGCAAAAGCTGAGACTGATAGATTTTTGTTAAGCAAGGGCATTAAGGGCTACAGATTCAAATTTGGTAAATTGAGTCAAGATATAATGTAGAGATGGGACTAACTTGAGGGACTGAATTGCTTGTTGCTGCATAGAAGAGCCAGAGGCATGGAGATGTACTCTAAAAGCATCAGTGTTGAGATATCATTACTTAATTACAGCGAGCCAAGTGTATATTTATAGTTTTTGATTATAAATGCTGGAGAAAGAGTACAGGTTTTGGGCAAGTGTGGTAAAAAACATTTTAGTGAATAATGTTTTGTATAAAAAGGGAAAATAATTTCCTCAGGACTTGTTAAAATTATAATTGCAGAGTCACACCTTATGGTTGATACCATAGAAGGACTGGTCACCATTGAAACCCCATAGCTGAGCATAAAAGCAAAAGTTCTGAGACATACTCAAAGGAATTTTCTGTGGCCCCACATACATTCTCCTTTCTTTCAGCCCTCCTCTTCTATGGCTGTCCTAATTCTAAGAATGGAATATATGCTGCTCAAGTAAATATGGAAGTGGAAAACAGTAAAAGAGAGCATCAATAAATAACAACAATTGTTCATTGCTGTCTGACAAAAAGAAAACAGGAAAGGGGTCCTGACTGACTAACTAACAATAAGGACAGTATTAGATCTATGGAAGCTGCACAGAAACTGGTCAATAAAAGAAAAACTAGCAAAGGAAGACAAAGGGATTGATTAAAAACAGGAAAGTAAAGTATCAGAGTAAGCTTGCATGGAACATACAGATTGTAAAACCTTCTATAGGTTTGTGAAGGCAAAAATATTAGTTACAATGTATTTAGGTCCCTTACAGGCAGAAACAAAAGATGTTATAATGGGGAGCAAAGAGATGACAAACCAATTAAATCCATATTTTGGTTCTATCTTCACAAAGGAAGAAATAAATAATTTCCAAAAATACTGGGGAATGCAGGGTCTAGTGAGAGGGAAGAACTAAAGGAAATCAGCATTAGAAGGGAAATGGCATTGGGGAAATTGATATAAGAATAGAGATTGTACTAGCTTCTAGTGGACTATTCACTGGAGCTTAGAAGAATGAGGGAGTATGCTATAGAAACATGTAAAATTCTAACAGGAATAGATGGGATAAATGCAGAAAGAATGTTCCCAATGACTCGTGAGTCTAAAACCAGGGAGTCACAGTGTAAGGATATGGGCAAGGCTATTTAGGGCTGAGATGTGAGAAATTCTTTCACCTAGAGAGTCACGAGACTCTGCCATAGGCAGCAGTTGAGACCAAAGTATTAACTGTTAGATATAGTTCTTTGAGCTAGAGGGATCAAAGGAAAGGAGGTGAAAGCAGCAATGGGTTACTGAATTGGATGATCAAACATGATCATATTGAATGGCAGAGCTGACTCAAAGGACTGATGGCCTACTCCTGCTTCTATTTTCTATGTTTCTATGTATTCTTAGCAATCGATACATTAAAAAGGTTTTAAATTGCACTAATGCTTGAGCCTAAGTTGATAAACGGAGTTTCTATAACATTTCTAAACATGAATATATATTTTGAAAACAGGAAATTTCTTTTCTCATGAAGACAATTTCGAAATAACTTGAAAATATCTCCTTAACTTTAAATTGACAATGAACTGTAGATATATTTCGTCCTTGGTTTATGACTTCCCGATTAATTATTTTTCTATCTATAGCACAATGAGTTTTATGCCTGGAGTTTATCATTAGGACAAAGAGTCCACTGAAGTAAAAATAATATGTTGATTGTGTGGGGCTTATATAGCTAATTATTCAATTAAGTAAAGATTGAAAGTACCTTAAGAGGTATGTTTAGCGGTGGGGTGCATTTAGTCAGGTGAGGGGATGATTGGATGGGTATCTATGACTTCTCATCTCTGCCCCAGTTGACGCTAGGCTGAGAAGGCTTAGAGATAGCCTTCTCTCCCTCCTGCTAATTGAAGCCCTTAACTGAGATAGTACACTGGAAATTAAGTCCTTCTATTCCTGGAGGCATGACAAAATTTAAAATATTTTAAAAGAAATATGCAAAATCCCCAAATTACCTGAATTTCAGACCCAAGTTGAAAGGAAGCACAGACTAGATTTCTGTACTTAACAAGAAGTCACCATATCTTACAGGGCATGAGATTCTAGCTTCAGGTAAACAATTAAACTGAATTAAATAAATCTACAAATTAAAACTCTCAATCCCTGTTAAACTTCCCCTTATACACACAAACAAAAAAAAATGGCTGGACGGAAAACAGGTCATCTTTGTTTACAAGATCTTTTGGTTTAGTTCTTGCTGATCTGAAGATTTCTCCTCAACTTTCCTTCTTCTGAATGCTTCCACTGCTTTGCAAGAGGCACAGGGTGGCTAGCTCACTTATGAAAGGTTTCTGACTGATCCAATTGAAAGACACAGCTTGAAACATGTATTAGAAGCTGATTTTCTTCATGTTTAAAGTGGCTTACTGCAGATTTTTGACTTCTGCAGATCTGTTGGTTTCTTTTCTGGTCTGAATTAGTTTAGCTCTGTCTGGGCTTATGGCCTAATCTGTTCAGTTAACTGACAACATAAGCAATGTCTTGTTGGCAGGCAGAGTACTTTTGTCAATGATAACTGAACCCTTGTCCACAAACCAATCAACTTCACTTGTAAACAAATCTTGGCTCCAGTTTGTCTGCACATTGCTGGAACCCCAAAGCTACAGAAACATGGTTTACAAACCACATCAAGTTTCTTGATTTCAAACTATACAGCTACCCTTGTAAATGCAGGTCTTAACCAATTCTCTCTCACTTCACACTGTGGTTTTAAATAAGCACAAAAATTAAATGGCGTTTAAACAATGTCCAAATAAGGGTCTCGCCCCCTCCTCCTTAGATGCTGGTATTCAACCTTTTTGCGTTATTCACATGCTGCCATGGGCAGTCCTTCATTATCAGGCACTGGGTGTCTGGTTCATAGAATGGCATCAGGAAAGGAGGTTAGAGACAAAAAAAATGCAGATGCTGGAATCCAAAGTAGACAGGCAAGAGGCTGGAAGAACACAGCAAGCCAGGCAGAATGATGAGGTGGAGAAGTCGATGTTTTGAATGTAACCCTTCGTTAGGACTGGGGGTGGGTGTAGGGGGAGCTGCAGATAAAAGGGCTGGGCAGGGTGGTGAAATGGGTATAGGTAAAGACAAGCAGAGGGTACGATCTGGTTGGTCAATGAGGGGAATGGTAGTGGCAGGGAGGAGTGGAAGGGAAGGGCTGGGAAGGGAGTCGGTGGGTTATTTGAAATTGGAGAATTCAGTATTGAGTTCTCTGGGCTGTAGGTGCCCAGGCAAAAGATGAAGTGTTGTTGCTCCAATTTGCAGTGTGGTTCATTGTGGCAATGGAGGAGGCCAAGGATAGTCATGTTGGAAAGGGAGTGGGAAGGGGAATTAAAATGGACGGTGACTGGAAGGTCTGGTTGGCCCCTGCGAGGGCCACACTGAGAGACACACTTAGATCTGAACCTCCTTCCCTGCAATTACCAACCCATCCTTACTCACCTGTGGCAGGAGTCCCTCACTAGGTTTCCTGTGCGTGCATTGCTAGAACTGCTATCACTCTTCTGGCGCAATACACAGTTGCAAGCCTCGACCAGCTGGCAGCTCTTGATGGGTGATGGATAACTTAATCCCAGGGAGGCCTGCTGCTGGCCATTAACACTTTGGACCATCCCCAAAGCGGGCTGTATTATGTTCTCCAGCTGGCAGCAAGGCACCAGGTGCTCAGATTAAATTTTGCCCATGATTTTTACTAGCATTATAAATTCAAATATTTTTCATAAATTCACAAGCAATTGACAAACCGTCATATCTTGCCAAGAAATAAAAATAGAACTTCATAATCTGTGAATGAAAAATATATTAGAAATAGTACAACCTTCCATTGCATATTTCATGTCCTGTGCAAAAAGGTTCCACATCACTTCTGCACTTATCTTTCCCACATTCAGTTCTTGTGGAAACCTAAAATAAAGAGAACACATGACTCAATTAAATGCTAAAAATGTGATAATACATTAAACTTTTTCATTTTATTAATTATGGCGAGTTTCACAATTATGAATGAAAATTTATATATCTCCATTTTTAGCATTACCTACCTCCACAGGAATTTAAGAAGCAGACACCAATTCTACTTAATTAATGAGCTAGCATACATGAACAAAAATGTAGATAGAAAAAGGGAAAATGTACATTTGTTTTATCTCATTACTCCTCTTTTTTTTTCTTTCCTCTGTAGTAAGCACTACTTTGTGCTGAAAAACAGCTCATATGTTAACCACTTCCTGCTACCTGAGCCAACTGGCAGAATTTATAAGAACATAAGGAATATCAATGTACACATTGATATGATATTCCTGAAAGACAATTGCCAGATTTTAAACCCAGCAAATGAACTGTTGAGATTTTCTGGGTTATTGGTGTTGCTTGAAGGTTTAGTTTCTATTTCAATAACCACAAAGGTAAAAGGTTCCACAGATCAAGAATCTTCCAGCTGGGGAACATGTATGTATTGAAATTAATTACACTACTAGATAGATATCTGGAAAGGTATGTAGGAGATCAGAGGGCAGGGAGCCTCGGCACAGTGTGATGCCTAGCTAAGGCATTGCGAGGGCTAAAATAAAACATAACGAATGCAAACTTATTTATGAACAGCTCAGGTCAAGGTGAGACATGAGCCATTTAGCTATACAAACATACAAAGCAACAATAATGTTGTAAAGTAGAAACTTCTTTAATGCTCTGAGGAAATAACTGTTGCAATTGGAAACATTTGCATTTTCAAGGGACATGGTTGCTGAACATGGGCTCGATAAGAGCTTGATTAGCCTTACAATGGAAGTGTTTATTCTCGCCAGGCACTGTCTAGCCTCCAAATGAGATGTCAATACTGTACATGCTTTGTATGGTTTATGGCCATGTGACAATTTGCATGCCCGAGTAATAAGCATAACTGGTTCAAGCATAAAAGGTTCAAGATGGCAGCGGAGTATCAGCAGTGTGTGGGCTCCTGCCCAGAGCTCATCGGTTCTATCCACTTTTACATATTTTTCCCCCTTCCTTCATAGCTTTTTAAAATTTTAATCTACTTACCTTCTGTGAAGAGAACGAGCCCAACGTGGGGAATGATAGTGAGAGCACACAGGGGAGAACGAGTGAGTAATGCAGAGGAGGGAGAGACCCCAATGTGGGAGAGATTGAGCCCATCACTGCGCAAAAGAGGTTTGCCACAACTGCGGCAAGAGCAGGCAGCCTGATGTCTCCCAGCAATTGTGGAGGTAGCGAGGGTGGTGGATCGAGCACAACATAGGGGAGATCGAAACCTTGTGGGGAGTTTGAACCCAGCATGAATAAATACTTAAGGGCTGCAGTGTTGAATTTTTAATTTTGTTTCTTTATTTATCTACTTTGTGCCTAAGATTTTGTACCTTGGTACTTTGGTACCTAAGATGGAGCCAGGACATCATACAATTTTCATTGTACTCCTGCATTCCTGTACTTGAGTATCTGTGACAATAAAATCAAATTCTAATTCTAAAGTATACAAGTATGTACTAAGGGCTTGGGAGTTTGTAATTACTTTCACTTCTGAGAAATTGAAGAAGTGATGAGGAAACTAACATGGAGAAAAAAGTGATGAATGATCACTTTCCACATTGATTAAATAGCAGCCCCCCCATGAGACAGAGGGAATAAGTTATGCCTAACCTCTTTGAGCTTAGGGATTTATTCAGAGAATCATAGAAGAGCAGAAAGAGGCCACTTGGCCCATTGAGTCCGCACCGACCCTCTAAAGAGCAACTCACCCAGATCTGCAACTCCGCTTTTTTTTAAACTATGGCTAATTACCTAACCTGCACATCTTTGGTCTGTGGCGGGAAACCAGAGCATCTGATGAAAACCCATGCAGACGCAGGGAGAATGTGCAAACTCCACAGATTCACCCATGGCTGGAATTGAACCCAGGTTCCTGGCACTTTGAGGCAGCACTTGTAGCCACTGAGCCATCAAGCCATCAACTCTACAAGGAGAAGGAAAATGATTTGAGGCACCTGGATGAAATGATGAACAAAGGGCTCTGGGCCTCAGGAAAGGGGATTTGGCTACTAGTTAGGAATACTAACCAAAGCCCGACTGTGAAAGACTGCTGCTGCATCCGTAACATGTTTCAACACAATTTCTTTGCTGCATTCTGGGATGAGAGAGAAAGATATACTAGGCATAAAGCACTTCCCATTGTGTGTTTGCAAGCCAATATCTATGTCACTTAAAACCTCTTGTGATCTGTCTTGTATCTGGTTTTCAAGTAATTTGCTGTTTACTATGTCATAACTGTTTTCTTTCTGTTTTCTTTGCCTTCAGATGATATTCAATCTGTATCTGAAACTTTTTTTTTGTGCATAATATTTGCATGTTTGAATTTGGATTATAGGGCATTAATGATTAGCTAGTCCTATTTGCAAAACCAGGCTTAATACTTTGCTTTGTTATAGACAAAAGAACTGCACATGCTGGAATCCAAGGTAGACAAGCAGGAAGCTGGAAGAACACAGCAAGCCAGGCAGCATCAGGAGATAGAGAAATCAATGTTTCAGGTATGACCTTTCTTCAGGACTGGGGGTGGGTGTAAGGGAAGCTACAGATGCGGCGGGAGGGGGTTGATTGTAGAGATAGGTGAACACAAATAGAGGGTATGACCTGGTTGGATGATGGGAGGAATGAATCAGGTTAGTAGCTGGAAGGGTTGGTGAGAGGAATGGAAGGCAGGGGGAGGGGCTGGGAAGGGAGTCGGGGATAGAAAGTGAGGTCATTTGTAATTGGAGAACTCAATGTTGAATCCTCTGGGCTGTAGGCTGCCCAGGCAGTAGATGTGGTCTTCATCCAATGTGTGGTCTGATTCGCTGTGGCAATGGATGAGGCCAAGGATGGTCATGTCGGAAAGAGAGTGGGAAGGGGAAATAAAATGGGTGGTGACTGACAGGTTAGGTCAGCCCCTGCAGGGAGCACCAGACATAGTAAACTAGGTTGCAGGAGAGGCAGGTGAACCTCTGCCTTACCTGGAAGGACTATTTGGGGCCCTGGATGGAGCTGAAGTTGGTGGGGGTGGGGGGAAGAGGGTGGAGTGCTGGCAGGTTTTGCATCTTTTACGGTTGCAGGGGAAGGTACCTGGGAGTTTGGTGGGGGGGGAAATTGTTGTGGAGAGTGGCGGAAACCAAGGATTGATCAAAGGAAACTCTCCTTATGGAAGGCAGAGAGGGGTGGGAGTGGAAGATGTTCTTGGTGGTGGGATCTAATTAGAGTTGGTGGAAGGGTGATATATTGGATGCAGAGACTGGTGGTTGGTAGCTGAGGACAAGGAGAACCCCATCTTTATTGCATTTGAGGGAGGGGATTTGAGAGCAGTTGAGCAGGGAATGGAGGAGGTGCGCTGGAGGGTTGTCTGGATGACAAGAGGGGGAGGATTCACGTTTTTCAAAAAAAGGGGACATCTGGGATGCCTGGGAGTGGAATGTCTTCTTCTCTGAGCAGATTTGGCAGAGGCAGAGGAATTGGGAGAACAGGATAGAGTTCATGCAAGATGTTGAGTGGGAGGCAGTATAGTCCAGGTAGTCATGGGAGTCTGTAGGTTTATCGTAAATGTCCATCTGGAGACTGTCACCGGAGATGGAAATGGAGAGGTCAAGAAAGGGAAGAGAGGTATCTGAGATGGACCAAGTGAATTTGAGGGTCCGGTGCACATTGTGGGCGAAGTTTATGAACTGCTCCTGTTCAGCCTGGGTACAGGACAGTGTACTAATGCAGTCATCGATGTAATGGCAGAAGGGTTGGGGCACAGTTTGATGTAGCCGACAAGGGGGCAGGCATAGCTAGGGCCCATCCAAGTGCCCATGGCCATTCTCTGGATTTGGAGGAAATGAGGAGAGTTAAAGTAAAAGTTATTAGGGTGAGAATTAGTTCGACAAGGCAGAGGAAAGTATTTGTGGAAGGAGACTGGATGGGTCTGTTGGAGAGGTAGAAGCTGAGGGCCTGAAGGCCATCCTTGTGGGGTATGGACGTGCAAAGGATTATATATCCATAGAGAAGATAAAGCACTGGGACCAGAAAACTGGAAGTTATTAAAGAGGTAGAGGTCATGGTTAGTATCACGGATGTAGGTGTCTGAAACAAGGGGGAGAGGATGGAGTGGAGATAGGATGAGATATGTTCAGTCGGGCAGGAGCATATGGAGATGATGGGTCAGCTGGGGTAGTTGGACTTGTGGATCTCGGGGAGCAGGTAGAACTGGGCAGTACCTCACAGTCTGAGCTCCTAGTCACTGTCTATTTTTGTTCCCCTCCCCACTCCCTTTCCAACCATTCTTGGCCTCCACCATTACCACAACAACTCAGACCGCAAATTGGAGGAACAACACCTTATCTTTCACCGAGGCAATCTACAACCTGGAAGACTCAACATTGAGTTTTCCATTTTCAAATAATCTCCCTTCACAGCCCCTCCCTGCTCTCTTTCATTCCTCTGACTGACCTTTCCAGCTACTAACTGGATTCATTCCTCCCATCGACCAATCAAGTCATACACTCTACTTGTGTTTACCTATCCCTACCTCACCTCACACCCCCACCGACTTATCTGCAGCTCCCCTTACACCCACCCCCAGTCCTGAAAAAGAGTTACACCCGAAACATTGACTTCTCCACCTCCTGGTTACTTGGCTTGCTGTGCTTTCCCAGCCTCCTGCTTGTCTGCTGGTAAGGGCTTTATGAGGTCCTCTAGGGCAGCAACACCCGCACATGTGGATATAAAAGGAAAAGGTTGGTGGGGACAGTGGGTGTAGATCAAGGAGTATGGAAATAAGGACTAACCAGTGGCAATCAGCAGCTGCTATGTTCTTACTTTGTAGGACCATGGAAAGTGCAGTACTGTTGATTTTGTCTGTCAACTACAAGTGCTGAAGGAACCAAGTCCTTGATGAAGAGACGCAGCAAGTCTGTACTCTAAGAATGCAAATTATGCCACTTGCAATCAGGAACGTGGAGTGTTAAATTTTACGGTTAACACACAAGCCAGTTGGGAATAGGGAACAGCGGTGCCTGAAGTTGTAAAGCATAATAATGAAGGTTTCCAACATTCTTGAAACAGTAATACAAAAATCTATTGTCAGTATGATCCACTGTAGGTTAAACTTTATAATCCCTATAACAGCTGTATTCAGTTACTTGTGTTGGATTAAATACTATTCAAGTTATTTGTTGTCAGCTTGTCTAATGCACAGCCAATCTGAAAGGTAACTGCAGTCTCATGTTCTGGATCACCTGCTCAGTGTTTGTAATCCGAATGAGAGAAACTGCTAAACTCAAGTTATTAAGTGGACACCAGCATATTGGCCAGCTATACAACTGAACTATGTCACCAGTCACAAGTCAGTTGTAACCCTTAATTTAAAGGAAAAGAACTTTGAACTGCACAATTAATTGTGTAGAGTCAGTCATATTTATTAATAAATTACACCTGTTAGCTATAATGACTTAAATAACTTTGCTTCATTCAATATTCAAATTGATTTGCTATCATTTTGCTTAAATTCAAAACAGGATTATGGCAGATAGCAAATTGTCACAGGCTTCACTGTACCCAAATATATGACCCAGAGTTAATCCCTCCTGATTGGATCTTGCTGGCTGGTGCAGAGAATCTGTTCACATCTGTGAAATTAGGAGGTATAGCTAGTAGGTTTGCAGATTACACCAAAATTGAAGGTGTAGTGGACAGCGAAGAAGGTTACATCAGAGTACAATCGGATCTTGATCAAATTGGCCAATGGGCTGAGGAGTGGCAGATAGAGTTTAATTTAGAAAAATGCGAGCTGCTGCATTTTGGAAAAATAAATCAGAGTGGGACTTATACACTTAATGGTAAGGTCCTAGGCAGTGTTACTGAACCAAGCGACCTTGGATGGCAGGTTCATAGTTCGTTACAAGTAGATTCGCAGGTAGATAGGATAGTGAAGAAGGTATTTGATATGCCTTCCTTTATTGGTCAGAGTATTGAGTACAGGAGTTGGGAAGTCATGTTGTGGCTGTACAGGACATTGGTTAGGCCACTTGTGGAATATTGCATGCAATTCTGGTCTCCTTTCTATCAGAACAATGTTGCGAAACTTGAAAGGATTCAGAAAAGATTTGTAAGGATGTTGCCAGGGTTGGAGGGTTTGAGCTATAGGGAGAGGCTGAATAGGCTGAGGCTGTTTTCCCTGGAGCGTTGGAGGCTGAGGGGAGACCTTATAGAGGTTTGAAAATCAAGAGTGGCATGGATAGGAGAAACAGACAAGATCTTTTCCCTGGGGTGTGGGTGTCTAGAACTAGAGGGCATAGGTTTAGGGTGAGAGGAGGATGAGCTGTCAGAGGAAGTGTGTGGAGGCTGGTACAATTACAGCATTTAAAAGGCATCTATGAATAGGAAGGGTTTAGAGAGATATATGGGTCAAGTGCTGGCAAATGGAACTAGATTAGGTTGGGATATCTGGTTGGCATGGACAAGTTGGACTGAACACTTTTTTTTCTGTGCTGTACATCTCTACGACATCCCATATGAACAGGGATGAGAGCTGTGTATGGTTTTAGTAGCACTCTAAATCGCACCCTTTAAATTTTCATTGACTGACATAAGTAGATGCAAGTGGCATGCATTGGGAGAGAAGGAATACGGCATGACCACTAGCAAGCCTTAATGCCTGCTTCCACCCCAGGCCCCAACAGCAATCACGTCAGTGACTATTAATATTTGGCATGAAGTCAGAGAACACAGTTGGCGGCTTCAGCTCACTGCTAACTATGAACAGTCTCCCTGTTGCTCAGCACCAAAAAACATCTCAAGGTACAATCCATAGACACTAATTCAGCCCTACAAAATTGCTACACTTCCTCTTTTTTTCTCCCCCAGCGAGAATCACTAGTTTCCACTCCCCAGTAACCCATTTGGCCACTCGTGGAAATCATCTTTCACTATTTAGCCACAGTAAGATCGACAAGTTTCACTTTCAATTGGCTGCTCCCCTCTCACTGTCACATCCACTCAGCACTGTGCAGCTATTGTTGTTGTTATTGCTGCTGCTGCTCCAACTCCTGGTTCTGTGCAACATACTGAGACACACAGTTTGCTAACATTGCAGATGGAGTGTTAATGGAGTATGTATATATGCATAGTCAAGTTCAGACTTATGGCAGCAGATACTGATTGGGAGAAGATTAGGGCACGTACATAAAAAGCAGCAAAGAGGTTTGGTGTGCACTGGGAACTTCCCTACCTCTGGGACAGATGGTCCAGATTCAAAACCCACCTACCCTGGAGGTGGTTGAACTGGTTGATTTAAAAAATATAGAAGAACCAATATCCATTGTCTTTGGAATGGAAATGTAGCCTGCACTGTTGCATTGATGTTATGATCATAATAAAAAATAGACCATCAATACTAAACTTTCCATCATCTGATAGTCATACTCAAGAATTTTCATTAACTAAAATTGGATTTAAGATCAAATACTGACCTAAGAATGGATGCTATGATACCAAACAAGATCAAGCCATGCTCAAGAAATTAAAACTAAACAAGAATCAATTTAGGCTGAAACTAACAATCATAAAAGGTATAGCAGCTCAGATCTGAAACAGAAAGGTGTCAAGCAACTAGGTGAAAATACACATTGGAGATGAAAGGCTCACTGGAAAGAGAGAGTGCAACCATTATCTGGTAGGGTTTAGCTGAGATACCTAAAGACCAAATGAACTAGATAGCAGGTGATGGTTAAATGATAATTAAGGGATAATTGGGAAGCACTACAAATAATCAGCTGTGTTCGGGAAATCGAGGTTTGTTCATTATATTGTATCAGTTGTGTGACACTATAATCTTGTACTATAAATTCTGTGTCTTATGATTCTGCCCCACTCACTACCTGACAAAGGAGCAGCGCTCTGAAAGCTAGTACTTCCTAATAAATCTTTTGGACTATAACCTTTTGGTGTTGTGATTTTTAACTTTATCCACCCCAGTCCAACACCGGCACCTCCTCATTATGGAGTTTATGATGTGTGAGTTAAAAATAAACTCTGACTACAAGTGTATATGACCAAACTCTTAACCTCTGGTATTTAACACTTGACTCTAAAACATGCAGTAAACTTTATTTCAAAAATTACTTTTGAGTAAGTGAGCAGTGACAAGGAAAGTTGGAGAACACTCTCTCTCTCAGCCTCATAGTAGGGTGTACCAAGAATTTACTATAAACTCAAGTATAACTGAATTAACTGAAGAGAAAGCTAAGAAAAGCCAGGAGGGGATGTGAGAAGTCTTCGGCAGGTATGATCAAGGAAAACCCTAAAGCTTTCTATAGGTATGTCAGGAATAAAAGAATAACTGGAATAAGATTAGGGCTAGTCAAGGACAGGAGTGGGAATTATGCGTAGAGTCCAAGGAGATAGGAAAGGCGCTAAATGAATATTTTTTGTCAATTTTTCGTCAGCATTCATACAGGAAAAAGACTATGCTGTCAAAGAGAATACTGAAATACAGGCAATTGACTAGATAGGATTGAGGCTCATAAGGAGGTATTAGCAATTTTGGAAAGTGTGAAAATAGATAAGTCCCCTGGGCTAGATGGGATTTATCCTAGGATTCTCTGGGAAGCTAGGGAGGAGATTGCAGAGTCTTTGATTTTGAACTTTAGTGCTGTTATTGTCTACAGAAATAGTGTCAGAAGACAGGAGGATAGCAAATGTTGCCCCCTTGTTCAAGAGGGGGAGTAGCGACAACCCTGGTAATTATAGACCATTGAGCCTTACTTCGGTTGTGGGTAAAGTGTTGGAAAGGATTATAAGAGATAGGATTTATAGTCATCGAGAAAAGAATAATTTGATAGTCAACGTGGCTTTTTGAAGGGTGGGTTGAGCCTCACAAACCTTAGAGTTTTTTGAGAAGGTGACCAAACATTTGGATGAGGGCAAAGTTGTTGATGTGGTGTATATGCATTTCAGTAAAGCGTTTGATAAGGTTCCCCACAGTAGGCTATTGCAGAAAATACACAGGCATGGGATTGAGGGTGATTTAGTGGTTGGATCAGAAATTGACTAGCTGAAAGATGACAAAGGATGGTGATTAATGGGAGATGTTCATCCTGGAGTTCAGTTACTAGTGGTGTACCGCAAGGATCTGTTTTGGGGCCACTGTTGTTTATCATTTTTATAAATGACCTGAATAAGAGCATAAAAGGATGGGTTAGTAAATTTGCAGATGACACTAAAGTCGGTGGAGTTGTAGATTGTGCAGAAGGATATTGCACATTACAGGGGGACGTAGATAAGCTGCACAGCTGAGCAAAGAGGTAACAAACGGAGTTTAATTTGGAAAAGTGTGAGGTGATTCACTTTGGAAGGAATTACAGGAATACGGAGTACTGGGCTAAAATAAGATTCTTGGTAGTGTGGATAAGCAGAGAGATCTCAGTGTCCATGTAAATAGATCCCTGCCACCCAGTTTGGGTGTAGACAATAGACAATAGGTGCAGGAGTAGGCCATTCAGCCCTTCGAGCCTGCACCGCCATTCAATATAATCATGGCTGATCATTCCTAATCAGTATCCTGTTCCTGCCTTATCTCCATAACCCTTGATTCCACTATCTTTGAGAGCTCTATCCAACTCCTTCTTAAATGAATCCAGAGAGTGGGCCTCCACTGCCCTCTGGGGCAGAGCATTCCACACAGCCACCACTCTCTGGGTGAAGACGTTTTTCCTGAGCTCTGTCCTAAATGGTCTACCCCGTATTTTTAAGCTGTGTCCTCTGGTTCGGCACTCACCCATCAGTGGAAATATGTTTCCTACTGCCAGAGTGTCCAATCCTTTCATAATCTTATACGTCTCAATCAGATCCCCTCTCAATCTTCAAAACTCAAGGGTATACAAGCCCAGTCGCTTCAGTCTTTCAGTGTAAGGTAATCCTGCCATTCCAGGAATTGACCTTGTGAACCTACGCTGCACTCCCTCAATAGCCAGAATGTCTTTTCTCAAATTTGGAGACCAGAACTGCACACAGTACTCCAGGTGTGGTCTCACCAGGGCCCTGTACAGCTGCAGAAGCACCTCTTTGCTTTTATACTCAATTCCTCTTGTTATGAAGGCCAGCATGCTATTAGCCTTCTTCATTACCTGCTGTACCTGCATGCTTGCCTTCAATGACTGGTGTACAAGAACACCCAGATCTCTCTATACTGCCCCTTTACATAAATTGATTCCATTGAGGTAGTAGTCTGCCTTCCTGTTCTTGCTACCAAAGTGGATAACCATACATTTATCCACATTAAACTGCATCTGCCATGCATCTGCCCACTCACCTAACTTGTCCAGGTCACCCTGTAATCTCCTAACATCCTCATCACTTTTCACCCTGCCACCCAGCTTTGTATCATCAGCAAATTTGCTAATGTTATTGCTGATACCATCTTCTATATCATTAACATATATTGTAAAAAGCTGTGGTCCCAGCACAGATCCCTGCGGTACCCCACTGGTCACTGCCTGCCATTCCGAAATGGAGCCGTTTATCACTACCCTTTGTTTCCTATTAGCCAACCAATTTTCAATCCAATCTAGTACTTTGCCCCCAATACCATGCACCCTAATTTTACTCACTAACCTCCTGTGTGGGACTTTGGGTGTATTAGGTTTAATTGATTTTCGGAGCCATGAGGTCATGTTGCAGCTGTACCAATCTCTGGTGCGGCTGCTCTTGGGAGTATTGTATACAGATCTGGTCGCCGCATTATAGGAAGGATGTGGAAGCATTGGAAAGGGTGCAGGAGATTTACCAGGATGTTGCCTGGTATGGAGGGAAGGTCTTATGAGGGAAGGCTGAAGGACTTGAGACTGTTTTCGTTAGTGGGAAGAAGGTTGAGAGGTGACTTAACAGAGATATACAAGATTAAATTAGATTAGATTCCCCACAATATATAAACAGGCCATTTGGCCCAACAAGCCCACACCGTTCCTCCGAAGAGTAACCCATGCCCCTACCCTATATTTACCCCTGATGCACCTAACACTACCGGCAATTTAGCAGAACCAATTCACCCAACCTGCACATCTTTGGATTGAGAGAGGAAACCAGAGCACCTAAAGGAAACCCACGCGGACAGAGGGAGAATGTGCATCTGCACACAGTCACCCAAGGTGGGAATCAAACCCGGATCAGCAGTGCTAACTACTGAGCCACCCCGCCGCCCACGGTGATTAGAGGATGGTGATCAGAGAATTAGATAGAGTGGACAGTGACAGCCTTTTTCCTTGGATGGTGATGGCTAGCATGAGGGGACTTATCTTTAGATTGAGGGGGGATAGATATAGGCCAGATGTCAGAGGTTCTTTACTAAGAGAGTAGTAAGGGCATGGAATGCCCTACCTGCAACAGTAGTAGCCTCGCCAACTTTAAGGCCATTTAAATGATCATTGGATAAACATATGGATGATCATGGAATAGTGTAGGTTTCAGATTGGTTTCGCAGGTTGGCACAACATTGAGGGCTGAAGGGCCTGTACTGCGTGTATTGTTCTATGAAAGCTTTGCTACTGAAGAAATGAGACAACTAAACAATCCTAAATCAAGTTATTGTGAAGTTAACTTCCTTTACCTTCCTGTCTGTACTAGATACCTTTCTTCTTCATCTTGTTACTTGTATTAGATGTTAATTTTATTTTTTCTTGGTGGCTAATAAAATTCTTTTTACTTTCACTTAAGAAAACCTTATGATTTGGCTTCTGATTGAGTTAATTACATTTTAATTGGAGTGTGATAGCTACATGATAAAAGAGAAACAAAAATGTGTCGTAAATGACTCAGTGTAGCTTAAAATGAGGGAGCAGGGCTCTTGTGGCATTGTGGTAGCATCCCTCCCTCACAGCCAAAAGGCCCAGGTTCAAGTTGTGTGTAAAAACATTTCTGAACAGGTTGATTAAAACTACCTAAAAGAGGGGATTTGATTTCTTCTCCTCACCTAATTGCAACAGTAAGCCTAGCTATCCTTCAGAACAGCTCTTGCTTCTACTTTTGCCAGATGGATGTTTATTAGATTAAAACTATTCTCTACCATCCCTCTGGTCAAGAGCTCTTATTTGCCATCTTTTTGCAACTATTCCCCATTCTTCAGTCTCCATCGTTCCTCTAGCCATTCACAAAGGCACCTTGCATTGATTTCAGAGATATTCCTCCTAACAAGTCATGATTGTAGTCAATTTTTCTTTTACAGATTTCAGCAGTGGCCAACCATGGAAAGACTCAAATCCTGTCATTAAAATTGTTGCAGTTTAATCATCTCTAACTCCTAATTACAGGCTGACAGAAATTATTACACTTCATGCAAGTCTTAGTCAACGTAAGCATTCTGTAATGTTAAATAGCTGATCTCTCAGGATGCTGGAGGCAACATTTCACATTCATAACCTCAATTCTGGAAAAATCATTGGAAGGCATATCTGCAAGGGATCGTGTTTAATATGAGGGAGATGGAGACCAGTTGGAGGAACTGCTCAAGCATTCTAGATAGCTTTTTCAGTTAGGGCCACTTTTTGATGGCTAGTAGAAAATTAATGATCTAACTGAGAAGGAAGATATCAGTTACACTATTCCAGAACACAATGAACGCAACATGTTTGTCAGTTACAATCACCTTCTCTTCAATGTGCTGCAATGTTTCAGGAGATTGCAATTAATGTTCATAATGTTCTGCTGACTTGAGGCAACTAAACTAAATCTGAAAATGCCTCTTTACAGATTAACTTCATGGATCTAATAGAAAGTCTCACATGATCTACCATCTTTTTTTTCACGCAGCTGCCATCAGCCCATCGTGGTCTGCCTGCTGACACTTCACTTGAACTGCATCTCATGAAAGTGTAGCATATTAACACTATCTACATTCTGCTCAAAACAGAAGCAGTTCATAGCACAAGTCAAAGATTAGAACTAGATTGAGTCATTTTTGACCTTTTAAAAGAAAGGTGATTTCAAAGTATAACTTAGATTTGTACACATTGGCAATAACAGATGGGAAATAAATAGCATTTTGACCTGGTTATGTTTGGTGAAGGACCTTGTGAGAATTCTGAATTAAAAACACAACACAAGTGGATGTTGTTGCTGTTGATCAATAGATTAAAACATTAAGCAATTAATTATAAGGATAGCTGATCAATTCCCTTGAAAAAGTTAATTATTGTTGCAACTGAAGGCCAAAAGAACTGAGTTAAAAGCCCTTTATTAACATATTTAAGAGAGAAAAAAAAAATCACACATTTTCCCTGAAGTGGCAAATATTCAAATCACAAAACCTCTAATCTTTAGTTGAAAGACAATTAAACAACTACTTGAAGATGCAACCCATGAACTGGATTTTATAACATGTATAAAGCAACACTTCAGTGGGTTTAAAAACAATAAAAATGACAAATGAGTAGATGCTTACTGATTGAGGCAATGTGTATATGAATTCTTGTCCTCTTCTATGATTGAAACAATGAGTGTTATAAGTTTGGACCAAAAGTCTAAATTTCTAATGCTTGGCCCTTGTTCCTCTGGAGGGACTTCAGCTTTTTTATTCTGTTGGATGAAAAAAAGTAGGTTACTGTTTTTGTTGGGCACAAAAAAAATCCTTTTTTTGTCCTTAGCTGATTACCAACTTGAAAATATCCACCAACCAAAAGATTTATTCTGATCTGTGTTTCATTACAGTGCTAATCTTGCCTACTTCTATCCCATTGATGATGGTTAGTTTTAAGTATCAGATTTCTTCCCCTATTCTATATCTGAAAATATGCTGCAGTGAAACCAGAATTGCCTCTTGCACTGCAATTCAAAATTATTTTCACAAATCAAATGTCATATTTTGTAAGTAGTACTGACTATTCATTGTATAATTACACTGTAATCTATAATGCTTATCAAAGAATATTTTCTCACTTGCCCATATTTCATCAGCAAATTAGAATATTTATACTTTATTAAAAGGCTCTGCAGCATGTATTTCTTAAGTGATTGAGTTTTTTTTTGCAAGTACCAAATTTTGTCATGTGACACAAGGATACGGATACCAAAACTTGCAGTTTAGAAAAACAAAATAAGTTTTACAGATCTTAGGTTTGTTAACATGATTGGAATATAAAAAGTGACAACATGCAAGTTGTACAATAATTCAATGCTCAATATTTTATTGTAAACCATTCAAAATAGATGTTAACAGTTTAGTTTACAGACTACACTTATTATAATTTTACAAAACAGATTTAACAAAAATTATTATAGACTTACAACATGCTCCGCTGTTGAAAGTTAAGATACTTATCTGCTTATTGTTAAGAAATTATCAATTTTGGAGACATATTTATCATACAAGTAAGGTTCAGAGGTTATGTCATTGTACAGGTTTAGATAGGAGTACATGCATAGATCTTTTTTTCCTGTAACAAATATAAGACTTAAGAAAGATTCATTGTATACTTCTAAGATAGTTGACAGGTGTCAGTGTGTCTGTAGAGTTTGATCTATGTTCTCAACTGGTTTAATACATTAAACCAGAAAGAAGATACTCAAAGATGCCTACTTTGTCTGTTCCAAAATGAATTAAGTACACTACCAGAAAGATGAATTAACAAGCAAGACACTCCAAGATACTGGTTTCTAAAGGGCTGTGAATTTTCTATTATTTCTAAGCAAAACTAAATTAAGTCTGTAGGTCATGTCACCACAATCTTCGAATATGGAGGCCAGCTATTGTTCATAGATGATAATTTTGTTATGTACATTTTTCCAAAATAACCCAGCATTTTAAAGAGAATGTTACAGTAAATTAGTTTTAATTTAATCCAAGTGTAGCCATTATGCTAATTCTGTCATGTTGCAAAGTATGAACAGAGTTGGAAGAATCCATTTCCTCTCTTATCAATTAGGTCCCATTACATCATAAACTGTGTGTGTCAGGAAAAGACAACAACAAATTAAACCTAAAGGTTGTGTATCAAATTACAATAAAGGGATCCCTGTTGAATTTTCAATTTTAAATAATTTCACGAAATGTCTAAGCAGGATGTGAACTTACTGGATCTGTTTGATATTCTCGACTGTACAGTTCATGGCAGTTATTGAAGATATACTCATAAGTGGAATTCAGACAAGCCTTTACACAATCTTTCACAACTTGACTTGCCCGTGGCGGGCTCTGCAGTTCCTGAACCTAAGAGAGAATGAAACATCTTGAAACATTACAAAATCATAACATGTTGTTCTGTACTTTCTTAATACTTCCAAAAGACACCAATCTCTCAATGTAACACTGTACTTATATATGAGTAACAATTTTTTTAGTTTTGTATAGGTTTCTCAGCTACATTTTACTTCATTTTAGGGAACCAATAAATGCTATCCTACAGTTGAAAAACAAATAAATCTTCAATCCATGTTTTCTATGGACTGCCCCGATGTTTGATTGTGTCGTCAAGAAATTAGGATGCACAATAGGACCTCTGAAAATGATTACACATTTGAATCAGAGATCATTTCACCCATCTTCTATTTAATATTCTCTCCCACTCAAATGTTCTTAATCTACATGGAGTCTATATACATTCGACCCCCTTAAAATATCTATTTTCTTCTTAATGTTCACCTTGGATTTTCAAAGTTTAGATACTATCTATACAATTTAAATAATTATGTATTTTTATAATACAACAGGCAAAGATGCATGTGTTATGTTCCAGTATGTCAGCATAACTTCAAAACATGTGCACAATATTATCAGTATCAAAAAGCATATGACCACTGGGTATAAAGATCTCATACTCCATTTTGCCTTGGTCCACTTAAAGCATGATGCCATCTTTAGCAGCTTTATGAATGACGTTCCCTCCACCATGAGGTCAGAAGTGGGGATACAAACTGATGGTAGCACAATATTCTACATAACTTGTGACTCCTTAGATTCTAAAGCCAGGATGTACAAATCTCACATTGTCGTTTGACATTCAATGGCACTGCCATTGTTGAATCGCCCCACTATCATTTACCAGAAACTAAACTGGACTAGCTATATAAATACTACAACAAAAAGTGGGAATTCTGCAAAAGCCAACTCTCCTCCTGACTCCCCAAAACCTGCCCGCTAGCTACAAAGCACAAGTCAGGAGAGTGATGAAATATTCCCACTTGCCGGGATTAGCGCAGCTCCAAATACACTCAAGAACCCAGACACCATCCATGTCAGAGTAACCTTCTTGATTGGCACCATATCCACAAACATTTAATTTCGACACCACCAACATTCAGTAGCTGCAGTGTGTACCAGTGCATTACATAAACTCACCAAGACTCCTTAGACACCAAAAATCACAGGGAGGAAGTTACTAGAAACTCTGGTATGCCTCCTCTCACCTTCTCAGTCTCTGCTGTACATACTATTGGTTGAAATAAAATTTAAACAAGTAGAAGGAAACAGAAAACATCAGTCACCACCTCCAAAAGGGATTGCTTCAGTAACGACTAAAAACTGAAGGTGGTGAATGGGAGGAAAACATTACCTTTTGTTAATTCCCTGTATCCTTCTGTTTTGAGTGAACTTTAATTGTAATGTACTTGAGATTCCAACCAGTTAAAACCATGAAAAGTAAAGTGCTCAGCAATTATTTCTCCCAAGATCACATCTTTCAGCCTTTACTGCACATCTATTTTCAAATTCCCAGCTGCTGACATTTTCATTCTATAAATTGTACATTTGGACTGTACCTACTGAATCCCCAGTTATTTTTAGAATTGCTCAGAGCCAGGTGCAACTTAGTACAGTATACTGCAAAGAAACAAGAAATAAACAGCAGGATCTACCCAGGATACTGCACCTCAACTGATGGAAATTGAGAAGGAGACAGTGAACATGTTATTGATTTAGATTGAATCAAGTGGGAAGGACAATTGCAAAGCACTTGCTCTTGTGTAAAGATAACCACCTATCTGTTAGGAAAAAATGCATATGTTTCTCATACAAAGTCCTTATATTAAGTTGTTAAAATGTGCTAAGGGACATATCAAGTAGGTTCACTTGGGCCTATTCGTCCACGTAAGTCCACAGTTAAAACTTCAGAGTTTTGTTGTTGCTGTGGTCCTACCTGCTTTACAAGTCCTATGGGAAGCTCTTCCTATTCATCAGACCAAAAACTCAAATACCAAGGCAGTAAGAGTGGAATCAAAGGTTAAGAATTCTGCAGCAAGTAACTCAACTCCTGGAAAGATAGCAAGGACGCCTACGTGTGGAAGCGCAGGAGATGGGGGGGAAGATACTAAACAAGTATTTTGCATCAGTGTTTTCTGTGGAGAAGGATATGGAAGATCTAGAACGTGTGGAAATAAATAGTGACATCTGAAAAATGCCCATATTACACAGAGATGGTGTTGCTGGATGTCTTAAAATGCAAAAAGGTGAATAAATCCCCAGGACCTGATCGGGTGTACCCAGAACTCTGTGGGAAACTAGGGAAGTGATTGCTAGACCCCTTGCTGAGGTATTTGCATCATCAATAGTCACAGCGAGGTGCCAGAAAACTGGAGATTGGTTAACGTGGGGCCATTACTTAAGAAAGGTGGTAAGGAAAAGTCAGGGAACTATAGACTGGTGAGCCTGGCATGGGCCGTGGACAGGTTGTTGGAAGGAATCCTGAGGGACAGGATTTAACATGTATTTGCATAGGCAAGGACTGATTAGGGATCGTCAACATGGCTTTGTGCATGGGAAATCATGTCTCACTAATTTGGAGTTTTTTTGAAGGAGTAACATAGAGGATTCATGAGGACAGAGCAGTGGAAGTGATTTATATGGACTTCAGTAAGGTGTTCGACAAGGTTCCTCATGGTAGGAAGATTAGATCACATGGAATGTAGGGAAAACGAGCCAGTTGGATTCAGAACAGGCTCAAAAGTAGTGGTGGAGAATTGCATTTCAGACTGGAGGCCTGTGACTAGTAATGTGCAACAAGGCCCGTTGCTTTTCATCATGTATACAAATGATTCAGATATGAGCATAGGTGGTATGGTTAGTAAGTTTGCAAATTTGGAGGTGTAGTGCACAGCAAAGAAAGTTACCTCAGAGTACAATGGAATCTTGATCAGATGGGCCAATGAGTGGCAGATAGACTTTAATTTAGATAAATGTGAGATGCTGCATTTTGGAAAAGCAAATCAGAGCAGGACTTATACACTTAATGGTAAAGTCCTGGGGAGTGTTGCTGAACAAAGAGACCTTGTAGTGCAGGTTCATAATTCCTTGAAAGTGGAGTCGCAGATAGATAGGATAGTGAAGAAGGCGTTTGGTATGCTTTCCTTTATTGGTCAGTGCATTGAGTTTAGGAGTTGGGAGATCATGTTGCAGCTGTACAGGACATTGGTTAGGCCACTTTTGGAATACTGTGTGTAATTCTGGTCTCCCTGCTATAGGAAGAATGTTCTGAAACTTGAAAGGGTTCAGAGAAGATTTACAAGAATGTTGCAAGGTTGGAGGTTTTGAGCTATAGAGGCTGAATAGGCTTGGGCTATTTTCGCTCGAGCTTTGGAGGCTGAGGGGTGACCTTATAGAGGTTTATAAAATCATGAGGGGCATGAATAGGGTAAATAGATGAGGTCTTTTCAACAAGATGGGAGAGTCCAAAACTAGAGGGCATAGGTTTAAGATGAGAGGGGGAAGATTTAAAAGGCACTCACACAGAATGTGGCACGTGTATGGAATGAGCTGTCAGAGGAAGTGGTGGGCTGGTGCAATTACAAAATTTAAAAAGGATCTGGGTGGGTACATTAATATGAAGGTTTAGAGGGATGTGGGCCAAATGCTGACAAATGGGATTAGATTAGGCTAGGATATCTGGTCGGCATGGGCAAGTTGGAGCGAAGGTCTGTTTCCGTGCTGTACACCCCTATGACTATATAACATCTTCCAAACTCACTACCACTATGATCTAGAAGGACAGGGGCAGCAGATAACTCATAGGGACATCACTACCTGCAAATTCCCCGCCAAGCTATTCACCAAATGGCTTTGGAAATATATCACCGTTCCTTCGGTGTTGCTGGGATAAATCTAGGAACACACTCTGGCACTGTGGGTATTTCAAGAAGACAGTTTAACACCACGTTCACAATAGCAACTAGGGTTAGACAGTGAATACTGGCCCAGCCATCAACACCCATCTATCATTCTCAAATAGAAAAAAATCATGATATCTACACTCAGTTTCTTACATTACAGGAGGACTAGCAGTATGCAGAGATCTTAGTTTAGTCACAATTCAAGAGATTTAAATCACTTCCATTTTTATGGAACAGACCACAAGTGACACAACTGAATCAATAATCTGCAAGATAATAATCTTGAAGAAATTATTTTGTCTGCCAAAGGGCAATTCCATTATTTTTCTTAGAGTTAACAGATACTCTTGCTTCCACACAATTTACATTAGGTAATTTATTTTAATGAGAGTGAGCCCATTGCCAAAAACAGCATAAATCTTCGCAGCCAACCAGAGGGATTGAAAAGACAGGAGCCAAATCATTCCTCTTCACCTGCTTGTAACAATACGTAAACAACTTTGAGCTAAAGCTTGAGCAAAAAATGTTCATTGTTAAGCTACTAAAAGTAGAACATTCAAAATATAAGCTGGCACAAAAGATTGTGAAAATTCATTTTATGCTGGACATAATTTTCACTTGAAGCTTGTTGACCTTTTGTACCATTTTGATGAAGCTTTGGCAATGGAGTACAACCTAGCAGAAAGTCTAGGTTAAAATGCCCCCACAATGTAGCTGTATTTTTTTTTGCCTTGAGCAATATTTTTCTCTGTTCCAAATTAGGGCACTAGCATAGAATTAGTTAAATAAGTACTGACTTACCTTCATTCGAAAAAAGGTTATACTTGTTAAGAGATCAACTGTAGACTTTAAATCTTGTAGCCTTTCAGGACTGCTTGCTGGAAAATTATTCTATATAAAGGAAGTATTTTATTTGTAATTGCAAACTTTATACTTAAATAAAATCCATTCGACCTTTTACAGCATTACAAAGTGCACATTCCAATTGGGCACATTCTAGGAATTCAACACTTCAGATGAGTACATACTTCAACATTCTTGTTCCACAGATGAATTCAACTAAAGCAATAATTGTTGCAATTTCATTTGCTCCACTGTTCAGATAGTTTAACTTTCAAAGTGTTTTATTTATGTTTTAAGACTAAACATACTTTTTAATCTTATCCATCCCAACTTTAGTGCAACTGTCAAGCCACATTAGCGTGGCTTCAAATCATTACGTAATTCTTCAAGTAATAAACTAGATTACCTCCGTCTATCAGATTTCACTTCATGCATTGAGGAGAGGGTATTAAAATATTTACCAATAACAGTAGAATTGTAAGGTATGATGTAAAATTGCTGTAGCACAAACTAGTTCCACAAGATAATTAATATAAATCATAGAACCCCTACAGTGTATAAAGAGGCCATTTGGCCCAACATGTCCACACCGACCCTCTGAAAAAGTACCTCACCCAGATCCATTCCCCTACCTAATGCACCTAACCGACACATCCCTGAATGCAATGGGTAATCTAGCATGGCCAATTCACCTAACCTGCACATCTTATCTGTGGGAGGAAACAGGAGCACCTGGAGGAAACCCACGCAGACACAGGGAGAATGTGCAAACTCCACACTGACAGTCACCCAAGGTTGGAATCAAACTCAGGGCCCTGGTGCTGTGAGGCAGCAGTGCTGACCACTGAGCCACCATGGCACTCTACAACTTTGGATTAATTTAACATGCTCCAATAGAGTAGATCCAGTCAAGTTACAAAAACGAAATAGTAATGCTTTGTGGAATGGAAGAAACTAGACCATGAAATAGGACTATATGGCCTTAAAATTGAACCCTATATTCTACTTTTGTCAGGTCCACAAGTGATGCTGTGCCCAATGACTCAAGGGGTTTGAAATACATTTAACTTTGTATTGTCTAAATAAGGAAGTAGATCCCCTTCAAATGAAATTGTGGAGCTTAATGCGTACTTCAGAACTTAGCACTGGTAGGAACTGTTAGATAGCTGCAATAGCAGCCTAATCAGTGATTCCTAAAGGTACTGTCAACCAAAAGATGTGTGCTTTGTTGAAATGTAAATTTATGTGCAACTGGGAAGACAGGAGCTACTCTAGGCCACTGTCACACTGGGTTGGCCTCTCTTCCTCCCACTCCGCCAAGTCTGGCCTGAGGGCTTTGAAGTGAGCATCCCAAATTGGATAGTTGCAGAATGGCATATATGTATTATTATTTGGATGTAAAAAACAGGGGTCTGCAACTGCTTCTCTATGGCACTAAATTGTTGCAACACTCCCATAAAAACACAAATGAATATGTGTGGTACTGCAAGGAAATCTGACGTGCAAAATATATCCATGATAACTCATTGAACACCTTCTACTTCAATGTCAAACTTAGTCAATATAATAGGTTAATACAGTCACAACAAAAATTTGCTCATTTCAACAGAAGCCCATTCACTCAAATGAGTATTTCAATTTGAAACACTAAACCTGACAAAGTACATCAGATTCTTTCTTTTCCTTTCTTTTACTGTAATCGGTTTGCTACTTTCTGAATCCAGTAAAATTTAAGTAACTTTCAAAAGGTTAATGTACATTGGCATATGCAGTTGTATCTTTTCTATAAAATTTTGAATTTCTATTCAGGATATTTACTCTTATTTTAATCATGACATAAGTGTGCTTAGGTGGGAATAAAACTTAGAAAGCTTTATTTTGCATCAAAACTCACCCTATACATTGATAGATCAATACGAAGAGAATTGTGCAGTTGGTCTAGAAGTTTTACAAACCTCTCTTTCTGCAAGAGATAACAGAAATATTTTATTAATGATTTCAAACAAAAGGGTAGATTTTCAAACTGCCATCTGACTACTAAACACTGTTGTGGATCAACTATGGGTTTTAAAAACTGCTCAATTTTCATTTCTATTGATTTCACTGTAAACAAAATCTGTCCCTTCGGGGAAAAACAGGCAGTCATCTCTCATTAATAATTTACATATCGAAATAATAGCATATCCTCTCAATCAAAAGAAATTATTTGGAACAGATTATTCAGAATTGATTTAGAATGAAACACTCAGTCATTCACTACACAGAAGTTATAGAAGTAAAACCCTGGGTTCATACACTTAATTGCTCCACTACTATATGACACTAATTTTTCTTTTTGTGGCTTCTCCACACGATCCATACATCCAAGACTCCACAGGGACTCTTTAATGGAATATTAGCGATTATTTTCTGCAGCAAAATCTCCTCTATTAATTTCATGGCAAAATATTTGATTTGTGGCATTTAGTGTAGAATATTTAAACTTTTCAGTGATTTTTCTATCACATGTACAAATAACTCAAAAAAAAAATTAAGGCCACCTCGTCCAGCTAAAAATATGAATAAATGGGTTGTATGGCATTGAAATGCTTTAACTTAAGGAAGGGTACTAATAATATTGCTTGGTCAAATTGAACCTGCACTAAAGTTCATACGGTTACTGAAAGTATTCAGCATGCTTAAATAATGTTTGGATCATCATCACTCTGTGTTTAGAATAGTGTACCCATTTTAATTACTCTACACAGGAGGAAATATCAGATCATCAACAAACCTCTAAAGACTATAAGCAATATTCTGATGTAATGATAGCTTTCAGGTATTCAAACTATTAACAATGAAACATTTATATCACAGTGAGGAGAGGCTGTTTACCTTTAACATCAAAGTAGCATTTGACCAAGCATGACATCAGGGAGCCCTTGCAAAACTACAGGCAATAGAAATTGGATGGAAAATCTCCACTGCTCAGAGTCAAAAAGTGCACAAAGGAAGATGGCTGTGGTTTTGAAGGACAATCATCTCAATCCCAGGATGCCACTGCAGGAGTTCCTCAAGGTAGTGTCCTCAGACTAACCAGGTTCAGCTCCTTCACCAATGACCTTTCTCCATCATACATTTAGAGGTGAGGAAGTGTAACCATCAGCAAACAATGTTCAGCACCTCACATAGTGAAGAGCAAGACCTCACTGTAGCAAGATCTGAACAACTTTGAGGCTTGAGCTTATAAGCAGCAAGTTACATTCTGATGACATATGCCAGGCAATTACCATCTCCAACAAGAGAGAATATAACAATTAGCCTCAGACATTCAATGGCATTACTACTGCTGGATTCCCCACTATCAACATCCTGGAGTTTCCATTGATCAGAGGCTGAACAGGACAAATTATACAAATATTATATGTAACAATGGAAGATTAGAAATTAGTAACTCTGTGGTAAGTAACTCACCTCCTGTTTCCCCAGTGTCGGTGCACCATCTACATGGTACAAGGCAGAAATGTGGTGGAGTATTCTCCATTTGCCTGTATGAGTGCAGTTCGAAAAGCACTCCTGGGATTGAGATGATTGTCTTTCAAAACTACAGCCGTCTTCCTTTGTGAAAGTTTTGACTCTCAGCTTGACTGGCACCCCATCCATCATCGTTAAGATACATACCCTTCGCCAACAATGCAGGGTGACAGCAGTGTACTATTTACAAGGAGGAGAAAGTGAGGTCTGCAGATGCTGGAGATCAAAGTTGAAACTTTATTGCTGGAACAGCACAGCAGGTCAGGCAGCATCCAGGGAACAGGAGATTCGACGTTTCGGGCACAGGCCCTTCTTCAGGAATGAGCAGAGAGTGTTCAGCAGGAGAAGATAAAAGGTAGGGAGGAGGGACTTGGAGGAGGGGAGTTGGAAATGTGATAGGTGGAAAGAGGTCAAGGTGAGGGTGATAGGTCGGAGTAGGGTGGAGGCGGAGAGGTCAAGAAGAAGACTGCAGGTCAGGAAGGCGGTGCCGGGCTGGAAGGATCCGGCTGAGACAAGGTGGGGGGAGGGGGGATGAAGAAACTGGTGAAGTCCAAGTTCATCCCCTGCGGTTGGAGGGTTCCCAGTCGGAAGATAAGACGCTCCTCCTCCGACCGTCGGGTTGTTGTGGTTTGGCGGTGGATGAGTCCAATGACCTGCATATCCTCGGTGGAGTGGGAGGGGGAGTTGAAATGCTGTGCCACAGGTTGGTTGGGTTGGTTCGTCCGGGTGGCCCAGAGGTGCTCCCTGAATCGCTCCTGCGATTCAGGGAGCACCTCCCCTCCCCTATCCCTCCCCTCCCCTATCAGCTTTCCGTAGAGACCACTCCCTCCGCGACTCCCTTGTCAGATCCACACCCCCCACCGACCCAACCACCACTCCCGGCACCTTCCCTTGCAACCGCAGGAGGTGCAACACTTGCGCCCACACCTCCCCCCTCACTTCTCTCCAAGGCCCCAGGGGAAACTTCCATATCCGCCACAGATTCACCTGCACCTCCACCCACATCATCTACTGCATCCGCTGCAGCCGGTGTGGCCTCCTCTATATTGGGGAGACAGGCCGCCTACTTGCGGAGCGATTCAGGGAGCACCTCTGGGCCACCCGGACGAACCAACCCAACCAACCTGTGGCACAGCATTTCAACTCCCCCTCCCACTCCACCGAGGATATGCAGGTCATTGGACTCATCCACCGCCAAACCACAACAACCCGACGGTCGGAGGAGGAGCGTCTTATCTTCCGACTGGGAACCCTCCAACCGCAGGGGATGAACTTGGACTTCACCAGTTTCTTCATCCCCCCTCCCCCCACCTTGTCTCAGCCGGATCCTTCCAGCCCGGCACCGCCTTCCTGACCTGCAGTCTTCTTCTTGACCTCTCCGCCTCCACCCTACTCCGACCTATCACCCTCACCTTGACCTCTTTCCACCTATCACATTTCCAACTCCCCTCCTCCAAGTCCCTCCTCCCTACCTTTTATCTTCTCCTGCTGAACACTCTCTGCTCATTCCTGAAGAAGGGCCTGTGCCCGAAACGTCGAATCTCCTGTTCCCTGGATGCTGCCTGACCTGCTGTGCTGTTCCAGCAATAAAGTTTCAACTATTTACAAGGATCCTCAGACAGCCCTTCAAGCACATGATCTCCACCATCTAGAAGGGCTATGGAAGTGATTGCATGGGAACATCACTATCTGCAAGTTTCCCTCCAAGCCACTCACCATCCTAATTTGAAATTAAATCACCAGATTTTCACTATCACTCTTTCAAAATCCTGGAACTCAATCCCTAACAGCACTATACACAGGTCTGCAGCTGTTCAGTAAGGCAGCTCATCACCAGCTTCTTCTCCAGAGCAACTAGGGATAGGCAATAAATGCTGACCTACCCAGTCACACACATACCCCCCCAAAGAAAGTAAAATGTTCCAAGAAATAAGAAAGTTCATTAACAGGTGTTACTTACTGACACTCTAGGAATTTTAAATAAAGATTATAAGAGATAGGATTTATAATCATCTGGAGAGGAATGTGTTGATTAGGAAAAGTCAACACGGTTTTGTGAAGGGTAGGTTGTGCTTCACAAACTTTATTGAGTTCTTTGAGATGGTGACTAAACAGTTGGATGAGCAGTTGATGTGGTGTATATGGATTTCAGTAAAGCGTTTGATAAGGTTCACCAGGGTAGGCTATTGCACAAAATAGGGAGGCATGGGATTGAGAGTGATTTAGCGGTTGATCAGAAATTGACTAGTTGTAAGAAGAGTGGTGGGTGATGGGAAATGTTCATCCTGGAGTTCAGTCACTAGTGGTGTGTTTTGGGACCACTACTGTTTGTCATTTTTATAAATGACCTGTATGAGGGTGTAGAAGGATGGGTTAGTAAATTTGTGGAAGACACAAAGGTTGGTGGAGTTGTGGACACTGTGGAAGGATGTTGCAAGTTACAGAAGGACATAGATAAGCTGCAGAGCTGGGCTAAGAGGTGGCAAATGGAGTTTAATGTGGAAAAGTATGAGGTGATTCACTTTGGAAGGAGTAACAGGAATACAGAGTACTGAGCTAATGGTAACATTCTTGGTAGTGTAGATGAGCAGAGAGATATCCGTGCCATTTACATACATCCCTGAAAGTTGCCACCTAGGTTGATAGGATTGTTAAGGCTGCATACGGTGTGTTAGCTTTTATTGATAGAGGGATTGAATTTCGTGGCCACAATGTCATGCTACAAATGCACAAATCTCTAGTGCAGCTGCACTTGGAGTATTGTGTACAGTTCTGATCACCGCATTACAGGAAGGATGTGGAAGCTTTGGAAAGGGTTCAGAGAAGACTTACTACTTGCCTGGTATGGAAGGAAGATCTTACGAGGAAAGGCTGAGGGACTGGAGGCTGTTTTTGTTAAGATTAGATTAGATTAGATTAGATTACTTACAGTGTGGAAACAGGCCCTTCGGCCCAACAAGTCCACACTGCCCCGCCGAAGCGCAACCCACCCATACCCCTACATTTACCCCCTACCTAACACTACGGGCAATTTAGCATGGCCAATTCACCTGATCTGCACATCTTTGGACTGTGGGAGGAAACCGGAGCACCCGGAGGAAACCCACGCAGACACGGGGAGAACGTGCAAACTCCACACAGTCAGTCAGTCGCCTGAGGTGGGAATTGAACCCGGATCTCTGGTGCTGTGAGGCAGCAGTGCTAACCACTGTGCCACCGTGCCGCCCAAAAGAGAAGAATATTGAAAGGTAACTTAATTGAGACATATAAAATAATCAGAGGGTTTGATAGTGTGGACAGTGAGAGCCTTTTTCCACGATGGTGATGGCTAACACAAGGGGACATAGCTTTAAATTGAGGGGTGATAGATATAGGACAGATGTCAATGGTAGTTTCTTTACTCAGAGCATCGTAGGGCCGTGGAACGCACTGCCTGCAACAGTAGTAGACTCACCAACTTTAAGGGCATTTAAATGGTTACTGGATAAACATATGGATGAAAATGGAATAGTGTAGGAAAGATAGGCTTCAGATTGGTTCCAATAATTGGTGCAACATCAAGGGCCAAAGAGCCTGTACTGTGATGTAATGCTCTATGCTCTATTAATCACCTTCTAATACGTCAGCATGGACTAGCAGCAGGCCACAATATACTAGAATAGTCACAACTGGACAACCACCTTTCTAAAATAAACTGTGATAACAATGGCATGGTAACATGACTCAATGTTCCCCTACACAAGGGTCAATCTTGACTTGGAGCATTCTGCTATTTTATCCCAACACATCTCCTGAACCAAAGCTTGAGAAGCTGACAAAGTTGGTGTGTGGAGAATGCAATCATTAAACTACTTACCTGGGGGTTACATCTAAGTGTATCATTTAATAACATATTTATTCATTAAAGTAACTTATGAACAAAGGCATTTAAACAGTAATTAACAGTTACCCAGGACAGACATGTCCCTGTGCCATGATACAACCATGATCAATGGGAAAACCATTCTTAGCCCAGGTATATACAGTTAATGGAAAGTGCCCTATTTTGTCACATTTATTCAATCAAAAAGAGTCAATAGTCACTTATTTTATGAATAATCAAGATGCACTTTTGCTGTGAATTTTAATTTTATGCTTCCTGCCAGTTACATGATAACAAAGTGAAATATGTTTATGAAGCCATCTGGAAAGTCAATTTTCAAAGGCAGCCTTATTATGTGGCTGAGGTTTACATAACGCAAACAGCTTCTGCGATACTCAGAAAGACAAATAGGGTATCACAAACCATGCAGTGCACAATTTCTAAAGAGCAGAATGAAAATCTGAGTGCACATGGTGATGTATTTCAGTTCAGTCACCATGCTACAGAAATCTTCCCCACTACAAATGAGGATGAGATTAGTCACTTGGGTGATGTCATATAAACCAGTCAGTGCCCAAAAGGGTTAACTGACATTGTGCAAAAAACTCTGCAAATCAAGAAATGTAAAAAAACTGCTCAAGGGAAAAGCTTACTAGTTTTAGATATCTCAGTGTTCTGTGTAGTATTTTGTGCGCAAGTTAAACCTGATGTCTCACAAGGCACTATCAAGTATTTTTAGCTATTAAATAGCATGTAAGAAAAAAATACATTTTGTTTATCTAGACAGAGCTGATCTCCCACAGAAGCTTTTGTATGAGCATCCTTCCCCATTTTATACAGCAGTATGTAAATAGTCCAACTCAGAAAGGGACTATACTGGACCTGGTGTTAGAAAATGAGCCAGGCCAGGTGGTTGAATTTTCAGTAGAAGAATACTTTGGGAATAGTGATCACAATTCCATAAGTTTTAGGTTACTTGTGGACAAAGACGAGAGTGGTCCTAAAGGAAGAGTGCTAAATTGGGGGAAGGCCAACTATACCAAAATTCAGCAGGAACTGGGGAGTTTGGATTGGGAGCAGCTGTTTGAGGGTAAATCCTCGTTTGATAATCAGGAAGCTTTTATAAAGAAGTTGATTAGAGTGCAGGACAGACATGTCCCCTTGAAAATAAGGGATAAAAATGGCAAGATTAGGGAACCATGGATGACAGGTGAAATTGTGAGACTAGCTAAGAGGAAAAAAGAAGCATCCATAAGGTCTAGGTGACTGAAAACAGATGAAGTTTTGGAAGAATATCAGGAAAGTAGGACCAATCTGAAATGAGGAATTAAGAGGGCTAAAGGGGGTCATGAAATACTTTTAACAAACAGGGTTAAGGAAAAGCCCAAAGCCCTTTATTCGTATATAAGGAGCAAGAGGGTAACTAGAGAAAGGGTTGGCCCACTCAAGGACAAAGGAGGAAAGATATGCGGGGAGTGAGGGAAAATAGTTGAGATTCTTAATGAGTACTTCGCATTGGTATTCACAGAGGAGAGGAACATGGCGAATGTTGAGGTTAGGGATAGATGTTTGATTACTCTAGGTCAAGTTGGCATAGGAGGGAGGAAGTGTTGGACATTCTAAAAGGCATTAAGGTAGACAAGTCCCCAGGTCCAGATGGGATCTATTTCAGGTTGCTGAGGGAAGCAAGAGAGAAAATAGCTTTGGCCTTAACAGATTTCTTTGCAGCATCCTTGCACATGGGTGAGAATTTTTAATGTTGCCTCCTTGTTTAAGAAAGGTAGCAAGGATAATCCAGGTAATTATAGACTGGTGAGCCTAACTTCAGTGATCGGCAAGCTGCTGGAGAAGATACTGAGGGATAAGATCTATTTACATTTTGAAGAAAACAGGTTTAGCTGTGATAGGCAGCATGGTTTTATCCAGGGAAGAGCATGACTTATCAACTTAAGAGAATTCTTTAAGGAAGTGACAAAGTTGATTGATGAAGGAAGGGCTGTAGATATCATATACATGGACTTCAGTAAAGCATTTGATAAAGTCCGCATGGCAGGCTGATGGAGAAAGTGAAGTCGCATTGGGTCTAGGGTGTACTAGCTAGATGGATAGAGAACTGGCTGGGCAACAAGAGACAGAGAGTAGTCGTGAAAGGAGTTTCTCAAAATGGAGAACTGGGACCACTGTTGTTTGTGATATACAACAATGAGCTAGAGGAAGGTATAGGTGATCTGATGAGCAAGTTTGCAGATGACACTAAGATTGGTGGAGTAGCAAATAATGAAGGGCATTGTGAGAGAATGCAGTAGAATATAGATAGATTGGAGCGTTGGGCAGAGAAATGGCAGATGGAGTTCAATCCGGGCAATGTGGGGTGATGAATTTTGGAAGATCCAATTCTACAGCGAACTATATAATAAATGGAAAAGTCCTTGGTAAAATTGACGCACAGAGAGATCTGAGTGTTCAGATTCATTGTACCCTGAAAGTGGCAATGCAGGTCAATAGAGTGGTCAAGAAGGCATATGGCATGCTTTCCTTCATTGGACTGGGTAATTGAGTACAAGGATTGGCAGGTCATGTTACACTTGAATAGGACTTTGGTTCAGCTACATTTGGAATACTGCATGCAGTTCTGGTCACCATAGGACCAGAAGGATGTGGATGCTTTGGAGATGGTGCAGAGGAGGTTCACCAGGATGTTGCCTGATATGGAGGGCTGAAAAATGTGTTGCTGGAAAAGCGCAGCAGGTCAGGCAGCATCCAAGGAGCAGGAGAATCGACGTTTCGGGCATAAGCCTTTCTTCATGATATTGAGGGCACTAGCTATGGAGAGAGGTTGAGTTGATTAGGATCATTTTCATTAGAAAAATAGAGGTTGAAGGGGGACCTGATTGAGGTCTACAAGATCATGAGAGGTATTGACTGGGTGGATAGCAAGAAGCTTTTTCCCAGAGTGAGGAATTCAATTACTAGGGGTCACAAGTTCAAAGTGAGAGGGGAAAGGTTTAAGGGAAATATGCTTGGAAAGTTCTTTACAGAGGGTGGTGAGTACCTGGAATGTGTTGCCAGTGGAGGTGATAGAGGCTGGCAGGATAGCACAATTTAAAATGTATCTTGACAAATACATGAATGGGCAGGGAGCAGAGGGATACAGATCCTTGCAAAATAGGCAACAGGTTTAGATAGAGGATCTGGATCGGCGCAGGCTTGGAGGGCTCAAGGGCATGTTCCTGTGCTGTAATTTTCTTTGTTCTTTCTTTATTTTTTGGGCTAATGCCAAGGATGAGGATTGGAGGCAGTGAATCTAAGGCATCATTCTAGATGTTTCCTGTGAATGACCACAATATTAAACATGGTCCAATATCTTCCGATATCACAAAATATTTTAAAAGGCAACTCTTTATTAGCACTTCCAGTATGCCAGCAATGTACAGAGGATTAAGTCTGTGGTAGAATGAAAACTATACAAAAATGTAGAAATGGAGTGCTTGCAAATTTTTCAAGACATATTGCTTGCCTTAAACTAAATGCTAATAGTGGTGTATTTTGCCTTATGTGTGGACTATTGATTAAAAAAAACAACAACCTTGGAATTCAAAATATCAAAATCATGCGTATTTACATCCGATTTTCTCATTATCGAGTTTCCATGCTGTACGTCATTACAACTCTGACATTATGGTGCACAAAATTTGTTAAAAATATTGAGACTCAAATCACAAAGTAACAAAGAAAGATTGATCATAAACTATTGAATTTGGTGCTTAAAATAGTAAATTTATATTTATTAAGGTGGTATGAAATTTGTAAAATATTCATTTTAACAAATTTAGTCTAAAGAATGTCTTATAAATTATTACTGCAATATATAGAATGATAAATGTGTATTTCAGTGACTGTATAAATTCAGATAAAATGGGTTGCAAATAAGCTATGAATTTTTTATTAACCTTTCTTAACACCGATCTTTAGACAGCATATCAATTTAAAGAGTAATCTGTGAGAGGAAGGGAAAATCAAATCTATAAAACCTAACAGCTAATTGGTAATTTTTCTGGGAACTGATTTGCAAAATGACTAAGAATACAAATAACAAGTTACAACATGGATGTGGCAGTGGGGGTTCTGAAAATAGCTGTAAGATTTTATCGACTGATTGGCACTTAGCGCTAACTTTGGAAGAGATGAAACGAGAGTGAGTGTGGGATGAGCTGAATTGCTCTTTCAGAGGCAACATTGACTTGCTGGGCTGATGGACTCCTGCTATGCTGTACTAAGCTATATTTTGATAATAATGCATTGTTTTCTCTGAATCAGAGCTTTCAGAACAGAGATGTTATGGCAAATATTGCCATGCCCACAGATTTACACTAAGGAACACAGAGGCACTTGGACAGCATCCTTTGCCAAAATGCCCATTGGCCCTTTTGCATATAGTACTGCTGATGTTAACATTCAACACTTGGATCTGGAGTTTGCTCAATCAGCACAATTAATAAAGTTAAACCTGAAAGTGCACTCAATGTTACATCCAATCTGCCATATCAAGTTACTCCCAAATAATCTCCCAACCTCATTTGAGCATGCCCAAATTTAAAACTGGTCAAAGTCCATAGAGGCAAATTGGGGCCCAAGGAAAGCAGTGCATCTGCACCAAATATTTCTTCTTTAAGGGTAAAAATTATCTCAACTAATTTTACTATCTTTCATGTCTATGTAGCATAGCATGTACAGCATCTGTAATCAGGGAAGTTTGCCAAAGTTTAATGTTACTTCAGCCATTTTAAAAAATGCTTTAAATTAAATAGGAAATAGAGCTCAGGTCTCACTGAGATGAATGAGAAACAAAACTAATAAAATCTAATAAAACGTAAGAAGAAAAACTAATTCCTACTGCACCAAACAATCTGGTTGTGTATAACCAACATGGAGTACACATTAAATCTGACAGAAGGGTTGATAGATAACCTTATAAGATCAAGGAGATTTGGGCACACTGTATTTATGCATTCAACGTGCTTATGTCAAAGCTTCTGCAATCACTTAAACCACAATTAGACTATTCCCAAATTACATGATCTCTGGGCTCAAACAAACTCGAGGCAATAGCACACAGGTAAAGGAGCACAATGTGTTCTGTCTTATATTCTTGTATGGCTTGATCTCATGACTAGAAATGAATAAATTATTAACAATACACAACAACAAGCTATATTATGCTATACTTCAAAATGATGAACATAATTATCAATATGCTTTAAAAATTACTTCCAACGTACAGCAGAATTGTGGGTTTACATTAATATGTTTTTAATTTCTAGCCTATACATAGAAACAGGATAAAGGCTCCTATCAGATATAATTTCTTGATGAGCAAGTTCTGAAATCTTTTCTACCATTCTAACAATGTAAGTTGCAAATTGCCTATGGAGGTTTGATTAAAATTTCCTAACATTTATAGCAAGAAAAGAAAACTTGCACAAATCTAATACCAATCTTGCTGCCCAAAATCATATTTTGAGTATGTTAATAAAATTAGAAGTGAATTTCCTCAACTGTTACAGAACTTCTTAGAATATTTTATAAATACAGAAAATCAATGTGAAATATTTACTGCCGTTATTAATACATACCCCAAAATTGGAGGCTGAAAAACGATCAGAGGCAGATACATTGGTAGAGGCAGTGGTATGTGCATAGTAAGCATTGATATTTGCCAACAGAGTACTCATTACAGCTGGTACTCCAGGGCACATGTACTTTGAAGACAGGCAGGCAAAATGCCTACAGAAGTATAATAAAAATACAATAGTTAGAGGCAAGAAAACATTTTTCTAAATTTTAATTTGTCTTTAAATACATAATATCCATTGAAGAGAAAAGCAATTCCAATAGGAATTTTAATTTTTAACAGCTGAACTGTTAAAAGCTTGAATGTTACCAATTTCAACTGGGTCCGTGACAAGTGGAACAGGTTGCCAACACCAACAAGACATGTGTTTAAAAAATAGCTGAGGGAGAAAAAAATCCAAGGGTATCTTGCTCAAAGCTTTTTCTGCAAAACAGTCAATGCGTTCAACACATGCACAGTGGTGAACAACTAATAGAAAATCTTTAAGAGAAGAAAAACCTGATAGGAACAGAAATAAGGAACTGGATCTTCCAAGGAGCCATAATCATCACTGGATTACTGCTCTATTTGAACTTCCCTCAGCTGAACACCTCATCTTTCTTGTTGGGTCTTCAGATACTGGCTTTATGAGAAATGCAGCAGCATACCTTGGAAAGCTCTGTCAAAGCAGGGTAAGAGAGGGCACAGTCAAGATTAGAGTGGTGCTAGAAAAGCACAGCACGTCAGGCAGCATCAGAGGAGCAGGAATGATTCCTGATGAAGGGCACCTGCCCAAAACATCAATTTTCTGCTCCTCAGATGCTGTCTGACCTGCTGTGCTGTTCCAGCACCACTCTAATCTTGACTCTGATCTCCAGCATCTGCAGTCCTCACTTTCACCTAAGACAGAGCACAGGTCTTTTTAACAGCACCAGCAGGTATTAGTTTTGTTTAAAGGCTCAGTTTGAACATTAGAAAATGGACGAGTGGAAGAATACTGAAGAATGGGTGATTGATTGAATGAACGAATGAGTAAGGTGGATAGGGTGAGTAAGGTGGATAGGGTGGGTAAAGTGGGAACTGGTTAAGTTGGAGGTGTGTATGGTGGTAGATGGATTTGGGAGAATATGGATAGTTAGGGAAGAGTTAGAGAGGTAGTCAAATGATCGATTGGGGTATCAGTTCTTGAATTAATCAAGACTTCTCTAACAGTTCCTGAGTAATTACTTGGGTATGTACGTTTGAACTATCTGAAGCCTGCAAAGTTAGCTGAGAGTTGCAGATCATAGTATGAGTACTTCCACACAGATTCCCAATGTGCATCTCTAGTCATACAACCAATCTCTGTGACAGGTGAGAGACAAAGATCTGGGCCATTAGTGAATGTTAATTGGAGTTGTCAAACTATGCAATGGTGTCTTACTAGAGATTGGGAACCAGAAGTCATGAAGGTAGGAAACAGAGGGGATGGTAGAGGGTTCTTTTTCATCCTGGAGGCCTGTGACCAGCAGTGTGTAGCAAGGATCAATGGGATCCACTGACTTTTGTCATTTATGTAAATGATTTGGATATGAATACAAGAGGTACGATTTGTAAGTTTGCAGATGACACCAAAATTGTTGCATCATGGTAAGGTAAGTAAGGGCAGGACTTATACATTTGATGGTAGGGATCTGGCAAGTGTTGCCAAATAAAGAGGCCTGGGGTGCAGGTACATAGCTCCTTGAAAGTAGACTTACTAGTAGACAAGGTGGTCAAGGTGGCATTTGGCATGCTTACCTTTGTTGGTCAGTGCACTGAGTATAGGAGTTGGGGAATCATGTTGTGGCTGTACAGGACATTAGTGAGGCCACTTTTAGAATACTCCATTCAATTCTGGTCTCCCTGCTATAGGATAGATGCTGTTAAACTTGAAAGGGTTCAGAAAAGATTTAAAGATGTTATCAGGATTGGAGGGCTTGAGCTAAAAGGAGACGCTAAATAGGTTTCTTTTTCTTGGACCGTCGGAGGCTTAGGGGTGACCTTATAGAGGTTTAGAAAATCATGAGGGGCATTGATAGGCGAAAAGCCAAGTTTTTTTCCCAGGGCAGCAAAGTCCAAAACTAGAGGGCATATGTTTAAATTGAGAGGGAAAAGATTTAAAAAGGGACCTGAGGGGTAACTTTTTCCACAGAAGGTGGTGCACATATAGAATGAGGTGCCAGAGGAAGTGGCAGATGCAGATACAATTACAGCATTTCAAAGGCTTCTGGATGGGTATATGAATAGGATGAGTTTCGAGGGATATGGGACAAATGCTGCCAAATGGAACTAGATCAGTTTAGGATATCTGGTCAGCATGGATGAGGTGGACCGAGGGATCTGTTTCCATGCTTTATAACTTCATGACTCTAAGTCAACTCTTTGAGAACTCAAATAAAATGTTTTCATTGGCTATATTCTTTAACTCTGCACAGCTGAAATTCTTACTGCAAACAAACATCTCCTTAACAATCTCACTGTGCATATTACACTAGATGCCATATGCATGACACTACTGACATGAGAAGTTCTAGTCAAAGTATAATGTATTTCGTGAGAATCAAGACAATATACAAATGTTTGTGAATATGTTAACATATTTTACAATCCTACAATAGGGCATCACTGCAACATCTTTGATCACATTGATGAATGAAACATTAACAGTGCATACTGATTGCCAGTGTTAAACAGATCATTTCACCCTTTCTTTCAAAAAGTATCCACTGAACACTTGCGTAAACTTACGTCATAGCCTGATAAATGGATTCTATGCCAAATCGCATTGCAAACTCATCCACTATTTCTTGGGCAGTTTCATCAAAATAAACCTTCCAGGCATCATCTCCTTTTGCATCTGGAATCTTCACCACTCCATTATTTTGTATATCGGTCAGGTAATGAAATTGATTCTGTAAGTATCAGAATACAAAAATCAATAATTCTAGTCAGTAAATCATAGCTAACACTGCGTATACAAAATGTAAAGCTGATTGACACTTTTAATTAAGGCATTATGTGAATATTATTCATCATCACTGGAATTATGTATTAAATATGCATATATGACTCATAGGACAATGTATTTGTGGAAGAGATGAAAATGAGTTGCGTTATTCATTCCAATTTGTGAAATCATCTGCAGTCTACAAATGGAAGTTACAGTAATCAACCTCAAGTAAATCTGGTTCTGAACATTGGCACAAATGAGTGTGATACCAGCTGCACACTCCAGTTTTTAAAGAAATCAAGATTGCTAGTAAGATCAAAAGCAAACTTTACCTAGAAAGAGAGGTCAAATTCTCCAGGAAAATTCTCCAAGCTTCATCAACAGTGAAATCAGAAAAATTTTAAGAATTACACTTCACCAAGAACAAATAAACATAATCAAGAAATGCAGCTGTTGCTAAATAGTCTGAACAAACCAAGTCATTTTTAAATTAACTGAATCTAGAGACTAGGCTACTAATTTTGAATTGCTTCTCAAGTAGCACATTTTCTTTTACCATAAAAGGCGTGGCATTTATGGTTAATTCTAAAAGTAAATGTTGATAACTGAAGAAGGCGTTGATATCCATGATATTCCATATACATCACACCACTCTAAAAGCATTGAATTAGCTAATGGGAAAACCCCATTTGTAACTGCACACACCCCAAAATTTGCGACAGAACCTTCCAAGAAAGGAACCTACATATCATTATGAGAGACTCTAAAATCTGGCACCGGTGACTTACAGAAAATATACTCTTAATATTCAAGCAATTTTTTTCAGTAGGATATATCAAAAAATGTCACTGGGTATTTATTTGTTGATAATTTTAACATTGGATTTTTCTTCTATTCTTGACAAATGCAATATCTCCAATCTCTCAAGTCAAGAATAGATGCCATATTAAAGAACACAAAGAAACCCATGTCGCAACTCATGGGTGATGTATTACCTCATGTAGACATGTGTACTGAACATGATAGGGTGCTACTTTCTCTTCTCCTTTTATCTCCACACTAATATGTAGCCGGATGGCACCAGACACTGCAGATTTATCAGTACGCTTATCTAGATGTGGAAATTATCAACATAGTACAGAAAAATAAGTATCACAAGCATAATCACAGCCAAGGACTGAACCCAATTCATCAAGCTTTTATTGAAAAATGGAACAGGTTTGTGCTGGAGTATGTAATTTTGAGATATGCAGCTACAACTAGACCTCCAGAATTTATAATTTTATAATAAGCATCATAGGAATAATATTGGCAAAATATATCCATCTGTATATACAACACCTAAATTATGATATCCATCACTGGAAAACTATACAAGCTCAAGATCGGCTATGAACATTTTGGATGGTGATGGGCTGCATGGCCTACTTTTGCTCCCATTTCCTATTCTTGTGCACAAGAAAACTTCTCATTTTGTTAAATGATCTTATTATGTCTTTGTACAATATATAGATGTATATTTTGCTTTATTTTGGTATTTTGAATTAAATGTTTATTATTAGAAGTAAGTTATCTAAATAATTGAAGAAAAACGCATGGACACTTCTGGTAGTTTTGGAAAAAAAGTGAGTAAAGTTTTAAAAATGGTGCGTGAAGTCCTTATTATTTTCATTTGATTTTACTTCATTTCTGACTTGGGTAATTGTTTTTATTCACATTTATATTTTAAAAGCAATTGAACATTTTGATTAGACAGTGATATTTTAGCACATTTCTACAGAAGGATTTGTGTGAATGTATACAAAATATGTAGAGAAGCTCCCTGCATCTAATGATATATTTAACATAGAAAGCACATGCTTAGAGTATCCATGCTAGTTTTTCCAGAAATAGGTCACCAGCCCAACACCAAGGGCTTTAATCTGAGAGGCTCCATTCCACATCAATCATAGCTATTCAAAAGATTCTTTTCCTGGTACCATATGCTAAAGTGAATTGGAAGGATTTGCAGATTAATAATGAACTTGTTTGATCATGATATGAATTCATCTTCCAAGGTTGTCAAGCCTTAGGGCTTGAACTTTAAGGTAGGCTAGGGGACAGATTGTTCAAACCCCAGAAGGAAATTTAGGCAGTTAGAAGTGGATTCATTTCTTGCAAACCCATCACCAGCCATAACCCATGAGGATGGATTTAGTTAGTTAATAGCAAGACATCCAGTCTCATTTGGCAGGATGTGAGCTCAATAGCAGACAGTGACAGGCTTGCATGAAGATGTCTGAGGAAGATTATTGTTGACCTGATAAATTAATTACTGGAGCTTTACGGTGAGATCCTGGAACCCAGAGAGGGGCGAGAAGGGAATTGGGCCCATGATTGATAGGATAGGCAGCACAGAGGGAAGAAAATATGGCAGCTTGGGAGAGTTTCCCCTGATTGGCACAAAGACCCTCCTGAATAAAGATGCCCAGCCCTCCATCCCTCCATTTTCTCTCACCTTTGTTCATGTAGCCTTTCTGCCTACTCCAGGTTGACTGCCACGCCAGACATGTTTTGGAATGGGTAGTGTATTATTCAAGGCAATAGGGTTAGTAACAATTGTAAGCAATCTTTATCTGTTTAAATTTGGCATGCAGCCAGTCAATGTCCATCCACCTAGCAAATGGTGAAAGTATGCTCAGGGGTGGGTGGTGAGGAAGTGGGCTAACCACCCAATTTATTTTACATGACCTCCCACCGACAAAGGTTGTTATCACCTGCACCTTAACACTGCAGAAGTTGATTTACCAATTTGACCAACTAGCCGCATACAAGCACCTGCTTCCTTATAGCAAAGAAAATGTTACACCCTTTAGTATGTACAGCAAACAACTTAAAATAGCATTGGAGGAAAAAAATCCGCATGGTCTTCCAGCTGGTTTTTAAAATTGGAGAGAAAGAAAAAAAAATCAATCTCATTCATTGATTATAATATAACTAAGTAGGGGATGTGGAGCTCATTGCATAATAGCAAACACGTTTATTTTCTGAACAAGTTTATTCATCTTTTTGATCCCAAATATGAAGATCTGTATACAACTCTATTTAGCATAAAATCCTTGCCACTTAAACTGACATGATAAAACTAGTTTAGCATTCTGATCTTCGCTAAAATGCAAACGAAGCAGAGGGTTATCTATGTTTTAATATACAAAAGACATCAGCCTAACAAAATCCTTTGGTCCAACTCATCCCTGCCAACCAGATATACTCAACTGATCTAGTCCCAATTGCCAGGATTTGGCCCTTATCCCTCTGAGCCCTTCCTATTCATATACTCATCCAGATACCTTTTGAATGTTGTATTTGTACCAGCCTCTACCACTTCCTCTGGCAGCTCATTCCATACATGCACCACCCTCTGCATGAAACAAATGCCTCTCAGGTCCCTTTTAAATCTTTCCCCTCATACTTTAAGAACTATGACCTCTAGTTTTGGACTCCCCTACCCTGTACAGCCACAACATGACAAATCTCTATAAGGTCACTCCTCAGCCTCCAAGGGAAAAAAGTCTCAGTCTACTCAACCTCTCTCAAGAGCTCAAACCCTCCAATCCTGACAACATCCTTGTAATTCTTTTCTGAACCATTTCAAGTTTAACAACATCTTTGTTATAGTGGGAGGCCATAATTGAATGCAGTATTCTAAAAGTGGCCTCACTAATGTGCTGTACAGCTACAACATGCTGTCCCAACTCCTATACTCAATGCACTGACCAATGAAGGTAAGTGTGCCAAATGCCACCTTCACCACCCTATCTACCTGTGACTCCACTTTCAAGGAACCTGCACCCTAGGTCTCTGTTTGACAACACTTGCCAAAGCCCTACCATTAAGTGTACAAGTCCTGCCCTTACTTGCCTTACCAAAATGCAACACCTCACATTTATCTAAATTGAATTCCATCTGCTACTCCTCGGTCCATTGGTCCATCTGATCAAGGTTCCATTATACTTGGAGATAACCTTTTTCACTTTGGTGTCATCTGCAACCTTACTAACCACACCTCCTATATTCACATCCAAATTATTTACATAAATTACGAAAAGCAGTGGACCCAGCCCTGATCCTTGTGACACACTGCTGGTCACAGGCCTCCAGAACAAAAAAGCACCCTCTATCACCACCCTCTGCCTCCTACCCTTCAAGCTAATTTTGTATCCAATTGGCTAGTTCTGCCTGGATTACTTTGCTAACTACTTCTCACATGTGGAACACCTTGCTGAAGTCCACAGAGACAATGTCTACCATTCAGCCTTCATCAATCTTTTCCATCACTTCTTCAAAAAACTCAGTCAAGTTCATGAGACATGATTTCCCACACACAAAACCATGTTGACAATCCTTAATCAGTTCTTGCCTTTCCAAATGCATGTAAATCCTGTCCCTCAGAATCCCCTCCAACAACTTACCTACCACTGACATCAGGCTCACCAATCTACAGTTCCCTGGCTTTTCCTTACCATCTTTCTTAAGTAATGGCACCACATTAGCCAACCTCCAGTCTTTTAGCATCTCACCTGTGGCTATTGGCGATACAAATATCTCAGCGAGGGGCTTAGCGAACTCTTCCCTAGTTTACCACAAAGTTCTGCAATACATCTGATCAAATCCCAGGAATTTATCCACCTTTATGCATTTTAAGACATCCAGCGCCATCTTCTCTGTAATATTGACACTTTTCAAGTTCTCCAGCTTCCATACCTTTCTCCAAAGTAAATACTGACGCAAAATACTTGTTTAGTACTCACCCATCTCCTATGGTTCCACACATAGACAGCCTTGTTGATCTTTAAAGGGCCCTATTCTCTTCCTAATTACTCTTTTGTCCTTAATGTATTTGTAGAATATATTTGGATTCTCCTTAATCCTATTTGCCAATGATATCTCATGTCTCCTTTTTGCCCTCCTGATTTCCCTCTTAAATATTGCCTCTTATACTCCTCTAGGGATTCACTCAATCCCAACTGTCTATATCTGACAAACACCTCCTTCTTTTTCTTGACCAAGGCCTCAATTTCTCTACTCATCTAGCTTTCCTTACCAGCCTGGCCATTCGCACAAACAGGAATACATTGTCTCTGAACCCGCATTCTCTCATTTTCAAAAGGGCTTCCATTTTCTACCTGCCCCTTTACATGCGAATAGCATGTACCAATCAATTTTTGAAACTTCTTGCCGAGTACTGTTAAAATTGGTCTTACTCCAATTTAGAACTTCAACTTTTAGATCCGATCTATCCTTTTCCATAACCATTTTAAAACTAAGAGAATTATACTCGCTTACACCACAGTGCTCCCCGCTTACACTTCAGTCACTTGCCCTGCCTTATTTCCCAAGAGAAAGTCAAGTTTTGCTCCTTCCCTAGTGGGTACATCCACACACTGAATCAGAAAATTTTCTTGTAACATGTAAGTCTCTCTTCATCCAGCCTGAACACTATAACAGATCCAATCTGTTTCAAATATTATAATGCCCGACTATACATACAGATATCAGAGATCTCTCTACATAATTGCTTCTCAATTTCCTGCTGACTATTGAGAGGCCTATAATACAATCCCAATAAGGTGATCGTCCCTTTCCTATTTCTCAGTCCCACCCATATAACTTCACTGGACATTTTCCCAGGAATATCCTCCCTCAGGATAGCCGCAATGTTATCCTTTACCAAAAATCCTACCTCCCCTCCTCTCTTGCCCACCTTTCTATCCTTCCCATAGCATTCATTCCCTAGAACATTTGGCTGCCAGTTCTGCCCCTCCCTGAACCACATCTCTGTAATAGCTATGATATCCCATGTTCTCAAACATACCTTGAGTTGATTTGCCTTACTCCCGAGGCCTTTTGCATTGAAATAAATACAATTTAATTTGTCAAACATACCTCGCTTTCTGCCTTGCTCTTGCCTGCCTTGACTATTTAGATAGATTCCCTACAGCGTGGAAGCAGGCCCTTCGGCCCAACCAGTCCACACCGACCCTCCAAAGAGTAACCCACACAGACCCATTTCCCTCTGACTAATGCACCTAACACTATGGGCTATTTAGCATGGCCAATTCCTCTGGCCTGCACATCTTTGGACTGTGTGAGGAAACCAGACCCATGCAGACACAGGGAGAATGTGCAAACTCCACACTGACAGTCAGCCAAGGCTAGAATCAACTCTGGGACCCTGGTGCTGTGATGCAGCAGTGCTAACCACTGAGCCACTGTGCCGTAAGTTAAAGCAAATTAAATAGTCAAGGCAGGCAAGAGCAAGGCAGAGAGTGAGGTAAGACTGATAAATTAAACTGTACTCCTCTGCAGTACCAGCCTCAGACTTCTCTTTTCTCACTATATCTTGGGGTTCCAGCTATTTACTAGTTTAAAGCCTCCTATTTAGCACTAGCAAATCTCCTCAGTAGGATACTGGTACCCTTACAATTCAGGTAATTTATTGTAGCTTTATGCTTTGGCCTGTATTCCTCTGGAAATACACTTTCCCGTTTCTATATGGGAAGCATGAGGCACATTAGAACTTAAGTAATTTTGAGTAAAAGTAACTCAGGTGCTGTGCTAAAATCAACAAAAAACACTGCAAATTTCAATGGTATCAGGTTACCTTCCAGAGTTTTTAGACCGCATTCATGGGATTTTACTGTCATTGGCAAAGCTAGTAATTTAATGCTCATCCCCAGCTGTACTTGAGAAGATGATGGTGAGCTATCTTCTTGAACTACTGCAAGTCATGTGATGCAAGTATACTCTCAGTGCTGCTAGGAAAAGTAAAATCTTTTGGTGTTAGAATAACATTTAAAGAAACTGCAGACAGATGAAGTACTGTTAAAAAAAATCTATCATTTGTCCGAGTACTGCTCCAGTTTCCTCTTTTCAGATAAAAGAATGTGTTCTCTCAAATGTTGACAGTAGTAGTAGCAGCAGAGAGAAAAAAAATGGAAGATGGAAGAGGTAAATTATTCAAGAGAAACTAGGTTAATACATTTTTTGCTTCTCTTAGGCTGACTCCTTTTCACATATCAGCTTTGTAATTTTAAGAAAGCTATCACAGCAAAAATATTTTTACCAGTGACCTTGTAAATTATTTCCAATGTTACTAACTGGTTTCATCATTAATATATGTTTGTATTAATGCTGTGACAGATTAGTACTTTAGTACTTCCCACACTGTGAACAAGGAAGTATCGTCCTAAAGGAACATGTGCCAAAGAATAAGGATACAAAATGCTGAGTTTCAGCTATAACAAATCCTTCAATTTTACTGATCTTTTATTGTTTTTGGTTGCCAAACAAAATAACTGCACAAAGGCCAGTATTCTGTCACCAAACCATCCTTTATTTACACGTGCATCTTACGTGACATCCAGCTAGCTTAGAGCCACCTCCTAGAGTGAACAGAACCCCTGATACTCCTGTTTATATCTGTTAGCCAGGATTCCATGATTGGGAATTTTCCCCGATTTTCCCCAGGGCAGGATTGACTGGTATGAGGAATCATAGTTTGAAGATATTAGGAGGGAGTTATAAAGGAGACGTCAGCGGTAGGTTCTTTATGCAGAGAGTTTGTGAATGCATGGAATGCGTTGCCAGCTGTGGTGGTGGAAGCAAAGTCATTAGGGACATTTAAGCGACTGCTGGACATGCACATGGATAGCAGTGAGTTGAGGGGTGCGTAGGTTAAGTTATTATATTTTACATTAGGATTAACCTCAGCACAACATCGTGGGCCAAAGGGCCTGTTCTCTGCTGTACTTTTCTATGTTCTATGCTCTATGGACAGGTTAACAGCCCCAGTGAGGGAACTTGTATTCTATGATATCCACCTGACTGACCTCATTCCAATCACTACACAAACAAGTGGGTATTTAAGTTATTTTGTTAGGCTGCTATCTTTTATATCTGTAACATAACTTTTGTACATGAAAATACATGAAAAGTATCTTTCGTTATTCAATATTCTATATCTTGTTTGTAGCAAATCTGAAAGAGATTACTTGTCCGTCTTTTCCTTTAACCGTTCAAAGAGAAACAGACCTAACCAATCCTACCTGGGGAGGCAATTGTATTATTGTTGGACAGTTAATTCAGAGACTCAGGTAATGTTCTAGGACAATAATGCCAATCCTGTCGTGACAGATGGTGGAATTTGAATTTGTTAAAAATCTGGAAATAAGAGTTTAATAATGACCAGGAATCTATTGTCAATTGTCAGAAAAACCCATTTGGTTCACTAATCTCCTTGAGGGAAGGAAACTACAATACTCACCAGGTTTGATTTACATGTGAATCCAGACCCATAGCAATGTGCCTGACTCTTAACAGCTCTCTGGGCAATTAGGGATGGGCAATAAATACTGCCTAGTCTGTGATGACCTCATTCCATGAATGAACAAAAATAAAACAGAACTGCAAATCAGTTACTCCCTGATACAATGAAATGATTCAAATACCAAAGATGATTCTAAAATTTAGAGCTCTGAATTACGGAGTGATACTTAAATAAACTGATTTTTTTCTCAGAAAGGATGTTAGGTTTTTAAATGATAACATAATTGGATTTGTAACTGTGGATTATTATTTCTGTTAATTATTTATTTTGGACAGCACTAGAAGTCATACGCATTAAATTGATATAGTGAAATTATAAATAACTCCTTCCTCATCTCTAACAAATACCGAGAGAAAGCAGCTAGTGTCTTGTGAGTCAATAGAACTATACAATGGGCAAATAGGTGGTTATGCATATATATTTCAAAGTTAGCTTTGGGATAAATAACTTCATTATTTTTGTCATGCCATGATAAACCCTTGCATCTGTGCATTAATACGAGGCTATTTTGTTTCCAGACCATCTAGATCATTCCATTATAGATCATTAAAAACAATACAAGAGAGACTGTGGAATTTAATTGCTGTAATGTGTTTATTTCCATAAGGGCCTAACTGGTGTTTAGTTATTGTTTGTCAAACAATAGTGTCTATGTAGTATGATGAAATTTTTGTTTAAATGTTAATGAAAATGATTCAGAACAATTTATGAACTATGAGAAACAGAAGGTAAAATGAGCTTAAAAGGAATGCAAAATGTCTTACCATGTGAAAGGATGATCATGTGCAAACTCTTCTTAAAGAAACAAATGTTCTATTTCAATACGAAGACTAAGCAACCTAATTAAAGATCATATATGCTGAACAGAACTTATCAGAAAATTAGTTTTTTTATATGTTACTGAAAGCATCTGTGTGAGCAAACTGAATAAAAGTAGTGATGTAATCGCAAAGTATTTAGTTCGCTGTCTTAGATATTAAGGTCATATTCACCGAAAGTTGGAAAATATGGTACATTAGCAGTCTAAGACAAAGAAATTGACCTGAATTATACTAGATCATTTGAATATTACATGGGAGAAAATTCTTCCACTGTTAGAAAATCCTGATCACTTTCTATCAGTAATAAAATGCACATAAGCAGTCCATAAGCAGTCAATCATCGGGTAAATAATGAGCTCAACGATGAAATCTAAAAATAAATTAGAATTCTCTCTATCAAGTAGCCATACAACTTGATGGAAAATGTTCATTTATTGCCTCATAGTTTCTTGTCACGTTGAGTGAAGTTTACACTGAATTTAGTTTTATGTTAACAGGTTTTATTTTTACAATGCAAAACTTTTCATTAATACATAGTATCATTGATACTATGCATATTATAATGTTGTCAAAAGTGGCATTGTTAAACACCTTACCATGACCAACTCTACAATAACCTACTACTAACTGTAAAGGCTAGGTCAGCAATGTTCAAAAATAACAATAAATGTTGCCACAGGATAATGAAATTCATGGTATAATTGAAACATAAAAAAAGAAAGCAAATTAATTTCGTATTCTCTAAATAAAGTAACATAAATATACTAACTAATGTACTTCTATAATACTACAACAACAAACAGTATTTATTAACAACACCTAGGCCTCCAGCCTGATACAGAGACTCAAAAGAAATTCACTGATAGTATTCTCAACAAACAAAATTAAAAGGGGGCTACGTGTGCTTTATCTCACTGGAGTTTATGGTACTGGCAACCACCCCTAGGTTCAAGGCTTGATCATCATGGAGCCTTCTTATTGGTGAAACACTACAAAAGTTTTCTTCAGATTCTGACACGGAATTCCTAACATACTATAAAGATTATTGGATGAGCTATTACCAGATTATCAAGATATACCCGCTATCGGTGCTGAGAAGTATTCCTCAATGGTCATCGTCTCTCAAGTGGCCTAGTGCAAGTCAGAAATTTATAACTGAAGAAGTTCAAAAGTATTCTTAAATAGCACAATGTGCAAGGTCAAAATACAGTGGACCACCACATCCCAGACCAGTGACCTAACCAAAATGAATGTTTATATGTACTTATTTTAGCTGAAATAGTATTTAAGTCATTTATTTTAAACTATAGTTCTATTTACATTTAATTATGCAGTATAAACTCTCATACATTTAGAGGTTTTAAATGGATTTTGTTTTCATAAACATCTACTTAGCGAAAATCCTGAGACAGATGCTATTCTATTGAAGTTTAAAACGGATATTAAAGCCTTTCATCAATAAAATTTGATTGAAATGTTGATACTTTACATTAGATATTATCTCTTGACCTTTATAGATGACATGCAGACTAGTATATGATCTTTAATTTTCTTTGAGCTTGTTCACTACAGGCACACACTTTAAAAAATTAAAAACCTGTATGGCAATGAATCTCAGGTCTTGTAGCATTTTCTTTTGACCGTGTTCACAGCAATATTCAGACTTTAAAACAGTAACTGAAAAAGGAAATGAATACAAATAAAAAATTCAACACATTTGTCATACCAGTTGCGAGGTCTGCACAACATATTCTACACAACGTTTTGAAAAAAATATGTTCTATAGAGAATGTATCGACAATATCTTCACATTTCATAGTTATATCCCTACTGTTAGCTATCTCATCGTGTGTAATTTCAGGGGAGGAGATTGGTCAGAGGCATTCACTTTTGCCTGGCCATCATCACATTATTGTTGTACAAGAACTGTACACTTTGGGGATGTGTGCAACTAGGCAACTTCCACTTTTACATGGATAATGTTGCATTCTTAATTATTATCCATTTAGATATACCTTGAGAACAAGATTACCAGATTAAATGGGAAGCTAAACAAGGGAAAGCTAAACATTATCCTTACCTAGATTATACCATACATCCATTTCTCCACTGAGGGTTCGAACTTCAATGATGGTCTGGCCCAAAAAATCATCAGATTCCCGTTTAAACCTTTGTTTTACACGTGACTTAATGTCATCATCTTCATCCCACACTCGTACTTTTATTCGATCAGAGGAGTTGTGACATTCACTGAAACAAAACAATGGTTATTTTCTGAATCAATAAGGTTTGCTTTACAATTTGTTTCGCAGTTTTCGATTTTCAAATAATTAAAACAAAATTTTCAACAAGCTAACCAAGGGTCATTCATACAATTTCAAATAAATTGGGTGCTCATCTAATCTGGGGCTAAATGAATGAGCACAGCTAGCTCATATTCAGAAGTATGAAATAGCTGAGAACAAGAAATAGGAGGAGTAGAACACATGGCTTGTCATTCAATATGATCATTAAATGTTCTTTGGCTTCAACTCTACTTTCCTGCCCAGATCCCATTCTTACTCCATTCCCCAAAAGACTAAATGTATCCACCCCGGTTTAACTGTATTCAATGATGGAGATTCCACAATGCTCTAGGCCAAAGATGCACAACACACACAATGCTTTCTGTGAAGAAATTTCTCCTCATCTCAGTCTTAAATGATTGGCTATTTATCTTGCGCCCTTGAAATCTCAATAGGTTTTCCAGTAGTAGTTCGGTGGGGGGGGATTAACTTACAGGTTTTAAATTTAATAATAATTATATATAAAAACAATGGCAATGGACAAAAATGAATTCCTTACTGTGCTACTTTTCTTTCCATTATAATTCTAGTGTTGATAACTTTCAGCTGTTGGGTGCATTACGGAAAACTCAACTAACTAGGTAAATGGCAATTATGGGAGAAACCTGAAGGTATATCTTCATTCCAGTCTCTTGGAAATAAAATAATTTGCTTTTTTTAATTTGCTCATGGGACATGTGTGTAGGTAGCTAGGCCAGTAATTATGCCCATCGCTAAGTTCCTGGAGAAGGTGTTTTCTTGAACTGCTACGGTCCTTGGCGTGTAAGAATACCAGTGCTGGATTTTGAGTTTATGACAGTGAAGGAACAGGGGTATAGTTTCAAATCAGGGTGGTGAGAGACTCAGTGTTGAACATGCAGGTAGTGGTATTCCCATGCAGCTGCTGCCTTTGGCCTTCTAGATAGCAGAGGTCATGAGTTTGGAAGGTGATGTTGAAATAGGCTTGATGAGCATCTTGTAGGTGGTACACATTGCTGCTACTGTGTGTCAGCGAAGGGAGTAAATGTTGAATGTGGTGCAAGTGGACTGTTTTATCCTTATTGTGTCCAATTTCTTGCATGTTGTTGGAGCTGCACACATCCATGTTTGTGCACTCGATAACACTCAAACTTGTATTGTGAAAGAAAATATGGTCACTAAGTTGATTCTACACCACCAGCATCTCAATTTGAAGTTTCTCATCTTGTGATCAAATCCATGTATGGTCTTGCACCTCTCTTTCTGTAACCTCATTCAGATCCTTAGTACCTCTGCAATGTTCTCCAGCCGACAACCAGCATTTTCACATTACTGGGCCTGAAGCCCTGAAATCCACTTCATGATCTTCTAACACATGCTCGTCCTTTAAAATGCTTGGTTTGGTTTAACTTTTGGTTGGTTTAAGCTCCAATGAAGCATTTTGAGGCGTATATGTTGAGAATTTTGAGATGGCTTATATCCTAAGCCAAAACAAAGTAACAACAGAGACTGTATTGGCTGTAACAAAGAGAAGGAATTGGTGGAGGATGATCTCAGGGAAGGTAGTGTCAAGTTTCTAAGCCAAGTTGCTATTAAAAAGAAAGAGGTGTTGTCTGTCTGTATTAAAGGTAGATAAGGCCCTGGGTCCTGATGGGATCTATCCCAGAATATTGAGGGAGTGAAGAAAACAAATTGCTGAAGCATTGACAGACATCTTTATATCCTCTTTGGCAACAGAGGACTGGAGGATGGTCAATGTTGTCTCATTGTTTAAGAAGGGTCGCAGGGATAATCCTAGAAATTACAAGCCTGTGAGGCTCATGTCAGTATTAGGGAAATTATTGGAAAGGATTCTCAGGGACAAGATCTATATGCATTAAGAAGCAATAGCGATTGACAGCAAAGTTTTGTGTGGGTGAGGTTGTGCCTCACTAACTTGATTGAGTTTTTTGAGTAGATGACGAGGATCATTGATGAGGGAAAATAGCTGATATTGACTACATGAATTTAAGCACAGCCTTTGACAAGGTCCCTTATGGCAGACTGGTACAAAAGGTGAAGTCACATCATAATATCAGGGTGAGCTGGCAAGATGGATACAAAACTGGCTTCATCACAGGAGACAGAGGGTAGCAGCGGAAGGCTGCTTTTCAGAATAGAGGGCGGTGACAAGTTATGTTCCATGGATCAGTTTAGGGAACTCTGCTGTCCATGAGCTATATAAATGATTTGGAGGAAAACACAGCTAGTCTAATTAGTAAGTTTGCAGACAATATGAAGATTGGTGGGGTTGTGGGTAACGAAGAGGATTGTCAGAGGATACAGCAGGATATAGGTCAGTTGGAGGCATGGGCAAAAAAATGGAAGATGGAGTTTAATCTGGACAAATATGGAGTGATGCATTTTGGAAGGTCAAGTCCATGTGGAAATTATACAGTGAATGGCAGAACCGTTAGGAGTATTGATATACAAAGGGATCTGGGTGTGCAGGTCCAGCAATCACTGAAGGTGGTAGCACAGTTGGATAGGGTAATAAATAAGGCTTATGGCAAGTTTGCCTTCATTGGAAAGGGCATTGAGTATAAGGATAGAAAAGTTATGCTGCAGCTTTATAGAACTTTAGTTAGATCACACCTGGAATATTATGTACAGTCTGGTCACCACACTACCAGAAGGATGTGGATATTCTGGAGAGTGTACAGAAAAGGTTTACCAAGATGTTGCCTAGCATGGGGGACTTTAGCTATGAAGAAAGGTTGGTAGACTGGGCTTGTTTTCACAGGATTGCAGGAGGTTGAGGGGTGACCTAATAGAAATTTATAAGATTGCGAATGGTACAGATAGAGTGGAAAGTAGGAAGCCTTTTCCTCGGGTTGAAGGGTCAATTACTAGAGGACACAGGGTCAAGGTGCAAGGGAGCAAGTTTAAAAAAGATGTGCGAGGCAAGCTTTTCACACAAAGGGTAGTGAGTTGGAATGTGTTGCCAGAGATGGTGGTGGAAGCTGACACAATAGCAGCATTCAAGAAATGCCTGAACAAAGACATAAAAAGAAAGGGAATAGAAGGATACAAATCCTGTAAGTGAAGACAGTTTTAGCATGGAAGGACAAATGTAGCGGCATGGGCATAGAAAGCTGACGGGCCTGTTCCTGTGCTATATTGTTCTTTGGTATTTATTCTAGTTCTAATTTTCCAAAAATACTTGGATTCTGGAAATGTATGGCAGAATTGGGAAACTGTGACACCCCTATTCAAAAGTGGTGGGAGACTAAAAGCAGGTAATTATAGGCCTGTTAGCCTAACATCTATCATTGGAAAATGTTGGAATCAATTACTATGGAAGTTATAGCAGCATATATGGAAAATCATAATCTAATCAAGCTGAGTCAGCTTTACCTTTGAAAGAGGAAATTGTATCTGACTAATTTATTAGGGCTTTTCAAGGAGGTTTAAGCCAGAGTGGATAAAAGATAGTCAGTAGATGTGCTGTATTTGGAATTTCAGAAGGCATTCAACAAGGTACATCACAAAAAACTAAGTTAAAAGCAAAGAGCTCCTGGTGTCAGAGATAGAGTATTGATATAGACGGAGAATTGGCTAATGGGAAAGAAACAGCAAGTGGGGATAAGGGGTTATTTTCCAGGTTGGCAACCTGTAATCAACAGGGTTCCACATGAATCAATGCCAGTACGCCAATGGTTTATAATTTATATTTGCAACATGGAGGAAGGAAGCAAATGTACAGTAGAAAAATTTGCAGATGACGCAAAAATAGGGATACAATCACTTTACAGAGATATTGATGGGATAAGTAAGTGGGCAAAAGGTTGACAAATGGAGTATGATGTAACAAAATGTTGTTCATTTTGGAAGGGAGATCAGGAACATTATTTAAATAGAGAAAAACTGCAGAAAACTGCAACACAAAAGGGCTTTGTGCATGAAACGCAGGAAGCTAGCACACTAGTGCAGCAGGATATCAGAAAATTAATGGAATATTGGCCCTTATTTCAAGGGGGTTAGAATATTACATTAGGGAAGCATTGCTGCACCTGAACAAGATGCTGGTGAGACCACATCTGCAGTACTATAAGCAGTTTTGGTCCCCTTATTTAAGGAAAGATATTTTATATCATTGGAAACAGTTCAAAGCAAGTTCACTAGGATGATCCCCAGTATGGAAGGATTATATTATGAGCAAAGATTAAACAGGTTGGGGCTCTTCTCATTGGAGTTTAGAAGAGTGAGAGGTGATCACATTGAAACAAATTATTTTTAAGAGGTTTGACAGGGTATGTGAGGATGCTTCCCCTCATGGAAGAATTTAGGACCAGAGGACATAGTATCAAAATAAAGGGGTGCCAATTTAAAAGGAATTTCTTCTGAGAGGTTTGAATCTTTGGAATTGCTTGCCTCAGAGAGCTGAGATAGCAGAAGCCTTGTCTATATTTAAGGCTGAGATGGATAGTTTCTTGATTAGTATAAAAATCAAGGTTTACAGGAAAAAAAAGCAGGAAAGTGGACATGAGGAGTGTTGGATCAGCCATGATTCTATTTGAATGATGGGGCAGGTTCAAGGAGCTGAACAGTCTACTGCTGCTCCTGTTTCTTATAGTTTTACTACTCTTTTTAAATGTTGCTGTGATCACCAACATGCATTCATAAAGGACCTTTACTGGAGCATAATTCTCCAAGGGACTTCACAGTTTAGGCTTACACCAATGCAGGGGTAGAAAATAATTAGATTAGATAACAAAAAAGTAGAATTGAAAGGTAGATGACTTTGGAACTGGAAAAGGATGAAACAAGGTAAACTGGATTTGGGAGAGTCAAGAGTGTGGTGGTAGAAAAGCACAGCAGGTCAGGCAGCATCTGAGGAGCAGGAGAATTGACGTTTCGGGCATAAGCCCTTCATCAGGAATCCTGATGTCTGAAATGTTGATTCTTCTGTTGCTCAGGTGCTGCCTGACCTGCTGTGCTTTTTAGCACCATTCTCTTGACTCTGATCTCCAGTATTTGCAGCCCTCACTTTCTCCTAGTGGATTTGGGAGAGTCAAAGATGAAAGTTGGAATATAGTGCTCTCGCAGGTTGTAGTTATAGGGAGATCAAAGTCATTGAAGCATTTAGTGATAACAAACTTTTAACGATGACATCTAGAGGATGAGACAATAAATAATGGCATCATCATAGGGATCATTTTAAATTTCCTTATGGAATGATACTCATGTAACAGAATTAGAGAGAGAGTCATACATCATAGAGATGTGCAGCACGGAAACAGACTCTTCGGTCCAACTCGCAAGGAAGTCAATGGAAAATAGATGCTGAAGGTGACAAAAACTTGAAAATAAGAGCTTTAGTGATGATGATGGAGATGGAAAATATTTCAGAAGTGTTTTGGCAATATGCTGCACATGTGACTTGAAGTTCCAGGACCAACAGGAGGATATGCAAATTGGCTCTAAAACTTCCGAGAGTGAACTGAGAATTAGGGTCTGAAAGCAACCAAACAGCAAGGATTTGATTTTGCTAACAATAGATTGCAAAATCTTTGGGTTGGTCTACAACTTCAGGAAACCAGACACAGCAGTCAAAGTCGTGAAATTGGATAGGTTTTGGGGGAGAAAGACCATACAGTACAAATATATGAATAATCTCTAAGGAGAAACAAAAATAAATGACAGGAGTCAAAGCACAAATCATACCAGAATTATTGGCCTCATAAAATTAGCAGGATTGGAATCATGTAAGGAAAGGAGAGGTGCCATAAAAGTAAGAGATTCTGGAGATAAATCATGTAATCAATTGCATTGAATACTGAATTGAGGAAAAATAGTGAACAACATACTACAATCACAGTTATGCAGAAGATTGTTGGTAACTATGATGAGGGCAGTGCACAAGGTACAGCTGGAGGATGAAACAACTTTGAATGTAAATGTACATAAATTGTATCAAATAAGAAAGTAAAATGCATATCTGAAATACAAAATGACTTACAAGTTGAAGTTTTCTTCCCAGATCGGGTTAAGATTTCCATAGATGGTTTTGGTACGTTTTTTAGTCTTCCCAACTTGAACCGTGACGTAAGGATCACTGGAACCTGTTTTATCTTTGGCTTGCAAACCTTGAGCACACACCACTAAAGATATCAAAGATTGATATTGATCAAAGTCAGTATTCAAGGGAATATCTTACTTTCACAGTTTTTTCTGTTAGTTTCAGTAATAATTCTTTTGCAGCAATTTTGCATCAATTCATAAAAGCTTTTTCAAATGTACCATGGGAAATTGAGATAAATCTACTGGAAAACAATTAGAATTTGAAAATTCACAAGCAGTTGACTACCACCTACAAAAGTGAGAAAGATTAATTTTATAGAATTTCAACAAACAATGTTCACCAAAATCTTAGCTTTCTACCTTGTTAAAATGTGCAGGAGTAATGAAACTGAAGCCAGACTGCTACTATGCAAGACATTCTGTTCATCTAATCCAGATTACAACAAATACAACAGCTCTTCTGAAAGACCAAAAGACATGAAGTCTATTTGATTTTCAGGCCATGTTTAGGCATTTCGAGGAAACACAACAGCTCCTTTCATGATACTGAGTATGGAGTGTCCATAACAGATTTTCCATACCATTGAGCAAGATGCTAAAGTGTAAGATCTCATTTCCCCAAATAAAAGTGTCTCTGAATTTTTCACAAGAATTTGATGAAGAGCAGATGTCCCCAATCAGCTAGCAGTAGCTGTAAAATGATTGCAGATTCTGACAATTAAAGTTTTGAAAAACTTTAAGTTTTTCAGCTCAGTTAATTACTTATTAACTGGATTTCTTGCTTGCCAACACTAACATGCGAACATTCCATCATCGACCACTCAAAGTTTCTATAGAGCTCCAAGATAAACAATGGGAATAAAATGTCACATTATTTTCTTCATTAGTATTCTGAATGAAAACCTAACAGCGGCTGATTCAGAATTTTCCACCACATCCTAAGTGACAAATGAGTGACAATACTGCTGAAATATTAATTTAGACAATTATTGATTAATCAGACACATTGATAACTTTATTCAGAATATCATGTGACAACTCAAACTCTTATTATAAGAGTTAATGCTGATTGCAAACAATGCAGCAACTGATTCTTAACAAGGAATGATGGTGAATGTGGTGAATGATTGTTTATATACCTCAGCATGGCTCCCAGAAGTTGCAACAATAAGATTTAAATCCTACAATAATTATTTTAACAAAATGTGAGCTTCATCTTTCTTATCACAGCTCTGAACCTTTCATGTATGGTTTTACTTATATGTATTTTAAGTCTGAATAATTAATGTATTTGCAGAACTACATTTTTCATCACTTATTAAGAGCTATATCAAATGAAAGATATATTTCCAATATTGACTATATAAAATTTAAAACATTAGGAAATTCCCTAATCCAAACAACACAATAAAGAACACATGTTACAAAATAGGTATTACTGGTTAAAATTCTCAATTTATCACAACCAAAGTCAAATAGATGGGGTTGTTATTCTGGCACAGATCATAATGCAAGGTGTGATTAATTTATGTCTCTAGTACAGGATTCTTTTGGTGCAGTGGAGTTACTCTTCTTCCTGGCCAGAAGATTCCGAGTTGAAGTCCCACTGCTCCAAAAGTGCATAATAACATCTCTGATCAGGTTGATTAGAAAGAATGTCCAAAAATTTGAGAGATCTCTTGTGTGCAGTGTAAGTGAGTCAAAAAGGGTGGCACTGGAAAAACTCAGGATCTGAGGAGCAGGAGAGTTGACGCTTCGGGCATAAGCTCTTCACCATAAAAATTTGCCCGAAACATCAAATCTCCTGCTCCTCTGATGCTGCCTGACCTGCTGTGCTTTTCCAGCACCACATTCTCAGCTCTAATTTTCAGCATCTGCAGCCCTCACTTTTGCCATGCCTAACATCAACCTACGAAAGCTCCTGGGCTTCCAACATTGCCGCCTCACAGGCCACCTGACTCTGCTTCTGTAAAATTTCAGACAGATCATGAGTGGAAAAGAAAGCCACCTCTAAGAATTTAAATGCCCCCGCCTTCAAATCCAATATCGGGGAAAATGTAAAATACATCCAATAGATTTGGTTTTCCAAGTTTTTAGCTAGGGCTAATTATGACTGATTGTGGATTGAATATTAAACAAGGACACAAACAACTCAGGGACAGTGAGTGGATTGACAAGAAATAGTGGTAGATTAGAAACAGGTGTTATTAACATACCTCTGAAATTTTCCATCAAGTCTCTGGAAGATGCCATCAAGTCACAACATCAAGGCACAGGATAGGGCCATAAACAGATCGCAGAAACTGAATTGAACCAGTCATTTACAAGGAATAAGAGCAGACCAGAGGCTAGGAATTCTGTGGGAAGTAACTCCCTTTCAACTACCTAAAGCCTTCACACTATCGAACAGGCCCAAATCAGAAGTGGAGTTGAATACTGGATAAATGCAGCTTCAACGCTCAAGAAACTACATCATCCAGGAGAAAACAGCCTACTTGATTGGTATATTATTCACCACTTACACATTCAATTCTTCCACATTCCACACCACATATTGGCAGCAGTGTGTACTGCTTGCAAGATACACAAAAAAGTCTATAGCACCTTCACCCAGAGATCTCTGCCACCTAGAAGGTCTTTGGCAGAAAATGCATGGGAGCCCCACTACCTCAAGCCACACTCCATTCAAATTGGAACATATTGGCTTTTCTTATTGTCACTGGGCCAAATGCTGGAACGTCCTTCCTAACATCACTGTGGTGTACCTATCTCTCATGGACTGCAGCCATGTAGAAGACAGCTTTGCCACTATTTTCTCCAGAACAATTAGAAATGAATACTAAATATTGCCCCAGTCAGAAACAACCAAGTCCTGTGAATGAATAAATAATCTCAACAACATAAATAAGGCAAACTAGAGAGCAGTGAGAATGGAGTGCTGTTGAAATGGATTGTAAACCTGAGAGTTTACCTTGTGGAGAGCAGGAGTTAAAAAAAACTGCATGAGGGAGGACAGGCTGGTAGCAGTTCAGCTCTGTGAAATTATCTCCATTCTTCTTCTCACCTCCCACACATCCAAACTGCCTTTAGATAAAAATAAATAGCGACTACATAGGGAATTGCTAAGTGATTAATGATTAAATCCTAGGAAACGTATTGGCAGTTTTAAGGTTGCATTAGGATCAGTAAAGGTGACAAGTAGTTAAAATATTTGGAGTAGGTTTTATTGATTATGAATTGATTAATAAAAATAAATGAATTAAGATGCACTAAAGATGCATCAGTGATGTGTTGTGACTACAGGATGTGGGAGCTCCTAGACACTCATGTGATCCAGGGAAAGTGAGTGCTGTTTGAGGACTTTGGCTTAGTGTTTATGTGATGGAGGCCAAGCTGTTGACATCAAATGTTTCAGGAGGGGAAAACATAAATCACAAAAGGTTAGTATGCAGGTACAGCAAGTAATTAGGAAAGCTAATAGAATGCTATTGTTTATTGTGAGGCAAATCGAACACACAAGAGGGGAGGCTATGCTTCAGCTATGCAGGACATTTATGAGCCCAAATTTCAGTCATGTATGCAGTTTTGGTCTTCCTTTTCTAAGGAAAAATGTAAATGCATTGGAAGCAGTACAGTGAAGTTTTATCTAATTCATGCTCGAGATGCATTGTCTCATAAGAAAGGTGGGACAGTGGTGTGAAGTTGAAGGCGTATTTAAGAGAGAGGGAGCGCTGTTTTGCACTAAGAGCCTACAAGCATCTATCATATAACTAACTAGCAGTCCCAGACTGAATTGGAAAATTGAAAGTATGTAACATTTGGTTGTGAAATAGATACCCGCGTTGGTTGTCATTTTGACAACAATTTGAATTTAACCAGTTTAAACTATGCCCCAGGACACTAAAACCCAATCAAGTTTGAATGTATTATTTGTGCCAATAAATAATACATTCAAACTTGGGTCTGGGAGAGGAATTCTGGTGGAGGAGTTTAAAAACTCACTTCCTGAGACGATAAGAATTCATGTGGAAGAACAGGAAGTTCAAGAAGTGAGGAGAGCAGCAGAGATGACAGAGATGCATATGGCAAAATTTAGCTTCCGGCAAGAATTTCATCCTGTGAGGGATTGAAATTGTGAGAAGGGGAGATCCTACACTACAAAACAAAGCGTATAGCACACTTGTAATTGTTTACCACAGGTTAAAAAAGATGCCCAAGAGGGTGAAAAGGAGGTGGAAGGCCTGTACTAAAGTGGGACATGGAAAGTCACAGTGCTGGTTGTTAAAGAAAGATGCTATGGGAAAAGATGTGGTAAAAGGGGCTAAGCCAGTGGTATTAGTGAAAGTGGTAAAGGAAACCCCACAAGAAAGTCGAGGAGCTGCAGCAGAGTACACAGCCTAGGAAGGGGCTGTGTATTGAGTTAGTGCCTGATCTATATAAAGACTTTGCCTCTGTGGATAGAATTTACTCAGAAAGAACTGGGGGAGAAGGGAAAGAAGTTAAATTTTTGAGCGATTTGGGATCTAATCAGTCTCTAATAGTAAGAGATGAACGTATTTGCACTCTTCCTGACCTGTTACCTGAGACACTGGTAATTTGGGGAATAAATAGACAGAAATTTAGCTTTCCCTTACGTAAGATCAGGTTGAAGTGCCAACTTAAGACTGGGGAAGTTACAGTGGGAGTCTTTGACAGAGTGTCAGTTCCAGGAATGCAGTTTGGAAACAATTTAGCACGATCCAAGGTAAGAGTGACACCACTTGTTGTGGAGAAGCCAAAGGAAGACTAGGGAACTGAGGAGTTAAAAGAAAAATACTCTGAAATTTTTCTAGACTGTGTAGTAATAAAATCCCACTATCATACGTCACAGCACAAAGCAAAAACTAAAGAGAAGGACGAAGGAGTTGAGGTTCAGTTAGCGGACACCCTATTTGATGTAATTGTGCAGGAAAAACCTGAACAGGCAGAGGGTCAGACACAAGTGATTAGTCCTGAAAGGCCAATGAACTTACAACAGAAAGACGATTTAATAAAAGATATATATAGATGCATACTCAGAAAAAGGAATCAGATCGTATTCCTGAGAGTTATTACCTTAAAGATAGAATCCTAAGATGAAAATGGAGACCACGGCAGGTTAGTGCAAAGAAGAAATGGGCAGAAGTGCACCAGATTGTGTTGCCAGTAGCATACAGACAAGAAGTGTTACAGGTAGCACATGAACCATCAGTAGGAGGTCACCGAGGTGTGAGTATGAGTCGGGCTAAGGTACAAAAGCATTTTTATTGGCCTAGAATGCACAAGGATATGGTTAACTTTTGCCATACCTGCCAAATGGCAAGTAAGCCATGGGCAGTAATAAAACTAGCACCTTTGTTGCCAATCCTGCATTTGAAGAACCTTGCATACAGGTTATGATTGTGTAGGTCTTCTCCCTAAAAGTGGGAACCAGTACTTGCTAACCATGTGTCTACCAGATTTCCAGAGGCAATTCCATTATGGAGTCTTAGGACAAAAAGGATAATAGAGGAGCTAGTAGCTTTCTTCATGTGGTATGGGCTACCCAGAGGGATTCAGTCAGACCAAGGGTCTAATTTTACTGCGAGGCTGTTTAAGGAAGTCATGGGTGACTTGGAAATACAGCATTTTAAACCAAGTACATACCATCCTGAATCTCAGGGAGCTTTGGAAAGGTGGCATCAGACCTTGAAGACCATGTTAAGAGTGCACCGTCAGGATTACCTGAATGATTGGGATTAAGGTATCCCATTTGTATTGTTTGCTATTAGTGATGCCCCAAAAGAATCTATTCAGTTTACTCCCTTTGAGTTAATGTTCAGACATGAAGTGAGAGGGCCTTTGAAATTAATTAAGGAGAAATTGACAGGATTGACGTCAGAGATCGCATACTTGGATTATGTATCCGAGGTGTGGGAGAGATTAAATCTGCTAGGTGAGTTAGCTAAACAGCATTGGAAGAGGGCACAGCATTTAATGAAGCAGTGGCAGATAAAAACTCTGAATGAAATCCAGATGTTTTTCCAAGGGTATTATGTATTGTTACCAGTGGTCAGAGATCCCTTCAAAACCAGGTTTAGTGGTACCTTTCAAATTGAGAAAAAGTTAAGTTGGGGCAGCACGGTGTCTCAGTGGTTAGCACTGCTGCCTCACAGCGCCAGGAACCTAGGTTTGATTCCAACCTCGGGCAACTGTGTGGAGTCTGCACATTCTCCCCATGGTTGTGTAGGTTTCCTCTGGGTACTCCGGTTTCCTCCCACAATCCAAAGATGTGCAGGTTAGGTGAATTGGCCATGCTAAATTGCCCATTGTATTAAGGAATGTGTAGGTTAGGTGCATTAGTCAGGGTAAATGTAGAGTAATATGTGTCTGGGTGGGATACTCTTCAGAGGGTCAGTGTAGGGATTCAATCTATGTAAACTATCTGGTAAAGATGCCAGATAGAAAAGAACCGTACTGGGTTTGTCATGTGAATCTGTTGAAACAGACTTAATCTTTTCAAAGCCACACAGGTCCAGAAGGAAGTGGATGCAATGCCCAAAGAAGATATCATCGAACCAAGTCAGAATGAGTGGAATTCGTCTATCATGTCAGTTCCCAAATCTGATGGTACTCAACAATTTTGTGTGGACTATCAGAAGGTCAACGCTGTAACAACAATCGGACTCATACCCAATACCAAGATTTGAGGACTGTATAGAGCAAGTTGGACGAGCCAGTTATATCACTGTGGACTTACTGTGTGCTTATTGGCAGGTACCTTTATCAGAGAAAGCGAAAAAGTGTCCATGTTTGTAACCCCAAATGGGCTACATTAATTCAAAGTAATGCCTTTTGGAATGAAGAACACACTAGCCACATTCCAAAGATTCACAAACAGAATTGTGGGTTAACAAACTGTGCAGTTTATCTGGATGATGGAGTGATCTTTAACAAGTCATGAAAAGATCACATTGTACAGTTGGCAGAGCTCTTTGAATGACTGCGAGATGCAAAACTGGTAATCAACTTCAAGTAAACAGAATTCGAAGGCAGAGTTGATATTCTTGGGACATAACATCGGTCATGGAAGGTTGACCCCAAGGAATGCCAAAACGAAGGCCATTGAAGAATTTCCACAATCATCCTCAAAGAAAGAGGTGCTTCAATTTTTGGGACTAAGCGGATTCTACAGGAGGTTCATTCCAAACCTCAGCAGCGTGGCGGTACCGCTAACGGATTTACTGAAGAAGAACAAAAAATTCTTGTGGGCAAAGCAATGCCAGGAGGCATTTGAGAATTTAGAAGTTGTATTAACCACACCAGTTTTAGCTACACCAAATTTTTTGAAACCCTTCAAAGTTGCAATCAATGCTAGCAATATAAGAGTTGGAGCTGTACTCCTACAGGAAGATGATGATGGAATTGAACTGCCAACTGGCTACTTTTCAAAGAAACTCAACACCCACCAAAGAAAACACCCATCGTGAAGGATTTATTGTGTTTGGCACTGGCCTTAGAACATTTTAATGTTTATGTGACAAACAATGTGTCGGAGACAGTTGTGTACACGGATCACAATCCTCTTACATTCTTGGAATGATTTAAAGACAAGAATATGAGACTATTTAATTGAAGTCTAATGTTATGGACTTTTAATTTACAAATTGTACAGGTTGTGGATTGTAAAAATGTGATAACAGATACGTCATTGTGGATTTAAAGGATAAAGTATAGATAAGATTGAACAGATTCCAATGTTATATACATATTTTACATATAGTGTGCAGAAATTAATATGAGCTTAGATTAATGTCCCATGTATTTCATTGCAATGAGATTAAGAATTAGAAAAAAAACAAAGCCATCTTTTCATTATGATGGTTCATTTTTTCTTAAGGGGGAGGTGTTATGAAGTTGAATGCATATACTGTTGTACTGTACCTTTAAGAGAGAGTGAATGCTGTTTTGCACTGAGCTGACAAGCACTTATCATATGACTAACTAGCAGTCCCAGACTGATCTGGAAAATTGAAAATATATAACATTTGGCAATGAAATAGATATCTGAGCTGATTGCTGTTTTGACAACAGTTTGAATTTAACCAGGTTAAATTATGCCCAGGATACTAAAACCCAATCGAGTTTGAATTTACTGTTTTGCCAACATTGAACCAATGAGACGGTCTGATGTTGGAGTTATTAAAAGAAAGGCAGGCAGTTTGAAAGTCAGACAGAGTAACTGCCATAAGAGAGTAACTGCCATCGAAAGAATGAGAGAGAGAGAGAGAGAGAGAGAGAGAGAGAGAGAGAGAGAGAGAGACCCAAAAGATTGAAACACTCTCTATCAAAAGATACTTTTCATATGAAACATGTAAAAAACAGACAACGACCCAGGGAGATCTTAGCCAAAAGAAGAAAGACACTGATGACAACAGCTGCTATATGGTTTTGAAATTAAGCGGAGGTAATTTTAATAAGTGTTTTATTGGTACAGTATATTGTTACAGAGTTGGAGACAGATAATAAGCAGTTAAGGGGGGGTACAGTTGTGAATAGTTGTTGTTTAATGCTCACTTTTAGAGTTAAAGAATAAATTGATATTATTTTTGTTAAATAGTGGAATTTGGGAGTTCTCTGTCACTCATATTTTAACAGATTACGAGGCAAGGTGAGCTTTTCTGGATGTTTAGTTTAATTAAGAGGGGTTCACTGCCGTGTCGTAACAATAACTATAGGTTTGTGTCTGCTTGAGTTTAGAAAAGTATGAAATAGTGACTGAAAAGGATAAAATCCAAAGGTGTCTTGTGGAGTTGGATGAGGAAAGGAACCTTCCTCTTGAGAGAGAAGGAGAAATAGGTGACTTTTTTTTAAAGTCATCCATTTAAGACAGAATTTAGGAAAAATAATATTGCATCTTCTATTTTATGCCTAGAGCAGCTAAGAATGAGAAGCATATGCACAGAGTAAGGAGATAATCTCCTAAAGCTAGTCAGTTCCCCTCCATTTCTCCAAACAGAGATATCTATCAACAAGGTTGGGGGGTGGGGGGGTGTGTCTAGTGAGCACTGCAGATTGCAGTCAGCAATCAGACAATCTTCCAAGCTTCATTTAAATAAACTCTATAACTTCCACAAATTGGAAGCAGCAGTTAGCCAACTGTACATAATTTGCATCTCCCATATTGCTAATGCTGCACTCAGCTTCTCTTCAGTACATTTTCCCCCCAAAACAATTAATGTAGGATTTTAGGTCTTGTCACATTTACTGCTAACTTTATTTTTTGATCAATGAGCACACAACACATTCTAGAACCCCGTTTTCTATCACATTTACTAATTAGTTTTATTGTCAGGTTTTCCTTCATCGGAATAATACATGATTCTTAAAAGAAAACAAAGTTCATCCATTATTGTTTTATTAGCAGAATTTTATTTCAGCAGCAATATTACAGCCAAAGAACTCAGCATCTACCATGCCTATTCACAGTTAATAGAATCCTATTTATATTGTCTTCCTGAGAATTAGATGGTTGAATCAAGAGCCCCAGAAAAGTAAGGAGCACCCACAGCCTCAATGCACTTAAAAAAAGTTCTAGTTAAGTTGATAAATTTTACACAAAATCCTGGTGATGTCATGACCTTGAAAACTGATTTCATATCATCCTGTAGGTATATTCTACATGTTGTCAAATCCATGTAGCAAGAGATTATATGTGCTCTAGGGTTTCCAATTTTGGCATAACCTCAAGAAGTTGGTATGGAGGACTTTGCAGTGTCTACAAGGCTGGGATTGCTACTTCTAGTGCCCACGTTGATGCTGAGTAGTCCAAAGTTTGTGCAAAGATTTGTAGCTCGGGTGCTCGTTGTTGTGGTTCTGTTCGCCGAGCTGGGAATTTGTGTTGCAGACATTTCATCCCCTGTCTAGGTGACATCCTCAGTCCTTGGGAGCCTCCTGTGAAGCACTTCTGTGATCTTTCCTCCGGCATTTGTAGTGGTTTGAATCTGCCGCTTCCGGTTATCAGTTCCAGCTGAGCGCTGCAGTGGCCGGTATATTGGGTCCAGGTCGATGTGCTTGTTGATTGAATCAGTGGATGAATGCCATGCCTCTAGGAATTCCCTGGCTGTTCTCTGTTTGGCTTTTCTATAATAGTAGTGTTGTCCCAGTCAAACTCATGTTGCTTGTCATCTGCGTGTGTGGCTACTAAGGATAGCTGGTCGTGTCGTTTCGTGACTAGTTGGTGTTCATGGATGCGGATCGTTAGCTGTCTTCCTGTTTGTCCAATGTAGTGTTTTGTGCAGTCCTTGCATGGGATTTTGTATACTACGTTGGTTTTGCTCATGCTGAGTATCGGGTCCTTTGTCCTGGTGTGTTGTTGTTTGAGAGTGGCTGTTATGAGTCCTAGTGGTCGTAGTAGTCTGGCTGTCAGTTCAGAAATGTTCTTATGTATGGTAAAGTGGCTAGTCCTTTGGGACACCTTTATAATCATTAAAAATACAGAAATAGAGAACACACAGCGGATCATCAAAGCCACACTCACAGGAATCCGATTCACTAGAGAGGAAGAAAAGGACAACCAACTCCCACTCCTCGATGTGATGGTACCGAGAACACTGAATGGAGAATTCACCACAAAGGTATGCAGGAAAGCCACACACACAGACCAAGTCCTGAACTACAAAAGCAACCACCCCAACACACACAAAAGAAGTTGCATCAAGACACTGTTCAAAAGGGCCACAACACACTGCAGCACACCAGAATACAAAAAGAGGAAGAAGAACACCTCTACAACGTATTCGCCAAAAACGGATACCCCTGCAATTTCATCAACAGATGCCTATGGGAAAGACAACGGAATGAGGACATGCCACAACCCAAAGGACTAGCCACTTTACCATACATCAAGAACATTTCTGAACTGACAGCCAGACTACTACGACCACTAGGGCTCATAACTGCACACAAACCAACAGCCACTCTCAGACAACAACTCACCAGGACAAAGGACCCGATACCCACCAATGTAGTATACAAAATCCCATGCAAGGACTGCACAAAACACTACATAGGACAAACAGGAAGACAGCTAACAATCCGTATCCATGAACACCAACTAGTCACAAAACGACATGACCAGCTATCCTTAGTAGCCACACACGCAGATGACAAGCAACATGAGTTTGATTGGGACAACACTACTATTATAGGACAAGCCAAACAGAGAACAGCCAGGGAATTCCTAGAGGCATGGCACTCATTCACTGATTCAATCAACAAGCACATCGACCTGAACCCAATATACCGGCCACTGCAGCGGACAGCTGGAACTGACAACTGGAAGCGGCAGATTCAAACCACTACAAATACCGGAGGAAAGATCACAGAAGAGCTTCACAGGAGGCTCCCAAGCACTGAGGATGTCATCTAGACAGGGGACGAAACATCTGCAACACAAATTCCCAGCTTGGCTAACAGAACCACAACGCTGAGTAGTCTGTTCGGTTTTATCCCTTTCATTGTACTTTGCAGCAGTTTTGATACAACTGAATGGCTTGCTATTTGATAGAGCAGTTAAGAATCAACACATTGCTGTGGGTCTGAAGTCACTTGCAGACCAGACCAGGTAAGGATGAGATTTCCTTCCTTAAAAGGCATTATGAACCAGATTGTCTGTTTTTTTTTAAACATACAATCTGTAATGGTTACACGGTTGACATTATTTTTAGTGAAATCAACTTTCACCATCTGCCAAGATGGAATTCAACTCATGCAAGTGATATTATTATTGCTGCCTCACCTCAAATTCATCAGCTTACACTTTACTAAACTCACTGTAGCCAACGCAGATTGTAGATGGAGCATCCAATTCACTGTCTTTGAGCACATTGGTTAAAATCTGGATTTCTGGCTGCATTTCATACTTTCTCACAATATCCTGCCAATACAATGGATGATGCATACAATAGATTAGGTTTACAAACAACTGACTTCAAGGAAGGGGAAATCACATCAAATATGTGTTGACCATGAAAATGATATAAATTTCTGAAGCTGAATTTATAGTAGGCAATAAATATTTTAATGTTATGTTATATCAGAGTTATATTAAGTTTGATTCCTTTTATTTGCTTAGCACTTTGAAGAAAGGATCTGTGCTGAGCCCACTGTTTTTTTATCATTTATATAAATGATTTGGATGTATGGTTAGAAAATGATAGGAGGTATGGTCAGAAAATTTACAGATGACATCAAAATTGATGGTGTAGTAGACAGCCAAGACGATTACCTCAGAGTACAACGGGATCTTGATCAGATTGGCAAATGAGCCAAGGAGTGGCAGATGGAGTTTAATTTAGATAAATGTGAGGTCCTGCATTTCTGTAGGTCAAATCAGGGCAAGATTTATATACTTAATGGTAAGATCCTGGAGAGTTTTGCCGAATAAAGAGATCTTGGAATGCAGGTTCATAGCTCCTTGAAAGTGGAGACACTGGTTGACAGGATAATGAAGGCAACATTTGGTATGCTTCCCTTTATTGGTCAGTGCATTGATTATAGAAGTTGTGAGGTCATATTCTGGCTCTACTGGACATTGGTTAGGCCACTTTTGAAATACTGTGTCCAATTCTGGTCTCCCTGCTATAGGAAAGATGTTGTGAAACTTGAAAGGATTCAGTAAAGATTTACAAGAATGTTGCTCGGGTTGGAGGGTTTGAGCTCAAGGATGAGGCTGGATAGGCTGGGGATATTTTCCCTGCAGCATCGGAGATTGAGGGGTGACCTTAAACAAGTTTCTAAAATCATGAGGGACATGGATAGGATGAATAGTCAAGATCTTTTCCCCACGGTAGGGGAGTCCAAAACTAAAGGGCACAGGTTTAAGTGGAGGGGAAAGATTTGAAAGGGACCTAAGGGACAACGTTTTCACACAAATGGTGGTGCCTGTATGGAATGAGCTGCCAGAGGAAGTGGTGGAGGCTGGTACAATTACAACATTTAAAAGGCATCTGGATGGGTAAGTGGAGAGGTAGGGTTTACAAGGATATGGGCCAAATGCTGGAGATAGGACTAGATTAATTTAGAATATCTGGTCAGTATGGACAAGTTGGACGAAGGGTCAGTTTCCATGCTATACATCTCTATGACTAAGAACATGTCGCAGATTCTTCTTTGTACTGTAACACTATAAACTGTATCTATTTTGAAATCACAGCTTTTAAACTTTGCTTGACCTATACAGATAATATATTCATGAGGTAGTTTTAATGTTATCAATCCTCAGCAGAGATTGTAACCATGAAAAGTTTCAGAATTCAACAGACCCTAAATTATGAAATAAACAATAATATTTTGTGTTTATAAAATTGTTCTATTGACTTTTATGGTTATGGAACTGGCCATAAATTATTTGAAGTTGAAATGTCACTTTTGTTGTAATTACTACATCAGAACTGCCTCAACATAATGCATACAGACACTGCCAGTACTTTTGTAGCAGCTGGACAAACACAATAGTCATATCTTTATCAATGTATTGAATTGTTGGGTCATGTATATGGAGGTTTCATTTCACAAAACTTCAGAATCTGGAGCAACCATACTTTGAAGCCACTAATATGACTCAATAATCTCAACATCACTTGAACTCAAGAGCAATTTTGGTTTGCTCAAGCACAGCACAGTACAGTTCAGGGTCAGCAGTGTAGCTCAATGATTAATTTGATCTAAAGTAAATATCAGCGAGTACTTGCTTTGTAAAATATTCTTTAGTAAGCTTTCAAACAGTTTTGGGATGAATATTACAACAGATTTCAATTGTTCAGAAACTCAATTAAATGCATGTCATAACTGGAACCTTCCCCTCTGGCATCCTACTCTGGCAAACATTAACCACCTCACCAATCACACATCGTCCAATGGCTGATTCAAATCCCCTGTGTCCACCTTCTATCTCAGTGTCCCACATAGAACAAACTTCCAATGCAGGATCTGTCAATAGATATTCTTTTAGTCGAGGAATGGAAAAGAAGGGAAGCCGCCAACAAGTTTCTTCTGAGAAACCCCATCCATTAGTTGTGGGTTTTGCACACCACAACCAAAGTGGTCCTTGTTAAAAAGGTTAAGGACAAGCCAGGTTTCTGCACAGCCAAAGCTCACCACAGGGGCCTTAACACAAAATACCTATGCACTTGGAGAATTAATAAGGACAGACCCTCATACCTCCACCACACCCCTCCACCCCCCAACACACACACACATACCCCCCAACACACACACACACATGCACACTCACACACAGTGTGTAGTGAATTTGTACTTGCAGAATTACATTTTATTTTTCTCAAAAACTGCAAGAATCCATGTAAGATTCTGTAAATCCCTTTTTAGATCAGAATCAGTCTGAACATTGGGGCACAGACAACACCTCACACCTTCAATTCATTACCTGGGCCAACATGACACCTGTTGTTAAAGTTGACTTGAGAATGTAACTTTAAAAAAATGTTCTGGGATTTACATATGAAAGAACTGAAACTAATGTGGTCATTCTAAAAGATTATACTCCACAACCACCTGATGAAGGAGTAGCGCTCCGAAAGCTAGTGCTTCCAAATAAACCTGTAGGAACCGAGCACAGAAAGCATTGAGCGCATCATGGAGGGATGTGTCATTATCCACTACTTGCTCTGCTTCATTTTGTATCCCGTTATGTTGTTTAGGCCTCGGCCACAGGTGGCAGGAGAAATCGTTGGTCCAGTACTGCCTCTTGGTATCTCTGATCGGGCTTTGTGGAGGTTACATCTGGATTTTCTGTATAGGTCTGGATGGTCCAACTTGAATGTTGCATGCCTGGTCTTCAGTAGAGAGTTGGGTGCCAAAACCCAATTTCCCATCCCGCTGCCAAGACTGCAGCCAGTGCAATTTGATACCTGAACTGGGTATAAACTGCCCTCAAGTAGGCATCGAGCCATCCCAGGAGAAAATGAGGACTGCAGATGCTGGAGATCAGAGCTGAAAATGTGTTGCTGGAAAAGCGCAGCAGGTCAGGCAGCATCCAAGGAGCAGGAGAATCGACGTTTCAGGCATGAACCCTTCTTCAGGAATTCCTGAAGAAGGGCTCATGCCCGAAACGTCGATTCTCCTGCTCCTTGGATGCTACCTGACCTGTTGCGCTTTTCCAGCAACACATTTTCAGCATCGAGCCATCCCAACCATTTTCTGAATATAATGCAATTGACGAATTGCGGATTTTGTTTGGAAAACGTAAACTTTCTACTGAACGGGTATAGCGATTTTCTATAGCTTGAGGTTGCAGAGGAACACAACTGTCACGCTATAGCAGAACAATATGTAGAGTGGATTGATGAATGATTAATACATAGAAGTCAGACAGGATTAATACGTCTTTTTCAGATTGAAAAGACACAATTAGTGAGTTGCCAAAAAAATCGAGCTTAATGCCTCAATTGTTTTTGATCTAAATTAATGACCTGGAGAAGAGGGAAGTGTGTAACCTATCCAAATTTGCTGATTGTACTAAAATAGGAGGGAGGTGTGTGTCATGTAATGAAGACATCAGGAATTGATAAGTGGATACAAACAGGTTGAGGGAGTGGCAGACAAAAAACTGTCAAATGGAGTTTAAATGTAGGAGGTCATGCACTTTGGTAGGAAGTAGGCAGAATACTATGTAAATGGGATGAGAGTCCAAGTAAATGTGCAGCACAGAGAGATCTGGGTATTCTTGTGTACCAAACACAAAACATTAGCTTACTGATGCTATAAGTATTTAAGAAGACAAATTAAGACAAAAGTAATTGATGTCTCTAAGATGACCATTACATAGAAAGAAAATAGTCAGGAATCGGACAAACGCTATCAAGCTGATCCAAGATTGATCATGAACTGTTTACACATTAACTCAATTAAAAGCAGAGTTATCTCTGATCACATATAGGATATTTGGTAGCAAAGCTTAAAAAGTGATGGTTCTTGATGGTTTGATATACAAGGAGGAAGACTAAAGACAAAGAGAAATTAAAATTGATGGACAAGAAAAAGAAACCTACGCCCAGTCAACTTCTGTTGCAAGCTGGCATCTAAAAGTAGATTGACTGATAACGTCTTTTTATTAAACTATTATTTGACACTTCAGTATTGCTAAAAAAAGTTACATTTTGTCGAAGCTTTTCACCTTGCATTCGTCAGGACATTTTGCAAAGATACAAGTTCAAGGGCAACACCAATACTTATACTATATGAGACAACAATGCCAACTGGTTGGCAAGTGAACAGTGATAGTCCTTTTTCATAAATACTTGAATGTTAGTTTTGTTTTACTTTAAGGATGTCAAGCAGGTCACAGATAATGGGAGGTGCAACTCTTTCATTATATGCCCATGAAAATGTGAAGGTTATGGAATATTTACTATTTTAAAAAGGCAGCTTGGAATATGGACAATCTGCTAAGATTGACCCAATGAGTCCAGAGGATCTTTTGGAATTTGTGCATAAACAGTCAATTCAGACAATAAATTGAGGGACTAATTTGTTTTCATCAGCAAAACTATATTCCTGGTCTACAGTAAGTCAACCACAATTTAATATGAAAACCAAGAAATTTCCAACCTACTGATCCTCACTGAACCAGGAGAGAAACTCTTCTAGCATGCAATATTTTCATCTTGAAGTCAAATGATTTGTTCCTTGTTATTCTGTTAATCTAAAGTGTAAGTAATGTCTCCAGAACTCATCTCTCCTCTGTTTGTACAATTGAATGAATACATTTTGAGTTGTGTAATAAATTCTTATTCTATCTTTTGATGTAGAAATATTAGTAAACTACAAGCTTTGTGGAATTGAGGGTGGAGTTGCTGGACTTTGAGCAGATAATAATAATTCTTGCATTGACAACTCCAGTGAGGTCATTGAACTAGAATTGCAATACCTTGGATACTAAACTATTGTAGAGACATTATTTAGATGATGATTTATGTATTAAATGCCATAAGTGATTGCATAAGCGAAATACTATCTTTAAAGGATCAGGGAACATTAAATTTAAGTAATTTACATCTCTGAAGTACTTTATCCATTAGTAGCGTGCACATGTTCATCCAACAGTATTGAGAATCTAATTTAAGCAGATCATCTCTAAATCAATGTAAATATCACAGGGTGCTATTAAGTCCAAGGTTCTGTTAAACTGCTGAAAAACAAAACTGAACAAATACCAATCTTCTTCAAATGAATTCCACCAACGTTTGAATAAAGGAGCAGATGGTTGGACATCTGATCAAATAACTTCAGAAAGACTCTACTGTATGGAGTGTCTTTTTTAAAAATTTGTGAGCATTCCACGGGTTTTGTATATATTGGATATGAAGTAAGTGGGTATGGTGCATACACGGGGACATGGAGGATGAATGGAAGATATATAGGAACATGGAGGGGCTATTAAGGGTACACAGATGGATCATAGAGGGTTAGGGATTCAATAATTATATAGAAAACTGGGCCAAAGTGCCAGAAAATGAAGGCAGGCCATCTATCACACTGACCTTAGAATCTGCCAGCCTACATTCCTGCCACAGGCCTGCTTCAAGGGACAGACATCATGATTCACCATGAAATACAAAATTTCCATGTGAATGGGCTGATTTTCAGGAGTCAGAAAGGCAACATTAGGAAATGACCTAAACCTCAATTCCCAACTCCAAAGGAAAAGGACATTACACAAAGAATCACAATCTACCTCTACAATTTGTATAGAAAGAAAATCATGGTCATTTTGTTTTCTTTAACAAGTTTGACAGCACCTACCGGTGATGTTGATTTTTGCTGACCACTTTGATGTTCCATCCAGTACACTTTGCTTAATTGCCTTCATCTGCTGTGCATGCACTGATTTTGGAAGTCCAAATACCTCCTGGATGAGCTCAAAGATTTCTGGCTTATTTCTTTCTCTGATTTTCATTCGATCCTTTAGAACCATGATAATATTTTGTGTTCGATCTTCTGCTCCATGTTTTGAACTCTTTTCAGCAGCACCTGAAATTAAGTTAGCAGTGGTGTTAATGGAAGAAACCTAACAATCTTCTAAATAGCTATTGGAACAGTTGTTTACTAAATATATAGGTTTGAATGCCTTTAAATATTTGTGCAAATTTAGGGTTTAACAAGAATTGGATATCTTTTTAGTGAATGGGGACTTTAATTATGAGGATATATTTATGATACATATATGAAAGGAATACTACATTAAGATAAAAGGCATTTTTGCCATTAACATAGCAGAGTGGTATACCAAAGCATAGTGTCAGAGTCTCTGAATTCAATGATCCAATTGAAACAAATGCTAGCATCTTCTGTGTGGTACTTTGGTGATGATGTGACACTTTAAAAAGTTTATTTTGTCCTGGGGTTTTTTTGAAGGGAAGCTGTAAAGGCAGAGGTTCTGAATTGGCTACTGAAAATGGCCTAAGTAAACAACTTAGGAGGCATTTAGGCTTTTTTTTAAATGTTGGAACAAAGGAAGCAGCTGGAATGGGAGTGGCCAGTTTTCACAGACCAGGCTTTCTAGCTTTAGCAGTCAGAATCTGTTTGGGGTCACCAAAGAGTTGGAAGCTTCAGTGAATGATTCCTAGCTTCTATTCTCTCTGAAATCTTTCTTGAGGTTATTCCCTTCTGGATTGGAGGACTGCATTTAAGAATCTGTGTCTGAATTTACTTTTTTGCCAAGGGATGTGTTCATGGGGTGTTACCATATTGGAACAGTTAATCGGAAATAGGTACTGGACCTAATATTTGGTTAAGTTTCTCAGTAGTTAAGTTATTCTAAATTCCTCTTCCTTTTGTTTGTATTTTAACTATAGTCTTTAAATAAATCGTGTTTTGCTTAATGTTGAGTAGTTTGACCAGTCGCATCAGGTCTGGAACATGCACTTCATATCTACCTTCAAGATAAGAAAACGTTAGGGTCTAGACTACCTTCTTAAAGTATTTTGAGGGGATCTGGTCTGGTCCATAACACTTTTAGCTGTTTAGAAGGTTTGCAAAATAGATTTGTTACCCTGAACACCAATTGACCTACATTGTTCATTCGAGTGCCAGTTTTAAACATGTTAAAGAAACTTCAAAGTTCTTGCAGACGACAGTTATTCAACCTTAAACAAAACAGTTACAGTAGCACATCAGAAGAATTAAATGAACAGTTTATTTTTCTCATCCAATGGCAGTGTAGTTTGTGTCCAGCAGTTAATCATTTAGATGGAGAGGAATTTCGTAAGTGTGTACAAGACAATTTTCTGATTCAGTATGTGGATGTACCTGCTAGAGAAGGTGCAAAACTTGACCTACTCTTGGGAAATAAGGCAGGGCAGGTGACTGAAGTGTCAGTGGGGGAGCACTTTGGGGCCAGCGACCATAATTCTATTTGTTTTAAAATAGTGATCGAAAAGGATAGACCAGATCTAAAAGTTGAATTTCTAAATTGGAGTAAGGCCAATCTTGACGGTATTAGGCAAGAATTTTCGAAAGCTGATTTGAGGCAGATGTTTGCAGGTAAAGGGAGGCTGGAAAATGGGAAGCCTTCAGAAATGAGATAACAAGAATCCAGAGAAAGTACATTCCTGTCAGGGTGAAAGGGAAGGTATAGGGAATGCTGGATGACTAAAGAAATTGAGGGTTTGGTTAAGAAAAAAAAGGAAGCATATGTCAGGTATAGACAGGATAGATTGAGTGAATCCTTAGAGTATAAAGGAAGTAGGAGTATACTTAAGAGGGAAATCAGGAGGGCAAAACGGGGACATGAGATAGCTTTGGCAAACAGAATTAAGGAGAATCCAAAGGGTTTTAACAAATATATTAAAGGACAAAAGGGTAACTGGGGAGAGAATAGGGCCCCTCAAGGATCAGCAAGGTGGTCTTTGTGTGGAGCCACAGAAAATGGGGGAGATACTAAATGAATATTTTGCATCAGTATTTACTGTGGAAAAGGATATGGAAGATATAGACTGTTGGGAAATAGATGGTGACATCGTGCAAAATGTCCAGATTACAGAGGAGGAAGTGCTGGATGGTTTAACTTGAAACGGTTAAAGGTGGATAAATCCCCAGGACCTGATCAGGTGTACCCGAGCACTTTGAGGGAAGATTGAGAAGTGATTGCTGGGCCTCTTGCAGAGATATTTGTATCATCGATAGTCACAGGTGAGGTGTCGAAAGACTGGAGGTTGGCAAACATGGTGCCACTGTTTAAGGAGGGCGGTAAAGACAAGCCAGGGAACTATAGATCAGTGAGTCTGACCTCGGTGGTGGGCAAGTTGTTGAGGGAATCCTGAGGGACAGGATGTACATGTATTTGGAAAGGCAAGGACTGATTCGGGATAGTCAACATGGCTTTGTACGTGGGAAATCATGTCTCACAAACTTGATTGAGTTTTTTTAAGAAGTAACAAAGAAGATTGATGAGGGCAGAGCAGTAGATGTGATCTATACGGACGTCAGTAGGGCGTTTGACAAGTTTCCCATGGGAGACTGATTAGCAAGGTTAGATCTCATGGAATACAGGGAAAATTAGCCATTTGGATACTGAAGTGGCTCAAAGGTGGTGGTGGAGGGTTGTTTTTCAGACTGGAGGCCTGTGACCAGTGGAGTGCCACAAGGATTGGTGCGAGGCCCTCTAAATGATTTGGATGTGAGCATAAGAGGTACAGTTAGTAAGTTTGCAGATGACACCAAAATTGGAGGTGTAGTGGACAGCGAAGAAGGTTACCTCAGATTACAACAGGATCTGGACCAGATGGGCCAATGGGCTGAGAAGTGGCAGATGGAGTTTAATTCAGATAAATGCGAGGTGCTGCATTTTGTAAAGCAAATATTGGCACGACTTATACACTTAATGGTAAGGTCCTAGGGAGTGATGCAGGTTCATAGCTCCTTGAAAGTGGAGTCGCAGGTAAATAGGATAGTGAAGGAGGTGTTTGGTATGCTTTCCTTTATTGGTCAGAGTATTGAGTACAGGAGTTGGGAGGTCATGTTGCGGCTGTACAGGACATTGGTTAGGCCACTGTTGGAATAATGCGTGCAATTCTGGTCTCCTTCCTATCGGAAAGATGTTGTGAAACTTGAAGGGGTTCAGAAAAGATTTACAAGGATGTTGCCAGGGTTGGAGGAGAGGCTGAACAGGCTGGGGCTGTTTTCCCTGGAGCGTCGGAGGCTGAGGGGTGACCTTATAGAGGTTTACAAAATTATGAGGGGCATGGAAAAGATAAATAGAGAAAGTCTTTTCCCTGGGGTTGGGGAGTCCAGAACTAGAGGGCATAGGTTTAGGGTGAGGAGGGAAAGATATAAAAGAGACCTAAGAGGCAACTTTTTCACGGTAGAGGGTGGTATGTATATGGAATGAGCTGCCAGAGGATGTGGTGGAGGCTGGTACAATTGCAACATTTAAGAGGTATTTGGATGGGTATATGAATAGGAAGAGTTAGGAGGGATATGGGCTGAGTGCTGGCAGGTGGGACTAGATTGGGTTAGGATATCTGGTCGGCATGGATGGGTTGAATCAAAGGGTCTGTTTCCATGCTGTACATCTCTATGACTCTATTTGAACTTTGCCATGAAGTTCTGTGTTTTTTAGTAGATTGCCCAACAGTGCTGTATGTTTCACTTCTAGAGGAAAAAACTGTCATCCAACCTAAGGAAATGCTGCATTCTGCTCATCATTGCATTGCGTTGAATTTGGATATTTTTCTGTTTAATCATCTTGCCGAGGAAGATCTGGGTACTCCTTAAAGAGGTGAAAACTCAAAGTATTTGGAGTAAGAACATACTTGTAAAGATGGTACTGTTGATGAAATAATTAAAATAGTCAGATTGAATATCTATTGAACATTAATCATTGTGAAAGTAGTAAGAACTTGGCATACTGCTGCACGATGGGTTACTTGACCAAGGTAACAGGTGACCTGGCTCTCAGGCTCACAGCTGTAGTGGAAAAATACTGCTGGAGATAAATTCTGAGGTTGTGTAATTATAGTTTGATGAAATATAGGGAGTGTATCTTAAGCTCGTTAGTTTACCTGTTCTTGAACATCATCAGTAACAAAGGGAATAGCTGCACTGTGCTTATCTTTACCTTGAATTATGGTATTCAACATTACTTGATTGCAGAATGTAATCCAAGCAAAACAAGCAAAGTTGTTAATATCCTTGAGTGAGTATAGGCTGACTGTTCAGCTCAGGAGAGTGCTGTAAGAAAGTGAAGACTGTGGCAGCCTCTCCGTGAATTCGTAAAAAATAAAGCTTCTTGAAACAAGACTCGAAGCCTTAGACAAAGTAATTTCCTCAACAGAATCCAGGATAGTCAGGAAGATCCCAATCAATTAAGGATCCAAAAAATAGTAAAGGAGGAAATAGTGGAAATAGTCCACAGTGCAGTCCTAGCTGAAAGGGGGACTGGGTCTAGTGTTCCCCTCATGGGTTGAGGCAGGGAAGTGGAGAGAAAATGTGGAGACTGTCTTGTGTCCAGCTGGTGACTCCAGCTAAGCCAAGACTACTGAAAGGTTGAAGCAAGATTGCAGAGAAGACTAAACTTACCAGGGCAGTGAGAGAGACTAAGAAGTGCTAGCTACCCAATTGAAGTAGGCACAAGACTGTGAATGGAAAAGTGCTCACTGGTGTCTGCTGGCTCGATTTCCCATTTCCGTAATCTACAAAGAGATGTCACCCACCTGTGGGTGAGGTAAGTTTTTTTTTCTCTTTTCCTTTCTTGGCGGGTGACATCTCTTTGTTGATCACAGAAATGGGAAATCAAGGCAGCAGTCAGTGCTGCTCCACAAACATGGATATGAGGCACCCAGAAGACAGCCCAAAGATGGAAAAAAGCAAACAAAACAAAGACATTTAGACATGATAAGATCGTGGCAACAGATAGGAGAGCCCACCGTTCCACCGGGATCACCAGCAGATACCATACTCCGTTAAGAAAGAGTCATTCCTTTTTGGAATGATCTTTACGGTTGGTCCTAGGGCTGTTCACCCTATGAGGCTCTTTTGACTTAAGTAAAATTAAGGAATGGCAAGAAATTACTCGGAGCAGTGGCAATTCCACTTGGGACAAATGCTACATGATGCATTGTTTCGTCAAATGGTTCGAGGTTGCTAAGCGTCATTTGCCTCACAAATCGAAACCTATGAAAGATGCTGATACGCAGCAAAGAGGAACCTTCAAGTGCCTCAATGGGGCTATATCCCCAACTTGAATCTCAGGAGGGTACAATCATGGAGACCATCCTCCTTGCAGCAGCTGTGCGAGAACAGCTGCCCTAGCCTCTTCAAACTCCATACTACCAGGATTTAGGCCTCACTACTGACATGCCTACAGCCCCTCCTGATTCTACTCAACCCACTATGATGCAGACTCGCTGTCAGACTAAAATGCATCATCTGAATATAGCATCTGGGATGCTCTCTGCCACCTCTGATGCAAATGAACCTCTAGCTCCATCCTTTCCATCCCTCCTGTCACCCAACTGCCTTGACTGATGGTCAACGATATAGCTGTCCTGAAGCCTTGGTCCCCCACTGAAGTTAGAAGCATGATCAATGAGGCACCTAACCCATTGAAGAAGCCAATCCCTTTTCATAACTGGCTGGTCCAAACCTGCCAAACTTATAACCCCTTACTTCAGGATATTCTTCTCGTACTCAAAAGTTGCATATGACACTCCTGGGTGGCTGTTAAGGATTTCTTTTCAGTCCCAGCCAAGGAAAATGGGGATTGGATTGTGGAACCCACAGAGGAGCAGCAGGGTCAGGGAAATATCCCCCGGAAGAGTGGTTCCAAAACCGAGCTCTGTAGGCCATCTCAAATGGGGCCAGGCAGCATAGCGACTTTGGGGAGATCACTCTTTGCCGTCAGAAGAAAGGGTAATCCCTTGTTGATTTCATCGCCTGTTTTAAGTACACATATGAATCATCCACTGGAGTACCTCTGGAAGGAAACTATCCTTTGGTGGTACAGACTCTGTTAAATTGTGTTGAGCTCCAGATAGCTCAGGCTTTCAAGCTAACCAATTTCACCTGGCAAGAGCAGAACTGGGGGTGGGAGGGGGGAATGTAGTTACCTCCCTCACTAATATGGACCAACATGGTCTAAACAGTAAGCGGTCTGAGGGTCCCAAGGGCCAGTTTGTTCAATATCACCAACTTATAACAAAAGGCCCCGAAGATATTACCCACCTCGGTTAGATGGGGGGGGGGGCAAGGGCCGGTTTGGTCCAAGGACAATGACATTGCTGTCGGTATGGTCAGAAGGATCACTGGGCTATTGTCGAGTGCAGTTGGCTGCTTCCCTTGTAACTGCAAGAATTCAGCCCTCCGTGCCTGCCCCAACTTTTACACTCATGGACCCCTTCCAGACTACACAAAAGGGGTGCCACGAGGGGTTAACTGTCAAGGCTGCCCTGATCCCACTATCTTCCTCCCTGCTTGAAGACCCAATGACGGAAATTGATGCTCAGGGAAGATGTGCTAAAGTTTTAGTCAACTCTGGTGCAATTATTTGACTGTACCCCCTCCTTGGAACTCAGATAGGCACTGAAACTGTCTCCACTGTTGGTATAGCTGGAATTCCCATGGTGGAAATCAAGGAGTCATTTGTCATTGCCTCTTGGGTTGTCAAGCCCTGTGTAAATGTGATGCTTCAATCCACTGTTCTGATCAGGGCCTGTTCTTAGAGCTCCCTGAATTTGCTGATGCAGTGCTCTGACCGTGCAACACAGGCTGTATTGTACTGCTGGCAACTGCAGAACAACCCTGTTGAACCTTTCTTGCTCCCCTAATAATGGGCCTAGAAGGAAGTACCGATCCCTGCTTAAGCTTTCTCCACCATCTACTCAGAATCCCCGCTCTCCAGAAGCCACTCATTGCATGGCTCTTTTTTATCCACCGTCTGATCCCTGACTCAAATGCAAGCCTTGCGGCCCTTTGTTTAGGTCAGTCAGGTTCACTGCAGTTGAATGGGTGATTTAATTTCAGTCCTATCGGCCTAGGTGCTTTCATCCAGCTTGATACTGTACAATTCACCTTTGTTCGCGATGGGTCCCACCTCAGTGCCCCATGTCACTGACTCTGTTAAATCCCCGCAATGGCCTGAGGAAATTGGTCCTATGATCTAATCCCTGTCCTGCAGTGAATCTGTAAGGGAGACCCATTGCGGCATCTTTCAGATTACTGTATTCTCTGACAACGCCAGTTGCTTATGGCTCCCATCTGCCCATTAGCCGGTAATTTTTCTCCGATATCAGCCACCCATCCCTATGACTATATGCCCCCACTGCTCTTAACGTCCATCCCCTCTTCCCTGTAGGCACTCCATAAAAATCATGGCGGGGTTGGTGCTTCCTGCTCAGCTGCACAGTGTTACTGTCTGTCCTGTTTGCTTTAGAGATGGTCCATGACCAATACACTCTGGAAAAATCATGGGTTTATTATCTCATCCAGTAAACCTATTCAACACGCAACTCTTATCAACAACCTATTGTGGGCAGTGCTTTACCCTGCATGTGTTGCGGTTGTCAAATGTGAAACTCATACTACCTCTAAGGACACTGTGCCCTGCGGCAACGCAGATGCTGCCGCCCATGACGCGCACGTTCATGGTCCCCTCCTTCGTTAAGATACGTCCCCTCCACCATTGACCTCACAGCAGCTCTCCAGGTGCAGGATGCAACTGCAGAGGTGAAGTGCAATTTCTGGGCTCATGCTGGATGCTCCCTTTGCGCTTCTGGTCTTTGGCGGCATCCTGATGGTAGGGTGGTCTGTCCGCATAGTCTCCTCCACGCCCTTACCTGGCTAGTGCATGGGCAGGGGAAGTAGGAAAAGGAGGGATGCTACATCAAACTGCCCAACAATGGTTTGCTCCCGGCATATCCACTATCTTAAAACACATAGCGTTATTTGCCAGCATTATAATAGAGGAAGAACACCTGCACATTTTGATCATCTACCTATTCCTGAAGGGCCATTTTGGAAGAACTTGCAGATTGATTTTGTCCATATGACTCCCTCAGGAGGGTTTAAATACATACTGGTCATAGTAGATATGTTCTCTAGATGGATTGGGGCATTTCCACCAGAAGGGATGATGCCCGAACAGTAGTAAAATGTTTTTTGACAGATATAATTCTCCCGATTTGAAATACCAGGACAAATGAATAGTGATGGGGTACCCACTTTACTGGGAAAATAGTAACAGCACTGTGTGCAGTATTGGGATTTGTGTGATGGTTCGTTTCACCAATCAATCCCAGTCCTTGGGAATAGTGGAACGAACTAACAGGATGCTAAAAAATACCCTTGCAAAGACTTGCAAGGAAACTGGACTAAAGTGGCCTGAAGGCCTATTATCTTGTACACCCTCCGAAACGTGGTTAATAGAACCACTGGACTAACCACGTTTGAAACTCTTATGGGAAGATCCATGACTGCCAGCACCCATCCCCTTCTGTCCACATCGGAAATAGCCTTGTTGGGGTAGATGAGAAAGCACTACAGTACACCCAAGCCCTGACTGAAGCAGCCTGGACCAATAATTCAAAGGTAATACAGGCCATGCCAAAACCCTGTGGATCAAACACATACCCTTTTAGACTTGGCGATTTAGTGTATGTTATGTCTCTTAACAAAGGCACTCTCTGTCTGTCTCTCTCTCTCTCTCTCTCTCTCTCTCTCTCCCCCACTAGGTGGAAGGGACCGTATCAAGTGTTACTGACAACCCCAAACTCCTGATAAATTGGAAGGATGAAAGAAGTGGGCATACGATCAACTGTAAAGTACATAACCCCACCAACTTGGAAACTACTAAAGTGAATGATGAGAACTCTGCGGATGCACTTCCTGGGTCTCCTCAGCCTGTAAATGAATGAAATTAGAGATTATGCCAAAAGTACCCGTCAGTTATTTAATGATAATATAATACAATGTGCATCACACTCTAATGATGTTTTCAGTCGGACTATGCAAGGAATGGGTCAGGGTCTGAGGAGAGTTAACTATCTATCCACCACTGCAGTGACAGGTCAAAAAGAGTATCAGATACTTCACAATGTTGGCTCATGCAAGTTAAGCCTCTGCTGTCTAGCCGATTCTCCAGGATTCCCTTGTAGCAGTTCTCAGGGATATGAGGAAAGATCACAACCCGCAAAGAATCCGCTGAAGGGGAAGATATAGAAACTAAAAGGAGGAGGCAGGACGCAGGCATGTGACAGACAGAGGTGCGATTTGAATTTCTCCCAATCCCATATCGAGATTGCCGACAATTCTTGTATGACACACCGGGTTTGTCAATACAAGGGTCAGGGAGGCAGTGTATTTTCCCATGTGTAGCACCCCTGGGCAGAACCCTTTGCGCTTGTGCCTGGACTCTCAGATTTGGCTTTTAGAGAATCCTCGGGTGCTGCTCAGAGTATGGCTCAGAGAAACAGCTTCCCCTCTGTCACGGGAATAAAGTGACTAAGATGATCAATACACCATAATACTTTTTTTGTATTTGGCCTATCAAAGCGCCCATACGACATGTTGGGTATGTGCCCATATGCTGACCAATTCACGGGGGTATCGCTTTGTGGCCCGTATCCTTTAGTTGGTCTGAAGTTGCCGAATGGCTAATATGCCAAAACTCTTCAGCTGAGCTCGATAACCTGGAGGACGTGCAGGAGTGGAAATCAGTAGGGTATAATCAGGTCCAAATCCGAGATTGGTACCAACCCGACTATAAGAGATCCTGTATCCTCCTTTCCCTTGTAGTTCTTAAAAACACCGTTAGAGATACCATTTGCTTCACGAAACGGGAACGTCTCTACTGACACCTATTTGGGATCTAGTCAATATTTTTTTATTATCCCCTGGATTGAACCTAGCCAAAATTTGACAAGCTAGGGTCACTTTTCATTTAATTGGTCTCGTCTCCTTATTAAGACATCAGGCTCCCTGTGGAAAGATCTGGGTCCCAAGTTGTGAAGGGGCAGAGATTCCAAATTAACCTCTTACAATGGTTAATTTATTTGAGGTCTTAAGGCCCATCCTTGGCTTCCCTCAGATTGTAGAGGCTCGTGTTATATGGGATATGTAGTAGATCTGGATGGGTTACCTTCAACCCTGAAGCCCAAGGGATCCCTCACTGGATTCCTCACCTGGGTTGGGATATCTTCTCATTCTATTGGAATCTATCTGCATTCCCAAGAATTGAGCAAATTAAAAACAGTATTGGAAATTGTCACCAATGATACCGCTGAGACCCTGACTGAGATCAATGCTGAGCTCATCGCAGTTAGAACAGTGTCCCTTCAGAACCTCTTGGCCTTGAATTTTCTATTATCCAAGCAGGGTGGCACTTGTGCTGCTGTTGGGCGGGAATGCTGTACCTACATACCAGACAATTCTAAAAATGCCTCCAATTTGGTGACTCACATTCACATGGAAGTCAAGAAATTAAGCCCCCCTTTTGAATTCGGGTGATCTTTAGACCTCGCCTGGCTGGCTAAGTGGGAATCCTCCTTAGTCATTGGGCTCATCACCTTTGCCATCATACCCCTGATACTTTGTATCATATGGAGAACCTCGGTCTGTTGTTATGCACAGTTTGTTCCTGCCACATTTTCTGCTCCAAAACCAGCCATCATTTGCCAGACCATACCCCATGACAACCCCCATGATGAGGAAGTGTGTATGAATATGCGCCCTTTTCCGAACAATAGTGTCCCCTTTTTTGGATGCGCTGGTAACCTAAACTTAAGTGTTGATCTGGAAGATCAACAAGGAGGGAATTGTGGAAGTAGTAAACACTTGGTATACTGCTGCATGATGGGAATCTTAACCAAGGTAACAGGTGACCTGGCTCCCATTCTCACAGCCTTAGTGGAAAGGTACTGTTAGAGATAAAGCTGAGGTTATGTAATTATAGTATGATGAAATATAGGGAGTGTATCCTAAGCTCGTTAGTTTCGCTGTCCTTGAGCAACAGCAGGAACAAAGGGAGTAGCTGCACTGTGCTTATTTTTATCTTGAATTACTTATTCAACATTGCTTGTTTTACTTAGATTACATTCTGCACTCAAAGTTGTTTGTATTGTTGTATAACCATAGGCCAACTATTCAGCTTGGTAGAGTGCTGTGAGACAGTGAAGACTGTGGCAGCCTCTCCATGAATTCACGAAAAATAAAGTTTCTTGAAACAAGACACAAAGTCTCAGACTAAGTAATTTCCTCAATCATTTAACAACACATTTAGAAAGCTCCAAAACCAAAAAGTAAACTCATATATATGACTTACGCTGCAAGCAATCTGCATTGAGAAGATCTTGGCACTTTTCATGACATTTGACCCCACATTCAGTGCAACGCATTCCCTGGCGGGCAATTCCCCACAACAAGCCTTCGCATTCATAGCAATATGTGGGAGTAGTTGCTGTCCACACTTCAAAATTGTGTGGTGTTGTACACGAAATAGGGTAGATTAAGGCTTGCAAGGTCTTCTTGTAAACATGGTTTTTCTAACAGACAGAAATCTTTCATTAGCCACATGTTTTTTCCGTATGAGGAATTGGATTAAACACCTTTTCTCTATTTCATAAATTAAAGAAAAAGGTAGTTATCTAAGAAAAAAATGTCTGCCAATTGTTCTCCTGATTGTACTGCAGCTAGTCCTTTACATCAGATTGAAACCGATTTTAAGTTACTGCAGTAAGTGATCTGATCCTACTAAATTCCTAATAACTTTAAATGAAGCACAAATTTAATCTCACAACAGTCAGGCACTAACACTTCAGTGACATAAAGCTGAATACATTTATATTATGGGATCGGAGATCACTGCCATTGTATAGAATCAATATATTTCTTGAGATTGTTAATGAAATTTGAAAACCTGTTAACAATCATCAAAAGCAGTTCAACTCAGTAGTATACACATAATGAAAGCATAAAATGGTGTAATAAATAACCACTACCAAAAGTTCCTTCTTACAAAAAGGAAAGGATTCCTTGCTCTCAGGACCAAATTCAGAGCTAAAGCATCAGTTATGGTTTACTTTAAAAGAAGAAAAGCAAAGACACAGATGGAATTCTAAAGTTTAAAGCAGAGGCAGCTGAAGAGTAGCCAATTTTATGGCAATTAAAATTGAGGATAAATAAAGATTAAAAGACTGCAGAGATCTTAAAGCATTGTAAGGCAGGAATAATTTACAGAAGTAAAAAGACTCAACCAATGGAGGAACACAAAAACAACAGATAAATTTTCAAATTGGCCTTGCTGGACTAAGTGCCAATATAGATCAATGAGCAGAGTGGAGCTGAGTGAACAAGACTTGTTAAATTACAATATAGGCAGCAATCCTTTGGCTGGACATGGGCGAAGAAAGTTTGAAACTGAAACAGTCAAGTATAGTGATAACAAAGTCATGAGGATATAATAATGTATTTTAATCTGCCACTCAAATTAAAACAAACTGTTTTAGGGTTAATAGTTCTGCAATATACATTTGGGTTTAATCATATTCTTACTTCTTTCTTGTTGGAAGTGGATCTTTCCTTTCCATCAGAAAAATAAACTGACTATTTCTACATTGAGGAACTTCAACAGATGATTCAAAAACTAAATATTTTAACAGAATTAATGCTTAGAAAATCATACAGAAATTCATCTTACCAATTCTTCATCATTAAGAGTGCGAGTTGCTAGTGCAGAAGTGATGCCAGCTTTTCTTGACTGCACCAAAGACTATAAAAGAAAGATATAAATTACCTACACATTAGAAGACACAGCAATCATTTTTTTTCCACCAGTGTTTTTTTAAGTTAGGTGATATTGTGCAGCAAAATGTTGTGGGGAGACCTGTCCTCAAGAAGGAAGTAACATTACTTATTCAACAACCATAATAGAACCCTATAGCCAGCAAAAACGAAAACTTTAAGCTATTTAAGAATTTTGGTTCACAAATAATTCTATACAAGCACTACACATTCACATTTAATATGCAAAAATAAATTGCTTTCAGCTGATTTTCAAAAAAAAATTAGACAAAGTATCCTGTTGTACAATGGCTATCAATAAGATATAATGGATAAATACTAAAGGAAAAGGTTTGATGCAATCAGAATTTTGTGCATGATGTATTCAACATGAGGATAAATTTCTTATTAATTAGTAAAAAGATAAATCAGAGGTAAAGTTATCAAAAGAAGACAAATCTTAAATAGCTCGTGTTCCATCAAGAATGCTTCATGTGAGAAAATTTTTTTTACTAATTAGAAAGTTACCAGCATTGCTTTAGTTTGTTACTTCTGTCACAATATGATTCAATCCTTCAGATTCTGTAAAGCTTTGGGCTTGAAATTTGGTAATATTTCAATTAGTGTGCAAGCATTTTCCAGAATTACAGCTTTAGAAAGAATTTGTCTAGAAAGGCCAAATAATATTGTTGATGAAACACTGGATGAAGTAAGGATTTGATATTAGGCAAACCCAGGAGAAAGTGTTTGGTCTACCAGAATGAATATTAATTTGGGGGTTAATTAAGATTGTTGTTCTTACCAGTATGCAATGCACATTCAAGTAAGATTTAAATGCAAAGGTGCTTAGCTGGCAATGGCTTCTCAAATGGTATGGTCATTGATGAAGCTATGATACTGTCCCTGCTCAAATTAGTTCCAACATTTCTCCACACAGTAAAACCATGGGAAGAAAAGATCTGATTCAAAATAGGAGTGCATGAATCCTGAACCAAAATAACACAAACAAGACAGACCTCATGTGGTACTAGTCCCTATAGGCAATGCCAAACATGTCACTTTTTTGTAACTAACAACTCAACAAATAAAATTGTTAACAATGAAAAAGATCATTAAAAGTCCATTAAATCCTTGGATAACCTTATGAAAATCTTTCCTTGTTCAGCTGTAAAACATGTAACTTTGAGCATTTTGTTACAATAGGATTTGGATAAAAGATTGCTATCAAAAATTGTGCTTCTGAAATTTAGCAATCAAATAATTTCTTTATTAACTTAAAAGTTTAAGGTATCCAGTAGCTGCAAATTTGAATTCTTATGATAAGCTAAGAAACTAACAAATTAAGATTGCCTGTGGGCTTCATACCACTCTTGTTTCATTCAGTGTTATTTGGTTCATGGTGTATTCATCAGTAATTGATCTTCATCACACCTAGATTACTCCACATATAAAGCACTTACCATAGCCTGCACATAGTGAATGCCATGATGAAATAAATGACAGAACATTAATACATGGATTTAAAAACATCTAAGGCTTGACAGTGAACACAAATCACAAAGTCAGTCATCGTGGACACTGCTGGCAAGATAGAAATAAGTTTGTCGTGTTTGCTACAAATCTGGTCTGTGTGTCATTTTCAACTAATGGTTTAAATTTTTACATTTTGCATGCTTTTGCTTTAATTTGGCAAATATTGAACAGGAAAAACAAAAATATGTTTCGATCATCTCTCTTATGGGAGAAAAGTAATATTTATACAAATTAATTGTAAATTATTATTGCTGGACTATAAATATATATTCCATTTAATGTTTTTCTGCTGTTAGAATTTAAGATTAATTGCTCAATGATATCTTGTTTGATGCCCATCTCTATTTAGAAAACTTCTATTGAAGCCCACAGTTTATGTTCATCTTCGGAGAGTCAGTGTGGACTTGTTGGGCCAAACGGCCTGTTTCCACACTGTAGATAATCTAATCTAATCTAAAATATTATTGATATTTAATTATTAGAATGATGTTAAAATGTTTTCCAGAATTAATTAAAATAGTATGTGCCATTTATTAAATGTTAGGAAACTTACTCTATATAACATATATATCTAGGCACTGCAACATCATGACACAATTTTAAAGTTTATATACTATACTATATCTGACACAGTGGTGTCAGATTACACAGGACTGGGATCTGATTGAAAAGATTCTCGAGAAGTTTAATCAATTTGCATTATCTTGCTGTCTAGTCCTCACCTGTCTCATGTTCCCAGAACCTGGTCATATTATTTATGCAGTTATAAAAAAGTGATATGTAATACTTATTACTTTACAATCTTTGTAAAGTATAGTTTGTATACTTTACCCAGGCTTAAATCAACAGTTTTAATATATTAAACATCAAAATTAAACAGTTTGTCTTTTAAAATATTTCCTATAATTAATTGATATTGTAATGCATTTGTCATTGAAAATTGAGTTATAAATGACTTCAAATTTATAAGTTTTTATTTGTTTTAATTTTTTTAATCACATTCTTCATACTGTACATATCCTAACAGAAAGGAACAGCGTCCATCACTGAATCCTGATTTCGCTCTCTATAAGCTGTTTGGATAATTTTCATAATAGGTTCACAAAAACAGGGCAGAGATATTTTTCTGCTGATTCTATCTCTAAGCCGCATGGATAAGCATTTGATCTTTCTCATTAATACTTGATTGGAGTCAAGAGTTAATTATGCAGGAACTAGAGCCATGATCCACTGTTCTATTTCTGAGATACACAGCATCTTTGTTTGCAATCCAACCCACCAATCACAAATTCATTCATATTTGAAAATCTCAGTAGAATGAACGAAATCCAACTTGCAAAATCTGACTAATACAGAGAACCTCACCCTCATTTCTGGGGAAAAAACAAATGAGGTTTTAATGTTATTGTTGTTGTTGTGTCTTGGCTTATTTAGGATGCAATATAAAAAATATGGTGGTTACTATATATAATTTGCAAGTGTCATATCAATTACATCCTTGATATCAAATAAAGATTATTACCAAATTGATCAATATTTTAGGAAATATTTGTATTAAACTATTTATCCTTGTTAATTATTAGCTTATTAGTTTATAGATGTAGGAATGCCCATGATTCTGACATGGTCACAATTATCACAATTTATGGCACCTACATTAATCACCTCAGCCAAACACTATGCATGAGTGGTTTAAAGAGAAGCATATGGAAGAAGCTACATTAAGAATTTAAGTTTTATAGGATGGCTCATGGAGTCTGACACAAGGCATCGGTGGTCTTAAAACATAACAAAACAAACAGAAAAAGGAGCTAGGCATTTAGCACCATTGTATCAAACTAGTCTACTCATGGCTTATCTAGTCATATCTTATTATTTTTAATTTAAAAGAAGACAAAGTAAGAAATATATTATCAAATATTATGAATAACAAGCATGTTTCTACTCTTATCTACTAAATAATTTAACAATTCTTTTCAGACTTTTCAAACATATTGGAAATAGCAGCTTTTAATTACCACAAAAAAAACATTGAAGCCAATTGGAATCTTAGATCCTATTCCTTTCTATATTATCAGGTGATTTGCAACTGTATCGAGTAATAGTCTATAGATTGTGTTAAAAAGAGATATTATGATGACCACTTTATAAATATCATTGAACATGTATAAATACACAAATGTAATCATTTGAATGCACTTGAGCAAGTGGTTCCATCAGTATCACAATGCCATTTTATCTATTGCATTTAAAATTAAATGCTAAAGAGTAGAGTTTGTATTTAAATCCCTTGTTTTGAAAGAGACAAATGCAAAGTAAATATCTAACATAACTTAACATTCACTGAAAGATTTAATGGCTTATTCAGTAGATTTTACAGAGCAAACACATCACTTGCAATCAACTATTTTAACCTCTCTTAAACACGTCATTGTTGTTTTAGTTTATGGATCTATAAAACATACCTTATGAACATGAGCCAACCTTCTGAATAGTTTTATGGTATTGTACAGAATTACTACTTTTCAAAGCAAACTTTTGTTCAAGATTTCAGTGAAACAATCTAAGCATAAGCAATTGATTTTTAAAATTGTTTTTTTTAAATGAGGTAAAACAAATCTGCCAACTGAAATTGTTTAAGCAATAAAATGCAGCATTTTTAGTCAATATCTTGCATACTTTAATTTGTATGTTTAAAAATGTCAGGTTTTTTTTCATTCACTAGATGTAGGCATTACTGGCTAGGCAAACGTTTATTTCCCATTTGTAATAGTTCTGGAGGTAATTGACTTAAACTGTTGCAGTCCTTGCAATATAATAACACCCACAATGCTAGGAAGGGAGTTTCAGGTTTTTACCCAATGGCAGTAAAAGAATGACGACCCTACATCAGATGATACGTGTGGTCCCCATTGTTGCCCTTGTCCTCCTTGGTGGTGGGGATCAGGGGAATGGGAGGTTGTTGTCACAGGATTCTTGATAAGTGACTGCATTGCACCTTATAGATGGTAAACACTGCTGTCATTGTGTGTTGGTAATGAAGGGAGCAAATGCTGAAGATGATGGAGGAGGACTGGGTGCCAATTGAAAATTTATCTTGCTTAATGATCCAACAGTTTACTATATTATTAATATTTCTTCCACTTGCATTTCATGATTGTACTGCTTATCCATCCACAAGACAATATTGGGACATTTACTTACACATAATTTCAGTTATAAGAACATTCAAGACTGTATATTCCTATAGTTTCTTTTCTACCTATACAGTAACAAAGGGGGCTAGGAATGACTTTTCTTGTTATCAGCAGATTGTCACGTAAAATCTCATAACATTCTATAATGTATTAACAAAATGGCTAATGACAGTTAAAACAGTGAACAAAAAAGATTTCCTGATAATTAATTATAAGCATTTCTACCACCTAATTATTCCTCTATATCTCCTAATAGTATATACTGTAGTAGTGGAAGCTCATTGCATTAAAAACAATGCAGCATTTATTTGCAGTTATTGGAGTTGTTAATTTATTGCAACTTTAAATTCATTGATACACATTAAATAGTTATAACTAAAGTCTCCAAAATGTCAAATCCATTTGAGTTTGAACTTCGTTTTGAAATTGATCATAATATAATACATTCTTCTGGGTTCCCAATTTTACAAACATGTTCTGCTTGATTAAAGTCTCATAAACTTCATAATAAGTGCTGCAACTTGATAGTTCTTTAATCAAAAAACAAAAACCATAAATTAACTCATGCTATCAGACATGATACTGCACAACTGAAATTAAAATATAGCAGTGCTCTAAGCAGATCTATTTTGTCTAGCAAACAAAAGTACAGGGCATACTTACAATATTCAAATTAAAAGTAATAATTTAAATTACGTCCATGCACTTGACATTTGTATTTCATATGATCTCACATTGTGGTTGGTTTACTTTATAAAGCAGATGAGATTTGTAAAGATCATGGTAATTACCTCAGCATATAATTACTCTGCATTAAGCAATAGGGGATTTGCATTTACCCTCTTAAAAATAGAAATGTTTGTGGACAGGGAATATGTCATTTTGGTAATCGCCACAAAGCCTGAGAAGTGTGTCGGCCAAATATAACTCAAACTCTTCAGCTTCAATTCTGGTTTTGTCAATAACAAAATACAGGCTTGGGACAGAATTTCTCTGGACTGATACTCCACATCCACCTAATGAAGGAGCAGTGCTCCAAAAGCTAGTGCTTCTAAATAAGCTTCTTGGACTATAACCTGGTGTTGTGCGATTTTTAACTTTCTCTGGACTGTCTTCCTTTTTGCTGTAGACCTCTGGCCACTGCAGATTGGACACTGTCAATAGAATTTTGTAAAAAGCAGAAGCAACATCTCCAAATAAATTAAAGAGTGGAATGTCCTCCAAAGCTTGAAGCATAATGAACTAATTTATGAGCCACTGAGCATATTGCACAACCTATTATTTTAAGTGCAGCTCCACCAAGTCCCAGCAGATCCAAATCACTATGTACCTGCTGCCCTGGGAGTTACTGACACCAAAACATCAACTCCCTTCACCAACCAGAAAAGTGTCCTCAATTGGACATGTGCAATCAGCTTGCACTGCAACCAGCAGTGCATGCGTAGATTTAGAACTGTCCTCAATTTTTGGATGTTGGTTCTAACTATAAATATAATGCATAATAGACTTTACACACCTGCTGTTGAAAGAAATAAATGGAGTGCAATCAATTTGGGTTCATTTCCCAAACAGTCATTTAAGATGATGGTACATGGGTTATTGATAATCACACCTCCAATAATCAACATTATTCTTGCATTTAAACATCAATAAAATGCAATTTGTAAGTACTCTCAAGTATTTCTTATCAAAATATATTAAAATTACAGTATCGAGTTTTTGAAAAGATTTGTATCTCGGGTTGAGGATGAGTCGTAGAGTCATTCATCGAGCTGGTATTCATCTGTTGACATTTTGTCACCTCACTAGGTGACATCGTCAGTGCATCTTCGATAAAGTGTTGGTAGTCTGTCCCACCTGGTATTTGCGTGCCTCATTTTTTAGTACTTCCAGTTCTGTGTCTGAGTGGTTTGTATATGAGGTCCAGTTCAAGGAATTTACTGAGTGGGTTCTGGTTGGAGTGCCAGGTTTCAAGGAATTCCCTCACATGTCTCTGTTTAGCCTGTACTAGGATGGTTACATTGACCCATTTGAATTTGTGTTCTTCGTTGTCTGTGTGGTTGGAAATGAGAAAGTACTTATGTCATGTCTGGCAGTGGCAAGCTAATATTCGTGCACTCGTATAGTCTTCCTGTTTGTGTTATGTAGTGTTTCTCAGTCCTGGAAAAGATGAAACCCAACAGATCAAACACACCCTAATTCTACGGACTACCCAAGGTTTACAAAGCAAAAGCATTCCTCAGACCTATTATATCATTCCCAAGGACACCCAATTACAAATAAGTCGAGGAGCTGCAAACAAGACTGAAACACTTCCAATCATTCCATTCACACCTCCCAAGAGTTCCTTAATATCATCAGAAACACCACAATAGAGAAAGATGAAATAATGATTTCATTTGATGTAACAGCGCTCTTTATATCTATAGACATTGACCTAGCCAAGAGTACCATTGCCACATTATTAGATGAAGCAATTACTAGGACACCCCACGACATCAGCAGCATAAAAAAAAACAGCATGCTAAAACTATTAGATTTATGCCTCACTACTCACTTTACATTCATTGGACAAGTATACAAACAAATCAATGGTACATCATGGGGTCCCTGATAACAGGGCTGATAGCAGTCATGCAATGCTTAAAACAGCCAACCCTCCCCACCATCCAATCCAAACTCTGGATCCAGTATGTAGATGATATCTTTGTCATCATCAAATGTACACCAACTGGAAGAAACCCATCACCACATCAATTAATATCCTCACCTGAATAAAGTTCACTAAAGAGGAAGACAATAGCAGACTCCCCTTCCTGAACATATTAGTGGAACGCACGCCTACTGGTGAACTCCAGACCAGTGTGTACAAGAAGAACATCCATCCAGATCAGATACTGAACCAAAGCAGCAACCATCCCAGCGTCCATAAATGAAGCTGCATTAGACCACTATTTCAACAGGCAAGGACACAATGCAGCAACCCAGAACTCCAGAAGGCAGAACAGGAACACCTAATCAAGGAATTTAAATGAAGTGGGTACCCTTCTTATTGGAAGATATTGCACTATCCTCCAATACGTACATAACAAACCTAAAGAAGAAAACACTACATGACCAGACATGATAGTGACCATACCGTACATCAAAGACATATCAGAAATGACTACCCAACTGCTCAAACACCTGGGAATCTTAGTGGCCCACAAATCAGTGAACACCTTTCACCAGCTCCTCACAAAGGCCTGACAACCATAAGCCATAAGACATAGGAGCACAAATTAGGCCATTCAGCCCACTGATTCTGCTCTGCCATTCAATCATGGCTGACAAGAACATATCTATCTCAGTCTTAATCATACTCAATAGCCTGGCCTCCACATCCTTCTGAGTCATAGATTCACCACTCTCTGGCTGAAGACATTTCTCCTCATCTTCTCTCCTCTAAAACTGTGCCCTCAGGTCCTAGTCTGTCCATCAATGGAAACATCTTCCCAACATCTACTCTGTCCAGGCCATTCAGTATTCTGCATGTTCCAATTAGATCTCCCCTTATCCTTCTAAACTCCATCAAGTATAGACCCAGAGTCCTCAAATGTTCCTCACATGTTAAGCTTTTCATTCCCTTTTCACCCACATCCAACAGGACAAACATTTTCTATCAGATGCCTTGTGGGTAGCACGGTGGCACAGTGGTTAGCACTGTTGCCTCACAGCGCCAGAGACCCGGGTTCAATTCCCGCCTCAGGCAACTGACTGTGTGGAGTTTGCACATTCTCCCCGTGTCTGCGTGGGTTTCCTCCGGGTGCTCCGGTTTCCTCCCACAGTCCAAAGATGTGCAGGTCAGGTGAATTGGCCATGCTAAATTGTCCGTAGTGTTAGGTAAGGGGTAAATGTAGATGCATGGGTGGGTTGTGGGTCGGTGTGGACTTGTTCGGCCGAAGGGCCTGTTTCACACTGTAAAGTAATCTAATCTAAAAAGACTGTGAAAAATACTACGTGGCACAAACAGGAAGAAAACTGGCTATAAGAGTGCATGAACATCAGCTCATCACTGCCAGATATAACCAGTACTCTCTTATTTCTAACCACACAAACAAAGAAGGATACAAATTCAAAGGGATTAATATAATCATCCTAGCACAGGCTAACAGAGACACATGAAGCCTGGCACTCCAACCGGAACCCAATCAATAAACACATTGAACTGGACCCCATATACAAACCAGAGCTGAAAAATGTGTTGCTGGAAAAGCACAGCAGGTCAGGCAGCATCCAAGTAGCAGGAGAATCAACGTTTCTGGCATAAGCCCTTCTTCAGGAATGAGGAAGGTGTACCAAGCAGGTTAAGGTAAAAGGTAGGGAGGAGGGACTTCGGGGAGGGGCGTTGGGAATGCGATAGATGGAAGGAGGTTAAGGTGAGGGTGATAGGCGGGGAGAGGGGGTGGGGTGGAGAGTTCGGGAAGAAGATTGCAGGTCAAGAAGGCGGTGCTAAGTCCGAAGGTTGGGACTGAGATAAGGAGGGGGGAGGGGAAATGAGGAAGCTGGAGAAATCTGCATTCATCCCTTGTGGTTGGAGGGTTCCTAGGCGGAAGATGAGGCGCTCTTCCTCCATGGTCTGGCGATGGAGGAGGCCAAGGACCTGCATGTCCTTGGCGGAGTGGGAGGGGGAGTCATATACAAACCACTCAGACACAGAACCGCAAGTACCAAAAAATAGTCTCACAAATACCAGGTGGGACAGACCACAACACTTTATCAAAGACACACTGATGATGTCACCTAGCGAGGTGACAATAACATCTACAAAAAAACACACCAGCTTGGCAAACAAATCTATGACCTCAAAATTACTAGTAGCTAAGATTATATTTTAATCAATACAAGGCAGATGTTCAAAATCCAGCATCTTCATGGCTGAAAACAATGGATGCTTTCAATGTTCTGGATTACATATTAAATCAAATGATAGCAAGAAGGTGATAACAATAATCATCTGACTTTTGAGTTTATGAACTGGTCTAAGGTTATTCAGTTTTATTTTCAAATTTGTCAATCATTTCCATTAACTTGAGATATTTTGATAAGGTAAGTGTCTCATGTTTAATCCTCATAGTTAATATTCAGGCGCAAATGGAGGGCACCAAAAACACACTTCAGTGGTTACAATGAAAACTTATTGAAACAATAATTTGGGGAAAAAAATTAATAGTTACTTCTGGAAATTCAGGCTAATTTGGAAACACCTAAATGTATGGAATAGTTAAGAGTAAACCCTGTTTGATTAATTTGCTTGAGATTTTCGAACAGCTAGTGTTTATGTTGGAAATGCTGATTCTGTGGTGTATATTGATTTCCAAAAGACATTTGATAAAGTGGTGCATGACAAATCTGTGAGCAAAGTTACAGCAAAAATAGGAGTAAAATGAAATGTAGCAACATAAGCCTGAAATCAGCTAAGGGCAAGGAAATAATTGATCATTTTTCAACTGGAGGAGGGATTGTACCCGAGTCTTCCATTGTCAGCATTGGGATCTTGCTTTTTCTGATATATATTAATGAGCAAAATTTTGATGTACATGCAACCTTTAAAAATTGCACATGGAAAAACAAAACATGGAACCATTCTTAGCAATGAGAAGGATCGGATAGAATGTCAAAAGCATATAGACAAGCTGGTGAAATGGATGCACAAGTAGTAGATGAAATTTAATTCAGAGAATTGTCAAGTGATTAATTTTATTAAGGTAGCGACAGGGAGACAATATAATGGCAAAATTCTAAATGTGGTGCAGGAGCAGAGGGAGCTGGAAATATACATGGTTAAGTCAATGAAGATGGCAGTGTAGTTAAGAGAATGGTCACTAAAGAACAAAATATCCTCAGGTTGATTAGTAGAAGCATACAGTACATGAGCAAGGAGGTTATATTAAACCTGCATAGAACACTCATTGGGCCTGAACGGCATTTAGTTCTGGGCTTTACCTTATAGAAAAAATTAGATTGGTTTGGAGACCGTGCAGAAAAGATTTACAAAAGTGGCTCCAGAGATGAGAACTTCAGCTTCAAAGACAGATTGTGAAGTTGTAATTGTTCTTTCAGAAAAAAAAGTTGAGATGAGACAGATAAAAGTATTCAAAATCAAGAGAGGCAGGGACAGAATAGATAGGATAAAATTGTTTTCACCAGAAGGATTGAAAAGGAGACAGATTTAAGGAAAGTGGTAAAAGAAGCAATGGTGATACATGGATGAACTTATTCATGTTGTGAACGATGAGGATCTAGAATGCCCTGCCTGAGTATATGGTTCAATTGAGGCAGCTAAGAGGAAATTGGACAGTTATCCGAAAAGGAAAAATGTAGAGGGTTTAAGAAAGAAGGTAAGGGAATGAAACAAAAGTGAAATGCTCATTCAGGTAGGCAACACAGATATGATGGGCCTGAAAGAATGGTGATGGAAATTAATTGTGATTTTTAAAAGGAATTGAATAGCCAACTGAAAAGAAAAACATTGCTGGGCAACATAGAAAGAGTGAGGAGTAGGAATTGCTACATTGCTCCTCCACTGTGCCATCATAAAATTGTCTGGCCAACTGCCCCCCTTCTATACTGTAACCATTCTGTGGAATTTTCCTATTCTGTTAATGCAGCACAAAGACAGATAATAAAAATACGGAGTAAGGGAAACACATGATATTACACAAAACACACAGGCGCCCACACAAAACTGCAACCGAAGAAACTCTGCATGACTCATATCATAATGTAGGCATTTCAGTTAACAAAATGTGGGAGGCAGTATTTTGCTTCTCTCAAGAGATATCATTGCATGCAATACACTGTCCTCCTTTTTGCAGCAAATGCATAATTTGACAAGTATTTAACTGGCAACAAACAAGTTGTGCAACATCAAACCTCTCACTTCAGAATTATAAAGTTGGTCACAGTGAGCAAAACCCAATGTAAAATACTGCAAAGGCTGGAAATTTGAAATAAAAATAGAAAATGCTGGAGAAACTTAAAATCTAACAATATGTAGGGAAATAGAAAGACGATTAACACTGACTGTAAAATAAACTTACTTCTGAAATGAAGAGAAAGGTGGAAAAGTGTTTTTATACTGTAAAAAAAAAGTTGGGGAGGAGAACCTGGACCATAAAGGAAGGTCAAGGAGGGTTAGAGCGCAATGGACATGAGAGATTACAGGTGTCTCAACAAAAGGCAAAGGGAGTGGGTAATGATTTGCAGAGGAAAGGTAGGTCCCAGTAGATGTTAATAGCAGAATACAAGCCAACTCTGCTGACAGGAAAACCAAGAAAACTAGACAGAGTGGGGAGGTGGGAAAAAGATGATGATTACAGTGTTCATGGTCTTAAGACAATGAATTCAATATTTAATCCAGAATGCTGTAAAGACAATGAATCACAATGAACTTCAAACCTTTTCTCTCCACAGATGCTGGCAGACCTACTGAGTTTCTCCAGGACTTTGTTTACATTCCAGAGTTCATGCTATGTTAATTGCAAATATTCACTATATTATAGACGGTCTTTGGAATCAATATACAGAAGACAGTACATTGGTGATGAAAAGTTTGCAGTATTAATAGCTATTTAATGGACAGTAATAACACATTGAGTCATGCTGATATGCCTCTGTCATGCAAATGTAGCAAATACGATTACAGCAATGATAAAAACTTTGAAGCGCTAACAGTATTTACTTTTTTCTTACAGAAATGTTAGATGAACCATAAGGCTAACCTGATATACTTAAAAACATTTAGTTGTGTCATCCAAAACAATAACCAAATGGTGACCATTTTAATAATAATTGTGAACAACTGAGCATGCACAGGACAAGTTATTGATCATGGATGAAGAGACAGACGTGATGAATACCAAAAGGGTGACTCATGCTGTGCAGAGTATAAATATGGTTCAAGGCTCTGCATCATTTATGATTCCAAATTTTCAGTGACACCCAAAAACTGCAAGTTATTACCCAAATAATATCAACTAAAATTGATGGCGAAGGGTTCACTACTTTGTTAATAAAAGTTTCCCTTTTTTTGGTCTGCGTTTAGCAATTTGTACCATCAGTGGTTTGTCCAAGACAACATCAAGCAGTAAACACATTTTTAGTATCTCTCATGAGGAGAAATCTCAGCTGACAGTGGAACTCAGGATTTATGTGGGATATTCCTGCTTTTCACCACTTTCCCTTCACCTTGGCTTCACATCAATATTTATGTCTTTTTAAGAAAAAAAAACTTATTTTTGCTGGCAGCTATTTGGCAGCCCACATCCATGGCAGGAAAACTTGAGCAGAACAGATCTCTCGTTACATCCAGTTTGCTTTCTATCATTTTGGTAGACTTATGACATTACATACCATCAGCAGGTTACATTATCAAATGGCAAAAGGACAGGTGTTTTGGTACACTGCAACGAAGGCAATAGATTCTGCTCTGCATTCATGAAAATGATTGCTGTGCTTACCTAGGTTCGCCTGCATGACATCATTGAAAAGTATACACACAAATATATTCTACAAATTTCTAGCTGTGTCATAAATGCAGTAGTGAAATGAACTGCATAATGACTGGTCCTGGTAATATCTCCAAATCATGTTGGATTGATCAAGCTATTCTGACCTTAACACAAAGTGAATTTTAACTTTCACTGATAAGACTGAACAATGTTAATTCCTGATTCTGGAAGGTGACAGAACTGCAAGCTGCTTTTTGGTTTAGATATAGCCTTTCCAAATGCTGTTATTGCAAATATTTCCAGTACACAGTCATAATGCTCCAAATATTGGGTTGTTGAACATCATGGCTGATGTCTTCAGCAATTTCAATTCATCTGTCTCCATGTTCAGCAAATTTAAGGGACAGGGGTGGGTACGGGTGTGTGGGTGGTAGTGATGCAGTAGGTCATGTTTTATCATTATCTTCATTGGGTTTGACTGTTAATAGTTTTGCCCTTTCTGACTCAATACCACCTTGTTGATTGGTCCCTTGCTTACAGTGAAAATTGGGAACTACGTTATCAACTAGAGATGGGTAAAAAGAAATTAAACTCTTTGTTGTGAAAAACCAAGGGGATCCAAGTAATGAGATACAAAATTTGAGGGTATACAATTGAAAAACAGTAACTCCTTGATATTTGTGTGTTTTTGAACTAATGTTGCTTGATAAACAATTTTAAAGCATCAACATCTACTCTCTCATCTTCACTTCTAATACTCAGGTTTATTGGATTAATTTCAAGAGATCATGTATTCTTTAAGCATTGAATCTACAACCAAGTCCTATATTTCTTATTACTTCATGAAGTTGTTTGGAATATTAAAACAGACTCAATAATAATTTTTCATCTTCTATCTATAAAATTCTATTATAAGTTTTTGATCTGTATTAACTTCAGTTGGCAGAAGATGTAATACAATATTCTTTCATCATAACACAAGATGTTTGGTCAAGGTTTAGAACTCGAGAAGCCTGCTGATGCAAGCATTGAACTTGTTTAAACCTTTTACATGAACATTATAAAGAAAAAACTATTACGGGCTTCGGGGCCAGACTACAGGACTGAACAGACAGGCAATAAAAAGGTCTGATAGAGGCAGCGCAAACAGAAAAGGCGGCAAAATATCTTTGAAAATAAACATAATCAGAAAAACAATAGAAAGTGAAGCTAAGCTGCAGCTGCAATAACTAAGAACTTTGGTTTCTAATTTGCTGCCTTATTTGTTAAGTAATCACCTAATTAGTTTTTAGTTGAAATTTGTTTTAAGACGACGTGTGAACTTCCTAAAACCTAACTTGCATTGTGTTCAGCCATTCTGAAAGTGGATTCAAACAAATTCAACTTCTTTGCATTTGCAAGAGAGCTTTTTTTTTCATTGATGAACTTAGCTATGTTTTTATCAGCTATAATGGAGATCTTATGCACATAATCAGATTAAGCAATTGTAGAATCAAAATGTCATTTATCAATTAAAACTGGGCCAAAATTTTAGAAACCAAAGCCTTTCAGCCTAGTACAGAACCCAGAAGCCCGTAAAATACTGTGAACAAAACTAGCTGCATGTTGATGTTGTAATGCCATCCCTCGAATACAGCAGTCAAGGATTTTCTCACCAGGTCGCTGACCAGTGGGAGGGATTTACGCCGAGGCTTAATGTCAGGCATGCTGTCAATGCTACGCAGAAATTTAACCGCTGCTCCCCTACAGTTATAAGTGAAACAAAAGACAAAAGAAAAAGAAAACAAAAGTAAACATACATAAAAGTAAAAGAAACAGAGAGAATTACTAGCAAGCAAGACAACAGGCACAACTCCATGACCATAAGATGCCTCAGAGCATAGTGGCAGATCACTGTGGGAGAAAAGAAATGTCTCACCAAATCACTAACAAGATTTTTGGGTTTTTTCTTTCGAAGATCTGGCATACTGTCAATACTGTAAAGCCCACCGCCAGGCCTAGAAAAGACAGCAATAGTAAAGTGAAGTACTACTATATAGCAGGGGAAAAGAACTCCTTGAGGCCTGACCAACATAGTCTTCAACAACAGTAATCCAGTACAATATAAATAAGTCAGTTTTGCTATAACGCGTTAGTTTGTTCTCGTGCAATCCCATGTTATAAGAAAATTGCAGAATAGCAGGACCATTTAACCTAACAGGGCTGGAATCATGTTATAACCAATACATGCTTTAAAACTTTGTGCTTTAGAAACAGAGTCCCCAGTTCGTCAATCGTGTTATAGCGAATTAGTGTTAACGAAACGCGCATTGTACAGCGACCTGTATAACTAATTGTGCATAAACATTCACTGAGACAAAGTAATGGAAATACAAATATATGTTGAACATTTTTTTATGGGTGTTGAAGGGGCATATTGTCAATAATACACAAAACTTAATTTTCATGAAGTGGAAAGACCATTTTGAAACCCCTTCAATTTAAAATGGCAATTATCAGTTGTTACATTTTTAATGGTTGTTTTCACCCTCCACATATTTACAGATTAATTTTTGATTAAATAAAATAAATATAAACTGGTCAGTTTTGGTTTTAATTGAAAATTGCCATCCAGGTGCTGATAATAACCTGAATTCATTTTCAATGCATGCATGCTTTATAGCACAGAAACTGGGAGGAAAACAACTGTTTTTTGTCACTTCTATAATATAGTATATTTGCACTCCAAATTCTGTGAATAAAACAAATTGCTTTAAAGTGATTCCTGATCATATTAAAATTAACAAGATCAAATTGGACAACTTGTTCAGAGATTTCCATAATTGAAGCTCGTGTGTGTAATAGTTGGTTCACAAAATAGCTCATCATCACCCACAGGCCACATTCTCTTCATTTAGGTAGTGCAGCCAAGCAAGCAGCACATGTAGCATCTTGAAGCCCTTATATTTTTGCATAAAACTTATATAAAGTAATTATTGTGTGTAAGGTTCTACAAGATTACATCTATACGTGTAAACTTTAACCCCTGGATGAATTTTTCTACATCTGTTTACTAACATGGATTAAATGCCCACTTCTATGTCACAGTTATTCTGGTGGGCCTCTCAATTATTACTTCTCCACTTCATGACGAATCAGAAGTTGATCCTGCTGATCAAAGGATTTCGTTTTTTCTGATTTAAGTATCTATCCACTCCTAAGTTCCTTTAACAATATGAGGATTCTGGGTTTGAATTATAGAAACATAGAATCCTACAGTGCGGAAACAGGCCCTTCGGCCCAACAAGTCCATACCAACCCTTCAAACAGTAACCCACCCAGACCCATTCCCCTACCCAATTATTATCCTTTATTTACCACTGACTAATGCACGTAACCTACACATCCCTGAACACGATGGGCAATTTAGTATGGCTAGAAACCAGAGCATCCGGAGGAAACCAATGCTGACACAGGGAGAATTGGCAAACTCCACACAGTCGCCTAAGGCTGGAATTGAGCCCGGGTTCCTAGCACTGAGAGGCAGCAGTGCTAACCACTGAGCCACCATGGGTTTGGATCACCTGTATTTTTGCTTTCAGAAATACTCTAAAAAGTGGAAAGCTAGTATGGCTAATCAGATGTATTTGCACATATGCTTGCAAACAAATTTCGAGCCCATTTCAAAGTTTCTCCACACTTTGAAGGATAAAATCAACTAAACATCACAGACAAAAACCAAATGTGAACTTTGCATCAAAGAATTATTTGTACATCTTTCACATTTTCAGAAGAATTACATCACATTACATCATCATACTTTGCATATATTTAACTAGAATCTTCTGGGATGAAGGAAAGCCAAACACAAGCCAGATTTTGCTATTACAAAGACAGTGTAACTGTTAGCATTCATTATCATTATTTTTGTACACCTGACACTGACTTCTGACATCCACAACCAAAGCTAAATGCAAATACCCACATATCATTGTCATTGATTCCTTACTCTTCCCCAGACTGCACTGTTCAAGTTTTTTTGCAGATGAGAATCAATTTTAAATTGCCAATTTGGCATGTGCTTCACATTTTATGGTATCAGCCTCACTGTGGAGATCCTTGAAAAATTGCAAATTGTTGAATGTGGTATCACTAAGTGACAGACTAAGTCATAATTCCTACAAATAAAAGAATCTTGATAAACTAATTCTTCAATAAATATAGCTGAAAAAGAAATTTGTAGTAGCTTTTCATCTTGCATACATCAGGACAATTTTCAAGAATACGAATTAAGGGAAAAAGCAATTATACTGTAAGAGAATGCTGACTGATCGGCAAGTGGATTCTAATTAGCAGAGGCATTGGTGTGGAGAATGCGAAAATTAATGCTGATTGACAGTTAATTGATATGGTTTGTTTAAATTTTAAACCAGCCAGATTGACATTGGTTGGTTAGGGCATTGCCTGAAGGAATGTGAAATGGGGGGTATATGATCTGCAGGGCCAGTGCGACATCAGATTTGTAGACCATACCTCTAAAAGACTGCTGAATCATATCAAACAGCACATTACTTTGGCTGTTTGCGACAAGCAAGGTACTCACCTATCCAACCAAGCCATAATCTGCAAAACTTGCAACACAGTCTAATATTAGATATGACTCTGTAATTGCACAATGTCTGCCAGATAATTTTGAGTGTACAAAAGAATTATGCTGACAACCAGTTTAGGATTGAGAGTCAGGTTTGCATAGTATTACACTTCCACATACTGGAAGCTACATATGTTAATTCACAGAGTCATGTTTATTGCATACAGAGAGAACGTATACAACACCTATTTCAACTCTCAACATAAGTGACGACCATTCAATGGTTCATTTCTCAGGGCAATGCATTGACCAAACAAAGTCAACCTGCTTGGTTTAAAATTTAAACAAAGCTTAACAGTTAACTGTCAATCATCATTAATTGGCACATTCTCTGTGGCAATTTCACGACCACAGCCCACTTGCCAACCAATTAGCACTATCCTTTCATGTGGTTTAAAGTTTAGTTTCTCCTCAAATTGGTATTTTTGTAAATTGAAAAGTATAAGGTGAAACGCATTGACAAAATATGTTTTTTAAAGCATTACTCATGTTTTGTACCACCAAATGACCATTTTTTCTATTTGTTTTAGGTCAAATCAACCTGTGGCTGAACACTTCAACTCCCCCTCCCACTCCACCAAGGACACGCAAGTCCTGGGCCGCCTCCATCATCAAACCCTTACTACTTGATGCTTGGAGGAAGAACACCTCATCTTCCGCCTTGGGACCCTGCAACCACATGGGATTAATATGGATTTCATCAGTTTCCCCATTTCCCCTCCCCTCACATTATCCCAGTCCCAAGCCTCCAACTTGGCACCACACTCTTGACCTGTCCATCACCTTTCCCATCTATCTGCTCCACCTTCCCCTCCAACCTATCATCTTCTCCCCACCTTTATCTACCTATCACATTCTCAGCTACTTTCCTCCCAACCCCACCCTCCCCCTCCCATTTAAAACCTCAGCCTCCAGTCCATAAGCTTCATTCCTGATGAACGGCTTATGCCCAAAACGTTGTTTCGCCTGCTCCTCAGATGCTGCCTCACCTGCTGTGCTATCCAACCTCATACTCACAACTCTGATCTCCAGCATCTGCAGTCCTCATTTTTTTCTCCTTTATGTCAAATCAGCTCAACACCATCTTCACAAGTATAACTGAGGATGAGTTATTAATCTTGGCCCAGCCAGTGATGTTCACATGCCATGAGTGAATAGAAGTGGGAAAAAAATCCAATTTATGCTCAAGATTCCAAAATTTCTAAAATAAACTTGCTTTACCATTCTGGTATTTTAGTTTCTACCTCACTGATTTGCATATGTCCTAATCTTTATTTTACTTTCTGTATAATTATAAAAATTAAGGATTACACACTAAAAGCTCTATTGGTGGTGGAATTCAGAAACAAAAACAGAAATTGCTGGAAAATCTCAGTAGGTTTGGCAGCATCTGTGGAGAGAAATCAAAGTTAATGCTTCGGGTCCAGTGACTCTTCTTCAGAATGGATAGTAGCTTGGAAAAAAATATTTATGCAGCAGATAGGGTGAGAGAGTAAAGGATAGGTGGGGATAGTGCTCAAAAGAGAGTGAAGAACAGTTGGTCAGACAAAGGTGTGGACAATAGTCAGCCTAGGAGAATGAATGGCTGCTAATGAGGACTATTTGTGGCTAACAATGGACAGTGTGTAATAGAGATGGAAATGTGTTGCTGGAGAAGCGCAGCAGGTCAGGCAGCATCTAGGGAACAGGAAAATCGACGTTTCGGGCATTAGCCCTTCTTCAGGAAACAGTGTGTAATATCAGACCATGTGATAACCATGCCTGATGGTGTGTGAGTTGGGGTAAGGACATAGAAGAAGGTGCCTCAAGCCCGAAAATTGTTGAATTCAATATCGAGTTCAGAAGACTGTAGGCCCAAGCAGAAAATGAGATGCTGTTCTTCTAGCTTCCACTGGAGCACTGCAGCAAGCCTCAGACAAAGATATTGACCAGGGAACAAGGTGGAGTGTTGAAGTAGCAGGCAACCGAAAGCTCAGGGTCTTTTTTGCAGACAGAACATATGTGTTCTGCAAAACAGTCACCCAGAGTCTATGCTTCATCTCCCCAGTGTAGAGGAGACCACATTGTGAGCAGTGAATACAGTAGACTGGATTGAGAGAAGTGCAGGTAAAGCACTGGAAGATTTTTTGGGCTCTTGTATATGGAAGAGGGAGGAAGTAAATGGTTGCAGGGGAAGGTTCCGTGGCAGGGAATTGGAAGCAAAGGAGGGGTAGACTAGGGTGTCCCAGAGGGAACAGTCCTCATGGAAGGCTGACAGGAGTGGGAGGGGTTTATGTCTTGCAGTGGCATCCTGCTGGAGGTGGCAGAAATGGTGGCTAATGAGCCTACTTTGTTACTTTCTTCTTTGATATCTGAGATTTTTCAATGTCATTGGCAGTTCTGCATGTTGACATCATTTTGCTGGAGATCTCCCACAGCTGGTAGCCAAATACTGGGGTGGCATGGTGGCTCAGTAGTTAGCACTGCTACCTCACCTCGCCAGGGAACCGGGTTCAAGTCCCACCTCAGGCACCAGTCTGTGTGGAGTTTGCACATTCTCACCGTCTGCGTGGGTCTCCTCGTACAATCCAAAGATGTGCAGATCAGGTGAATTAACCATGCTAAATTGCCCATAGTGTTAGGCACATTAGTTACAGGGAAATGTGTCTGGGTGGATTACCCTTTGGAGGGTCAATGTGGACTTATTGGGCCAAAGGGCCTGTTTCCATACTGTCAGGAATCTAATCTAAAAGCAAGCTCCATCCCTACTATCACTGAACACAGTGAAGAAATGGTATCCTCCTTTTTCTTCATACTACTTAGTAACCTCTATTCGTCTATCACTTTCTCATTTTTAATCTACTTCTCACTACTGTATTGTGTAATATCCGGTTCTCCCTTCTAACCCTTTAATAATTCTAAGTCCTAGTAAGATAATACTTGGGTGGATGCTGAAGTAAATATAGTGACACTGAATGGTCTAGAGATTGCTCTAATCTTAGCAGTATATGGCTTTCCATATTATAATCTATAGAATACAAAATACATTAAAGAAACTATTAGAAACTTTGTCAATTCACCAATGCCTTTCAAAGTAAAAAATATACAATTTATGCTCTCATCATGCCAAAGTATAACCTGTACATGGTAAGTGATCATTCAAATTGGGAGAGGTTGACATGATTGTGGCCCATGTGATGCTCCCAATTTCATAAGGGGGTAAGTCTTCCACAGTTGGCATGTTCATTTAGGTCAATATCATTTATTTTTAAAATTGCCAGGCCTTCATTATGCAGCTCCACAAACTAATACCATTGAATCATTTTGCTGTGAAAATTACAAGTTGCTGTCACAGTGGAGTCAAAGAAAAAAATACTTTATTCCATAAGGACTTAGCACATCAGATCCATTTTTATAATACTTTGGTGGCCAACTCTGCATTCTTCAATTTTTTTGAACTTTAATCCAATATTAGACTTGTACTCATCCACACCAAGACTGCCTTGTCCCAAGCTGATCTTTCCTAAAATGATTTCTAATCAGCCATTATAAATAAATCTATTAACAGGGTAACGTTCGTAAATGTTTGAACCAATCATTGCCTGTGCATTCAAATTCCTTGTTACCCTGTGACTTGGTGAAAAGCAGCTCATTAATTTCTTGAGAAATGGGAACATTACAAAGCAATGCTGTTATGCCCTGACTGGTCAGTTCCATTGAATCATATTATTAAACTGGGCAAGCAGAAATTGAGAGTCTGACTGATGCATATACCTCTGGAAAGAAATTGGTGAATTCTAATATTTCAAAAAGTATAAAAATATAGACCATGTATTTAAATGCTCTCCCAACTCCAAATAGGCTAGTTATGTTACAAACTGCAAAAACATCCTAATTAGGTTACAAGAGTACAGACTAAAGAATCAATTTAGAAACTGCTTTGCCCTCACTCAATGATTCCCACCTTGAAAATAATTAAGTCATTCTCAATACGATGATTTAAGTTATCTCCCGTTATTCAGTTTGTCTGTATTTCTGCAATAGCAATATCTCAAAAACAAAATTCCCCATGCCAAAAATCAAACTTGGATAGAACTTTGTCTTGCTTCCCAGATGTGAACTGTTTTTGCATACTACTCTCCAGTATAGAAGCTGCCTAATTTTCATTCTCAATGATGTTAATGGAAAATAAATTTGGATAGATTCTATCATGGGTGCCTGGATCCATAATCTCCATTCTAAGGGGTGACAAATTGAAAAGCTACTAAAATTTACAACTTTAAAATTGCTTCCCAAAAGCCACAAGAAACTGAAAGTCAATCTAACTTAAATGTTATCTCTCAAATTATGTAAGTTTTGTGATTCTCATAGTAGTATTAACAAATAAGTATTCGTGGTACACCTCTGAAATGGAACATTATATTATAAAGCTGAAAGACACTTTAGATATCTGCAACCTGTGAACCAAACATTCTCTTTCTGGCTTAGACTTCAGCAAATTACATGAATTACGAAAATGTCCACCACTCAAGTACATTTCATGATACAGAAATTCAAATTACAAAGCATTTTAATATTAATGTATTCAATCTATTTATAGTGGAGTTTCTGCAACGTGCTAATTGATGAAATTTTACTTACCCTCCTTTAAACCAAAGCGGCTTGGGAAGATCACCAACCCCTTCCCCAAGTTGTGCCTGTGATAAAAACAAATTTATTTGCAAAAATGCAACATATTTCATATTCTTTAGTATGAAAGCTCAATATTTCATTGTACAGCTGATTTTATCACCTGCTTTACTCCCAATATATTTCCCAATGTGCTTTGATAAATACTGTCTGAAGTATTTTAATAGAGTTTTGCTGTCTGTATGATAAACCAAAACAAAAATAAATCACATAATAATGTGAAAATTAGAAAAAGTTTATTTAGAAAAGTTAGGCAGCAACAGTAAGTCATTTTTACTTCTCATAACACCTAGAATATACTGCTTCATTTTATACATGGGAGTAAATACCCACGATGAGAAGAAGCTGTTTGGTTAATCAGCAAATTCCAACCAAAGTCATTACCTTAGCATTACCTTCTCTTTCTACCACAACATGGATATCCTATACCATTCATTCCAAAAAGACAAACAATGCCTGAAAATTTTGCTAAACCCTCCATTCCAATTTTCAACAGGTATTAATTAAGCTTCCTCGAGTAATTTTGGTTGGCTGCAGATAGATTACTTTCTCTCAGTCAATTCTACTTATTGACCATCTCGTATTGGGGATGAGGAAGGAAACCTTGCTAAATGTCTATTAACTTTGTATGAATTACATGATTCAAACTGGCAATTCAACAAGCTCCATTAACTAATTATATACAATAAATATTTTTCTGCATCAAAGAAAACTTATCAAGGGCTAGCAATAGCTAGCAGTAAAATTGATTAAGAGTAGTTGCATGTTACTCTAACTCTAATTTTCTCCATTTTGAAAACTAAGATATGCAACCAACCAGACTGGACAGTCAGTCAATCAGGCTGGTTGCCAGGTGAGCTGGCGGAGCCAAAAGTTGCATATTGTAGAGTGTTTTTCCCTCGTATTATGCACATTACTGAACTGTTCCAGCCCATTTCCAATTAATTGGCAAGAGTCTGATTCTCTGAAGTCTACCATTTCCTCTAATCTTCAAAAAGTACATCCAAAATGATAATGGTTTGGAAACAAATTCTCAGTCTGAGAATGCCTTTCTTAGATTAGCAGTAAGAGGCATTCAAAAATAACTCTTCATGAACATTCCCTCTCCACCAAAATATATTTATTTCTCCAAAGTAATTCATCTTAGAAAGAACACTCCATGTTGTGGATTATCAACATTTGGTAGAGCATAGATCATAGAGATGTACAGCACAGAAACAGACCCTTTGGTGCAACTCATCTGTGCCAATCCAGATATCCAAAACCAATCTAGTCCCAATTGCTAGCACCTAGCCCACATTATCCCCCCAAACCCCTCCCATTCATATCCCCATCCAGATGTCCTTCAAACACCGTATCTGCACCAACCTCCACCGCTCCCTCTGGCAGCCCACTTCACACACGCACTACCCTCCATGTGAAAAAGGTTGCCCCTTTAGGTCCTCCCAGATCTTTCCCTCGCCCCTTACATCTACACCTTCTAGTTCTGGACTCTCCCACCCCAGGGAAAAGACTATATCTATTTACCCTATCGTTGACCCTCACAATTTTATAAACCTCTACAAGATATTCTCATCGAGTTACAGTGCTGCCTCAGAACCTTTTCTCAGATGGAATCTCCCAAAATTGGCTCAATCAATGTTCGTTGACCTGTACCTCAAGACTCCCAAGAATGTTTTGTAAAATAATCTATCATAACAACGCCATTTAATTTTGCTACAAGTAATCTATTTGTTTTGCCACCTTTTCCATTTTAAGTTAATCAACAAATTTGTTCTTGTTAGACGTACATATTTTTAAATGCTTCATTCGGCAAACATAAATATCCCATCAGTAGAGTCAGAATCATAGAGATGTATAGCATGGAAACAAACCCTTCGGTCCAACTCATTCATGCCGACCAGACATCCCAACCTAGTCCCACTTGCCAGCATCTGGCTCATATCCCTCTAAACTCTTTCTATTCATATACCCATCCAGATGTCTTTTAAATGTTGTAATTGTACCAGCCTCCACAAGTTCATTCCATACACGCACTACTATCTGCGTGAAAACATTAGGTCCCTTTTATATCTTTCTCCTCTCACGTTAAACCCTCTAGTTTTGGACTCCCCCACCCCACGGAAAAGACTTTGTCTATTTATCCTATCCATGCCCCTCATGATTTCATAAACCTCTATACAGTCATCCCTCAGCCTCTGATGCTCCAGGGAAAACAGCCTTAGCTAATTCAATCTCTCCCTGTAGCTCAATTCCTCCAACCCTGGCAACATCCTTGTAAATCTTTTCTGAACCCTTTTAAGTTTCACAACATCTTTCTGATAGGAAGGAGACCAGAATTGCACAGAGTATTCCAAAAGTGGTCTAACCAATGTCCTGTACAGCTGCAACATGACCTCCCAACTCCTGTACTCAATACTCTGACCAATAAAAGAAAGCATACCAAACGCTTTCTTCATTATCCTGTCTACCTGCGACTCCACTTTCAAGGAGCTATGAACCTGAACTCCAAGGTCTTTTTGTTCAGTAAAACTCCCCGTGTGGGCGGCACGGTGGCATAGTGGTTAGCACTGCTGCCTCACAGCACCAGAGACCCGGGTTCAAATCCCGCCTCAGGCGACTGACTGTGTGGAGTTTGCACGTTCTCCCCGTGTCTGCGTGGGTTTCCTCCGGGTGCTCCGGTTTCCTCCCACCGTCACAAAGAGGTGCAGTTCAGGTGAATTGGCAATGCTAAATTGCCCGTAGTGATAGGTAAGGGGTAAATGTAGGGGTATGGGTGGGTTGCGCTTCAGCGGGTCGGTGTGGACTTGTTGGGCTGAAGGGCCTGTTTCCACACTGTAATGTAATCTAATCTAAAATTCCCAGAACCTTACCATTAAGTGTATAAGTCCTGCTAAGATTTGCTTTCCCAAAATGTAGCATCTCACATTTATCTAAATTAAACTCCATCTGCCACTCCACAGCGCATTGGCCCACCTGATCAAGATCCCATTGTAATCTGAGGTAACCTTCTTTGCTACCCACTACACCTCAATTTTAGCATCATCTGCAAACTTACTAACTATACCTCTTATGCTCACATCCAGATCATTTATATAAATGACAAAAAGTAGTGGACTCAGCATCGATCCTTGTGGCACTGCACTAGTCACAGGCCTCCAGTCTGAAACAACCCTCCACCACCACCCTCTGTCTTCTACCTTCGAGCCAGTTCCATATCCAAATGGCTAGTTCTCCCTGTATTCCATGAGATCTAACCTTACTAACAGTCTTCCATGAGGAATCTTGCTGAAAGCCTTACTGAATTCCATAAAGATTACGTCTACCGCTCTGCCCTCATCAATCCTCTTTGTTCCTTCAAAAAACTCAATCAAGTTTATGAGACATGATTTTCCACACACAAAGCCATGCTGACTATCCCTAATCAATCCTTGCCTTTCCAAATTCATGTACCTCCTGTCTCTCAGGATTCCATCGAATAACTTGCCTACCATCGACATCAGGCTCACCAATCTATAGTTCCCTGGCTTGTGCTTATCACCTTTCTTAAACAGTGGCACCACGTTAGCCAACGTTCATTCTTCCAGCACCTCACCTGTGACGATCGATGATACAAGTATCTCAGCAGGGGGCCCAGGAATCACTTTCCTACCTTTCCAAAGAGTTCTGGAGCATACCTGATCAGGTCCTGAAGATTTATCCACTGTTATGCATTTCAAGACATCCAGCACCACCTCCTCTGAATTATGGACAGTTTTCAAGATGTCACCATCAATTTTGCATTCTATATCTTCCATGACCTTCTCCACAGTAAACACTGATGCAAAATACTCGTATAGTATCTCCCCATATCCTGCAGCTCCACACAAAGGCCATCTTGCTGATCTTTGAGGGCCCCTAGTCTCTCCCTAGTTACCCTTTTGTCCTTAATGTATTTGTAAAAACCCTTTGGATTCTCCTTAATTCTACTTGCCAAAGCTATCTCATGTCCCCTTTTTGCCCTCCTAATTTCCTTCTTAAGTATACTCCTACTGACTTTATACTCTTCTCAGGATTCTCTTGATCTATCTTGTCCATACCTGACATATGCTTCCTTTTTCTTAACCAAACCTTCAATTTCTCTCGTCATCCAGCATTCCCTACACCTACCAGCCTTTCCTTTCACCCTAACAGGAATACACTGTCTCTGCACTCTCATTATCTCATTTTTGAAGGCTTCCTGTTTTCTAGCTGTTCCTTTAGCTGCGAACATCTGCCCCCAGTCAGCTTTTGAAAGTTCTTGCCTAATACCATCAAAATTAGCCTTCCTCCAATTTAGGACTACAACTTTTAGATCTGGTCTATCCTTTTCCATCACTATTTTAAAATTATAGCAATTATGGTCACCGGCCCCAAAGTGTTCCCCCACTGACACCTCAGTCACCTGCCCTGCCTTATTTCCCAAGAGTAGGTCAAGTTTTGCACCTTCTCTAGTAGGTACATCCACACACTGAATTAGAAAACTTTATTGTTCACACTTAAATTCCTCTCTATCTAAACCCCAACACTATGGCATTCCCAGTCAATGTTTGGAAACTTAAATCCCTGACCATAACCACCCTATTCTGACAGATAACTGAAATTTCCTTACAAATTTGTTTCTCACTTTCCTGCTGACTATTAGGGGGTCTATAATACAATTTCAATAAGGTGATTATCCCTTATTTCTCAATTCCACCCAAATAACCTCCTTGGATGTCTTTCTGGGAATATCCTCCTTCATAACATCTGTAATACTATCTCTTATCAAAAACGCCACTCCCCCTCCTCTCTTGCCTCCCTTTCTGTCCTTCCTATAGCATTTGTGTTCTGGAACATTAAGTTGCCAGTCCTGTCCATCCCTGAGCCACATTTCTATAATTGCTATGATATCCCAGTCCCATGTTCCTAACCATGTCCTGAGTTCATAGGCCTTCCCTATTAGGCGAGGAGAAAGTGAGGACTGCAGATGCTGGCGATCAGAGCTGAAAATGTGTTGCTGGAAAAACGCAGCAGGTCAGGCAGCATCCAAGGAACAGGAGAATCGATGTTTCGGGCATAAGTCCTTCTTCAGGAATGAGGAAAGCAGGCTAAGATAAAAGGTAGGGAGGACGGACTTGGGGGAGGGGCATTGGAAATGCGATAGGTGGAAGGAGGTTAAGGTGAGGGTGATAGGCCGGAGTGGGGTGGGGGCGGAGAGGTCAGGAAGAAGATTGCAGGTTAGGAAGGCGGTGCTGAGTTCAAGGGATTTGACTGAGACAAGGTGGGGGGAGGGGAAATGAGGAAACTGGAGAAATCTGAGTTCATCTCTTGTGGTTGGAGGCTTCCTAGGCGGAAGATGAGGTGCTCTTCCTCCAACCGTTGTGTTGCTATGGTCTGGCGATGGAGGAGTCCAAGAACCTGCATGGCTATGGTCTGGCGATGGAGGAGTCCAAGGACCTGCATGGCTATGGTCTGGTGATGCATTGGACTCCTCCATCGCCAGACCATAGCTTGGACTCCTCCATCGCCAGACCATAGCTTGGACTCCTCCATCGCCAGACCATAGCCATGCAGGACCTTGGACTCCTCCATCGCCAGACCATAGCAACACGACGGTTGGAGGAAGAGCACCTCATCTTCCGCCTAGGAACCCTCCAACCACAAGGGATGAACTCGGATTCCACCAGTTTCCTCATTTCCCCTCCCCCCACCTTGCCTCAGTCAAATTCATCAAACTCAGCACCGCCTTCCTAACCTGCAATCTTCTTCCTGACCTCTCCGCCCCACCCCATTCTGGCCTATCACCCTCACCTTGACCTCCTTCCATCTATCGCATTTCCAATGCCCCTCCCCCAAGTCCCTCCTCCCTACCTTTTATCTTAGCCTGCTGGACACACTTTCCTCATTCCTGAAGAAGGGCTTATGCCCGAAACATCGATTCTCCTGTTCCTTGGATGCTGCCTGACCTGCTGCGCTTTTCCAGCAACACATTTTCAGCTTCCCTATTAGGCCTCTTGCATTGAAATAAATGCAGTTTAATTTATTCTCTGCTTTTTCAATGTCTGCCTGACTCACTTCTTTTCTCAAATGTACCATTGATCTTTATCCTCACTATCTCCCTGGGTCCCCCCTCCCCCAAATACTAGTTTAAATCCTCCTGAGCAACTCTGGCAAATCTCCCTGCCAGTATGTTAGTCCCCTTCTAATTCAGGTGCAATCCATCCTTCTTGTACAGGTAATCAAAACATATTAGAAATTGTCTGCTGTTATTTTTTCAGTGAAGTAATTTTTCAAATGTTGAAAAAGAAATGTAAGGGTTGTCTCACTCGCAATGAAAAGGAAAGCAGACTTACTTCTTGAATCTGCATACGAACTTTATTAAAAGCTCGGATCCAGTTGGCTTTGGCCCTCGATATGGTAGAATGTTCTTCCTCTTCATTTCTGAAACTGAGAAGGTTATAACTGTTTGGAAAAAACAATTAAAATAACTCTTCCACGGAATAAAATTTCTCACAAATTTAAGACTAGGCAAGACAAACATATTGTGATTTTTTTTTTTATTGTTAGAGGCATCTCTCCACATTTTGTTCCACAATTTTCTTCTGTCCATTCTAATTTTCTACCGTCCATTCTAAGTCTCTCTTTCTTTAATGTACTGACTTTTGCAAGCAAAGTTTTCAACAAGCACTAATAACTCAGTCCATAGTATCTCAGTTCACATCTGAATATTGCTAAATTCTCAATCTTGGAGTCTGATCATTTTCCCACCTAGGACAAGATTCTGTGCACCTTGCAACAAGTGAGGGGTCTGATGTCTTCAGTAGCAACTGACTAACTGTCCCGATGAGCAAGAATATTCACCAGATCAAGCATAAATCAGACACTTAACAGCTTAAAGGTAATGTGAAACATGCAACTCTATATTGAAGTCCTATGAGACGCTGCCAAACCGAAGTCAACAGCTTCGGAAGATCATTGCTGGAGGTCTAAGCTTAAAGAGTTCAAATAAAGTCATAGAGTTATACAGCATGAAAACACACTTTGGTCCAACGCATCCATGCTGACCAGATAATCTAAAATTAATCTAGTCCCATTTGCCAACATATGGTCCATATCCCTCTAAACCCTCCCTATTCATATACCCATCCAGATGCCTTTTAAATGCTATAATTGTACCAGCCTCCACCACTTCCTCTGGCAGCTCATCCCACACGTGCACCACTCTCAGTGTGAAAAGGTTGCCCCTTAGGTTCCTTTTAAATTTTTCCCCTCTCACCTTAAACCAGTTTGGGCTCCACTACCATGAGGAAAAGACCTTGGCTATTCATCCTATCCGTGCCCCTTATGTTTTAATTAACCTCTATAGGGTCACCCCTCAGCCTCCAACACTTCAGGAAAAATAGCCCAGCCTATTCAGTCTCTCCCTACAGCTCAAACCCCCCAACCTCGTCTATATGCTTTTAATTTTTTTCTGAACTCTTTCAAGTTTCACAACATGTTTTCTATAAAACGAGCCTCAACATGACCTTCCAACTCCTATACCAATGCACTGACCAATAGAGGCAAGCATACCAAACATCTTTTTCACTATCCTGTCTACCTGTGACTCTACTTTCAAGGAACTATGAACCTACACTCCAAAGTCCAGTGAGAAGTGCTTTTATTTTGGGAATTGCAGGTTGCAATGAGATGGCAGTAAGGATATTACAGGCACTGTCCCTGCCTTGATTCAGACAGAAAGGAGACCAACTCTCTTTCTAACCCTCATCCCAGCCCAGCAGGCAAGTTGCCCTGGTTTTCCCTCATTGGTAAACTAGCCACAACTGGTAGGAAGGCAAGTATTTGGGCCAGTGAGGATTTGATATCCTTAAACAGCCTTTTAATTTGTGGAAAATTGAGATGATTGCCCATGGATCATCTCATCCAGCACTTAATTGATAAGTGTCGGCAACTGTCTCTCCAATGCCGACTGACCCAATTAGTTGCCCTTCTTACCACCTTCCCCACCATCTGCATTGATAGGATAATTGTGCCGCTGGTCTTCCTACAGGTATCCTTTCCAAAAACATACAGGAAACCAAGTTAATTTTCTGTACCATACTTCCTTTGATAAGCAACCTTTTATTCCACTTCAATCTAATCACATTCAGGCTGCACCTTCATCATTTGAGTATACCTTTCAAGGTAGGGAAAGAACTAGCAAAGTGAAGAAAATGCAAGAAAAAAGGAATGGTTCAAAGAAGTGAAAAAAATATCAGAAGGAGAGAGAGAGACTGCAGACAAATTCAATATTAAAGATTATAATTCCAGAATACAATGTAAAACATGAAGTTGTAGGAAAAAAATATTCCAAATTTGTTTCTTAAAAATCAGGTCTACTTGACTGCTAATTTGCTTTGAATCTCACTAGGATACACTATTTGAAAATGAATTTGACATTTTGTTGTAAAGGAGGTCAGATGTGAAAATTGGGATAGAGAAAAAGACTGACTAAAAGACAACATCTTTCAAAATGTCAGAGATGGCCTACATTTTAGTCTTGATATGCAGCTGGCTTAAAAAATTGATATAATGAGGTTTTGTTTGGATGTCATTTTGAGACATCATTCCCCAATAGCTAACTATTTAAAAAGTATATAAAACACGCAGAACTTCATAGAATTCTTACGTTTCTAGTTGTTTTTCTTCAACCTGCTCTGAAGTTATCTCAGTTTCAGGTGGGATTTCAACTGGTACAGAAACTGCTTCCTCCTCTTTAGGTTTCTCCTCATAAATTTCCTCCTCCTCCTTCTGGAACTCATCAGGTTCACTATAAATCTCCAGAGGTTCATTATCTTCTTTGTCCCAGTCCAAAGATTCTTTCTGACAGCTCACTGAGCTGTGGCAGGAGTGGTAAGAGTCCCCATCTCGTTCATCATCAATGTCTGAGCATTGCAGGCTCTCATTATCTGGATCAAAATCCTCACTGAGCTGGGAGCTGCCCTGGCTCAATTCAGCCGATGAAGCATATCTGCTGCTACCTGTCGGACTGCAAAAAATTACAATATTTAAACTGTCAATTTTAGATGGCAAACTAATTTGGTATGATACAAGAGTGCATTTTTAAAACATAAATTCTAATTGAGTATTTGCTCTACACAAATCAAAGTAACAAGGTTAAAGTATATGAGGAACAGATTAGGGATATAACCAATAATACATTAAAGGACATAACTAGTTTTTAAAAATAATCTCTTCTGCTCTTGGTTGAATGCAATCATCATTGGCTGCTTGAACTGAGGGGCAGACATGAAGACTTAGACAATCTGATAACACTGCTATACCTGACACTGACTAGTGCAACTATCTCATGTTAACAAATCACAACATGTACATGTTCACAGACTTAACCTTTCTGCAGCACCACTAAGTAATTCTGGGAACACAGGGAACATAAGGGTATGGGAAACAAAGCACCTCAGCTGGACTATCAAATCCTTAAGTATCATGAAAACTCTGGAACAAATCACCTGATATTTTATGAAGGTAAGGGACCACATGAGAAAACTAATGGCTCTTATATTTTACCGACTCTCGTAAAGATGGTGGAGGAAATTTCCTCTTCTGCTCACCATATGCATTAACAACCACTAAAATTTACGATATGTCTGAACATTCACAACAATAAAAAAAAGTCAAAGTGAAAATATCTGATTTTAACACTTGAGTTCTATCAATCATAGCATACACAACCCAGGTATTCTAGATTAAAAATCTGTGCAATTTCATGCTCATTAAAACACCTTTCCTATCCCTACCATGATAATGAAGTATAGTTTTATAAGATTTATTTCAAGGTCTAAGAAGGTGTGTAAATTTATTACAATGTGTTCAGTAAGAATTTTTCCAATGTTACAGCAAGTGAAGTCACATTTTAATAGATAGTTTATTTTAAATATTACTCCAATTGTTTCACTTAATATAATATTGATCATAAACATGTAAACTATAATAATACAAATAACAAAAACTCTTCCAAATTAATGCTAGAAATTAGCAGGAAGAAAAGGACTTGGTGTTGCATTTATCCTGCTACAGCATTTTTAGTTTAAAAAGCCTAACCTGTTGTGTTACTTAGAACACAATTAATTGCATATTTATTTTACTGAATTTAATCCATAAATTACAATGGTAACTGACTAGAAGATGAGCAAAAGAAAAACTGGTTATTTATTCTTCTCGGCATATGGCACCAAGACTTTCTATAACATATTTAACTCAGGTACAAAGTATTGTGTCAATCACATATTCAAAGGGGCGTTTTTTGTTTGCATTATTAATGACAGGCAATTTTCAAAGGAGTTCAAATGATGACAGCTATGGAGATGCCTTAAGCTAATTGTCTATTAAACTAGCTGAAAGGTTAACATTAGGTTCAAGCTAAAAAATGGGTTTTTAAAAAAAAAACTGGATAAAAATTGTTCAGGAGAACTTCAAGGCATTTTTTAATGTTAACCATTTTATAAAGCTGATGTTGAAGAACTGGGTAGGTAGTCTCATACCTACTTGGTCAGATTGAAAGCTTCAGATATAGCTTTTAAACATTCCAAATTAATTTGAGACACTGAGCATCACCACTTGAAGTAAGAAAAAAGATAAATTAGACGCATTTCTGTACAGGACAATAGCAAGATTTGAAAAGGTTAAAAAAAATGCTCAGCTAATGCTGGTACAGATGATGAACTAACTGCAGATAGAACATACACAATAAGTACTGTTACATAAACTAAAGTGGTTAACAAGTAGGCAATTTCCAATTTAAAGGATATAGTACTGTACAGGTTTAAACAGAAAGAAGAGGGGCCATGTCTAAATCATAGCAACATACATGTTGTGAAATTGACTTCTACTAATCTGATTAAAGTATGTGCCTGTACCAGGAAAAAGGATTAAAAAAATTAAACAGCTGTCAAGTATAAGATACCTATACATTTTAAAACCATTTTAATTAAATGAAATGATCTACAAATTTCATTTTTCAGATTACATTTCTGATAGGGGATAGACAAACCACTGATCCAATATTAAGCTTACATTATAGAAGAATGGAGACCAAAAGACGACCTTCTGGATAAGTGTAAAGGAATCATTGTGCTCTTACAGAAAGCCCACAACCTATTTAATCGTAGGTCAAATATTGCTGTCAGAAGACATTTTGTTGAAGCATTCCATCTTGCACTTATGATCCCAACTGATGTTATTACTAGACAAGACAGATCTCAGATTGAAATCAGACCTGAAAGTTCATATTTTCTTTTACTTTAACAAGGTGTGCTTTCACTGAAACAAGCACAGAATGTTACAGATTTGTTTTTAATAGTAAACAGAAGTCTGTTGTGCAAAAGAAATAAAAATCAAAATAGAATAATTTACATGTAACATAAATTTAAGATTTCAAATCTCATGGTAAAATATAATTTCATTATTCCCAACAGCACTCATTTACAGTACTCAAAAAATGTCCTTCTCGATCACATTTAGAAAACTTAATTTAATAATGCTTCAATTTTCAGTCTTAAGAGTCTGAGAGCCTCTTCATTGAGCCTTCATCAACTGAGCCTTGAATTTCTCAACTTCAAATAATCTCTTCAGTGTTCCAACCAAAATTTCTGATCTGGAATGTTAAACTAAACTCTACACTGAAGTCATCTATTTCTTAACAGTTAAGCACCATTATACTTCTTTAAGACTACTGTTTTATATATCTAGCTTCAATTAAGACCTCTGCAATACTGAAACATGCATGTTTCCTACCCTCAAGACAAATCAACAACTCCATTCTAGAACCTTCTACCTGAAGCCTAATGCACAACTGTTTATTATGTTCACTTTTTTGTTTTTAAATAAAGACATCAACCTGGCAACAGAAATACTTACAAGTTAATAATTAAACCCCTTTATAGACAGACAAAACCCAAATGCTAGGAGTTAAAAATCAAAATGCTAAAATAAATATTAAAAAGTACATATATCTCACACCTTACATCGCACACTCGTCAGAAAAGATTAATAGCTTTGACAACATGTCTTTTTTCAGCTGTACTCAAGTTCAGTACTAACAAATGACTATGGTTATTATGGTTTTGTCACTTAGTCATGCTCTACTTTGCAGATGCTGAGGATCTGAAACTGAGCAGATCTGGCAGAATCTGTTGAGAGAAAGCAGAGCTAATGTTTCGAGTCCAGTGACCACTTTTCAGAACATTGGCGAAACATTCACTGTTTTCTCTCCACAGACACTGCCAGACTTGCTGAGTTTCTCTAGCAAATTCTGTTTTGTTAGTGATGCCCGACAATGGACATATCAGCCATAAACCTCTTTAAACAAAATAAAAGATATGAAAGTTAAGCATTTTAAATGGTGCAGAAGTAATTGTCAAATTCAATAATTGAACTGAAATAATACTGCACACTTTGCAGCATCTAAAATGAGCAGGTTGCATTGGCATGAAGTTGTGGTGGTACATCACTCAGACTGTCAATATTTGTAGTCAGTACTCTTCTGACAGCAACATCTGCAGACTACACAAAGTCAGTGGAGAACTTGTCCCTTTATGTTACAACACTCACTGTGAAAACTCTGAAGAAAGTTACATCTTGTTTAGTGAAGGATATGCTGTTTAGAAACCCAGTTGCAAGTTCTAATTACAACTGAAAAATTTCTTTGGCCAGGACAAGTAATCTTCTACCTGTACAACGTCAGATTTTTTCATTGCAATACAAATCACATTAAAATACAGAATCACAAAATTATTAAAGCTCAGAAAGAGGCCATTCAGCGCATCATGTCTGTGCAAGCTTTCTGCAGAAGCAATTCCCCTATCTTCCCTCCATAACCATGTATATTCTATCTTCTCAGGTAATTAACTGATTCTCTCATGAATATCTTGATTGAACTTGCTTCTACTATTCAAAGTTTGTGAGAAGATTTTTAGCTCGGGTGCTCGTTGCTGTGGTTCTGTTCGCCGAGCTGGAAGTTTTTGTTGCAAACGTTTCGTCCCCTGTCTAGGTGACATCCTCAGTGCTTGGGAGCTTCCTGTGAAGCGCTTCTGTGTGTTTCCTCCGGCATTTTTCGTGGCCTGTCCCTGCCGCTTCCGGTTGTCAGTTTCAGCTGTCCGCTGTAGTGGCCGGTATATTGGGTCCAGGTCTATGTGTTTGTTGATGGAGTTTGTGGATGAGTGCCATGCTTCTAGGAATTCCCTGGCTGTTCTTTGTTTGGCTTGCCCTATAATGGTAGTGTTGTCCCAGTCAAATTCATGTTGCTTGTCGTCTGCGTGTGTGGCTACTAGGGATAGCTGGTCGTGTCGTTTCGTGGCTAGTTGATGTTCGTGAATGCGGATCGTTAGCTGTCTTCCTGTTTGTCCTATATAGTGTTATACAGCAGAAACTGAAACACCTGATCAGCGGATCCAGACACTCTATACAATCAACACAGGAATTCTTGGACATCATCAGAAATATACACATAGACAAGGAAGAAACCATGGTCTCATTCGACGTAACGGCACTGTTCACCTCTATTGACAAAGCCCTAGCCAGAGAAACAATGGCACTCATCCACAAACTCCATCAACAAACACATCGACCTGGACCCAATATACCAGCCACTACAGCGGACAGCTGAAACTGACAACCGGAAGCGGCAGGGACAGGCCACTATAAATGCCGGAGGAAACACCACAGAAGCGCTTCACAGGAGGCTCCCAAGCACTGAGGATGTCACCTAGACAGGGGATGAAACGTTTGCAACAAAAACTTCCAGCTTGTTTCTACTATATTTGGGCATTCACTGTTAAAATAATTTTTCCCAAGTCATACTACTTATTTTGTCAATTACATTAAATCTGTGCCCCGCTGTTCTTGACCTTTCCACTACTTTTCCCCTCAATAAAATCAGTAAGGAGAAATAATAGCATGTATGTAATTGTCTTGCACAAGGTATCTCTATCTAATCTGACCAGTTCACTCAATCAAATCTCCTCAAAACATTTTCTGATTGAAGTTTGTACTAAGCTCATGCATCTTTAATGCTCGCACATCTTCCCTAAACTGCAGTGCCCCAGAACTGAGTTTCTCATTTTTGGTTCGGAACTGTGAGCTGAAATTTCCTTTTTTAAAGAAATGAAAGACCAAAGAAACTGATACTTGTCTATGGGGTCTGGCCTGGAAAGTTAATTGCAGATTGTTCTAAGAAGTCAGAGTGGGCAGATTGGAGGCAGATCGGGTCCAGAAAGAATTGTCTGGGTAAAAGGGATATTCTGGACCAATTGAGGCAGGGGTGGGGCTCAGCACCTCGGGTGACGGCATGTCAGATCCACAGTGACAAAGGGACACCAAGTCTGGTGCAGGGTGGATGGGTGAGTTTAGGGAGGGTCCAGGGAGGGTGAAGTGGGTTTGGATCTAGGGTGGGTGAAGGGGGCTCAGCATCTGGACAATGGTGGGTAGGGGCGGGTAGGGGGTTCAAGTCTAGAGAGGGGGGAGTTGAAACGAAGGGAGAGCCAGATGTGGAGCGGGGTAAAAAGGGTATATTTGGATCCATGAGTGGGAGTGGTGTATGGGGTGGAGGGGGATTAGGTCATGAGCAAATAAGTGGGGTTAGCTCCCAGAGGGTAAAGGGGTACCAGTACTAGAGCAGAGAAAGGGCACTGGCTCCCAGGATGTTTGGGACAGGAGTGTTGAAGTGGGGAAGAACATCTGAAGTGAGGTGATGATTTTGGGTCCTGGTGGAGGAAGGAAATAGGTGTGTCAGGTCAACATCTGAAGGGAGATGTAATTGGGATCTGAGAGATGAGTATGGAGTCAGTTGCATAGTTACTCAACACTTAGACTATATATTTAATAGTATAATGTTTACTGAGAAACTATTTACTTGATTTCATCATAGCCCTCTGAAGTCTCAGAGTTAAGTAGAGATTTTGAGGATTCCAGGTATCAGGCAATTGGTCAGACAATTACCTCTGAATCTACCATAATTAGGATTCTGCAGGGACCCATTTGCAATGCCCACCTACACTGGAACAACAATTTCCTGTGCACCAGAAATTCCAGACCAATGTAAGTAACTGTGGCCCGAGCAATGACCCCCATGGTACTCCACAGGTTTCCGTGCTGAAAATGCCTCCTTTATCCCAACTTTGTCTTCCATTAGTTAGCTAATCTTCTATCCATTCAAATAAAATACACCCAACACAATGAGCTTTTGTGTAATTAACTAACTTATGTGCAGTACTTTATTGAACACCTTTTGGAAGTCCAAATATATTACATATACTGGCTCTCCTTTATTTGTTTTGCTTGTGGTCTACTCAAATAATTCTAATAAATTTGTTTGACATGTTATCCCCTTCAGGAATCCAAGCTGACTCTGTTTGTGTTATGTATTTCGACATGCCTACTGTTAAATCCTTTATAACACATGTAAACACTTATCCAATGACTGATTTAATCTAACTAGCCTATAGCTGTCAGCACTTTTATGTCTCCCTCCCATTTTGAATAAGAATATTACACCAGCTGTTTTCTAATCCTCTAGAATTTTCCAGCATCGAAGAATTGTTGAAAGATTACTACCATAATAAAACTACTATAAATCACTAAAAAATAAAACATTTTGCACCAACAATAGCCATAGCCTGTTCCTTATGGTTATTCTCCAATTGATTATATGCATAGTATCTATGATTTTCCATTTTTTAGATCATTATTCTTCCTTTCTGACTCATTGAAGAAAGTGACCAATAAACTTTCTGGAAATTAATGAAAATGTATTCTATTGCTGTCTTAAAAACTATATTTATACTGGCACTGGAGTGTGTCCAGCAGAGATTCACACAGATGATCCCTGGAATGGTCGGCCTAACATATGATGAACGGGTGAGGATCCTGGCATTGTATTCATTGGAGTTTAGAAGGTTGAGGGGAGATCTAATAGAAACTTACAGGATAATTCATGGTTTAGAAAGGGTGGATGCTGGGAATTTGTTTCCATCAGGCAGGGATACCAGGACCTGTGGGCACAGCCTAAGAATTAGAGGGGGTCAATTTAAAACAGAAATGAAGAGATATTTCTTCAGCCAAAGAGTGGTGGGCCTGTGGAATTCATTACCATGGAGTGCAGTGGACGCTGGGACGTTAAATGTCTTCAAGGCAGAGATTGATAAATTCTTAATCTCGCAAGGAATTAAGGGATACAGGGAGAGTGTGGGTAAGTGGCATTGAAATGCCCATCAGCAATGATTCAATGGCAGACTTGATGGGCTGAATGGCCTTGCTTCCATTCCTATGTCTTAGAACATAGAACATAGAACATAGAACAATACAGCGCAGTACAGGCCCTTCGGCCCTCGATGTTGCGCCGATCGAAGCCCACCTAACCTACACTAGCCCACTATCCTCCATATGCCTATCCAATGCCCGCTTAAATGCCCATAATGAGGGAGAGTCCACCACTGCTACTGGCAGGGCATTCCATGAACTCACGACTCGCTGAGTAAAGAACCTACCCCTAACATCTGTCCTATACCTACCCCCCCTTAATTTAAAGCTATGCCCCCTTGAAAGAGCTGACTCCATACGTGGAAAAAGATTCTCACTGTCGACCCTATCTAAACCCCTAATCATCTTATACACCTCTATCAAGTCACCCCTAAACCTTCTTTTCTCCAATGAAAACAACCCCAAGTGCCTCAGCCTTTCCTCATACGACCTTTCTACCATACCAGGCAACATCCTGGTAAACCTCCTCTGCACCCGTTCCAGTGCCTCCACATCCTTCCTATAGTATGGCGACCAAAACTGCACACAATACTCCAGATGTGGCCGCACCAGAGTCTTATACAACTGCAACATGACCTCAGTACTCCGGAACTCAATTCCTCTACCAATAAAAGCCAGTACGCCATATGCCTTCTTCACCGCACTATTTACCTGGGTGGCAACTTTCAAAGATTTGTGTACATGGACACCAAGATCCCTCTGCTCATCCACACTACCAAGTATCCGACCGTTAGCCCAGTACCCCATCTTTTTATTACACTTACCAAAGTGAATCACCTCACACTTAGCTACATTGAACTCCATTTGCCACCTTTCTGCCCAGTTCTGCAGCTTATCTATATCCTGCTGTAACCTGCCACATCCTTCCTCACTGTCTACAACTCCTCCGACTTTCCTATCATCCGCAAACTTACTCACCCAACCTTCTAACCCCTCCTCCAGGTCATTTATAAAAATGACAAACAGCAATGGTCCCAAAACAGATCCTTGCGGAACACCGCTAGTGACGGCACTCCAAGATGAACATTTGCCATCAACTACTACCCTCTGTCTTCTTCCAGCCAGCCAACTCCTAATCCAAACCTCCAACTCACCCTCAATGCCATACCTCCGTATTTTTTGCAGTAGTCTACCATGGGGAACCTTATCAAACGCCTTACTAAAATCCATATACACCACATCTACTGCTTTCCCCTCGTCCACCTCCTTAGTCACCTTCTCAAAGAATTCAATAAGGTTTGTGAGGCACGACCTGCCCTTCACAAAACCATGCTGGTCTTATGGAATCCATAATGTCAAAGTTAAGTAATAAACAGAGTCTCATACTTTGTTTTGTCTGTAGCAGTGGCTTTCAGAAATATCATGGTACTTTTGTTTCTCTTGCAAGCCATGCCTAGCCAAATGAGCAACATTAACTGCAACAGTCGCTTTATATGGCAATCTCAACTTATCCCAATAGATTTATCTAAAGTCTTGAAAACAAAACAGAATTGCAACAAGAGGTAAATATGAGATGCCACATAACAAGAGGAAAATTGACATTTCGGGCAAAAGCCCTTCATCAGGATTAGAGGCAGAGTGGAGAAATACATGAGATGGGGGTGGGGGTGAATTTCCCCTTCCCCCACCTCACCCCAGCTCCAACCTTCCAGCTCAGCACCACCCTCATGACCTGTTTTACCTGCCTATCTTCCTTTCCACCTATCCACTCCACCCTCCTCTCCGACCTATCACCTCCATCCCCACCCCCACTCAGCTATTGTACTCTATGCTACTTTCTCCCCACCCCCACCCCTCTCTCATTTATCTTTCCACTCTGCAGGCACCCTGCCTCTATTCCTGATGAAGGGCTTTTGCCCGAAACATCGATTTTCCTGCTCCTCGGATGCTGTCTGACCTGATGTGCTTTTCCAGCACCACTCTAATCTAGACTCTGGTTTCCAGCATCTGCAGTCCTTGTTTTTACCTATACCACGTAACAATATTAATAATTGGTGTACTCCCAGGCAATGGGATAAATGGATCTCTAGAGACAAAGGGGTGCTCACTGGTTATGTACTCAAGATAGTTAATTATATTTTTTTGGAAGTGAAGTTGAATGGAGACTATTCATACTATTAAGAGAAACGTTGCATGTTTTGTTGATGAACATATCCAAGCATGTGTATGCATATTATACACACATACTGTTACAATAGCAGTAAATATGGATTATCATGTTTCATTATCTAATTGTTACACTGGAAACTTTAAGGATGAAATAGTTTTTACAAAGGAAGAAACTGCAGTAGTCACTTGACCACAGACTAAGACAAGCTTCAGGAGACTTGTGGAATAAACAAAAATCATCCGTACTGATATTGCCACATTCAGCTAAAGATATTGAAACCAAGCAAATCAGCATCATTAAATTCACATGTCGTGTTTTAATTCACATGTGTAGCGACTTCACATACTGGGAGAAAAATTACTTACCGACCAGTTGGCAAGCTTGGAAAGTCAATGGAGCTAGACGAAGGAATATAAATGAGCTATTTTTCAACATTTGCTTTTGGCCAGAAGATGTGAGAGAATAGAAAATGCATTTGTAAACATGAAGTGGAATTCTCATTATCCTTCCACATGATGTTTCTCTCATCATCCCAGAAAACAATGCCCAATGAAAAATCAAACTGGGAAAATAACTATTTATTGAGAACTCAAATATATCAAGATTTGCCACTGCTGAGGATATCAGTCAACATTAAAGAGCTATGGTCTCAGATTATAACACTTTTCAAATATTGGGACTTTCTAAGCTGTGTTCTCCCGGTCTCTCCCTCTTAAACTTATTACTTACGTTTGAGTATTCTTGATTTTGTACCTATTATATTTTCCTTGGGGTTAGCAGATAATATAAACATTACTTTTTGCTTGTTGCTACATTAGGAACTTATTGGAGTGATTATGTGATAGCATTGTGTGAAAAAGAAAAATCAATCTTTGTGCGGCCAGTCAGAGAGAGTATTGAGAGTATTGAGAGGGGAGCCAATTCACTCCTTCTGCCACAAATCTCAAAAGACAGCCGACCTTTTCTCAAAATGCTGCAGAACAGTATATAGACAGAATGGGAATTATGTCTTATTCTGAGTATTTAGTGTAGCCAAGCACAATAACATTCCAAACAGTAAAAATGATCTGTACTTATATTTCTCAAAAGTAACAGCATGTGCTGAATGTAATGTGACATGTATTTTCATTGTGTATAAACTACAAAAGTATAACAGATTTCTGATAGAATAAGGTAGACATGAAAAAATTGGCCAATGCGGTCATTCAATGCATATTTTGTTCAGTATAGATTGTTCTTAAGCCCATATGACTGTGACTTAGAGAAATCTTATCAAGCAATAGCATTTGAAATACTAAATTACTAGTTAAGTTACTTTAGACTGATCCAAATCACAACAGAGTAATTGGTTTAAGTAGTGATTTACTGCCTGAATGCTAATTCATTTGGCCTGTGATCAATAACATAAATTGCACATTAGTAATAATGTAAAAGTAACCATTTCATTACGAACCTTAACCAGGCACTAAAAAAGAGGCATGCCATAAATAATACCCTCCTAGTACTAAAATGGACAGTGTATTCAAAAACTATTTTCGATTAATTATCTTTTGGAATATTGTGAACAAGATTGAGGGGACTTAAGGGGTAATATTGAGAAGATATTTCTACTAGCGAGGGAATTGAGATTTTAGAGAATCTTAAACAAATAGTCAAAGTGACAGAAAAAAAGGACAGTCAGTTAAACTGAGATATAAAGGAATTTCTTCCCCTAGAAAGTAGTGAATTCCTGGAATTACCTACTCCAGAAAGTTTGTGGAGGCTGTATCATTGAAAGTATTTCAATAGATGCTTGAAATTGCAGCAAAGGTGAAGGCAGATGAGCAGAGACAGAAGTAACAGAGAGAGGGGTGGTGGGGGGAAGAGAAAGAAAGAAAAAGGAAGAGAGAAAGGAAAAGAAAGGAAGAGAAAGAAAGAGAGAGAAAAAAAGAAAGAGGGAAAGAAGGAAAGAGAGAAAGAGAAAAAGAGAGAAGAAAGAAAAAAAGAAAAAAAGAGGAAGAGAGAAAGAGAAAAAGGAAAGTAAAAAAAGATAGAAAAATGAAAGGGAGAAAGGAAAAGAAAGAAAAAGAGAGAAGAAAGAAAGAGAGAACGAAAGAGAGAACAAGAAAGAAAAAGAGAAAGAAACAGAAAGAGAGAAAGAAGTAAGAAAGAGAAAGAGAGAGAAAAAAACAGAAAGATAAAGAAATAGAGAAAAAGAAAGAAAGAGAGAAAAAGAAAGAGAGAGAAAGAAGGAAAAAGAAAAAGAGAATGTCTTTTATAATAATGTTAAAAATTTCAAAGTTAAATTTGAAATCTTACTTTCAAAATTTATTACTCCACACTTTCTACTTAAACCTCTATATTAACCTGTATCTCAGCATAGATCATAACTTTTCATGATACACCTCATGTTCTCATTGACCTATATTGGTTCCCAGTTAAACAAGGCCTCAAATTTTACAATTATATCTCTTTTCAAACCTCTCATGGCCTCACATTTTACTATTGCTGCAATCACCTACTGTCCTACAACTTTTAATCCTAAAGTTTGGCTTTCCATATAATTTTGTAAAATTATGTCAGATACTAATTTTTTCCTCCAATTTCCTAAGGAATTCTTGGTTGTAAACCAACTGAGACTAATTTAAATTTGAGTAAATGTTGTATTAGTTTTCTTGATTGTCAACCATATCAGGTGATTCCACAACCTCAAAACCATAGCCATATAGCACAGAAACAGACCCTTCAGTCCAACCAGTCCATGCTGACCATAATCCCAAACTAACCTAGTCCCACCTGCCTGCGCTTGGCCCATATCCCTCCCAACATTTCTTATTCATGTACTTATCCAAATGTCTTTAAAATGTTGTAACTGCACTCACACTCACCACTTCCTCTGAAAGTTCATTACACACATGAACCACTCACTCTGTAAAAATGTTGCCGCTCAAGTCTTTTTCAAATGTCTCTTCTCTTACCTAAAAAATATGCCCACTAGTCTTGAAAGCCCCCAACCAAGGGAAAAGACATCTGCCATTCACATCATCTACATCCATCGTGATTTTATAAATCTCTGTAAGGTCATCCCTAAGCTTCTTACATTACTCTTACCTATCCAGCATCTCCTTATAACTCAAACCCTCCATTCCCAGCAACATCCTGGTAAATCTTTTCTGTATCCTCTCCAGCTTAATACCCTTCCTATGACAGGGCAACCAGTACTGGGCACAGTACTTCAGAAGAGGCCTCACCAATGTCCTGTACAACCTCAATATGACATCCCAACTCCAACACTCAAATGTCTAAGCAATGAAGACAAAAGTGCTAAATACCTTGTTAACCATCATGTCTACGTGTGATGCAAATTTCAAAGAATTATGTACCTGAACCCGTAGGTCTCTCTATTCTACAACACTACTCAAGGACCTACCTTTAATTGTATAAACCCTGCTCTTGTTCATTTTAAATTTCTCCAAAATGAACTCCATCTGCCACTCCATTGACCCAATTGAGCAAGATCACTTTGTATTCTCAGATGACCATCTTCACTGTCCACTATAACACTGATTTTGATGTCATCCGTAAACCTACTAACCATGCCTTCTACATTTTCACCTAAATAATTTATATAAATGACAATCACTTGCATCTTAAAACTAAGGCAAAGTGCAATTTTGCAGTTCACAACAAAAATATGGGCTGTTGGTTAAGTATGATTTTAAAAAGTAATTAACTAACCCAGCATTATGGCTTGAACAGCCAGCACCCAAATTTCCATGCAGATCAGGCAAGAATAGGCAAGGAAGTGCTTCTTCAGTGAAATTGACAGGCGAGGAAACTTTCAATGAGACTCAAATTGCAGCCTGACTTTGTAATAAAATGCTGATGCTCACAGCACTTCCTCTGGTGTGTTCTTATTACTGAATTCACATTGCATTCCACCCAACTTTGCCTGTGCCCTTTCCTGCCATCGAGTCCAGTATGGCACAGGAGCAGCTTACATTTCCAATGAGGGACAAAAGCAGCAGCAACACCTATAATGGCACGAGCTGTCTTCACCTTCTCAACAAGCCATTCCATAGACAAGATAGATTGGACAGGGATTTGGCTCAGAGGACCCCTAGTACAGAATCCACAGACAGAGAATGAGCTCTCTCAACATCTGTAAGTAGCATTGCCCTAGGAAGCTTAAGTAAGCATACCACAACATTGTTAACATCTGCATCTTTTAGAACAAGATCTCCTATCCAATTAACCAGATGAACAAGTATTGCCATTGTGTGTCAAGGAGGCCATTATTAAAGGGCAATCTATCCCTGCTTCCTCAAAGTGCTGTTCAATATGCAGGAATATTGATTGATCAGTCAAGGGTGGACTGTACATGGTAAACAGAAGGAGGTTTCCTTGCCCACTTTTGATCTGATGTCATGAGGCTCATGAGCTCAAGTCTTTTACCCATATTACCACATGTACAATTTATTTCTAACACCCAGAATTAACATGTAATATAGATTATATTACTGTTCTAGTGTTGTATAGTAAAGTTTATTGTTCTTTGTTTAAAACTATGGAATCATGTGATTTTGTTCTTTTAGTAAGTCCATGGGATCTCTCACTTTGTCCACTTTAATAATAAAAGTCACTGGTCGCTAGCCAAACCATAGCATAAACTCAGCAGTGTGGTCCAGGAGTTCTTAGTTAAGTTGAATTTAAATGCTTATTGCTTGTGGCACAGAAATCTGATCTGCCAGTACATGAAACTGAAACACGATTAAACAATTTAATAAAAGTAGGTCTTTTGATTTAGAAGTGAACTTTCAGGATCTTGTCAAATGGTTATGTAAGAGTCTCTCCAACACAAGTTTATTAGAGATTAAAGACTAAAGAATTATTTATCAGTATTGACTGTGTACCAACTTGTGGTCAAGCATAAAAATTTAAGATATATAAAGTATGCCAAGTTTGCAACACTTTTTAATAAGACATATTTACCATGGGCAGGTGACCCAGTATAATTAAATTTGAAGAAAAAAAAGATAAATCTTGTTTTCAAGAAAATATTTATAGACAACAATGTAATTATATATTTACTGACTATTAGCTTTAACAAATGCACTGTCATTTCACCTGCTCCACAAATGCAATCTACATCCAGTTTTCTGAATGCAGCAGTATCATAAAATGTAGCCATTTTTCCTTCAAAGGTGCGGCTGCTCACTTAAAGCATTAATTCAGAGAAGAGAAAGACCCATGTTCCAACTTTTTAAAATATTTTTAGTATTAGCACATAAGAGAGTCAATTTGACAGATCAAATCATTCTTTCCTATGACCTAGAAATGCTCCACTAACACAAGCTAGGTTATTTCATCAATTATCTGATATTCATATTTAAGAGATATATTACAGAGATAAAATGCAACTTCTAAGTAATGTAATGAATCCTAGTTACAATAGTTAGCAAGTGAAGGGGATGCATAGTGCAATGCATACCTCCACAGAGCTCTAACTTAATGTGATTACAGCTGCACGGTTCTTCTTGAAGCTTTTCCCTATCTGGTTGATGCTCTGTAACTACAATATGGAAAAAGTAATAATGTTTATGAAGCTTCTATCTCACTGAGGTAGTGTCAAGTCAATTTGTATGCAACAACCTGTGCTGCAAACTCTACTCACATTTTGACAGCAATGACAAATCATGCAACAGGAGTTAGGTCAATCACAAAATGCTAAAACAATTCTCAACTTTCTTTTAAAAAAAAGCTACTTCATCCTATTAATTAATGTTAATTAGTGCTTTAAAAGGTTTCCCCCAAAACTAATCAGTTCTTCCCTGATCAAAACCCTCTCATATATGATCCATGTTCAAATTTTGTTGAAATGCTTCCTCTAGTTTTGAGATACATTGTTTACAGAGGTGAAAACATTGCAGTCCCACCTTCAGTGACAAAGATAATTATTCTTCAGTTAATTCACTAGAAAAAAAAGGTCAGTTTAAAGTCAATTCCTAAGATATCCAAAATGTTTATTTTTGGACTAAAAATAATTCTGAAGCAAAAATACTGCAGATGCTGGAAATCTGAGCAAAAAATAGAAAGTGCTAGAGAAATGCAGCTGGTCTGGCAGAAACTTTGGATTAAGAAAAACAGAGTTAATGCTAAGTCCAAGGATTCAATTCCAAAGTAGAGTATTTGGACTCGAAATGTTAACTCTGGCTCTCTCCCCACAACTGTTGCCAGACCAGCTGAGTTTCTCCAGTACCTTTGTTTTTATTTCTGGTTTTATTGAATCTTGTATAAATGAACAACATACGACAGGACTTTTTGTATGATGGGGTTTTTTTGCCTCACTACCCAAAAAGGTGCAGAACACATAGCCAATCATAGCAGCCTTGCGGCCATTTCAAGCGTGTTTCTGGGGATCCTGAGAATCTCACCCAGTTGCAGGGTCCTGGAACAAGCCCCCAAGTTTACTGTCGTGGAAATTAAATGGACTTGACTCAACTATTAGCAAGAGCGAAGAAAAAGAGTTTTACTATATTAGTCTAATCTCTGCAAAATGCAGCTAGCAAACGCCCGGAGCATAATTCAAATGCTTGACTTATAGTGTTTCTTATCACATTATCAAGGACAAAGACTATGCACATTTGAGCTGTTATTTATTTTCATTCCTTTTGTTACTTGGACACACTGTACTTCGTACCCCATAGCCTTCGCTGAATTTTGACTGCTCACAAGGCTAGGTTGAATGTTTACTGAATTCCGCAGAAACAGAAACAAGCTGTCTCCTTAACTGCAGAACTCAGCAAAAGAACTCTGTGAACTTGAACACAGTATCAAATTTAGAAAGCATTTCTCTTTTTACAAATTTCACAGTAAATGGATTTTAGATTTCACAGTAAATGTTAAATTTCCATTTAGAGTGTTAATTGACTGAGGACAAAACTTTGCCACGTTCAGGCAAAGGTCCCACCGCAAAAGTGCTGCTAGCCAGATATGCTGCTTCATTTAGTGATTTATAAATTTTAAATCATGAGTAGTCTAATGCCTCACATTTCAATCACCCTGACTAGTGATATTATTACATGTTAATGATCTTGTGCATTGATCAGTGGACAATAGCTATATTATTTGTGCTGCAGAGTGTTTCCTTTCTGATGTATTAATGTGAGAGACAATGCTGGAAATCTGAAACAAAAATAGAGTGTTGGAGAAACAGAAGAGGTCAGGCAGCATCTGCAGAGACAAAATCAGATAATGTATTGAGTCCCAGGACTCATTGTCAGAACTACACTAAGAGTAAAAGTAGCATACATGTAGCAGAGTTTTGTGAAATTTGAACTCCTTTGCGATTTCAAATTACTTCAGTATCATTTCATTTTACTTTGTTCTAAGAATAAGTAATATAAAGGGTTTATGCGACCTACAATAATGAAATCAAGTAGTCTGTTTATGCCTTCTCTGTCTCAATCCTTTGCAATTGGTTATTTTTTTAGAATCAATTTTTAAGGAACTGCATACCTAACAAAGAATTCCTGTACTTGAAGGGTAATTCAGACAGAGGAACATAGACAAATAAAATCACCAAAACTAACAATTTAAACCAATAAATTTCATAGGTGTTCAGATGGATTTGCATCCCCACAATATCGTGGGACAGACAAAAGAAAGTACTCTTAAACTATGCAAAATAACCTGTTCTCCAACCTGGCCCGTCCCCACCCCCATCAAAAAGTATCAAACAAGTACCAGAACACTGCTGTAAAAGTTGCTGATTTCAGTGACCAGACATACTCAAAACTTAAAAGTGTTAGAAGTAAATGACAAAACACTATGCCACATTCTTATTGAAGTAAGGTTACAATTTGTAGTATGATTAGATTGGTTAATATGAAAATCTAAAGAATAAGAAACTGAATATATTTGAGTAAACTTACATTCTTAAGAACACTTGTATTTTGATCAACCTATCCTGACAAATATTCTTTATTTCATCTTTTGAAAATATTTCATTGAAGCTATTATAAGTCAACAAATACAGAAGAAACATTTAAGCAAGCATGCACACAACTACTGGACAAGAAGCCACAGCACATTATAGACCACAAATGTCTAGTATACGAACAATGCAATAGATGCAGTTCAAACCCACCTATCCGACAGATCTAGGGACTGCCTACTTTCAAGGGAATACTGACGACTGGTTAGCCTGCTAGAGTCTGACGCAGTCTCTAGATCACTGCGTCCATTTGTGGCAGAATCTATGCTATCATAGCGTCTACCAGAGAAAGTGGAAAGCACAAAGAGGAAGATCGTGAGGGAAAATTAAAAATACCAAAAAATACTTTAAACATTTTTATTGCATACCCTACTGAGACAACTGTGATTTATGGATCAAGATATAAAATTGAAATTACTTAATATCTAGAGTGAAGCCAATAGGTTGGACAAAAAAAATGGAAGTAGGGGTGTTGAATCAAAGAATTAGTTGTTCAAATACCACAGCATTCTGCAGCAAAAATACCTAAAGGAGGGCTTCCAGCACCCACACATGTAGATTAGACTTCTCAACCTTCATGTTAGAGATGCTTAGTCAAGTTTATTATACAAAATGGATGATTTTGCTTATAAAGAGTAAATGCCAAAACAATTTTAATGGTCTACCACCAAGTTTCATACTTTATTTAAACATCAAAATTTATCTCTTCTCACTCTCTATTTAGAATACAGTAGTCTCAGAACATAGTATGCAATAGTTCTTTCAATTTCTAAAATACAATCACAGTCTGTAAAAACTTTTGATAGACTATTAAATAGAGTTTAAAATTATAACAACCTGCTAAAAAAGATTGGTTCTGATATTTCAAATGTGAAAAATGCAAAGTCTTACTACAGCATATTCCAGTTAATGGGAACAGTTTTTTAAAAGAATAAAATCAGAGATGCACAATTTCACACCTATACAATGTTTGCTGATAGGGAATGATCAACATAAGAGAATTAAGATTGTTCCCATTAAGAGATTTGTTTTTATATAACAATTATTACTGCAGAACAATATATAAATAGTTACTATTTTCCTGTACAGTATATATATATGTATCATCTTGTATAATTCATTTTATAAATCTTCCCAGTGTCTTATGTACTTATACATATTCTCTAGAACAAACTCTATGATTATTCATCTATATTGTTATTCTATGGTTCAAAATTGTCCAAATGTTGTCCTCTTAAATACTTCTATCCAGGTAGCTTTCTGACATTAGCAGAAAATGTACTACATACTAATATCCACTGGGGAAATTCTCCAATGCAAAAACAACCATGAAATCTATTAAATTACTGAATAACACATACATTATATATTATGCATAACATCAGACAGCAGGGAGCCACCTAAAAAACAAAACTCCATTTTGGAATTTAAAATTAATTTTAAACCTAGTGTGCAATATAAAAATAATTATTTGCACTATATTAGACAAAATCTCTCATGTGTATGCATTTAAACTGAGTTATATCATTCCCAAGACCAAAATAATTAAAACTGTAAGTTTATAACCCTTGCAAACATTAGAGTACAGTATCAAAACCAAGAAGATATAGCATAAACATATATGGAACAGGTGAAATGCTGCATTATTTTATGCGGGCAGGAGGCTGGAAGAACACAGCAAGCCAGGCAGCATCAGGAGGTGGAGAAATTGACGTTTCAGGTGTAACCCTTCTTCAGGACCCTGGTTACACCTGAAACGTTGATTTCTCCACCTCCTGTTGCTGCCTGGCTTGATGTGTTCTTCCAGCCTCTGCCTGTCTACTTTGGATTCCAGCATCTGCACTTTTGTCTCTAACCAAATTATTTTATGCCGCAAGGACAATATTATTAAAAATATTTTTGAAATCTTTTAAGTTTACAACAGCCATTTAATACACTGTAAAAACTGACACAAAATATGAATTTAATATTTCTGAGGTTCAATACAAAGTTGACCTTGTTGATCTTTATGGGGTCCTGTTCTCCCTTCAATTGCTCTTTTGTTCTTCATGTACTTATACAATTGCTTTTAATTATCCTTAACATTATCTGTCAAGGTTATCTCATATTGTCTCTTTGCCCTCCTGATTTTCCTCTTAAGAATGGCCCTAAACACTTTATATTCTTCAAGAGATTCAATTGATCCCAGTTGTCTAATGTGATTTTTTTGTTTTCTTGAATAGTACCTCAATATTTTTATTTATCCATTGTTCCCTACTCTTACCATCCTTACCCTTCACTCTAACTGGAACATAATGCCTCTGAACTCATGTTATCTCAATTTTGACAGCCTCCCAATTATCAATTGTTCCTTTATCTGCAAACAGGCCTACTCCTATTGAATTTTGAAAGTTCTTGTCTCATACCATTAAAATTTGCCTTAGTCCAACAAACAACTTTAATTGTTATTGAAGGCCTATCCTCTTCCATCACTGTTTTAAAACTAATAGAATTATGATGACTAGTCCCCAAGTATTTCACTGTTAACACTTCAGTCACCTCTCCTGCCTTATTTCCTAATGGAAGGTCAATTTTTGCTCCATCTTTAGTCAGTACATTTACTTATTGATCAAGAATATTTTCTTGAACACATTTTAAAAATTCCTCACCACGCAAGCATTTAATAGTATGGCAATCCCAGTCAATGTTTGGAAAATTAAAATCCCCTACTATTTCAACCCTATTATTCCTACATATATTTGAGATCTCTTCGATTTCCCTCTGACTATTGGGTGGGCCTTTAGAACAATCTCATCAAGGTGACCATTTCTTTCTTATTTCTAACATCTACCCATATAATTTCACTGGATGATCCCGCAAAATATCCTCTAATTACAATAGCAATGTTTTCCTTAATCAAAAATGCCACTCCCCCTGTTCTCTTGCCTCCTTCTCTATCTTTCCCATACCATCTAAAATCCGGAACAATAAGCTGCCAGTCCTATCCTTCCCTCAGCCAAGTTTTAGCAAGAGCTATGATGTCCCAGCCCTATGTTCCCATATGTGGCCTGAGTTCATCAGATTCACCTGTCAGACCCTTTGCATTGAAATAAATGCAGTTTAATTCTTCAAAGTTACCTTGTTCTGACTTGTTTTTGTCTGCCTCATCATAGAACAATCCTCTGTATAGATTCCCAGAAGAAACTTCCCTGTTCTGCCTTCAAGGAATGTATATAATTTCTTAGATTGAATCATCAAAATTGCGCACACTATTCCAGCATGTAATTACCTAAACCCAGTTAATTGCCGCAGGACAGCCTTAACCTTATTCTTCCAATTTCTTTGCAACAAGTGCCAACCTGCCATTTTCCTTCTAAATTACAAGATGTACCACATGCCAACTTTGTGCAGGTAAGCAAGTATCTTTGAATTTTAAAATGTCATGATTTTTTTAAAAATTTTCTTTTCCATACTTACCAAAGAGTGAATATTTTCTGAAATTAAACTGTTATTTTGTTGCCCATATATCAAGGTAGCCTTCATGTTTTCCTCACAGGTTCACATTAACTGTGTATCATCAATTTTAATATATCATTTGGCCCTTTTGTCCCTTTAATTAACAGTTTGTGAATAACTGATGCCCCAGTACTGATCCTTGTGGCGCTCCACCGCATTACATTAAAAGTACCCTTGCCATTGACAAAACCTCTTACCAGACCATTTCATTATCCCCAACTCTTGAAGCTCTTATCTTGCACATTGACCTTTTGTGTGGCACCTCATCTAATGCCTTCTTAAAATCTAAGAATACTTCTTTGACCAGCTCTGCTCTATTTACCCTCGAGCGTAGAATAGTAACTAAGCAGATCTTCTTAGTGTCTGAAAGTGTCCAACAGAGCTCTGTTCTGGCATTATTTCTGTCCACTCCCTCTAGATGAATGTGCACAGTGATGCTTAGATTTGCACAAAATACAATGAATAAAACTGAATTGAAACTAAAATGCATATTAGTGGGAAACATTGCTCATCCACAATGTTCTTCATCCAACAATGAAAAACAGACACTAAAAACTATTAGTCTAACATTTTGAAATTTTATACAGTTCTACAAAATTAATTGAATTACAAAGCATATATTTAATAATATTGTCCTGATTATGGGCATATGTTGAAACCATAAAAATTACACTAGCAGAATGATCAAGAATGAGAGAATACTTCCATGAGAAAACCCCATTGAGATGCCGTAGCATTACATTTCCATCACAAGCTCCAAATTAATTTACCATTGTGATTGTAATGCACATTAATTTTAGCCAGTAATTTTCACATAACCCTACTCCGTTTTCGCTGAAAACAAGATCTCCAGAAAATGAGAAATCAGTTATGTGAACTGTTTCACAAATCCATTCTCAGTGTTATTTAGTCTACTTGCTATTGTGAAGAGTAAAGCTGCCTAAAGATGAATAAAACTGAGCCAGGTAGTTCTCTTTTAATTCCTCAGGTTGTTGCTAGCCAATGAAGCTCATCAATATAATTATGACTTGCAGTCTGGATTGCTGGTTTACACCAGGACGGACAGTAAATAAGGCATCTAAAGTAATGTGTCAGCCTGCACTTTTGTTGAGCTGTTCACCAGGACAGGAAAGAGAATTACTCAAGTTAGTGAAAATATTTGTTCAAGTACTGAAAAGATTTTGTTACCAGCTGGCAAGAAACAGGGCATTAGCAAACTTTTGATATGTCATATCCAGTTACAACAGAAAAACAACACAAATCACAGAAAAAAGTGGTTTTATTAAGGAAGCCCATGTAGCAGAAAAAAGCGGCTAATTACAAAGATTGTTCATCACCAATTATATGTTGTTATCTGGGTTCCTTTAATCTTTCCACTAGGTCTGGACAAAGTTTAATTCTCTGGTCATGTTGTGACAAATCGAGCAAGCTATATAAGTAATGCAGGTTAAGTCATTAATTGCCTCTTTCTCAGAAATGTTTTGTTCCTTTATCAAACATTCCACACAGAGACCACCAAGATCAAAAATTAGGCACTATCTCCTGCCACGATGGGATATAGCATGCAGCTGTGCATTGATACTGTTCCACCAGGCTATCTTATGTGTTACTGTTAACTGTGGCCATACTGAACAATTACTTGCTTTAAAAAAAAATCAAAAGAGCATTCAATTTAATAAAATGTACCTTATTGGCCTCTGAAGATCTGAATAATCTAGCTCGTAACTATGAATAGAATCAGTGCAAGAATCCCGTGATCCACTTTGTTGATGCCGTGAAGAAATAGAGTATTGATGAACTGATGCGTTTGGCTGAGAAGTTGTATAATATGGAGGTGGCATGCTGTTGCTAGTCTCACTTCGATAATCACTGTCTCTGTCATCTACTGCACTGTCAGGATCTTCATTGTCTGTAAACAATGAAGAGCACATTTTCAAAGGTTAAAAGTACAGAATTACAAAATAAATACTAATTTGAAATAATGTTGCTTTCAAGAAATTTACCGATCATGTATAATTTTACATTTTTTGTAACTTTGCACCCTTACTTTGCAGTCCATGTGCATTTACAGAAAGTTAAGGAGAATGCCTGGTTATAATAACATGGATTAACAGCAAAAATCAAATTTTACAAGACATTAGTTGATCTTAGGTTAAAGGATCTTGCCTGCATACATCTGTAAATTATAAGTTATATATTCTGTTGTTCTTAGGAAAATTCTTTTACACTCTCCCTCAGTGCCTCATTAGGTTTTGGCATTAATAGCTAGGGAAAGTGTGGGTAAGGCCAGGTTCAATTTCTGGTTGGTGCTGAGTAGCGAACACGTAATACAATATAATGCTATTTTTCTTTTTAAAGTCAAGTCTTTTTCTGTCAGTTTTTCTCTTCCCTTCATCCTCATGAAGATTTGTTTCTTGTGATGTAGCATTGTGGAACTGATCATCCACTACTACCGAAATGATTTTTCTCCACCTCACCCATAAGTGGCACAGAACAAAAATTAGCTCCGCATTACTGCCTCAACTGTGAATAGCTAGTTGAGAAAATATGGTAGCTGGGATTCAGATTTTGTTTGTATTCCTCTATCAAGTAAAGCTCTCACCTGAAATGACTGAATTTCTGATTGGACACTAAAACAAAATAGGATTTAGTGTATCCAAACTGAACAAAGTGTAACAAAAAGTAAAATAATTGAAAATTGATGCAGAGCCACTAGATGCCATTGTAGGGAAAACCAGAAACATTATGGGTGACAGACCACAGAGGTTGCTGGATCAGAGAATGCCGGATTTGACGAGGCGAGATGGTAGACTGATGACCTGTCACTAACATAATGTGATACTTATGTTAGCTCCTACAAACAAAGGACAAGTTGTGGGTCACATAATGTTGAAGAATTCAACTAACCTTTAGTACAGTACAGCTGATATACATCACAGGCACTTGCATGTCTGAGTTCAAGCTAATCAATTCAGGTAAACTGAACTCCCTCAGTATATCATGCTGTAAGAAATTAGTGCTCAGTCTTATGGGTTAGGTGGAGTAAAATCATTTGGGTGGTAGTGGACAATCAGTTCCACAATGCTATATCACCAGAAATCTTCAGGAGGATGAAGAGAGGAGAAAAACTGACAGAAAATAATAGGATTTGGAAAAGAAAAATGGCATTATATTATATTATGGTAGGCATGTCTTTACAAGGTATATTGCATATCTGTTGCAAGACAACAGGATTTTTGGGGGGTGGCGGGAGGGTGGTGAGTGTACAGCCTGTACAGTTAGAGGCAGAGTTTAGATTATAGTACACAATAGACTAAAATAAGAAGAAAAACATTTGAATAATTAGAAATAATGGATCATCCTTTAGTTATCAATCTAAAATTTACTGAAGTTTTCAAATGCATAATCCTGGTCCGAATTATGAGAACTCAGTTTGTCAAGCCTGAAATGTCATTCACTGAGACCATGGGTAATCTGTATTGTATCTTCATTCACCAAATTTGGCTTGGTATCTTTTTGTACCCTTAGCAAACAAAAGTTATATTTATCTCAGATTTAAAGTTAAATGAGTTAGCATCTGTAGTATTTTGTCGGAAAGACTTCAAAATCTCTGGTAGACTATACATGAAAAGGTGCTTCTGAACTTTTCTCCCCAAGGACTGATTCTGACTTTACAGTTCTGTTCACTTGTCTTAACCACCTCAGCTGGGGCAAAAAGCTTTTCCCAATCTGGTTCCACCCATTGTAAAGGCAAATTCGTCCATATAGCTGCTACCTGTATCTCACAACAAGTCATGTTTGCCAGTCATATCAACAATTCATCAATTTAAAAAATTTCAACCTCATTTTCAAATATCTCAATAAGACTACACCTCCCATTAACCCAACAATCCACCAAATATCTGACCTTTCGCATGAACTCCAATATTAAATTACTCCACATTTGCTGAGTATGACTTCAGATCCTCAGTCTGAAGTTCTGCAATTCCTTCTTTAAATATTACTGCCACTTCCTGTTCTTTTAAGGTACTCCATAACTCTTTCCATGGCTACCTGTCATAATGTTGCCTTGGATTGGTGTTAACATTGTTTATAACATGACTGAGAAGCATTATTATAGGTATAGCAGGAATAAAAGAATGACTAAAGAAAGATTAGTCCAATCAAGGACAGTAGAGGGAAGTTGTGCATGGAGTCCGAGGAGACAGGGGAAGCGCTAAATGAATATTTTTCGTCAGTATTCACACTGGAAAAAGACAATGTTGTCGAGGAGAATACTGAGATACAGGCTAGAGGGGATTGAGGTTCACAAGGAGGTGGCATTAGCAATTATGGAAAGTGTGAAAATAGATAAGTCCCTTGGGCTTTATGGGATTTATCCTAGGATTCTCTGGGAAGTCAGGAGGAAATTGCAGAGCCTTTAGCTTTGATCTTTATGTTGTCATTGTCTAAAGGAATTGTGCCAGAAAACTGGAGGATAGCAAATGTCGCCTTGTTCAAGAAGGGGAGTCGAGACAATGCTGGTAATTATAGACCAGTGAGCCTTACTTGTGGATAAAGTTTTGGAAAAGTTTATAAGAGATAGGATTTGTAATCATCTGGTGAGGAATAAGTTGATTAGGGATAGTCAATACAGTTTTGTGAAGGGTAGGTCATGCCTCACAAACCTTACTGAGTTCTTTGAGAAGGTGACCAAACAGGTGATGAGGGTAAAGCAGTTGATGTGGTGTATATGGATTTCAGTAAGGCATCTGATAAGGATCCCCATGGTAGGCTATTGCACAAAATACGGAGGCATGGAATTGAGGGTGATTTAGCAGTTTGGATCAAACATTGGCCAGCTGAAAGAAGACAGAGGGTGGTGGGTGATGGGAAATGTTCATCCTGGGGTTCAGTTACTAGTGGGGTACCACAAGGAACTGTTTTGGGGCACTGCTGTTTATCATTTTTATAAGTGACCTGAATGAGGGCATAGAAGGATGGGTAGCAAATTTGTAGACGACACTAAGGTCGGTAGAGTTGTGGATAGTGCTGAAGGATGTTGTAGGTTACAGAGAGACATAGATAAGCTGCAGAGCTGGGCTGAGAGGTGGCAAATGGAGTTTAATGCTGAAAATCATGAGGTGATTCACTTTGGAATGTGTAACAGTAATAAAGAGTACTGGGCTAATGGTAAGATTCTTGATAGTGTAGGTGAGCAGAGAGATCTCGATGTCCATGTACATAGATCCCTGAAAGTTGCTATCCAGTTTGAAAGAGTTGTTAAGATGACATACGGTGTATTCGCTTTTATTGGTAGAGGAATTGAGTTTCAGAGCCACGAGGTCGTGCTGCAGCTGTACAAAACTCTGCTGCGGCCACACTTGGGAGTATTGCAGTTCTGGTCACCGCATTACAGGAAGGATGTGGAAGGTTTGGAAAAAGTTCAGAGGAGATTTGCTAGGATATTACTTGGCATAGAGGGAAAGTCTTATGATGAAAGGCTGTGGGACTTGAGGCTGTTTTTCTTAGAGAGAAGAAGGTTGATGGGTACTTAATTGAGACATACAATAATCAGAGGGTTAGATGAGGTGGACAGTGAGAGCCTTTTTCCTTGGATGGTGATGACTAGCACAAGGGGACATAGCTTTAAATTGAGGGATGATAGATATAGGACAGATGTCAGAGGTAGTTTCTTTATTCAGGGAGTAGTAGGGGCATGGAACACACTGCCTGCAACAGTAGTAGACTTGCCAACTTTAAGGGTATTTAAATGGTTATTGGATAAACATATGGATGAAAATGGAATAGTGTAGGATAGATGGGCTTCAGATTGGTACCACAGGTCAGTGCAACATCGAGGGCCAAAGGGCCTGTACTGCGCTGAAATGTTCTATGTTCTATTTGGGAGGAGGATGGGGGTGGATTTTTTTTACTATGACAAAGATGTAATTAAAAATGTACACCAGTGGCTATCAATTCCTGCCAAAATTCCAAATCCCTCAGTTAAAATCACCCTTCAACTTTTTAAAAGGCTGATGGATTAATCTTGCTTGAGCCTTTATGTTTCTACATTGAAAGCAGTTCAGACAAGGTTAACAAGGCTTATACGTGGGATGAATCTACTATCTCACAAGAATAGATTGAACAGGCTCAGCTTGTCACCCCTGGAGCTTAGAAGAGTGAGGGGTGACTAAATCTTGAATGGTCTCGACAAGATGGCCATGGAAAGGATGTGCTGAGTCCAGAGTTAGGGGGTCATTGTTTTGAAAATAGGAGTTGCCCTTTTAGGACAGAGATGAGGAGAGTTATTTTTCCCTCAGAGGGATGCATGGCTTCGGAATTCTCTGCCTCAGAAGCTGGTGGAGGCAGCACATTACCTTTTCTTTTTTAAACAAAGCCAGAGGTAGATAATTCTTGTTAAACAATGAAATCAAAATTTTATCAAGGATAGGTGGAAAAACATAAATAGATCAGTCATGATCTTTTTGAATGGTGCAGCAGGCTTGAGGGGATTATTTCTGCCCCAATTCATTTGTTTGTAAGTTACTGGAACAGTAATATAAAGGCCTGAGCTAAGAGCTCGAATTTATCATGATTGCTAGGAAATTTAGATTCGATTAATTAAACACATTTGGAACAAAACACAAATATCTGTAATGGTGACCATGAAACTATTAGATTGTTGTTAAAACGCACTGGTTCACTAATGCTTCAGAGGGAAGGAAATCTGCTGTCACTATGCGGTCTAGCCTAAATCTTATTCCAGATCCACAACAATGTAGTTTACTTAACCCAACTTCTGAATGGCCTAGTGAGACACTCAAGTGTACAAAAAAAACCAACAAATCTATACCACAGATGGTCTGCAGTGTTCCAAGTCAGAAGTTCACAGTCAACAAAAGGGAAAGTAGGGATGAGCTAAGACATACTATGTATGAATAAACAAACTAATGAAATGACTTACACATAGCAGATGAAATGTAATAGAGAGAAGTGTAAAATGGTTCATTCTGAAAGGAGAAATGAGGAGAGGTAACAAACCAAGCGGTACAATCTTCAAGGATATTCACAGACTGGGTAACCTGGGGTGTACACACACACACACACATCTTTCAAGGTGACAGGAATTAAAGGGGCTAAGACGGTATATAGGATCTTGGACCTCATACTAGAAACAGAACAAACAAAAAGTAAGTTACGCTAACCTCATTTAAGCCACAGGTGAAGAATTGTGGCTACTTCTGTGCACCACACTTTCAGAAAGCTGTCATGGTTTTAAAGAGTGCAGAGATTTACTAGAACTTACAAGATATCAAAAGACTTCAGTTGATTAGATTCCCTACAGTGTGGAAACAGGCACTTCAGCCCAACACGTCCACACCAACGCTCCAAACAGCAACCCACCCAGATCCATTCCCCTATATTTACCCCTGACTAATGCACCTAACACTACAGGCAATATAGCGTGGCCAATTCACGTAATCTGCAAATCTTTGGACGGTGGGAGGAAACAGGAGCACCCAGAGGAAACCCATACAGACACGGGGAGAATGTGCAAATGCCACATAGACAGTTGCCCGAGATGGGAATTGAACCCAGGTCCCTGGCACTATGAGGCAGCAGTGCTAACCACTGAGTCACCATGCCACCCCAATGGAGGAGCTAAGGAAACTGGGGCCATTCTCCTTTAAAGCAAATAAATTTAAGGAAACATATTCAGATGTTAGTATCATAAAGGGCTTTGATACAGAGAGTTGATGACCAAATGAGTCAAGAATTGCACAGCACGTTGTAAAGATTTATATTGCACTGCCAGAAAGGATGCTGGAAAAAGATTTCATAATAACTGTCAAAGAAAGAAATGTATAAATATATTTATAAATACAAAAGCCTGAAGGGGGAACAAAGTTGCAGCTTAATAAGAACAGAAAGTGGGACTATTTGGATAACCAGTGTTGTCACAGTACAAAGAGCCAAAGGGCCTCCCCTCCTGTCCTGCATCATTCCCTGATTCAACATTCTAACTACACACAGCTGTATAAAGCAATTCTAGACAATATTATCTGGAGGTAAACATCTGTTTGCATTGAAATCAAGGTTCTATTGGTGATGGGTAAAATGGATTGGCAAAAGAATTCCTGGGCTTAAGTAAAACCAAAACAACCAAAAGGTGTTCTAACCAAATACAAAATCCCACAGAAATTTTATATGCAAGCAGCTTCTATATGTAAAAATTATTGTAACATTGGCATACTGTAAGATTTTTAAAAAATCAAACACTGCTGAGAAATTTTTTAAAACAGTGGCTGCTAACTAGGTCATCGGTTGGCAATGGAGTAGTAAGCCCTTGATAGGCATGATCAATTCCCCACATGGCAAGCTATAAACCATGGAAACAAGTATGGAGGAGCATGGAACAAGAACTCATACATTTTTCAAAAAAAGGAGGGGAAAGTAATTATTCAAGGTCATTCCTACACATTTTATAACAGTGACTCATTGAAAGGTAGACTTCTGCTAAAGTTAGCATGAACGCTGCCTAGAGGCAAATCAGTGAAGGATGTAAAATATTTTCCATATTTCATACCTAAATAATACAACCTACAAAGTATGCGGGGTTATCAAACCCACTTTCTTCTTTCCTTTTCAGGGATCTGGTGGTCAATTCAACCTCCTGCTAAATCAACATTGTTGTAAACCTGCATTGATTCAATTTGAGACTACATTGGCCACTTAGTTGCGCAGCACCACAGAAGACTAAACTAAGACTTCTACAAAACAATTACTCATAACAAGATTTAACAGTCAAAAATGACCTTCACAATTTTTAATCTAACTCTTGGAAAAAGGAAGTGCTTCGGAGGTAAAGTGCAATCAAGAGACCGTTTTATTATCTGTGTCCATTTACATTTTAAAAAGTACAAATTTGCTTATACGATGTCTGCAAAGCTTTCCATATTATCTGGGTAAAGTACTGTTTTTGCAATAAGAAACAAGTCTAACTCCTTACTGTTAATGATCAGTAAATACAAAAATAAAAAGTTAGCCACCAGACTACACACATCAAATTTAATTTGCTTTGAAAATGAAGGCACAATGAATTACCTGCTAAAGACCAGTTTGTGAACAGTGTTTTGTGTTTGCAGTGCCATTACCAAAAGACAATCAGGTAATGGATCTGATAAAAATGGTATGCAGTATTTTAATAAATGGAACAATTTTGCTTAACTGGAAAAGGAAATCTTAAGCTTGTGACAACAAGCCAATAGAGTAGTTATAATACTTTGGCTTCCATCTACCCTTTTAGTTATTAAATTTCATTGAAGTTAAATTCACATAATTTTAATGTATGCTTATTAGTTATCAGCATTAACATAGAACTAAATGCCCTTTTCTTGGTAAACACATAATCTGGTCCATTGACCTCATATTGTAAAAGCTGTAGGCCTGTTGTATAATTATTATCACTGACCCAGTGCATCCCATCATCCAGCCAAAATATTTGACTGAATCTGTAGGCTAATAGAACAGTAAATCTGGAGTCAGCCAGAAGCAAAATCATTACATACTTTGTTGGTCTCCCCAGCCGAAATAGCTCCAGTTGCCTGTGGGGTAGCAAAGGATAGCAAAGAATTAAAAGAAACTACATTGTAATGACGGAACTAAACAATAATTAAAGCAAGCAAACTAGAAGTTCCTCTGAATATTTACTCAGCACTAAAAAGAAAAACACTTTTAAAAATCCAGAATGCTTTTAACTCTGTAAGGGGGTTGTTTTGTCATATGCTGTTAATGTGCTTTGAATGTCTCGTTAAAATTGAAATACTAAGTGACATGATATACACATAATTGCAACTGCAGCTTGCATTTGACTTATGGGAAGCTACCAAAGCAACTTTATCCCAATAATTATACACTTGAAGCACAGAAAAGGGAGAAAGGATAATTGATGCAGAAGCAGAAATGTGCTGCTAAAGACCGAACTTTAAATAGCACCACAAATCTTCTATGCAGGCACAGTACTTTGAAATTACTTTTGCTAATATATTAAAGATCGTACAGCACAGGTTTAATGTTAACAGAAACACAAGAATAGCAAGTGTTAAACAAATGAATTTTGATGCAAGAAAAAAAAGTATCATTAATGGAGGAATTTCCCAGATTTTGTCCAATGCTTAAATTGCATAACAACTGAGATGGGTACAGGTGGAAGAGAAGAGATTACCAGTGGATTGATTGCACAAACAACCTGCATAATGTGGACATAGTTTCAACCAAATGGACTAGTTGCCCTTTTCCTGTCCTGTTTCTTCATGTCATTATGTGCAAATATTTGTTCACTTTTACCTATAGTTGCAGTACTTCCTACTTCATAGTGGCATTTAGTACACCAATAGCAAACAGCAGCTTACAACATGCATTCTAAGATATTCCAAGTTTGAACTAAAGCAGTATACGCCAGGGTAAAACACAAAAATATTGGTGAGGACTAGCAAGTTCAGATGTCAACAAAGAGGAAGAAAAGCTTGTCTAATATTTCAGCTTCAGGCCGCTCTCAGATGCCAAGTTCCAGGATTGAGGTCATTCATTGTGTATACAAAAGAATCCTGATTTCTGAATATCAATGCTATATTTGTGCAGCAGATTCTTACATGAAACTGCAGTTCATACTGGAGTGTATAATGCCTACATATTCTACTGAAGCCAATAATCACAACTGGGGATGTCATAACTAATAGCAGAGGGATTTCAAGCTTTGAGATAAGGGAGTTTGGATTCACAAGCTTTAATAATCTCAATACAACACAAGAGTGCATTCCCATATAGAGAACATGCTGAGTAAATGTCCAGCAGCAGGGCCGTGGCAAGGGAAGAACCATCTTAGAGCAACTCTACATAATGTGTATACCACCTTACCCACTCAAATTACTTACCTGCAGCACTAAAACAGTCAGGACCAGGCAGCCACCATAGTACAAGATGTGCCACCAATAACTGCATCTTATGACTGAGAAGATACAAATAATTATCCCATCCCAGGGATATTCACAAGTTTGTCAAGTCATTTATTTCTCTTTATAGCAGACCATTAGATTAGGGGTAAAAGAACAAAATCTGTGCATACAGTTATCAAGAAAACACTGAAGTGTGCATTGGATTTGGGCATATTGCAGACAGATATTTTGTACCAGACACTTATTTCTGTATCTTCCAATACAAGTATGATGGTTGTGGTGAGTCAAAGTGTCACATGTGTTCAGTGCATCAAATCTTTGGAAAATTGATACAGTCACAGCTGAGAACTTTCTTTTTTAGATCTGGATTGTCAAAGATACTGTCCACATTGTCTATATTGACCAATCTATGCCTCTCCAACCACCTCTCTCTAGTTATGGACCCAGTCATCAACTTACAAGTGAATGAAAGTGAAGAGGTCTGCTAGATCCAGCTCCTCCAATCATAGACCATTCTTCTCCAACATTTACTGCTGATATTGCTTACTATTAAGCAATAACTGGAAAGAACATTGTGAACGATTGAATGCTATCAGTGCAAAAGTGAGTGGCTACATTTTGAGAGCGAGAGATAAAGAAAGAGAGGGGGTGCTTGTGACAGTGTGCATGCATGAGAACGAGAATGAGTAAGAATGACAGCGACAATGACCAAGTGTAAGCAAGAGCACAAACATGAAAGCAGGAGAAAGAGCACAGGTGTGAGTAAACAGAAGCAAGAAAGCGAAAGTGAGCACGTGTAAGTACAAGCATGTATGAGAGCAAGAGCATGATTTTAAAGAGTCCTAAGGCCAATATGAACAAGTGCTATAAAATTGGTGGACAGAATGGCAAGGAAGGTTGCCATTTAGGTGGATACAACAGATCTTCCAACAAGATGACAGATCATTGCTTATGTGCATGCTGGAATTGTGTGCCGGGATCATGCAGACATTCTGACACAGCTGATTCTGAGAGAATTCCTCAGTAGTTGAAACTTTTGATGGCAATTACCCAACATCTAGAACCCCCTAAAAGATTCCCAACTCTGAGTTGGAGTTGCAGGAATCTGACTAATTTATCAGGGCAGCACAGTGGCTCAGTGGTTAGCACTGCTGCCTCACAGCACCAGGGACCTGGGTTCGATTCCAGCCTCGGGCAACTGCCTGTGCAGTTTGCACATTCTCCCCATGTCTGCGTGGGTTTCCTCCCACAGTCCAAAGATGTGCAGGTTAGGTAGATTGGCCATGCTAAATTGCCCATAGTGTTAGGTGCATTAGTCAGAGGGAAATGGGTCTGGGTGGGTTACTCTTCAGAGCGTCGGTGTGGACTGGTTGGGCCTGTTTCCACACTGTAGGGAATCTAATCTAATTATCTCAATTGGCAAGAAAGCTAAAAGAATTGAAACCTACTCTGACAACTCACCACTAACCGCCCCAACCTCCTTCTTCTAGGAAGGACACCCAATGACCCCCATTGCCTAGCCCATTAATGCTCCCACAAACATCCAAAACTTCTTCCCTATCCTTTCTCAATTTAACTCAACTCCCAAATCTGATTAACACGACCCATCCTGCAGTCCACAATCTACCCAGGCCATCGCCCACTTATTTAACTTCCTGTTTCCACTTACATGGCATCCTCACTCTGACAACTACTGTAAAATGAGTGGGGAATGCAAAAAAAAATCTTAGAACCTTAAAACAATGAAATATAGCAACAACTGCCAGAAAAGAAGATGTGGTGTCATCACCAACTATGTGGATTGCTGAATTTGATTGTTTCAGCTGAAAAAATCTCAATGCAAGTAGCCACCTGTCTGATCTGGTCTGGAAATAGACTGTGTGACACCGATGCAGAAGTAGGCCATTCGGATCATCAAGTCAGTTCTGCCATTCACTGAGATCATGGCTCATCTGGTAATCCTGAACTTCGTGTTGCTTCCCTTTGCCTATGACACTTGACTCCCTAAATGGTTAGAAATCAGTCTCAGTTTCTAACATACTTAAAATCCCAGTCTTTACAGCCCTGTGCAGTAAACAAATTCCACAGAGTTACTACGCTCAGAAGAACTCCTGCTGATCTGTGTCTTAACTGAGTGACATATTTTTCCGAGATTATGCTCTCTGATCCTAGACTCTCCCATAAAGGAATACAACCTCCTTGCATCTACACTATCAAGTCTCCTAAGGATCTTGGACACTCCAATCAGATTTCTCATTCTCCTAAATGCCAATGATTATAAGCTTGGTCTACTCAACTTCTCCTCATAAGAAAATCCCTCCATACCTGCAATAAATCCAGTGAACCTTCTCTGGTGTGCCTCCAATGTCAGTATATCTTTCCTTAGATATGAGAACCAAAACTGTTAACAATATTCCACAGGTGGTCTGATCAGTATTTTGTATAGTTTTAGCAAGAACTTCCTGTTTTTATTGCTCCATTCCCTTTGCAATAATGGGCAACTTCAATTTGTATTTCCTACTGCCTGCTGAACTTGGACACTTAGCTTTTTGTGATTAATGGACTAGGACTCGGAAAACCCTCTGTGCTGCAGATTTCTGCAGTCTTTCCCTATTTAAATTATATTCAGCTCGTCTTTTCTTCCTGTCAAAGTGCAAAACTTCATATTTTGTTCTCTGTTTTGTCATGTTTTTGCCACTCACCTGAACTGTCTATATCTCACTTTAGACTCCTTGTTTCATCCTGATTTCTTACCTTCCCATCAATTTTTGTGCCATCTGCACACTTGGTAATAGTACATTTGTTTTTGTCATTGCCATTCCGGAAAACTTCCCTTCATCATCAACTCCCTGTCTTCTATTAGTTAGCCAATCCTCTATCCATGCTAATATACTACACTCAACATTATGGGCTCTCATCTTAAGTAGCTTTGTGTGTGTGTAATCTTATTAAATGCCTTTTGGAAATCTAAACATAGTACATCTGCTAGTTTTCCTTTATCTATACTGATTCATTGGGGAATTCCAAGCCAGATCAAAAGATTTGGATAGATCTTAGAATCAAATAGTTTTTAAAGTTTGTATAGATGATTACCTCATGTTTTGTCATTGCTGGAGGGTAGATGCACCTGTTTCTGTTCATTTGCATCAGTCCATTCCATGTTTTACACAACATGGCTAATCATTTTGCTAGAGTGGTTCCTATTCAAAAGTTTTGATCAAATGCTTGGATTTTACAGAATGTCATATTAATATAATATAGTAGTCCCTGTGCAAAGATGATCAAGGATCAATTTATAGTTGTAGATCAATTTTAAACGTTTTTATTGTGTCATACAAATCTACAAAAGATAAGTGGTTACAGGTTAATGACGGAGTCTCCTGGTAAGTTACATTCAAGACTACATTCCCTCGGGACTAAAACATGTATAGTTATTAATGTGTGCTTGATTAAATAAAATCTAAAAATTTACTTCATTGATTTGATATTAAGTCTAGTCAAGAAAATAGCATTTCCTTTTTTTACAATAAAAAATGCTGCATGGATGACAGAATTTTTTTAAAAATCTTTTAGTTTTTATCTTCAATAAAGAATATGTCCCTTGTATTATTACTATTTACTTGCATCTCAGGCAGAGCTTGGAACAGGTTTTTAAAAAGCTCTCAAAAACATATTTGTCTCATGTGTTTTTGACTTGGGGGAATCACAATGTTTTAGGCGCAGCTAGGATAATAAAGTTCTCAAAATGCAAAACAATTCCAGTGTATATCACAAGCATATTAGGCTGATTGCATGCAGTTGTCTTGGTTAATTGCTAGTTTTAAAAAAAAACCTAGTCATGCAATTGGAGTGATATTTTACTTTTAAGTTTAATGACACATCTGATGGTTTCCAAGGCATCCCAAAATAAGAACAAGTCAATTCAGGGATAACTAAATTTCATTAAAGTACCACAATAAATATTGGGTTCTCATGCAGCCACAGTATATATGTTGGTGATTAAGTTTCTGGTTAATGGCTAACCTATGGGACATTGCTAGTGGCATATTTAGTGATGGTAATGCTGTTGAATGCCAGGAAACTTATTAAAACTGTTCTTTGAGGTGGCAACATCAGTCAAATGCTACCTTGATGTCGATGGCGATCATTCTGATCTCACCATCAAAATTCAACTCTTTGTCCATGTTTGGACCAAGGCTGTAGCTATGTCTAAAGCCAAGTGTTTCCTGGTGGAACCCCAATAGACAACATTTAACAAATGATTAGCACTTAAATGCTACTTGCTAACACTGTTAAAGGTACCTTTCATTAATATACTGGTTATTAAGAGTAGGCTGATGGGGCAGTAATTGGTCAACTCAAACTTTGTTTTGTGCTTTTGTGGGCATGTCACACTGGGCCAAATTTCCAATTTGCTGAATAGATGTCAGTGTTAAAACTATTAGAACAGCTGGCAGGAGATGCACCTAGTTTTGAAGTACAAATATTCAGCACTAGTCAGGACTTATTCCCTCTGCTATATCCGATGTACTCAGCCAGTTCTTGATATTACGTGGAACGGCTTGAGCTGGCTGAAGATTGGAATTGTGATAGTGACTATTTCAGAAGAAAGGCAAGATCACTTCACACATTCAGTAATGCTGGCTGATTACAGTTGCAAATAATTTAGCCTCATCTTTTCTATCAATGTGCTGTGATCCCCCATCATTTAGGATGCAGAAGTCAGCTCCTTCTCCTGTTTAAGTCCCCACCCTCACATGGATGTGGGAGGCTTGCAGAGCTTTGACTAGATCTATTGATTGTGTGATTATTTACCTACACCCATAGTATGCTCCATCCATTGGTTAGCATCCTTGTAGTTCTGTGTTCTAGTCTTACCAGGTTAGTACTTTATTTCTAAGTATATCTGATGTTGCTTCAGGCATGATGTCCTGGCTTAATAGTAATGGTAGACTGACGGATATGCCAGGGCATGAGGTTATGGATTGTAGTGGAATTTCAGTTCTGCTGCAGCTGATGGTCCAAAGCACTTACATAGATGTGCAACTTTAAACTGATCTATTCTAAATATATAGAATTTTGGACATTTGCGGTGCTACACATCTGGAGTGTGATGATGAGACTTTATTACTACAAGAACTCTGCAGCAATCACTCCTAAAAATATGGTCACAGACAGTTGCATCTGTGACAAGTAGGTGGGAAAGGATAATGTCAGGTAGACTTTTCCTCATGCAGGTTTTCACACTATTTACAAGCTCAATCTGCAGGTATGTCCTCAGGACTCATCATTGTGCTGCTCCTGAGACACTCTGGTCACAGACATTGAAGCCCTAACCAAGCGTCCATTTTGTGCTCTTGCTAACTGTGGTGCTTCCTTCCAAGTCCAACCAAGAGGATCACCATCAGATATCGTTGTAATAGAATGCTTATTATTTTGTATTATTGTATGATCTTTTTCAAGTACAAAACAAATTCTGTGAATTCAGTCTTATGGCTGTTCTGTGCATTCATCTTGCTTTGAATTAAATAAAGCAGCTAAATGATTTGTAACTAGCCTTATCACATTAAGTGTTTATTTACTACAATCTGAAGAGTTTGACCAGGTACAAGTATAACAGGAACAAATTCTGGGTCAAGTCACAAGGAGATAGTAAAATTGGACTCCCATATAAACAGATAAAAAGCAGTCAGTTTGGAAAGGTGTTCTAGGCAAAAGCGAGTACTGCAGATACTGGAGATTAGAGTCAAGAGTGTGGTGCTGGAAAAGCACAGCAGGTTAGGCAGCATCCAAGGAGGAGGAAAATCGACGTTTCAGGTAAAAGCCGTTCATCAGGAATGGAAAGGTATTCTGCCTGTTTATGTAAACTGCTGTTGTACTTGAGAAGGTATTTATAAATATTAAGTTAAAAAGTTGTAATCTACATCGCTTTCATATCTTGATCTGTTTGCAGTTGTTGTCATTTGTCTTGTAATATGATCCACTAAATCCAATGATGTGGACTCCAATTTTAAATAATAACTAAACATCAGCAGATGAATAAACAATTTAAAACCTATAAAGTAAAAAGATGTGGCCTACACAACAGTGAATCCAAAAGAGAAAAATAATGCATCTATTAAATCAAGTTAGTACTAGATACTAGATACTAACTAGATACTAGTACTAGATAACTTCAAATTTGACTTTATTCCATTATATAAACCTCATCTTTCACAATCAGCACCATGTGACAACCCTAGCACAGTTTTATTACTAACATCCAAATACTATGAGCATAGTTCTACTAATTATCTACACTTCCTTCATATTTGATTAGATTAGATTTTCTACAGTGTGGAAACAGGCCCTTTGGCCCAACAAGTCCAAACCAAACCTCCAAAGGGTAACCCACCCAGACCCATTTCCCTCTGACTAATGCACTTAACACTATGGGCAATTTGGCCACTGTGGGAGGAAACCAGAGCACCCGGAGGAAACCCACACAGACACAAGGAGAACGTGCAAACTCCACACAGATAGTTGCCTGCAGCTGGAATCGAACCTGGGACCCTGGTGCTGTGAGGCAGCAGTGCTAACCACTGAGCCACCGTGCCACCCATAACTTGTTGTTCAAGGTACTCTAAAAACACAACCTTGACTCAAACTGCTCCAATATACATACTGCTTTTCAGAAGCATTAGGAACAGGACCAGGTTGCAGACATTTGGTGACAATAAACAGCTCTACCTCAACACCACTTCTATCAAATCATCAAATTCCCCCATGTTAACAGAATATCAGATCTTGGATATAGCACATCATTGCAGATCATTGGGAAGACAAAGTTCACTGCCCTTTGGCCCTCACCATGAACTCCAGTTCATTACCTCTGACTATTAGCCTGCTTAATTACTCTTCCATTTATGATTTTGGCTACATTCTGGATCCTAAGCTCAGTTTTAAAAGTCACATCTCTTCCCTCAACAAAAATACTTACTTCCACCACTGCAACACTACCTGTTTTCCCTCCCATATCTCCGTTCTTCTGCTGAAATTCTTGCAGGTGTATCATCATCTCCAAAATGAATCATATCATTATTCTTCTTGCTTAACATTGTCAATCTATTAAATATTAGCTTGTGCAAGCTTTTTCCCTTACTGTTCTATGTTACCAAGTAGTCCCCATTATCCTTCCTTAGCTAATTCACACTGGCTTCCATTCACCCAGCACATGATATTTAAAATCTCCATCTGTAAATCTTTTGACCTTGGTCAACCAGATCTTTCAAGTCCTACACTCTGGAGTTTTGTCCCTCCATCTCTCTGCTGTCCCTTCACCAGATAATTTTTAAAAATGTATTAACTCTTCAATATACCCCTTGTAGTTTTGCGTGTTTCTGGCTCTATATCCATTTTCTTACACCTACTTGTAAAGCAGTTCTTTACATTAAAAGATGCAATTGTACAAATACAATCATTGGTATTCTAGTCAAAATGTGATATTTCTGATAAACACTTCATTTTCCTTCCTGTCCCATCTAAATATCAGATTTGTCTTTTACAAATAAGGCAGAAAGTTGCAACACAAAGGGATTGGGGGTACTTGTGCACAAAACATAAAGCTAGCATGCAGGTGTGACAGATAATCAGGAAAGTTAATGGAATGTTAGCCCTTATTTCAAGTGAATTGAAGTATAAGAGTAGGAACTCTTAGTGCAACTGTACAAGGTGCTGGTGAGATTACATCTGGAGTACTATGAGCAGTTTTGATCCCCCTTTTTAAAGAAAGATATAATTTCATTGAAGACAGTTTATAAAAGGTTCATTAGGTGGATCCTCAGTATGTAGGAATTATCAAGAGCAAAGTCTAAGCAGATTGGGACTCTGCTCACTTTTCCAAACTCCATTGAGAAGTGACCTCATTGAAACATTTAGTATTCTTAATCGGCTCAGCAGGGTAAATACTGAGAGGATGGTTCCCTCATGAGAGAATCTAGGACCAGAGGGCATAGTCTCAGAATAAAGGACTGTATATTTAAGACTAAGACAAGGAATTTCTTCTCTCAAAGGGATGAGTGTCTTTGGAGCTTCATGCAACAGTGCACTGTTGGGGCAGAGTCCTTGTGTATATTTAAGGCTTGGATAGATAGGTTCTTGATTTCAGCTGGAATGCCCTGTTAGAACCAGCACAGACTAATTAATACTCCTAAACATTAATTTGATGATGCCAATTAAAGTGTTATCCTGCAAGTGATTCCTTGTCACAGAGCTATTAACTGGAAAGATTTTGGAGAACTGCATTTAGAACTCAATTCTGAAGTTATAAATGGTTAAATCTCTTCTTGAAAGACATTCATTAATGTATTTATATCAATAAGACCATAAGAAATAGGAACAGGAGTAGGCTATTCCACCCCTAAGTTTGCTCCTCTATTTCAGTAGGATCTTGGCTGATTTGACATTTCTCACATTCACTTTTCTGCCTATTCCTTGTATCCCTTGATTCATGTACTGATTCAGAATGGGTTCTGAAGAAGGGTCACTGGATCCAAAACTTTAACTCTGCTTTATCTCCACCAGGCCTACTGAGATTTTCCAACAATTTCTGATTTGTTCTTGTTTTTGTCACAGCATGACACACAATTGCACTGTAAATTATCACAGAATCCCAAAATTTGTGGGCGACACGGTGGCACAGTGGTTAGCAATACTGCCTCACAGCGCCAGAGACCTGGTTCAATTCCTGCCTCAGGCGACTCTCTGCGTGGAGTTTGCACATTCTCCCCGTGTCTGTGTGGGTTTCCTCCGGGTGCTCCGGTTTCCTCCCACAATCCAAAAACGTGCAGGTTAGGTGAATTGGCCATGCTAAATTGCCCGTCGTGTTAGGTGAAGGGGTAAATATAGGGGAATGGGTCTGGGTGGGTTGCGCTTCGGTGGGTCGGTGTGGACTTGTTGGGCCAAAGGGCCTGTTTCCACACTGTAAGTAATCTAAGATAAGTGTTACGGTGTAAAAAGCAGTCAGTCATTCAACCTATTCTGTCTGCATCAGCTCATTAAATGAGCATCATTACCTTCTTTTTCCCAACATATCAGAATGTAGCCATTGTACTACTAGAGTTTTATAGGGTCCTTTAAAGTATTAGTATCATGTATGATTGCTTACGTGTCTACATATTAATCAGAATATCTTTACAAATGGAGTACACTTGCTAATAGTGAATCAGGCTATTCAGATCCCAAGTTACTTGGGCACTAGATCATTATATGTGTTATATCAATGGTAAGATAAGAAATTATTTATTAAATTAAATAATAAATCACAAACTGGCACTGTTCAATCACTGTAAAACCAGTGGTCCTAACAGTCAATTATAGTGGTGTCAATTAGTTCTCAAGTAATTCAATGGCCTTAGAATAAATAAACAACTTATTCATAATTATTTTGATTATTAATTAGTACAGAGTAATTAAAAGTCCTATATTAATTAGTTATTGTATTACACGCATACATACATCAATCATAACGAAACAACACATTTTGATTTTAATGAAGTAGAGTGCAGAATTCTCTTAGCTAAAATTATTCAGATTTTTTCTGTAAATGAATAACTAGACTTTCAGATAACTTTGATATTCAGATATACTTACAACATTGCGAACCTGGAACAGGTAAAGGTCTCTCCTCTTCTTGGAAAACAAACTAATTTTAAAGAAGATTGTATAATCAAACCTCAATATTACACATACATCAACTTAATAGCAGTAAAGCATTGAACACTTGAAGGTCTTTCATAACATGCCACATTCTGTAATGGCTCAGGGCATTCAGCATAAAATGGCCATCAGCCATACATAGCCCACATTTTGTGGTAATCGACTAGGCAACATTACAGTCAACAGTGACTGGTATTCATCTTGCTGACAGCTGGCCAAAAAAATTGCAGGCCTTTGAGGAGAAATTTGCTCCAATTACATATCCAGTTGGTTGTGGGGCCCTCAGTTGTGATGAGAGAACAGGACAAGGTTTTTCAACCCAAGAGATTGATGCATTGTCACTGTGATTCACAGAATCATAAACATGAAGCATAAAGTACGAAATATGAATTAGAGTCAATCATGCACAAAACAAATTAAATTTTGGGAAATACAGAAAACAGACTTTTTAAAATAAAAAGCATGAAGTAACTTCTGAAGAATCAAGTGCTCACAAATGTGAAATTATATTTCCAAAGTCAGCTAGGTTGTTTGGCAGTAATTAGCTCAGTTAAAAATTTACTTACTCCTGCAAGCACTAGCCCTACTTTGTTGGATATTTGGTAGAAAACTCAAGGAAAAGTACTCCAGCATCATGCATTGAATTTATTTCAATGTTCAACCTATCAAGGGGGATCTGTTATAGCACAGACTGTGAAGGAGTAACTGCACTTATGTACTGCTGGACAATTTAGTCTATTACAGCAGTAAACACTGATTGGCAATAGGAATAATGGTGTGGTAATGTCTCGTAACAGAATGACATAACAGTTCAATCCAAAGGAGGAACATTTTTTCTTGAACCTTCAAAGTCATGTCAAGAATGTAATGTCAAGGATTAGGGTTGCCAAAGTGATAAAATATTGTTTGTTCTTGAAATATAAAATATTTTTTAAAATTCTGCCATACAGTTTTAAAAGTCCAAATTGGAGAACACTATCCAAACCAAAAACTTAAACTTGATCACCTGTACACTGATTATGAATCTGCCTGTCATGCTGGGTATGTGTTTAAAGAAACATCTAAATTTCTAATATTCCAAACTTTGCCCAATTTATTTGCACAGAGGAGTTCTATAGCATGAGTTTCAAGTGAATAATAATACATATAGCGATCATATCTGTAATTTCAACTGCACTATGTTTAACACTTACATCATCATGATCCCTCATTGCATTCAGTTGTTCCAATTTTTTGGCCCAGTAACGTGCCTCCTCTTCAGGGATATCTGCAATGGCAAGTACAAACTTTCAAGTATATTTGAAGAAATTGTTCTTTGTAAATCTCTATAATAATTCAAAATAATTCAACAAAGTTAAATACTGCTATTAGCTATTGAAATGCAATGTAAAAAGTGGATTAAAATTCAACTCTTATTAAAATCTGATAATTAAACCAAATATAGTCAAATCATATCATGACAACTCAATAATTTCATTGTAGTCAGTACAGAGTTTTAAGCTCAATGCTGGCTATGAAGAAAACATTTTGTTTTTTCCCCATGAACTTATGGTAATATGTTCAATTCTTCATTTGACTATTTTATCCATCAGTATTACAGAAGTGCTTGGGTGGTTCTCCAAAACGGTTGCAATTCTTTGAGATGCATTTCATTTTTTTTTTGTTACCTAAATTTTGTACGAAGTTCAGAGGTTTTGTATGGATTACAAATGCTATTTTATATAAATCATGAACTTGTTTTTAAATTGTAAAATTATTAGTAGAAACAAGCCCAGTTCAAGCTTGGCATTCAAGTTCTGCTAATTTTTCCATCAATTTTTTTCAAACACAATGTAGCAAAGTGCCAGCTAGGGCTGCTACTGGAATTTGACAGAGTAGACCAAGAGTTGGCACAAAATGCTCAGATAAAACACTGTAATGTTGGACTTGGAACTGAGACAATGGATGTGTGTAGAGGTTTTGTTTCAAAGATGTTATATAAGATGGGGTGTGCAGAAATGACACGAGGAGAGTCTATGGCATAATGATAATGTCACTGAACTGGTAATCCAGAGGCCCAAGCTAATGTTCTGGGGATAGGGGTTCAAACCCCAGCATGGTAGCTAGTAGAATTTAAATCTGATTAATAAACCTCAACTTTAAAAAAAAGTCATGTAATTATTATTATAAAATTTTGTTTGCTCTTGTCCCCAGGGAAGATCTTTTGCCATCCTTCTTTAATTTGAAGAGGTTTCTTAAAAGTCATCTAAAATCGCCTGACTAGCCACACAGTTGTATCAAACCACTACAAAATCTAAAAAGAATGAATGCACCATCTGACATCAACCTAGATACCAGCAGCCATTGTGCCAAAATTGGGAGAGCTGTTCCACAGACCAGTTAAGCCTATCTTCGTCATATTCAATGTATCATATTTAACCGACCATGGCCACGACCCCACCACCACCACCAGCCCAGTACATCCTATCCACTGGCAGAACAGAACCACCAGATGTGACAGCACTGAGAGATACAATTGGAAATGGGTTGCCCTGGGTGTTCTCAAATATCAACTCTTGAAATCTCTTGACATCAGGTCAAGTATCAATAAGGAACCTCCTGATTAGTACTACATATCATGCCCACCTCAGTTCATGAACCATACTGCATGTTGAGTACCATTTTGAAGCAGCATTTAGGGTGCCAAGGGCACAGAATGTACTCTGGGTGATGGACTTTAATGTCAATTATCAAAATTATCAAAGCTCAATAGCACCACTACTCTAAGCTGGCTGAGAAATAAAGGATATGTTGATGAGACTAGGACTGTAACACGTGCTGAAGGAACTAAGACAGAAAAACCTACTTAACTTATACCTAACCTAACTATGGAAGATGTACTTGTCTAGTACATTATTGGTCAAACAGCATATGCTCCTTGTGGAAATGAAATGCTGTATTTGTGTTGCGTGGCATTACCACCATACTAAACAGGACAGTTTTGAACATTTCGAGTGACTCAAAACTGAGCCTTGAGGCACTGTGGACTATCAGCTGCAATGGAATTGTATTCAACCACAATCTGTAATCTTATAGCCTGGCATATCCCCCTCCTTGATCATCACTATCAAGCCAGGGCATCAACTGGTTTGGAAGAGCATTTCAAGAGCAGAACTAGACATTTACAAATGAGGGGTCAACCTGGTAAAGCTACATCACAGGACCTCTTGCATGCCAAAAGGCAAAAGCAGTGAGAGGTAGGCAGCGCCAAGTAGATCACAACCAATAAGTCAGATGTAAGTTCTACCATCCTGTTACATACATTAGCAAATGATGGAGGACAATTAAAGAACTATCAGGGGAATGAAGTTTCACAAATATCCCCATTCCTAATGATGGTGGAACTCTGCACATCAGTGCATGAGTCAAGGCTGAAGCACTTTTATCACTTTTCAGATGAAATTGCTAATACTATATGGATCATACACTGAACAAACAGCTGAAGACACTGGATACTGCAAAGGCTATGAACTTTGACAACGTTCTAACAATAGTACTGAACACTTGATCTCCAGAACTGGCCTAGATCCTATCAACTGTTCCAGAACAGCTATAACACTAGCATCCATCCAGCAAGATGGACAATTGTCAAGGTTTCACCCATCCACAAAAAGCTCGGTTAATTAACAGCATATCAGTGTATTCTTGATCAACAGCAAAGTAATTCGGGCGAGGGTGGGGAAAAATAAATAGTGCTATCAGGTGACATTTGTTCAAATATAACCTGCTCATTTATGTTCAGCTTAGATTTCACCAAGGCCTCTCTGTCTGCACAAAAACAAAAATCGGGCTCCAAAGTTAGTTTCAATAATAAGTGTAATGTCAACAGATAATTACATCTGGGTGATAAATCTTGTTTGAAACCCAATTATCACTTCTCTTCCACACCACATACCCATTTTCCCCACAATCTCCCACCACCAACCAACTACAAAGGTGGTGTTGTCAGCTTCAAAATGGTTCTAAATTTACTGTTTTTTCACATACATTTACCATGTTTGATCTTCAAATTAGTCTCCAAAAGTTTTTTTTGATGAGCAGTTAATGAAATAAGGTTTCTTTTTATACCTCTTTAAATTCACTTACTTATGGTTAGTAAATGATCAAGAATTGCAAATGACAATTAAGCCAACCAAATTAAATGGAGAACAATCGTGTCTTCCTGTATTTGCTATTCTGTGGAGTGCCTGTAATGTCCAAACCACATCCCTGATTTGCAGTGTAGTTGAAATGAGAAAATTGGTCAGTCATCTTTATTGTAAAACGTGCTCCATGTGCAAATTGCATTACAAGAATGTTATTCCATTGCGAAAAGTGGTGTTTCAGTTTGAACGCTGACCAATTGACTTCCCCACCCTCTACCACCCGCCAACCCATAAAAGTATAGATGTCCAGGTTGGATTATTGACTGAACAGCTGTAATGCATTAGTCCCAAACAACAGCTATATTTCACAATGACAATATTTACTTGATTTTTCTCCCCCTCAATGAGCTGAAAAGATTGAGTATTTATGTATAATGTAGAAAATTTTGCAACTACATAAAAAAGTATCGATGATAAATTCTGTCCATAATAATCAGTACCTTCAGTGAAGTTTAATTATGATTATGTATGCATTATACTCATCAGCAGAACTTAATGTAGTGAAAGTGATTTTGTTGACCAATAGCAATCATCCTTGCTCTACTTTTGTTCTAAAAATGTAATTCTGAACTGTTCAGTTCTTAACAGTTGTTAAAACATTGCAGTCTGGTGCTTTCATGACATTCCGACGTAAATAAACTCTTTAAGTAATTAACTTTACAAGCTCAGAAAAAAGTTTGGAAAAAAATATTATGCAATAAAAGCAACCTGTGAGGGTAGTATTAATCTTACAGATAACTGATACCATGTGACGCAATGGATCTCTATTTACAAAAGTAAACATGAGGACTCTGCTTCAACTTGTAAAATAACATTCATAACTGAGCAAGGTAACAGAAATAGTAATATTTTTCAACACATTATTAAAAATTAACTAATTCCTATACACCTGGACAGAAATGCCCAAAACTATGACTTTTCTCACAGTTCTAACAGTAGCCATTTCTTCTCCCTTCCACTTAAACAGTCCACTTCCAACAGAATTCAGATATTTTTCCACTTCTGATGAAAGGTTCACTACATGCCATTGGTGGATCAGTGGTTAGCATAGCTACCTCACAGCACCAGGGACCCAGTTCAGTTCCATCGTTGGGCAACTGTCTGTGTGGAGCTTGCACATTCTCCCTGTGTCTGTGTAAGTTTCCTCTCACAGTCTATAAATGTGCAGGTAAGGTGGATTGGACATGCTAAATTGCCTATATGTGCAGGCTAGGTGGATTAGCTGTGGGAAATGCAGGGTTTTTGAATGAGGGAAGATGAGTCTGGGTGGGATGCTGTTCAGAGGGTTGGTGTCAACTCAATGGGCAGAATGGCCTGCTTCCATTGTGGGGATCGTATGATTCTACTTGTAACATTACTGTTCTTCCCTCCATACATACTGTTCTGACTGCTCGCAGCATTTTCTGTATGGATTTCAGATTGCCAGCATCCACAGTGTTTTGTTTTTGCATTAACTTTCTTTAATTATTGGCAAAACACAATCCTCCCCAGAGTATACATACTAGCTAGATTAATAAATAATGAATGTCAACCCAAAACAGAAACTCAGAACTAAAGGACTTTGGAAACATACCAAATACTTTCTAAAGACCAGTGCCAATGAACAGGTTCCACAGTATATATTTTCCACCCATCCAGAACGCCAATTCTTTTGGTGTCAGTCTGTCTGCCTGCATTTATGTTTCTGTAGGGGGCAAGAGCTTTAACGAGTAGAGGTATATGTCAATAGTTCATAGTTGTTTACTTGAGGTTAGAATCTATTTATTTGTCATAAATATAGCTCTCGTTAAACACAGAAATTTGGCTCATGTTTTCTGTGAAGCTGAGTTAATCGGACATGTAAATTGTGGAACTTGCATACTTTGACAAAATTAACTTATGTGACAACTCCAGGAAAGTCAAGCCTTAATTTCAAGTGTGCTACCCCAGTGAGGTGTAACACCACCAACTAATATTCTGTATCCTCAGGATTACATTTTCATCTTTAATCGTAATCAAACATAGCATAATGCATTGGTTTTAAATTTTATCAATCATAGGTACCAAGGCAGAGCAATTATGGCCATGGAAATATTTTCCCATAGAAGGAACTTATATAGATACAAGGTTGTAGAAGAAACAAACAAATGCAAAGTAGCAGTGAAAGAAATAATTTGATTCATTCAATAAAGTTATTAAATACTTTGAACAGACAGTAAAAGGATGAACGTCATAGTGAGAACAACCATTAGGTTTCACAATTTCAAACAATATGTACTCCAGATAACAAAAGTAGTTTGCAGAATTTTTATTATTGCTTTAATACATAAACACCACCCTTTGTAGTCATGTGAACACCAATAATTAGAAGTGGACCCTAATAAAACTGGGAAAAAAAAATAATCCAAAGCTCAGTCAAAACCTACCAAGTGGTAACTCAAATCGAGTATCCAACAAAATCCTGTGAAATGTTGGGTCTTTTGTTCCACAGATTTCATTATCTGTCATTATAACCTCTGAGTCAAGAGTCAGCCATTCACCAGGTCCCTCCTTCAAATAGAAAGAGCAAAGAAAGTGATTGAAAAAGAGAAAGATGAACAAACACAGAAAAGGAAGCTATAGTTTAGTTTTGAATGAATCCAACATACAGTATTGAAGTTACAGAGTGTACTGAGGAAGAAAAGATGTGCCTCTTTTATTGGCTATAGATAGTTGAGTCAGTAAATTATATTGTTTATAAGCAAGACCACTGATACAACTAACAAAAATACAAACAGCTAAGTGTGCATTCAACCTTTCCAAAAATTGCAGAGCCAATGAAAGAATGTTCAACCTAAATCACAAATATCAGATCATCATCTATGTAAACTCTTTATCATTAACTCATTATCATTAATTTATCAAAAAATGTAATTGCTCACTTTTTAAAAAAAAATGGTCTATACACAAAGGAGTTATATGAATCCCGTAAGCAGTTCAAAAAGAATGATTAATAGGAAGAGAGTGAGCAATAAGAAAAGACAAGAGTAACTTGGACACCATCAGATGATGATAACTGACAAGGGGCATAATACAGATCTCCATGTTAGTACATGAATTGAAAAGATAAACTCAGAAACTACATTAAATCAAGTGGTGACATTAAGATAATTCAAAGTAGTGAAAGACAAAGCCAATAAATTTCAAGTGGTTCTGCACAAAAGTAGTGTTTAATAAAATAAATAAATACCCAATTATTATAACAGGAAGCAAAGAACACGGATTAATCTGAATAAAGTAAACAGCTAGAGACTAGACTGGGGAAAGAATATAGCCACAAAGAGTAAGGATGCTTCTTCCAATCCCATATTTCACACCTCCCCAGTCCACTCTCAGCAACACCCTCAAAAATAAATTAAGACTCCAGTAACCTACCTAACCACAAAGATTAGGGCAGCAGGTACATGGCAATACAACAACTTTAATTTATTACTACCCTGACTTGGAAAAATGTCACTGTTTGTCTATCACCACTGGGTCAAAACCCTCAAATTCCCTAAGGCATGATTGAATTGTCTTCACCATACAAAGTTTAATGGTTTAAGAATGTAGATCACGAATACCTTCACCAGGCGAAGGAATTACAAGCATGTTGTCGTTTAAATCATAAATAAAAAGGACACCAAAAGGCTAATCACTACATTGTGTCCACATCATGAAGAGCTATCCAGCTTCAACCCAACTTCCAATGCTACAAGCCGCAGAATATAAGGAAAACCTTACCATGATTAATCATGAACAAAATAAATTACAAACTCAATAAGCATTAATAATGAATGGTCTCATTCACAAGCGATAGAATTGCTTATACATTACTGTACCAAAATTATGTTTATAATTTACATTTAATTTCTGTGAAAATTAAACTTCTTAAAGAATTAAGCTGCTGCTATCATGTTAACATTTAAACAAGAATTCCCCCTATTTGGTAATAATATATGCTGACAGCAAAACAATACTCCATTACTTCTGTCATGCAATTATTTTAAGAATTAACCAATAAACTTATAAAATAGCAGAGAAAGTTTCAGCAACAGCAGAATTCAGCACAATATTTTAAAATTTTCAATACTATTTAGACACCTGGCACAGTGGAAGTGAACGTTGCTTTTCAATATCCCCCAGAAGATACACTGAACTAATGTTAGAATAAGATACATTATAATGTACAGACATACCATGTCTACATCAAACAAACAATTATGCTGAATTCCCAGGAAACACACTGTAACTTGTTAAATGAAAAAAAGGTTAACAGGTGAATGAAATTAGACACTCAACATTTAAAGATCTGATAACACAAACTCTAAAATATCATCAACAATTGGAGTACTAAAAACCATTGTCATCATAAAGGTCCTTTAATTCAAAAATACACTTACATGTTTAGATTAATAGAGTGATACTTTAGTTATTGACTATTTCGGGAGCTAGCATTAGCATTTACACTACAACTATGAAATAAGTCCAAGATAATTTCACTTTACATATGCTAAGAAATTACAGTCAGTCAGATAACTGGAACCAGAAGAAGTTAGATTACTTCCTTCAAAGTCTCCATCCAAACCAATTTAAAGCCATAACGTGAATTGCTCAACATTGATACTAAAGATGCAATGTGAAGTCAAATTGTTTTTTTTAATATTCCATCTTGGTAAATTATCGAAACACACCATTCAACAATCAAATATTAACAGCAAATTCACTGCTTACCTCATTTGACTGTCGTATGCTTCGTAAAGGGATCCATACGGTACCGACCATTGTGTCCCAGATCAATCCTTTGCTCCACACTTCAACAGTTAAACCAAGGTCCAAACGGTTGATTTCACTAAACAACAACAAATAAAGCGGTCACTTGCAACCACTGAAAAATGCATATATACTTTATAAAAATAAGAATGTAGACTAAAATCCTAGGAGTGAGCTGGCCTGATAAGTCATTGTAACAAAGCTTAGAGAATTAGAGATATACAACACATTTAGTTTCTTTATCATGAACAATAACTTGTTCACTTGATAAATATTAGTACTATCAGATGAGGATGAGTGAATCACCTCCCCTATTTTTGTCACTTTCAGTTGGCTATAAGGTATGGACCAGACCAAAACCCCTCAAAATATATTAAGAAAATAGTTAGTTTCTTATTTTAAAAGGGAAATGCAAGATGTTGCACTCCAGATACAATTTGATTGGTCAAACAACTCAGCTTTAAGTAAAACACACTTGACTTTTACAATGTTGCTAAAATGCAGACAAAATAAAGATAAAAGAAAATTAGCTTAACTGTAACTCGATAAAAATGCTTAACAAATGTATTACTTACTAATTAACTGTTCAATATAGTAATCCCAAAAACACACTCTTGGCAAAGACAAATTCAGTAAAATGAATTGTCTGACATGCAATTCTAGTAACAGAAAGGAAGAAGAACTTTCACATCTAGCTTCAAGATCCCAGCAACTGCTGAAAGCTAAAACTAAAAATTCTCATTCTATGGGAGAGTAACTTCACCCATTTAGGCTGCATATAGAGTCACAGAGTTACATAGCACAGAAATAGACCCTTCAGTCCAATTCATCTATGCCAACCACACATCCTAAATTAATCTAGTCCCATTTGCCAACATTTGGCCCATTTCCTTCTAAATCCTTCCTATTCATCCTATTCATAACCCATCCAGATGCCTTTTAAATTTTGTCATTGTTCCAGCCTCTACCATTTCCTTTAGCAGTTCATTCTACACATGCACCAACTTCTGAGTGAAACAGTTGCCCCAACGTCCTTTTTAAATCTTTCCCCTCTCACCTTAAACCTATGCCCCTCTCACTTTGGACTCTCTCCCCCAATCTCACCCCCAATCCCAGGAAAATTACCTTGTCTATTCACCCTATCCATGCCCCTCATAATTTTATAAATCTTCTATTGTTCCAATTTGTAAAGAAAAACCCAAGGCCTCACAAGCTGTTTATTTTATTGGCTTTGAGCAGATCGCTCAGCACCTGAATCAACCTGTCTTCATAAAATCAACCAAGACAAAAAATACACCTCTCAAAACTCTTGAGTGAAAGAAAAAGCACATGCTAAATCCAAGAAAAATAAAATGCAGCATCAAGCACACACTCAGGCATAATGTTTAAAAAAGGAGAGCGCATGATACATAAAGGAAGATCAGAATATACAGTTTCGGTCCTTAGAGACTTGGAGGTGCTCAATTTAATCCAAGACCAGTTATTTATTTAATAAAGCAAATTACTACGGATGCTGGAATCTGAAACCAAAAAAGAAAATGCTGGAAAATCTCAGCAGGTCTGGCAGCATCTGTAAGGAGAGAAAAGAGCTGATGTTTCGAGTCTAACTGACCCTTTGTCAAAGCTAAAAAAAGGGGAGAAATAGGGAGGTATTTATACGAGGCTGAGAGAAAGTGAGTCATGGCTCCAGAAGCAAAGGTAGCAATAAAAAGATGATAATGACAGTGCATAGAGAGATTATAGGGAGATTAGGAGCTGTGAATGACCAAGGCTGAAGCCAGTGCTGTGTGACAAAATATGTGGGGGATGGGGGGGGGAGGGGTGAAGCAGAGGCAAAATAGAAAACACACAATCCTGCTCCCATGCCCATATGTCTGTTCTTGGCCTGCTGCAGTGTTCCAGTGAAGCTCAACGTAAACTAGAGGAACAGCATCTCATCTTCCAATTAGGCACGTTACAGCCTGCCGGTCTCAACACTGAATTCAACAACTTCAGATAATTTTATTTCATTTATTTTATTTATCTTTTTAAATTTTTTTTTCACTGTTCTGTACCTCTTATTTCTTGATTGCCTCTCTTTCTCTCGCTCCCCATCCTCTCATCACCTTTTTCTCTCCTCTTCTCCCTTTTTCTCTCCTCTTCTCCCTTTGCTACCCTTCTCTGTTTTCCATTTTGCCTCTGCTTCATCCCTCCCCCCCCCATCCCCCACATATTTTGTCACACAGCACTGGCTTCAGCCTTGGTCATTCACAGCTCCTAATCTCCCTATAATCTCTCTATGCACTTTCATTATCATCTCTTTATTGCTACCTTTGCTTCTGAAGCCATGACTCACCTTCTCTCAGCCTCGTATAAATACCTCCCTATTTCTCCCCTTTTTTTAGCTTTGACAAAGGGTCAGTTAGACTCGAAACGTCAGCTCTTTTCTCTCCTTACAGATGCTGCCAGACCTGCTGAGATTTTCCAGCATTTTCTCTTTTGGTTCCAGTTATTTATTTGTTGGTTTGCATTCTCTGGCTGTGGTGAAATATGTAGAGAGAGAGAGAGAGACCTAGTTCTGCTAAATCATTTTTCTCTGCTCTGCTCAAAAGCTGTTGCTTGAGATCTGAAATCCAAACATGAAGTGTAGCTAATTTTATTTTATTCAACCATCCCACCCACAACTGCCCCAATAATGGATAATCTACAGACAGACCTTCCATACTAATAAGTGGAACTTTTAGAAATCGAGTAGGAGATACAGATCTGAGCGATTGGTTTTCAGTTATTCTGATGACACATTAATTTTAGTTCAAACTGGATCTTGCTTATTGAAGGTTTAATATAAATTTAGTTCAACATGGTCAGATAATGACATTGGCCATCTTAAGTCAGCAATTTTTGTTTCTTGTCCACGAAAGGTCCTAGTTATTAAAGTCAAATGATGGAAGTTGAAAACTAAAAGTCTATTTTATCACAAGCATAAAAATATGCACACTACATTAATTACCAAGGAAATGAGATACAATGATTGGACTATAAAATTGTACAAAGAGAAATTGAAAATTACAGATGCCGGAGATCAGAGTCAAGAGTGTAGTGCTGGAAAAGCACAGCAGGTCAGGCAGCATACAAGGAGCAGGAGAATCAGCGTTTCAGGCATAAGCCATTCATCAGGAAAGCCCTAATGAAGGGCTTATGCCCAAAACGTCAATTCTCCTGTTCCTCGGATGATCCCTGACCTGTTGTGCTTTTCCAGCACTATACTCTCAACTATAAAATTGTACAACACAGAAGCAGTTAATTAAGTCAATTGCATCTGTGCTGGTATTTTGCATGAACAATCCAAAATTAGCCCAACTATTCACTTTTCACTGAATTATCATGTACTTCAAACATATATACATTCAGGAGAGATACAAACATTTCTTCCTCTGGTATCCTCACACCTTATAATGTATTCTACACAAGAATTCTTTAATATCTTCTCATCCATGAACTAAAGAAACAGCTGTTTTCTATTTACTGCATTAAAATGTGTAAGAAAATCAATATTCTCAGTTGTCCCTGTGGTAACAGTACCAGTATCTAAAAACTCAACTTTGAAGTATAGGTATCAAATTATTGAATTTATATGCGGGTTGGATTTTGTGGATGTGTTGGTGGTCTCATACCTCAGCTGGAGAGGTAGTCAGAGACACAGGATGTCTCTTCTGGGTGGTCCTCCCAGTGATAAATACTATTCAACCTTGAGTAGTCACTGGCAGGTCTTTTTTAGGTGAATAACCCCTGACAGTCGGAATTCTACCTACCAGGAACTACTGACAAATCTTTTTATTTCAAAATATACCTTATGTGTAAAAAAAAATATAGTCACAAATGCAGTTTGATTTGTTATGGACCAGGCAGACACTCCTCAAAACATCTCAATAAGGTAGTTCAGACCCTAACTTTTCTAGTTGTCTTAACTGGATATATAGTGGATATTCCAGGAGTGATGCAGCTGGCCCAACCACCTTTAAATAAAACAGAATTTATTTGCAAGATTACCAAAAAAAACACAAACAAAAGATATCATTTCTGATGAAGGGCTTATGCCCAAAATGTCAATACTCCTGCTCCTTGGATGCTGCTTGACCTGTTGTGCTTTTCCAGCACCACACTCTCGACACAAACAAAAGAAAACAGAATATAGATAACAACTATTTAAAAACCCAATCGACTCTATTGCAACTTAATGATACTATTCCCCAAATACTTTCATCATCCCCATAAACAGCCCCTTAGCAAAAAAAGATAAAATCAAACATTGGTTCTTACAGGAGAGATGTCAGACAGAGGCGGAATTAGCATGGAACTGTTTCTTCGGGCAGCAGCCTCAAAAAACTGACTGCTTCCTAAAACCAAACCAAACTAAATCAAACTGGAGAAAAGCTGAGCTGGGAGAACTGCCCACTCCCCTCTCATGGTACAAGTTTGTTTTTTAAACTTGAAAGCCTTTTGTCTGAGGCAGTATCTGTTAGCTATAATAAAATTGGCCCTAAATCCCATCCAAACAAGACACATTGCAATCTATGTATTTATGACCCCTCGAGAAAAGAAACCAAGGACAATCTAACCTTGTTAAAGGAGCAGCATCGCCACAGATTCTGTACAGTAGCACATCAAGGAAACAAACAAACATTATTGTTGACTCCCTCCAAACAAACCAAAAGACATCTCTTACAGATACAAAACTATATTTACATTTATTTGAGGCACCAGGAGGGTCCGATAACTGAACAGATCCCCATTTAACTTCAGCAGAAAGACCTCAGACAGTGGTCTTTCTCCACCACACCTTGCCAGCAGCTGCCCCAAGCTATAGTCCATCCCTCAGCAGATAGTGCTGGAACTTGGAATGTGCCAGTTTGCAACACTTTCTCTAAGGCCAACAGGTTTCAAGCAGACTAAAGAGCATCTTTCACCAGGTTGATGGTCCTCCAATGCAGGCAATGTTTTCTCGGTGTGTGCAATCCAGGTAACAGAATGTAGAACACAGAATGCTGTGTTTTGGAGTTATTTGGGACAAATCATGACAAAAACAACTGCATCTCTCTCCAGACTTCCTTTACAAAGGCACCTTTCAGAAGGAGATATGCGACATTCTCAAACCGTCCCTCAGCGCTTCAAGGACAGCATGCAGTGGCACAGACTGACCAGGCATACATGAAAGATCTTAGTGCCCTTCTCACCACCATTCAAGCAAAGTCCTGCGTTTTTTGGAAAGTTCTGGTGATGAGGCATTCTGCCAAATGACTTTGACAGTCTGCTCAGGGAACTATGCGACAGGATCCACACTCTCTTTATCCTGCAAGGTCTCGAGGATGTTACGTGCTGACTACATCTTGATGAATTTAGGTCAAAGATGTTTCTCTTTAAAACCTCCTCCATGTGAGACAGGTGGCATGGAACAGTCCAACTACTTGGATTGTTCTGCGACAACAAAGTCAGTCCCATCCTTTGCAAGACTGGATACAGGTAGAACCTCAGTACATAGTGACACTTGGTGTTTGCATACCAAGGGTCTACACACAGCTTGATGCAGCCACACACAAAGTTGGCCATTACAAGGATGGCAATATTGTGTGGGTGGGTTGGCAGAGATGAAGTCAACAACAATATACCCAGTTTTGTACATGGAGTCCCAGCAAATACAGTCCATCTCAGACTTCCAGATGAAGTAGGAGATGGCTCGGGTGACTGCAATAGTAGAGTTTTGGAGAATGGACCAGACCTGCGCCATGTATAACAACAGAGAGTACCTCACACCCGAGGACCAGGTTGTTACCTGCAATGGAGATCAGGTTTCTGCTTCACCTTGGCAATTCGCTCCTCTCAAGATTTTACACATGCCCCAGCCCTCCAGATCAGATTCCCAGCGCCTTCAGATAATCTTTCCTGATCGTTAAGGGATAAAGGATTGGTTGGCCCAGTTCCCAGAGAACACAGCCTCACTCTTGCCTCCCGAAGCCAGTTAGAACTGGTTGTAGATGCTCATAAGTTTGCACACTGACAGTGGCTCCAAGCAGAAAATGGCGACACTGGCCATGTCCAGGAAGGCTTTGACCAGCAGGCTTCCACTCTAGTATAGTCACCCCTCTCAGGCTCGCATCCTTCCTGATGGACACAGCAAAAGGCTCGATACAACACAAATAAGGCAGGAAAGAGTGGGCAGCCCTGCCTAACTCCAGATCTGATCGGAAAGCTTTCAGATTCCTACCCCTTGGTTGAGACAGCACTGACGATATTGGTGTAGAGCAGTCAGACCCAGTTTTGAATTCCCTCCCCAAAGCCCATTTTGGAGAGCACATCCCACATGTAGGTGTGCAATATCCTGTCAAAGGCCTTCTCCTGGTCAAGGCTGATGAGGCAGGCATCCACCCCACTGTCCTGCATGTAGGCGGTCATATCCCTGAGGCGTGCAAGGCTCTCAGCAATCATCCTGCCCGATAAGCATTGGTTTGGTCTGGATGAAGCACGGGTCCAAGAGTAGATTTGGCCCAGTTGGTGATGACTTTAGTCATGATTTTGTGGTCTGCATTCAGCAGTGAATTTAATCCAGTTTCCGCCCTATCCCCCTTCCACTTGTAGATGAGGGTGATGCTATCTTTCCTCATGGATTTGCACATGGCACTTGACAGAAGCATTCTGCTGTACACCTCCAGCAGGTCCTGGCCAATCAAGATCCATAGAGCAGAGTGTAACTTGGCCAGTAAGCAATCACTTCTGGGAGTTTTATTCTTTTGTAAGGACTCAAGGACCTTGGTCTACCTCTCCCACATTCTATCGTCCAAGATCTCCATGATAGAGAATCGAAAACAGTGGTGCCAGTAAAGCACATCAGATCAGGCAGCATCCAAAGAGAGGACCGCCATCCTTTTCAACTCTGATCTCTAGCATCTACAGTACTCACTTTCTCCTAGTTGCTAAAAACCTCTATAATAGAAGAGGGGAATGACTGGGTGGGTTTCACTCTCTGTGGGCTTCATGTCATACAGACTAACATAAAAGGATTTGCTGATCCAGGAGCTATTGGTCAGTCAGAGACCTGGAAAGGCAGTGGCTCCTGCCCGAACATCATCTCGCAGAGACCAGGATTGAGAAACAGCCCAAATCAGAGTTCAGTAATGGTGGGAGGGGTTTCATGAGGAGAAGGGAGCAGAGGGGTCAGCAGCAAGGACTGGCTGTTATTTTAAAATATTCTATCCAAAGATTAAACAAGTTGAAGAAAGCAAAACATGGGTGACTTTTTTTAAAGACATAATGAATTCATAAATAGACACTTAGAATTTAATTTTATTCAATTAACACAGGCCTCCTCCACCACCCCCCTCTGTACCAATCATTCCAGGGCAGCAAACCCAATCACAGTAACACCTGTACCCTTGAGGCAAAACTTACCTATTTGAGGAAATTTCCTTGCCAGGTTTGCCAATCTGTAATTCTTTCTGACACTGCACTCCAGACGTGGGAGTAAAGATTCAAGCTCAAATATTTTGTTTATTCTCCTAATCGTTTGGACTGTCAAAATTTGAATAAAGAATTGATCTTTTAAATGTTCTCACAAACTTCAATTAGCAAGAATTCTAGCATATTAATTTTCCATCTCTTATAAAAAGAACATTGTATACAGTATATTAGGTTTGAGTCATGACACCAGATAATGGTTTGCATCATCTCCTGTTTATAAGACCATGTCCATACACAATATCTTTTTAGCAGTAGACATACAAGGATATGTACCTTGTGTTTTCCTTTCCCAGATAGATTTGCATTTCCCCTTTCCAAATCTAAATATCGCCCCAACTTATGAGAAGTGCCTGATACCTTTGCAGTTTGTGCCTCAAAAAAAGTTATTGACAATTGATAACGACACCACAAGTTTCATTGTGAATAGAACAAATTGAATTGTGAATAAAACACCAGAAAGGAAGTATTTCTTTCAAAACAATGGTGTTGACTTCTTCTCACCCTGTTATTCCACTATTCCTTCCCAAACATTAGGCAACCTTGGCTACCCATTTCCCAGGGAGGAGAAAGTGAGGACTCCAGATGGTGAAGATCAGAGTTGAAAGTGTGATGTTGGAAAAGCACAGCAGATCAGGCAGCATCAGAGGAGTAGGAGAATCAATATTTCGGGTATAAGCCCTTCATCAGGAATGAGCTTGATGAACGTCGATTCTCCTACACCTCGGATGCTGCCTGACCTGCTGTGCTTTTCAAGCACAACACTCTTGACACTAGCCATTTCCCAATATGGCCAATGGAAAACAATTGAGAGACAAATTTTATGCATTTTATCAATTCAGCCCTCAATTAAATCACACAGTATTTTCCAAAGTTGGACATGAGCAAATCAAACCCTGAATCACAGGAACTTTTAACTATTTCACATTTAACTATTTTACAGAAACCAAAAACCTCAAATCACAAGATTAAACCATAGTCTAATCTTACAAGTTTATACAACTAGGAAATCTTTGCAGGCAGGGCAAAGTTTGAAGGTCTGATTGAGTAAATGTTCAAAGTAAAGTTTGACTGGCAAACGCCATAATGCGTATTCATAGTGCATTGGCACAACAAATCTTCTCCACTTCATATTATAGTAAAAACACAAAATAAATACAAACGAAGGTTGGCATTTGAAACATTTTCCAAGATTGTGACTTACCTACACTTACAACCAAAATGTACCAACTTACTACTTCATTTACTACTTTCATGCCCAATCTGCATGTTTAACTTCCTGTATTTTGTCAAAGTTCTCCTCTCTAATTACTCCAACCTCATTTTTTTATTAATTGATAGAGTGAGAGTGTCATTGGCTAGACCAGCCTATTTCTAATTACTCTGTAGAAGGTGGTGGTGAACAACCTCATTGAACTATTGCAATCCATAGGATGCAAGGACAACCAAAGTGTTATTAGGAATGTGAGTGTCAGGATTTCAACCCAGTGATAGTGGAAGGATGGTGATTTGTCAGACAGAGAGACTTAGAGAAAAATTGCAAGTGGTGATGTTCCCGTGCATCTGCAATAATTAGTCTTCTAGGTGGTAGAGGTCACAAATTTGGAAGGTGCTATTGGCAAAGCCTTTGTGAGTTACTGCCATGTATCTTTGATCAAACGTAAATTCCGAATTTCTACTTCTGATTTCAGAGTCCAAAGCCTTTACGTAAATAAAAAACAGCAGTGTTCCCTGGATCAATCCTTGTCGAACATCACTCTGCATCTTTGGCTTGTTTACATAACTAATTTTAACCTCAACATTCTATTTCTGCCTTGTTGCCAGCTTGCTATCCATTCTGATAATTGTCTTTTCTTGTTCTGGTCTTAGCAGGAGTCTACTTTGCAGAACCTTACAAAAGGTCAATTGAAAATCAAAATACATACAGCTTATGTCAGTAAATGTGAAGCAAACATGAAACTAACATAGGCCAATTATCTAAAGTAAGCTCTACAGTGAGGAAAAGAATGAGCCAAAACTTAATGCAAATAAAATTCACAAAGAAATGTGTGCTTTCTGACAATCAAAAAGAAACCATTTCTTCACCAAAGCCATTTAATTTCCATCCATCATAAAATCATAGTCACATAGCACAGAAACAGACCCTTTGGTCCAACTAGTCCATGCTGAATATAATCTCAAACTAAACTAGTTCCACCTGCCTACACATGGCTCATATCGCTCCAAATTCATTTTCTATTAATGAATTTATCCAAATGTCTGTTAAACATTGTAACTGTACTCAAACCTACGACTTCTTCAGGAAATTCATTCCATATGCAAACCAACATCTGTGCAAAAAAATACTGCTCCTCATGTCTTTTTTAAAATCTTTCTTCTCTCACCTTAAAAATGTGCCCGCTAGACTTGAAGTCTCCCAGCTGAGGGAAAAGAGATACAGTCAGGTAGATGAGTTACCTCCAGGAAAGGAAGGAGGGGCAGGCAGATAGTGCAGGAGTCTTCTGTGGCTATCCCCATTTCAAACAAGTATGCTGCTTTTGAAAATGTAGGAGGTGATGGATTCTCAGGGGAATGTAGCACGAACAGCCACGAACAGGCTGTAACATAATGAGGGGCATGTTGAGTTCCAAGCAATCGATTGTGATAGGGGACTCTCTACTCAGCAGCACAGACAGACATTTCAGCGGCCAGCAACAAAAAATCAGAATGGTGTGTTGACTCCCTGGTGATAGGATCAAGGATGTCTCAGAGAGAGTGCAGAATGTCTTCAAGAGGGGAGAGGGACCAGCAGGACGTCAATGTACACATTGGAACTAACGACATAGGAAGGGAAAAGGATGAGATTCTGAAGGGAGAATACCTAAAGCTAGGCAGGAATTTAAAAAGGATGTCCTCGAGGGTAGTAATATCTGGATTACTCCCAATGCTACAAGCTAGTGAGGGTGGGAATAGGAGGATAGAGCAGATGAATGCGTGGTTGAAGAGCTGGTTTATGGGAGAAGGATTCACATTTTTGTATCATTGGAGTCTCTTCTGGGGTAGAAGTGATCTGTATAAAAAGGATGGATTGCACCTGAATTGCAAGGGGACTAATATACTGGCAGGGAGATTTGCTAGAATTACAGAAACATAGCTCATTGATGGACAGGACTGGCAGCTTAATGCTCCAGGATACAAATGCTAGAGGAAGGATAGAAAGGGAGGCAAGAAAGGAGGGGGCATGGGGTTTTGATAAGGGATAGCATTCCTGTTGTACTTAGGATATTCCTGGGAATACATCCAGGGAAGTTATTTAGGTGGAACTGAGAAATAAGGAAGGTGAGATCACCTTATTTGGATTGTGCTATATACCCCCTAATAGTCAGCATTAGAATAATAGGGTGGTTATGGTAGGAGATTTTAACCTTCCAAACATAGACTGAGATTGCCATAGTCTTAAGGGTTCAGATGGAGAGGAATTTGTGAATTATGAACAAGAAAATTATCTGATTCAGTATGAGGAAGTATCTCCTCAAGATACTACTCTTGAGAAATAAGGCAGGGCAGGTGACTGAGGTGTCAGTGGGGGAGCACTTTGGGGCCAGTGACCATAATTCCAACAGTTTTAAAATAGTGATGGAAAAGGATAGACCAGATTTAAAAGTTGAAGTCCTAAATTGGAGGAAGGCTAATTTTGATAGAATTAGCCAAGAACTTTCAAAAGCTGATTGGGGGCAGATGTTCACAGGTAAAGGGACAGCTGGAAAATGGAAGCCTTCAGAAATGAGATAACAAGAATGCAGAGACAGTATATTCCTGTTAGGGTGAAAGGAAAGGCTGGTAGGTGTAGGGAATGCTGGATGACTAGAGAAATTGAGGGTTTGGTTCAGAAAAAGAAGGAAGCACCAGTCAGTTATAGACAAGATAGATCAAGAAAATCGTTAGAACGGTATACAGTAAAGGCAGTAGGAGTATACTTACGAGGGAACTCAGGAGGGCAAAAAGGAGACATGAGATAGCTTTGGCAAACAGGGTTAAGGAGAATGCAAAGGGTTTTATAAATACATTAAGGACAAAAAGGTAACTAGGGACAGAATAGGGAACCTCATGATCAACAAAGCAGCCTATATGTGAAGCTGCAGGACATGGGGGAGATACTAAACAAATATTTTGCACCAGTGTTTACTGTGGAGTAACACATGGAAAATATAGAATATGGGGAAATAAATGATTCTTGAAAAATGTCTATATTAAAGAGGTGGTAGTGCTGGATGTCTTGAAATGCTTTAGTGGATTAATCCCCAGGATCTAATCAGATGTACCCTAGAATTCTGTGGGAAGTTAGGGAAGCGATTGCTGGGCCCCTTGTTCAGATTTTTGTATCATTGATAGTCACAGGTGAGGTGTTGGAAGACTAGAGGTGGGCTAATGTGGCTCCATTATTTAAGAAAGATGGTAAGGAAAAGCCAGGGAACTATAGACCGGTGAGCCTGACATTGGTGGTGGGCAGGTTTTGTTTGAGGGAATCCTGAGGAATAGCATTTACATGTATTTGGAAAGGCAAGGACTGATTAGGGATAGCCAGCATGGCTTTGTGCATGGGAAATCATATCTCACAAACTTGATTGAGTTTTTTGAAGAAGTAACAAACAGGATTGATGAGGGAAGAGCACTAGATGTGATCTTATATGGACTTCAGTAAGGCATTCGATAAGGTTCCCCATGGGAGACTGGTTAGCGAGGTTAGATCTCATGGAATCCAGGGAGAACTAGCCATTTGGATACAGAAGTGGCTCAAAGGTTGAAGACAGAGGTTGTTGGTGGATGGCTGTTTTTCAAACTGGAGGCTAAGACCAGTGGAGTGCCACAAGAATCAGTGCTGGGTCCACTGCTTTTTGTCATTTATATTAAACATTTGGATGTGAATATTGGAGGTATAGTTAGTAAGTTTGCAGATGATACCAAAATTTGAGGTGTCATAGACAGCGAAGGACGTTACCTCAGAGTACAAAATTGATCTTGTTGCACAAAGGGAATTATGGAGCTATGAGGGAGAAGCTAGCCAAAGTTCAATGGTTCAATACCCTAGCAGGGATGGCAGTGGAATAACAATGGCAGGTATTTCTGGATATAATGGAGAAGGTGCAGGTTCAGGTCATTCCAAAGAGGAAGAAAGGGGCAGCCGTGGCTGATGAGGGAAGTTAAGGACTGTATAAAAATAAAAGAGTAGTAGTATAACATAGCAAAGATGTGTGGGAAGCCGGAGGACTGGGAAACTTTTAAATAGCTAAAGAGGATAACTAAAAAGGCAATATGCGGAGAAAAAAATGAGGTACGAAGGCAAAGAGGTCAAAAATATAAAGGAGGATAGTAAAAGCTTTTTTAGGTATGTGAAAAGAAAAGAAATGGTTATCACTAAAATTGGGCCCTTGAAGACAGAAACGGGAGAATTTATTATGGGGAACAAGGAAATGACAGAAGAGTCGAACTGGTACTTTGGATCTGTCTTTACTGGGGAAGACAAAAGCAATCTCCCAGATGCAATAGTGGCGGAAGGACCTAAGGTAATGGATGAACTGGAGGGAATTTATATTAGGCAGGAAATCGTGTTGGATAGACTGTTAGGTCTTCTGAAGGCTGCTAAGTCCCCGGGACCTGATGGTTTGCACCCCAGGGTACTTAAGGAAGTGGCTCTAAAAATCGTGGACACATTAGTAATTATTTTCCAATATTCTATAGATTCAGGATCAGTTCCCGCAAATTGGAGGGTGGATAATGTTGTCCCACTTTTCAAGAAAGGAAGGAGAGAGAAAACAGTGAATTATAGACCGGTTAGCCTGATGTCGGCTGTGTGAAAAATGCTGGAGTCAATTATAAAAGATGAAATTACGACTCACTTGGATAGCAGTAACAGGATAGGTCAGAGTTAGCATGGATTTACGAAGGGGAAATCATGCTTGACTAATCTTCTGGAATTTTTTGAGGATGTAACTATGAAGATGGACAAGGGAGAGCCAGTGGTTGTAGTGCACCTGGACTTTCAGAAAACCTTTGATAAAGTCCCACATAAGAGATTAATGAGTAAAATTACGGACTTGGATTGAAAATTGGCTGTCTGACAGGAAGCAAAGAGTAGTGATAAACAGGTCCCTTTCAGAATGGCAGGCAGTGACCAGCGGGGTACCACAAGGTTCAGTGCTGGGACCGCAGCTGTTTACAATATACATTAATGATATAGATGAAGGTATTAAAAGTAATATTAGCAAATTTGCTGATGACACAAAGCTGGGTGGCAGGGTGAAATGTGAAGAGGATGTTATGAGAATACAGAGTGACTTGGACAGGCTAGGTGAGTGGACAGATGCATGGCAGATGTAGCTTAATGTGGATAAATGCATGGTCATCCACTTTGGTGGCAAGAGCAGGAAGGCAGATTACTATTTAAAAGGAGTCAAGCTCGGTAAAGGGGAAGTACAATGAAATCTAGGTGTTTTTGAATATCAGTCGATGAAAGCAAGCATGCAGGTACAGCAGGCGGTGAAGAAAGCTAATGGCATGCTGGCCTTCATAACAAGCGGAATTGAGTATAGGAGCAAAGAGGTCCTTCTGCAGCTGTGCAGGCCCTGGTGAGACAGCACCTGGGGTATTATGTGCAGTTTTGGTCTCCGAATTTGGGGAAGGACATTCTGGCTGTTGAGAGAGTGCAGCGTAGGTTCACAAGGTCAATTCCCGGAATGGCGGGACTATCATATGTTGAAAGATTGTAGCGACTCGGCTTGTATACACTTGAGTTTAGAAGGATGGGGGATCTGATTGAAACATATAAGATTATTAAAGGATTGGACACTCTGGAAGCAGGAAGCATGTTTCCACTGATGGGTGAGTCCAGAACCAGAGGACACAGTTTAAAAATAAGGGACAGGCCATTTAGAATAGAGTTGAGGAGAAACTTCTTCACTAAGAGAGTGGTGGATATATGGAATGCTCTGTCCCAGAAGGCAGTGGAGGCCTTGTCTCTGGATACTTTCATGAAAGAGATGGATAGAGCTCTTAAAGATAGTGGAATCAAGGATTATGGGGATAAGGCAAGAACAGGATAATGATTTGTAGATGATCAGTCATGATCATAATGAATAATGGTGCTGGGCTGAAGAGCCGAATGGCCTACTCCTGAACCTATTGTCTATTGTCCATTGTCTTGATCAGATGGGCCAATGAGCTGAGGAGTGGCAGATGGAGGTTAATTTAGATAAATGCGAGGTGCTACATATTGGAAAAACAAATCAGAGCAGGACTTTGACACTTTATGCTAAGGTCCTGGGAAGTGTTGCTGAACAAAGAGACCTTGGAGTGCAGGTTTATAGCTCCTTGAAAGTAGAGTTGCAGGTAGATACGATAGTGAAGACGGCGTTTGGTATTCTTTCCTTTATTGGTCAGAGCATTGAGTATATGAGTTGGGAGGTCATGTTGCGATGTAAAGGACATTGGATGGGCCACTTTTGAAATATTGCATGCAATTCTGGTCTCCTTCCTATTGCAAGGATGTTGTGAAACTTGAAAGGGTTCAGAAAAGATTGACAAGGACGTTGTCAGGGTTGGAGGGTTTGAGCTATAGGGTGAGGCTGAATAGGCTGGGGCTGTTTTCCTTGGAGTGTTGGAGGCTGAGGATTTTACAGAGGTTTATAAAATCTTGAGGGGCACGGATAGCATAAATAGACAAGATCTTTTCCCTGGAGTGCAAGTCCAGAACTAGAGGGTATAGGTTTAGGATGAGAGGGGAAAGATATAAAAGGGAGCTAATGGACAACTTTTTCACACAGAGGCTGGTGCATGTATAGAACGAGCTTCTAGAGAAAGCGGTGGAGGCTGGTACAATTACAGCATTTAAAAGGTGATTGGATGGGTATATGAATAAAAAGGGTTTAAGAGGGAGATGGGCCATGTGCTGGCAAATGGGACTAGATTAAGTTAGGATATCAGGTCATCACGGACGAGTTGGACAGAAGGGCCTGTCTCTGTGCAGTACATCTCTACGACTCTATGACAACTATCATTAAATCTATCCACACCCCTCATTATTTTATAAACTTCTGTAAGGTTGCACCTCAACCTCTTATGCTCCAGTGAAAGAAGTCCAGCCTTTCTTTGTAACTCAAACCTTCCTTACCTGGCAACATCCTCTTCTGAACCCTCTCCAGCTTAATAATATCCTTCCTGTAACTGGGTATCTAAAAATGGACACATCTACAAATCAATGCTATCATTCAGAGACACAAGTTTAAGCTATTGCCCTTAGAGAGAGATTTAATATTAAAATGATTTAATATGTAAACATTGTAGTTCATGAAGTTGAAATCAATGTACAATGGTGAATATCTAAGTATATGAAAAATAAAGGAGAGAAACCACATATGGATTCTGATCCATACTATCATAGAGGAGCTTCAAGCCAAGGTGATTCTTCCTTCTGTGAATTATGTCATGCTGGTATACATTTCAAGCGACTGCCTTCTAATTGTTTAGTCTTAGTTTGATCCAAGTTTGAGCCTATTCTTTGCCAAACATCCTGTTGAGATTTGTATTATAACCTTCATTACTCTCTGGGATTGTTGACCCTTTCAAGTATCAGTTCAAGACATAAATACAATTCTTTATTGATCTGTATTAAATAATTTATCAATTTAGTAATTCATAATTTGTTCAAAATATTTTTCCTGATGAAGGGCTTTTACCCAAAACATCAATTTTCCTACTTTTCGGATGCTGCCTGACCTGCTGTGCTTTTCCAGCACCACACTCTCGACTCAAAATATTTTGAACCTAACTCATTTGGTCATTCCACAAGGACAGATTATCTCCACTGTGTAAAATTTTATCAGCTTTCAAACAGTGACTCAGATTCTTGATCAATAAATGGATGCAATTAGAAGTATGAATATCCTGCTTACTGCTGCAGTATTTTAGCTGTACAAGAGTTGTTAATTTATGAAACAAAATGCAGTAACTGAAAATAAAATTTTGACAGAATTTTGAAGACAAGATTGCTTTAGTTTTACTCTACATAAATCACATAAATATTTATATCAGCATATGGGCAAAGAAACCTTCTGCTAATTACCACATATATCCTCCCTTAGCTTATGAATCAGTACTCCTCCATGTTGAGCAACTCTTAGAGGAAGCACTGGGGATGGGGAGGTCACAAAATATACTCTGGGTGGGAGATTTCAAAGTCCACCACCAAAAGTGACTTGGTAGCAGTACTACTGATCAAACTGGTTAGATATTGAAAGACACAGCTGCTCGACTGGATCTGCTTTAGGCGGTGAGGGAACCAACATTAGGGAAAAATATACTTGACCTCATCCTTACCAATCTGCTGGCTGTAGATGCATCTGTCCATGACAGTATTGGTAAGAGTGGCCACTGTGCAGTGCTTGTGGAGAGATCCCACCTTCACATTGAGAATACCTTCCAGCGTGTTGTGTGGCACTATCACCTACTAAAATGGAACAGACTTTGAGCAGATCTAGCAACTCAAGACTGGGCATCCATGAGGCACTGTGAAGCATCAGTAGAAGCAGAACAATACTCCAGCACAATTTGTAACCTCATGGCATGGCATATCCCCCATTCAACCATTAACATCAAGCCAGGGGATCAATCCTGGATCAAATGGACAGCGCAGGAAAGCATGCCAGGAGTAGCACCAGGCATAACCCAAGATAAAATGTCAACCTGGTGAAGCCATCAAACAGGACTACTTGCATGCCAAACAGCATAAGCAACAAGTAACAGACAGGACTAAGGGATTCTAAAACAAACAGGTCAGATCTAACCTTTGCAGTTCTGCCACATCTAGTTATGAATGGTGGAGGAGGAGGCTCCACAAATGGCCCTATCCTCAATAACGGAAGAGCCCAACACATCAGTGCAAAATATAAGGCTGAAGCATTTGTAGCAAACTTCAACCAGAAGTGTTGAGTGGATGACCCATCTCGGCCTCCTCCAGTGTTCCCCAGCATTACAGATACCAGTCTTCAGCCAATTTGATTCACTCTGCGTGATATCAAGAAATGATTGGAAGCACTGGATACTGCAAAAGCTGTGGACTCTGACAATAGCACTGACGGTGTTGTGAAACTTGAAAGGGTTCAGAAAAGATTTACAAGGATGTTGCCAGGGTTGTAGGATTTGAGCTATAGGGAGAGGTTAAATAGGCTAGGGCTGTTTTCTCTGAAACGTCAGAGGCTGAGGGGTGATCTTATAGAGGTTTATAAAATCATGAGGGGTGTAGATAGGGTAAATAGACAAGGTCTTTTCCCTGGGTAGGTGGGGGTGAGGTGGAGTCCAGAACTAGAGAGGGCATAAGTTTATGGTGAGAGGGGAAGGATATAAAAGAGACCTAAGGGGCAACTTTTTCACACAAAGGGTAGTATGTGAGTGGAATGGGCTGTCAGAGGAAGTGGTGGAGGTTAGTACAATTGCAACATGTGAAAGGCATCTGAATGGGTATATGAATAGGAAGGGTTTCGAGGGATATGAGCCAGGTGCTGGCAGATGGGACTAGATTGGGTTGAGATATCTGGTCAGCATGGATGAGTTAGACTGAAGGGTCTATTTCCATGCTGTACATCTCTATGACTTGAGCTCCAGAACTTACTGCTCCCCTAGCTAAGCTGTTCCCGTACAGTTACAGCACTGGCATCTACCTGGATCATTGCCCAGGTATGTCCTGCACATAAAAAGCAAGACAAATCCAACCCACTGATTACTCATCAGACTAGTCTCGATCATCAGTAAAATGATGGAAAGTATCATCAACACTCCTATCAAGCAGCGCCTGCAGAGCAGTAACCTGCTCAGTGATGCCCAGTTTGGGTTCTGCCAGGGTCACTCACTTCCTGACATCATTACAGCCTTGGTTTAAACATGGACAAAACAGCTGAATTCCAGAGGTGAGGGGAAGAATGAAGGAGCCCCAGCAAAACTGGAATCAATGGGCATCCGGAGGTAACTCTCCAGTGGTTGGAGTCATATTTGACACGAAGGCAGATGGTCATGGTCGTTGGGAGGTCAGTAATCTCAGCTCCAGGACATAACTGCAGGAGTTCCTCAGAGTCGTGTCCTAGATCCAACCATCTTCAGCTGCTTCATCAATGACTTTCCCCCAATCATAAGGTTTAAAGTGGAAATGTTCACCAATGATTGCACAATATTCAGCACCAATCTTGTCTCAGCAAATACTGAAACAGTTCACTTTCAAATGCAACAAGATCTGGACAATATCCAGGTTGGGTCTGACAAGTGGCAAGTAACATTCATGCCACACAAATGCTAGACTATGACCTTCACCAATAAGAGTCAATCCAACAATTGCCGCTTGACATTCAATGGTGTTATCATCACTGAATCCGTCATTATCAACACCTGGGGGTCATCATTGATCAGAACCTCAACTGGACTCAGCTCATAAACAACGTGGCGACAAGAGAAGGTCAGAGGCTAGGAATACTGTAGCAAGTAACTCACCTCCTGACTCCCCAAAGCTTATCCACCACCTACAAGGCACAAGTCAGGAGTGTAATGAATACTCCCCACATGTCTGGATAGGTGCAACTTATTGGGAGGTCATATTGTGGCTGTACAGGACATTGGTTAGGCCACTGTTGGAATATCGCATGCAATTCTGGTCTCCTTCCTATCGGAAAGACGTTGTGAAACTTGAAAAGGTTTAGAAAACATTTACAAGGATGTTGCCAGGGTTGGAGGATTTGAGCTACAGGGAGAGGCTGAACAGGCTGGGACTGTTTTCCCTGGAGCGTCAGAGGCTAAGGGCTGACCTTATGGAGGTTTACAAAATTAGGGGGGGCATGGATAAGATAAATAGGCTAAGTCTTTTCCCTGAAGTCGGGGAGTCCAGAACTAGAGGGCATAGGTTTAGGGTGAGAGGGGAAAGATATAAAAGAGACCTACGAGGCAACTTTTTCACACAGAGGGTGGTACATGTATGGAATGAGCTGTCAGAGGAAGTGGTGGATGCTGGTACAATTGCAACATTTAAGAGGCATTTGGATGAGTATATGAATAGGAAGGGTTTGGAGGGATATGGGCCGGGTGCTAGCAGGTGGGACTAGATTGGTTTGGGATATCTGGTCGGCATGGATGGATTGGACCAAAGGGTCTGTTTCCATGCTGTATATCTCTATGACTCTATGATCCTATAAAAAGCTCTCAGTTAATTGGCACCATATGCACGAACATTCACCCTCTATACTCAGTAGCAACAGTGTGCACTTTCACCAGAAATCCTCAAATGGCATCTTTCAAACCCACGACCACTTCTATCTAGAAGGGCAAGGGCAGCAGATATATCAGAACACCACCACCTTCAAGTTTCCCTGCAAGCCACTCACCACCCTGACTTGGCATATATTGCCATTCCTTCACTGGCACTGGGCCAAAATCCTGGAATTCCCTCCATTATGGCATTGTGGGTCAACCCACAGCAGGTGGACTGCTGTGGTTCAAGAAGGTAGCTCTCCACCACATTCTTATGGGCAATGCTGGCCAGCCAGAAACACCCACATCCACAGTGAGTTTAAAAATGGACATGGATTATTTCTGAGGTAAACCCTCAATTCAATTAATTTGCAACTTGCATTAACTACATAAATGACTGGGAGCATATTCCCTCTCCATGGAGTAATATGACCAAAGAGAGTATGAACAGATGCTTCCCCACTTTGAAAATTAGAAAGTACATTTCATCCTCATTGCAACAGGTATTGGTAGCCAAATATTGTGCATGCATACCATGATGAGATACAGTGAAAGCTACATATATAAAACAACATAATTTTTAAAATAGCCAAAATCTTTTAAACAATGTCAGATGGGAAATTGGAACTGAAAATAGAGGATACAGAATAATATTTAGAAGTACCTGTTTAAAAAGAATAGTTTCTTAATGAAAATTGCAGAAATCAAAGTGAATAACAAGCAATGATTACATGACCCCAGATGGTTGAAACACAATCAGAAGAATATGATCAAATATGCTAGACAGTATTTTCATTACACATTAGATATCTTAAAAGGGATTTAAATTTATTTAATGCATACCACCTTAGATCAAAGAGAGAGCAAAAAATGAATTGTGTGACTGTACAGAAATCATTAGCCACCCATAATTGCCCTGGAGAAGGTGGTAATAAGCTGCCTGTTGAACAGCTATTGTCTTTGGGGTGCAAGGACTACCACAGTGCTCTTAAGAAAGGAGTTTCAGGACTCGGCAAGATGACAGCGATTCAGTAAAACTGCCGTGGACGGCTATGCCTAACAGCCAAGGCATATTGGTGTTTTTTGCTTTTCCTGAGACAGTTATTCATTTAAAGCCTTGGCAACACATATTCATTGATATTTGGGAGTGGGAAGGATGCCAAAGGGAAAGGGAGCGAACAACCAGCAGCAGGGAGAACAATCCACCAGGCACGCCAGAGGCCACAGCAGCAGCCTCTCCCAAACAGACTCGCAGGAATTGGCAGTGGCAATGGAAAGACTTACCGCGAAGGTTAAGGCTGCGTTCGAGGAGATCTGTGCCCAGAACCAACCCATCGCATCCATTCTACAAAAGCATGAATGGGAGCTCCAGGGCCTCGGGGCACAGATGGAGGAGATGGAGGATCGAACCACAGCCTCGGAAGCGGCGATCAAGTCCTCGTCCGGATGGATTCAGGCCCTGGAACAGCAAGTGCAGGCCTCACGAAACCAGGTCAACAACCTTGAAAATTGAGGTTGGACGTCGAATCTACGGATTGTTGGGCTCCCAGAAGGTGAAGAAGGTGGGAAGCCAGTCAGCTTCTTTGAACACTGGCTGGCGAAGTTTCTGGGCCTTCAATTCCAGTCCGGCTGGCTGCAGATTGAAAAGGCCTATCGGGTAGCGGTGCGCAGGTCCGGGCCACTACAGCGCCCCCGCTCAGTCCTAGTGCACTTCCACACATACAAGGACAAGCAAAGAGTGATAGAAGCCTCCAGATCACTGGGGAAAGATCCACAGGCATTGCTGCACAAAGGGTCAAAAATTACATTCTTTCAAGATTTCTCGGCAGCTGTAATTCAAAAGTGGAAGTCCTTCAATGAAGTTGAGAAGATGCTCAGGAACCTGGGCATCCAGTATTTCATGACGTTCCCGGTGGTGTTTCATTTCAGCCGCAAGGATTCAGTTTATACGTTTGACTTAGCGGATAAAACCAAGAACTTTGTAGACACTTTTAATAAGTTCAACTGATCTGAAGAATAAGGTTAATGCTTGTCCTCTTTTCCTTCTTTCCCTGTGTTTTCCCTTTTTTTTCTCTCCCTAATAAATTGTCTTTTTTAAAAAAAAAAATCTTGGAATATATTGTTCCTATTATATTTTTTAACTGGACTTTATCATGGGAAATTATATGTTCTTTTTCTCTTTTAGTCATAATTGGGGCTGACATGGAGCCGGGGATGGACGGAGTGCTTATCCTGACTTTGTCTTCTCTTGTTGATTTAAGGATCATCTCCTTGTTTACTTATTTATTTTTGCCTAAGGCTGGGGCACAGACTGGGCTTGAAGGAGCTATGAAGGGCAGGATGGGGAGTGAGAGTGCCCCTATGGACAGGGCGAAGAGTCTCCCATTCAAGGTTTTACAGTTGGCTTTCTTTGTAGTTTTTTTGGTATCAATAGTTGTTTGTAGTTATGTGAGAGTAGTTTTTGTATACACAATTTTAAGACTCTATGAGTCTCCATTTATTTGTGCTCGGCGCATTGCAAGCAGGGATTCAAGGGTCTCTAAAAGGGGAAATGGCTAAGTGTCTTGTTAAATGGTGCACCTGGAACATCAAGGGAAGTCATTTGCTTGTTAAAAGGAAAAAAAGCACTTTCCAACCTTAAGAGGGTTGATATTGCCCTATTGCAGGAAGCCCATCTTGACGATGGGGAACACCTGAAGTTACAACAGGAGGGTTATGACCAGGTATTCTTTTCATCCTTTACTACTAAAAGTAGGGGAGTAGCAAAACTTATCAAGAAAAATCTTCCGTTCACATTATTAGAGCAGGTGTAAGACGAGCAAGGGTGGTTTGTGATACTTAAGGCCCTGATACATGGGAGGAATATGGCATCTTTAATGTCTACAGCACATCCCCTCAAAATTTGGATTAGTGCCTTCTCTAAGCTGAGTGCCTTTGGAACATGGCACATTATTATAGGGGGGAATTTTCATTTGTCTTTTGGATCCGACAGTGGATAGGATGCTTTGTGGGTCCCCAACTATTTCTTCACAAGCCAAGCATGTGACTTATGCGAGGAGTTGTGGCTGCTGGACATTTGGAGATGTCTTCACCCCTACTGGCAGGGACTTCACCTTATTTTCAAACCCGCTTAAATGTCAGATGAGGGTTGATCTTCTTCTGGCTCCCTCAACCCTTCTGGATTCTATTATGGGTTGTAAAATTGGGAACAGAGCTATTTCCTATCACACAGTGGTATATTTGGAGGTTAAGGCCAAGAGGGAGGGTTTAGGTTCCTTTCCTGGTGGCTGGATCCTTTCCTCCTCAAGGATTCCAAATTTGTGGAACACTTTTTGAGGGGGTTTCAGGAATTTTTGACTATCAACTCAGGCACAGCTAGTAGTCCGTCTATGCTATGGGAGACTGCAAAGATCTTTACTATTTCCTATTCGGCTTGCCGGAAACGACAGAAGGGGGAACCACAGCTTCTACTTGAGATGTTGCTGAAAGCTGCTGGGGTGGCACATTTTGCGAGGTCTTCAGTGACCAAGTTACAGTGGATCATGGTCTGCCAGGCCACTCTGAATTCATATTTACACAAATCACAAAGAAAGAACTTGCTTTTGTTAGACAAAGGTATTTTGAGTATTGGGATAGACCGGGGAAGTATTTAATGTATCTGACGAGGAAGAAGTGTGCTCCTCAATCCATTATTGCAGTTAGAGACAGCGCCGGGGTCCTTACATACGATGCCAAAAAGATTAATGAGGCCTTTCAGAGTTTTTACTCTGAATTGTGTCTGTCTGAAGGTTGGGCCAAGATGGAAATCTGTTTTAAGAGCCTGGATCTCCCCGGGGTAACCTTGGAACAGGCCTCTCTACTCAAAGCCCCTTGACAGTTCAGGAGATACAAGAGGCAGCTAGGCAACGTCAGAGTGGGAAAGCACCTGGCCCTGATGGTCTCCTGGGTGAGTTTTAGAAGGAGTTTATAGGGATTCTGTCAGGGCAGATCACTCCTCTATGCATGAATGCTTACCACCATCTTTGAGAGAAGCTAATATTTCCCTCATTCTTAAGAAGGAGAAGGTTCCTGAGAATTGTGCCTCCTACAGGCCCATCGCTCTATTAATTTCAGATTTTAAGATTCCGTCTAAGATTTTGGCACTGAGATTGGAGAAGGTGTTGTCCTACATTGTCAAAAAGGACCAGACAGATTTTATAAGGGGCTGTAGGTCCTCTAATAATATTAGAAGGTTGCTGAATATGGTCCAAATATGTCAGCAATGATCTATCCAGGGGTTGGTGATTTCCTTAGATGCAGAGAAAGCATTTGACTGTGTGGAATGGCCGTATCGCTTTTATATCTTAGAGCGGTTTGGGTTGGGTCTTTGCTAGGTGGGTGGAGGTTTCATATCGCCACCCTCTGGCCAAGGTCATCACCAATGGGGTGAAGTGTGGGAACTTTAGGAGTAGTTGTCAAGGCTGCCCTCTCTCACTGTTGTTGTTTACATTGGTGATAGTGCCGCTGAAGGAGGCCATTCGTCAGAACATCCACATAACCGCTTCAGAAGTGGGATCAAGGGTACACAAGATTACATTATATATGGATGACGTCCTTCTGTTTTTATCAGACCTGATGACCTCCATACTTCATCTGATACTATATATTAATTCATTTAGGGCTTTTTCAGGATATAAGATCAACTTTGCAAAGTCAGAGGCTATGCCTTTGGGGAACATTAAGGAAGTACCAGAGGTTGAAGGTGGCCCTAGGTTCCCCTTTAAGTGGTTACAGGCGGGTTTCTGATACCTAGGTATTTGTATTACCCCCATGTTTGGTCCATTATTTCAGACTAACTTTGTTCATCTGCTCGACAATATTAGGTGAGATCTCCAAAGATGGGAGGCTCTTCCAATTTTGTGGCTGGGCTGAAAAGCCCTTATTAAGATGAATGTCCTTCCTTGTTCCCTATAATGCTCCCTATAATGTTTCAGCGTTGCAAAAACTTATGGGTTGGTTTAGTTCTTTCGTTCGGTGTCGTGGGCGGCCCCTCATCAAGCTTACTAAATTGCAGCTGCCTCAAGGATGGGGAGGAGTTGATTTCCCACACATCAGGAGGTATCAATTGAGTTCCCTGCCATCCTGTGTGTCCAATTGGGCAGGTAACGATCCAGGCTCAATGTGGCTGGATATTGAGGCCTCCCAGGCCCTGTTATTAATCTGTTATTCATGGATAAGATGAGGACAGTTATGGACCACTGCCAGAACCCCATTGTGATTAATACGGTCAAGGGATGGAAGGCAATGTGTCAGTGAGGGTTGCTTATCCAAGACTTCGCCATTCACCCCATAATTGGTACGCCGGGATTCTGACCAGGGATGATGGACTCAGGGTTTAAGCTGTGGGCAGCGAGAGGAGTGTCTAGTTTGGGAGACTTGTTTGAGGGGGAGGTTATGATGTCTTTCAAAACAATTGAGCCACAAATACAGGCTGCCCAGTAGAGATCTTTTCTGTTTTTTTCAGGTTAGAGATTTCATCCAGAAAAAGACTACGCTTCTCACTAAGCACTGTAAACCTGATACAGAGAGGTTATTGCTACTTGCCACAAGCACCCTTTCGGTTAGTGCCCTCTATCACCTACTGGGTGATAGGGCTTGGCAGGATATTAACTGGTTACGTGAAGTCTGGGAGGAAGAGCTAGGAGTGGAGATCTCTTCTGAAACATGGGAGGATGTATGGGAGAATGCACAAGAGATCTCAATTTGTAATAAGGCATACAGTATGCAGTTAAAAGTTCTGCTTAGGTTCATTTGGCACTGGGCCATCTGGTGAAGTTTAAAAAAGGGGCATCTTCAATGTGCCCCAAATGTACAGTAAGCGTCGATACTCTTACTCATTGCTTCTGGACATGCCACAGGCTCCGTGTTTATTGGAGCGCTGTGGCCGGAGAGATAGGGAGGGTATTGAGGACCGAAGTTAAAGTCAACCCAACATCTCTCCTTCTAGGTCTATTGAATTTATCATCTTTAGACGGGCATGGGAAGAAACTATTCAATACTCTTACTTACTGTGCAGGAAGAATATTCTGATGAATTGGGTGTCTGAGAACCTGCTGGGCTTGCTGGGATGACGAAAATTAATTACAGAGCACATTCGCTTGGATTTTGTCACAAATACGGTGCACCATACAACAGACCTTTTTTTTAATAAGGCATGGAGCCCTTTTTGAGTTATTTGGAAACAGATCTGTCTGCTATCTCAACTAGGGCATTTGTTTGACTAGGATGGTTAGGCTTGCCAAGCCCTGGGCTCTGGAAGGGGGACTCCTGAGTTAATATAGGTATATATACAACGCTCCCGTATTTTCTTGTTTGGGAGTTCTGCAGCAAGTATTGCTAATTTGTTTTTTTTTAGTCACTTACTTATTTATTGGTGTTGTTTTGCACAGTGTTTGGTTTTGTTTTGTTTTATAGGGTAGGTTAGTAGTTAGTCGACAGTAGTTGTATTGTAACTTGCATTTTCTTTATTATACTGGTATTTGTCATATTTTCCGTCACATTATATTTTTGTAAAGTCAAAAAAAGTTCTTTCTTGCTAATAACAAAAAAAAAAGTAATTCCAGAATTTTGGCCCAGTAACAATGAAGGAACAGCAATAAAATACCAAATCAGGATGATTTTAAGTGTAACTCGCAGGTAACGTTTCCATGCATCTGCTGCACTTGTTGTTTTAGCATAGAGGTTATGGATTTGAAAAGTGCAGTTGGAGCAGCGTTAATGAGTTATTGCAGTGCACCTTGCAGGTACACCCTGCTGCCAACTGTCCATCAGTGGTGAAGGAACTGCATGTGGAAAATGGCAGATGGAGTGCCAATCAAATGGGCTGTTTCGTCCTGAATGACATCAAGCCCCTTGAGCATTGTTAGAGCCACAGTTATCCAGGCAAGTAGAAAGCATTTCACCATTCTTTTCCACCTATGACTTTATACAGCAGATGAGAATCTCACTAGTATGTGATGATGCATTGATAACTCATGATTGCTAATCTGACTTCATTTCTATGCGGACAGTGGAGAGAAACTAGACAGCACCTATTCCTAAAATGAAAATCTTAATGGGTAATTGGCAGCTCCAGCTCACCACTTACTCCACTCTACCTTTGGACAGCGTTCCCCAACATCTCAGGGCATGCTTCAAGGACAGTGACTGTGTATTTTCCCCCAAGAAGGTTCGGGAGGGTCAACTAGGTTGACAGGGTGAGTGTGCACCTCACTACAGGAAGTGCTACTCTGTAGATTTACATTCTCATTCAAATCACAAATGCATAATAGTGGCCACTACAGCTGGAATGAGCAAAGTATTTTGCCCTCTAGTTTTGGACTCCCCTACACTGGGCAAATGCTGCCTTGATGTCATTCCTAAATGCAAAAACAATTCTGGTATATTTTTGTAAAGTCAAAAAAAGTTCTTTCTTGCTAATAACAAAAAAAAAGTAATTCCAGAATTTTGGCCCAGTAACAATTCTGGTAAAAACACTACCTCCTTATCGTGTGACAGTCCCAAACCTTGAAACGGTCTTGAAGCTGAGTTTGTTTAAACACAGGTGTATGACAGCTCCAGAAATAAGCTATCAGATATTGTACATGTGGAGTTAAGGTTACAGAATTCTTAAACCTTTCAAATTTCAAGAGAAAGGTATTCTGATGGGAGCACTGTACAAGGGTTACTGTTGGGTACTGAATTTTTTTTATTGAAACTGGTAAAAGGAGTGTTTTGGGAATAATGGCAATATACTTATAATGGGTGTTTAAAACTCTAAATTTGATTTATTTATTCTGTTTTATCTTAATAAATTGCTGTTTTATTGTTAAACCAAGACCTGCAACATTCTGCATTTCAGTCTCTGAGAGACGATTTAATTAAAAGCAACAAAACAAAAAACAAAACATGATCAATCAAGCCACATTTTAGTCTAGGATCTGACCTCATCCAGTAACAATAATTAGCTGCGATCACAATAGGGTGTTACAACATCCTCATCGAGAGTTTTAAGTCAAAAGGTGCTCTTTTCGATGTATTAAAAATGCATTATATCACAGTCAGTCATCTTCCATAGAATGCTTGGAAGATCATTGATGAAGCATCTGAAAATATTTAGGCCTAGTGCAGTACTCTGTGAACTGGGCCCTTGTGGCACGGTGTAGTGTCTGCCTCTCAGCCAGGAGATCTGGGTTCAAGTCCCACCTACTCTGGAAGTTTGTAATATCCTCACCAAACAGGTTGATTAGAAAATATATGATCCTCACTCTTGGGCTCTTGTGGTGCAGTGTTGGTGTCCTTATATCTGAGCCAGAGGCCTAGGCTCATACTCTATCTGCTCTGGAAGTTTGTAATACTCTCTCCAAACAGGTTGATTAGAAAATTCTACATTTATACTCTGTAGAACCTAGAGGCCCTGGTAGAACCTGAACTGAGCATCAGTGAACAGTGCTTGATAACACAGTTGGTGACTCCTTTCATCATCCTGCTAAAGATCAGACCAGTAATTGGTTGAGTTGGATCCGTCCTGCTTTGTGTGGACAATTCTTCATATTATCATGGAGATCCCAGTACTGTTCCTGCACTAGAAGATTGGCCAGGCACAGCAAAATCTTAAGCACACATCTTCAGCACTACTGCTAAAAAAGAGATCACAAACACATTTGGGAGAGAAAGGGTAATGGAAACATATTAGCTGTGACTTCATCAATCTGTAAGATGCGCTTCAGGTAACAGCTTTTAGTTGTTTAGGAGTATGTTAGTTATTTTAAATGATGGCATAGTGGTAACATCATAGAATAACAATCCAGAATCCGAGGCCAATGATCTGGACACATGCATTCAAATCACATTATAGAAGATAGTGACATTTTAATTCAATAAAAAAAAACAAAGAGTCAGTATAATAGAACCATGCGACCATTGCCAATTGTCATAAAAAGCCATCTGGTTCACTATGTCGTTTAGGGGAGTAAATCTGCCATCCTTTACCAGTCTGGCCTAAATGTGATTGCAGACCCACAGCAATGTGGTTGACTCTTAGCCATCTTCTTGGATATTAGGGATGGGAAATAAATGCCGCCTTAGCCAATGACACTCATATCCCATGAACAAATATAAAAAGAGAAAATAAAGACATTATCTGTCATGTCTAAGAAATCAATATTGTCATTCTATTACATTTAACGGAGAGTTGATAATTAAGGATATTGATAAATTCTTCTAATTCTGCTTCTGTACAAGATAAAATACCCCAACCATCTAATGTCACTACATGTCTGCATCATCTAAGAAGGTACAGTTAGTGTGAATGGAAAATGAGCCCTGAAAACCAAAAAGTAAACCCCAAAAGGAAATAAAGTAATTCAAGAATTTTTTTAAAAATTGTGCCCAAGACAACTGAGATAAGGATGTAGAAATAATTATAAATTTTGAAGAAAACTGTCACTCTGATTAGAATAAAACATGTTGACATAAGGAACCCAATTATAGTGAAGATATTAAAGGCACAGAGCACATTCAGCATAGATTCACCAGAACAAATGCCAGGGCTGGAAGTCTATAATTATGAGGATAGACATGAAATACTTGGAACATTTCCATGGAAGTAGAAAAGAAGGCCAAGAGGAAATTGAATAGAAGCTTTTAAAATTACGGCAGATTCCAATAATATGAATACAAAAATAAAGACTATTTTAAATTATTGGCAAGTCAATAATTAAGGACTACCAATGTAAAATCATCTCTAACTGAATCATAAAGGAATCATAAATTCCTTAACAGTGGATTACGACAACATGGAATGTTTTGATACCGGAGAACTTAAGCATTGAAAATTAACGTTTAAGGAATAAATGGATAAATGAAGTATTTGAAACAAACAAAGATACATGGCCACGCCAAGAGCACAAGTCAGTGAGATTAGTTTTGGAAAGCAGAATTATGAACATGGTGCACCAAGTTATTGTCAAGTTTAAACTTCTGCAGATTGGCTTCAGTGGGTTGATATAGCAGCTACTAATATTCGTGCACAAATGCTTTCCTCTCTCTACTGTTGTAATGGGAGCTGGTAACTTGCATTTTAGTCTAATAATCATAAAGGGATATATACTATCAATATGGGAAGGAATGTCAAATTATAAGAGATTATGGACATTTCAATTAATTACTTTATGAGTGAAAATAATAAGATTCCATTAAAAGAAGGAGACGGAGAGAATATGTAAAAGAAAGAATGACTCTCCTCTAGAACGACAGTACAGATAAAACAGATTAAACCCATCAGTGACCCAAGAGTTATTTATATTAGTAATATATTCAATTTTGCTACAGTAATCTGAATTTGCAAACTGTACTTTGTAAATCTCATACAATCATTCATTAATAACAAAACATCATATACTCTTCTTATATGTCAAACATAACACTTTGAACAATTAATCCTTGCTAGTACTGTCAGCTATAAGAGGTGCCAATGAGTGTGCTAATCGGTAGTAGCTCATGGGTTTTGATGTATAAAATCTCATGTGTCTTGAAAATTTTACAGACGAGATAGTACTGGAGGTCTTAAAATGCATAAGAGGTAGATAAATCCCAGGAGCTAATCCATTGTATCAGAACTTTGTGGGAAGCTTTGCAGGGAGATTTATGGGCACTTTGCTGAGATACTTGTATCATTGATAGGGCAGGATCTTGATGTCAGTGGTAGGTAAGTTGTGGGAGGGGATTCTGAGGAATAGGATTTACATACATTTAGAAAGGCAATGACTGATTAGGGATAGTCAACATGGCTTTGTGCATGAGAAATAGTGTCACACTAACTTGATTGGGTTTTTCGAAAAGGTGACAAAGAAGATTGATGAAGGCAGAGAGGTAGGCATTGTCTGTATGGACTTCAACGTATTCCATAAGATTCTGCGTGGAAGACTGGTTAGCAAGGTTAGATCATGTGGAATCCAGGGGGAGCCAGCCAATTGAAGATAGGAGAGAAAGGGTTATTGTACAGGATTATTTTTCGGACTACAGGCTTGTGACCAGCAGTGTACTACAAGGATTCATGTTGGGTCCAGTCCTTTTCATCATTTATATAAATTATTTGGACATGAATGCAAGAGGCATAGTTAGTAAATTTGCAGATGACACCAAAATTGGTGGTGTAGTGGACAGTGAAGAAGGTTATCGAAGAGGACAATGGGACCTTGATCAGATGAGCCAAGGATGGCAGATGGAGTTTAATTTAGATAAATGTGAGAGATGGAGCATTTTGGTAAGGCAAACGAGGGCAGGACTTATACAGTTAATGCTAGGGCTCTGGGGAGGACTGGCACACAAAGACTTGGGATGCAGGTGCATAGTTCCTTGAAAATGAATTTACAGGTAAACAGGGTGATGAAGGCTGTATTTGGTAGGCTTGCCTTCATTGCTCAGGCTATTGAGTATAGGAATTTGGACGTCATGTTGCGGCTACGCAGGATAATGGTGAGGCCACTTTTGGAATACTGCATTAAATTCTGGTCTCCTTGCAATAGAAAAGATGTTGATAAACTTGAAAGGGTTCAGAAAATATTTACAATAATATTGCTAGGTTGGAGACATAGGGAGAAGCCGAATAGTTTGGGGCTTTTCTCCCTGGAACATCAAAAGTAGAGAGGTGATCTTAGAGGTTTAGAAAATAGTGAACAGCATGGATAAAGTGAATAGCCAAGATCTTTTGTTCAAGATAGGGAATTCCACAACTAAAGAGCATATTTTAACATGAGAGAGGAAAGACTTAAAAAGGACCTAAGGGGTACATTTTTCGCACAGAGAGTGATGAATGTATGGGGTGAGCTGCCAGAAGTGGTGGTGGTGGTGGTGGTGTGTGTACAATTAAAACATTTAAAAGGATGGGTGTATGAATAGGAAGGATTTAGAGGGATATCGGCTTAATGTTGGCAAATGGGACCAGATCAGATTAGGATATCTGGTCGGCATGGATGAGTTGGAGTTGAAACTTTATTGCTGGAACAGCACAGCAGGTCAGGCAGCATCCAGGGAACAGGAGATTCGACGTTTCGGGCACAGGCCCTTCTTCAGGAATGAGCAGAGAGTGTTCAGCAGGAGAAGATAAAAGGTAGGGAGGAGGGACTTGGAGGAGGGGCGTTGGAAATGTGATAGGTGGAAAGAGGTCAAGGTGAGGGTGATAGGTCGGAGTAGGATGGAGGCGGAGAGGTCAAGAAGAAGACTGCAGGTCAGGAAGGCGGTGCCGGGCTGGAGGGATTCGCCTGAGACAAGGTGGGGGGAGGGGGGATGAAGAAACTGGTGAAGTCCAAGTTCATCCCCTGTGGTTCGAGGGTTCCCAGTCGGAAGATAAGACGCTCCTCCTCCGACCGTCGCGTTGTTGTGGTTTGGCGGTGGATGAGTCCAATGACCTGCATATCCTCGGTGGAGTGGGAGGGGGAGTTGAAATGCTGTGCTACAGGGTGGTTGGGTTGGTTCGTCCGGGTGGCCCAGAGGTGCTCTCTGAATCGCTCCGCAAGTAGGCGGCCTGTCTCCCCAATATAGAGGAGGCCACACCGGCTGCAGCGGATGCAGTAGATGATGTGGGTGGAGGTGCAGGTGAATCTGTGGCGGATATGGAAGTTTCCTTTGGGGCCTTGGAGAGAAGTGAGGGGGGAGGTGTGGGCGCAAGTGTTGCACCTCCTGCGGTTGCAAGGGAAGGTGCCGGGAGTGGAGGTTGGGTCGGTGGGGGGTGTGGATCTGACAAGGGAGTCGCGGAGGGAGTGGTCTCTACGGAAAGCTGATAGGGGAGGGGAGGGGAGGGAAATATATCCTTGGTGCTGGGGTCTGTTTGGAGGTGGCGGAAGTGACGGCAGATGATGCGCTGTACATGGAGATTGGTGGGGTGGTAGGTGAGGACCAGTGGGGTTCTGTCCTGGTGGCGGTTGGAGGGGCGGGGCTCAAGGGCGGAGGAGCGGGAAGTGGAGGAGATGCGGTGGAGGGCACCGTCGACCACGTCGGGGGGGAAATTGCGGTCCTTGAAGAAGGAGGCCATCTGTGTTGTACGTATTTTGAACTGGTCCTCCTGGGAGCAGATGCGGCGGAGATGAAGGAATTGGGAGAATGGGATGGCGTTTTGGATGAGTTGGACCAAAGGATCTATTTCCACGCTATATAACTCTATGATTCTAAGATTTGTGACTGCACAAGTAGGCATTAAAATTATTCCTAATTTCCATGTCACTGTATAGGCACAGAAAAATTGCAAATCATTTCAGACCAGGCAGATGCTAATTTTCCTAAAATCAGCCTAACTTCCAAAGGCTTCACCACAGCTATCACCACAAGATCAACTTGCTTTGATAAATTCAATTGATACCATTATTTAGAAAATACAATTGTTATCTACAAATCAGTTATTTTGAACACAGTTAATCGGCTTAATTAGTTTTAAAATACATTTACAGAACCATACATTGTCTTCATTCCGACTCCACTACGCATAGATAACAAAAAGTATTCCTTGCCATTGTTGATTGGGGATGCAATGTTGTTTCTGATCAGAAATGCAGAATTATATTACTAATTTTGACAAATTAAAGGAGATAGACTTTGGACTTCAAATGGAAAAAGTGCTCCCTTGGCCTCTCAAGAAGGATAAGCAACAGTGACAAAACTGATTGCTTCTTGTATTCACATTAACGTTTACATGATAATGTTCATTGGTACTCATACCTCATTAACATGCCTAAAAGATATCAAATCATTCCATTTTTATACTTAAAAACTTACAACATGAAATCCTGTTCCCAGCATGGTTGGCTTCCCCGCACTGCAATAGTTGTACTCTTCACATTCTGAACCTTCAGGGTCACATATGTATTGTATTTTTCTGTTTAAAAAAAAAAGAGGAATTTAATAACTTAAGGACAAATATTACTAATACTGGAACTCTCTTCGTAAATGGCATTATGGCTCTATCTACGTCGACTCCTGCAGCTTCAAGAATGCAGCTCACCATCACCTTCTCAAAGGCAAGCAAGGACCCTCAATTTCAAGAACACATTTTTTTTTAAATTAACACTGACAGAGATGTATCACAATAGTAAAAAATACAGGTTTGTATTTTGAAAATGCAATTTTCAACTTCCATCATATAATTTTAATAACTGGTAATTTCATGGATTGAAATGGTTTTATAAAAGGAAAATTGTGAACTCAAAATTGTCACAATAATCATTTGATCACACAGGCTAGCCAAGCTACATGAAACCAATGTGGAATTAACAGTATCATCTGAGCTGAAAGTTCAGTTTTAAATATTGGAGATTACATAATTATTTCTAACCTTGACAACTGTTAGATTACCTTAAATTACTGCTAGATTATTGTAATACTGATCAGCTTCTATTTCAGGGAACTGCCTTTAGCAAGGCGGAGGAAATTGATATTTGACTGCTACTCAAACCAGCTGCAGAAAGAGTTGTCTTGACTTCTTAAGAAGAAAGTATGCAATGATAGAACTGATTTAAAAAAAAATCAAGAACTCAATCAACAACCTAGATATTCAAGACACCATTGTCTCTCTTATTCCTCAAGGACACCTTAAGAAAATTAAATGGTATATTCCTTTTATCATCCGTTTAAATTGGACATTGTCCCTTTTTAAATTTTATAACTGCGTACGCGTGCTTGACCACATGCCTTCAGCTTTTCCTCAGGGTTAGCAAATAAAATAATTTACTCTTTCACTTAAAAAAGCTATCCAACTGGCTCTGTACTGATACAGTCAATATTGGATAGCTATAGTTTTATTAGAGAGAGATATAGCCTCATACAGAAAAAGGATTTTAAACAATCCTTGCAACCAACCTATGTGGTTGGCAAGAAGGGAGTCAAAGCACCCCGCCTCACCTGGTTGTAACTGGTTACAGAAGTGACATATTATACGTGAAAAGTTTTCCAAAATATAAAAATGTCAAGAAATGTAGGGGAATAAAATAACAAAGATATTCATATCATACTTCAATAGCATCATGCTTAAAAATGTTTTAAAAATCTTGATATACTTGATATACTAATTATCTGAATCTGCAATCAAGAACATAAGAAGTAGGAGCAGGAGTAGGCCATCTGGCCCTTCGAGCCTGCTCCACCATTCAATAAGTTCATGGCTGACCTTTCTGTGGCCTCAGCTCCACTTAGCCATCCTCTCACTGCAACCCTTAATTCCTTCATTGTTGAAAAGAATCTTAGCTTTAAAAACATGTACTGAAGTCAACTACTTCACTGGGCAGGGAATTCCATAGATTTACAACCCTCTGGGTGAAGAAGTTCCTACTCAATTCTGTCCTAAATCTCCTCCCCCTAATTGAAGCCATCCTCTCTTGTCCTAGTTTCACCTGCCGGTGGAAGCATCCTCTCTACATCAATTCCCTTCATAATTGTATATGTTTCTACAGATCCCCCTCATTCATCTAAATTTCAATAAATATAATCCCAGACTACTCAGTCTCTCCTCCTAAGGCAACTCCTTCAACTCTGGATTCAACCTAATGAACCTCCTCTGCACCTCCTCTAGTGCCAGTACATCCTTTCTCAAGTCAAGAGACCAAAACTGCATACAGTACTCCAGGTGTGACCTCACCAGCACCCTACACAACTGCAACATAACCTCCCTGGTTTTAAACTTAATCCCTTCAGCCATAAAGGACAAAATTGTTGTACCTGCAGGCTAAACTTTTGTGGTTCATGCACAAAGACACCCAGGTCCTTCTGCATGGCATCATACTGCAACTTTCTACCATTCAAGGAATTGCCCTTTTCATTCTTATTCCTTTTTTGCAAGGTTTGTGAAAGTTTGTAGCTCAGGCTGAGGTTTAGGGTGTAGGTTTGCTCAGTGAGCTGTAGGTTTGATATCCAGATGTTTCATTACCTGGCTAGGTAACATCATCAGTGGCGACCTCCAAGTGAAGCGAAGCTGTTGTTTCCTGCTTTCCCTGTCGAAATGGTGTTTTTTTTCATCCGTGTGTAGGGCTACGAGGGAGAGAGGGTTGTGTCTTTTTGTGGCTAGCTGGTGTTCGTGTATCCTGGTGGCTAACTTTCTTCCTGTTTGTCCTATGTAGTGTTTGTGGTAGTCCTTGCATGGAATTTTGTAGATGACATTGGTTTTGTCCATGGGTTGTACTGGGTCTTTTAAGTTTGTTAGTTTTTGTTTGAGAGTGTTGGTGGGTTTGTGTGCTACTAGGATTCCGAGGGGTCTTAGTAGTCTGGCTGTCATTTCTGAAACTTCTTTGATGTATGGTAAGGTGGTTAGGGTTTCTGGCTGTGTTTGGTCACAGTCAGAAAAAAACATCATTTCGACTGGGACAACACATCTATCCCGGGACAGGCTAAGCAAAGACATGCCAGAGAATTCCTAGAGGCCTGGCACTCCAACCACAACGCCATAAACAAACACATAGATCTAGATGCCATCTATCAACCCCTCAGAAAACGAACAGGAAATGACATCACCACAAACCCCAGGAACCCCATCCAGGAGAAAGATATAACTAGAAAGCAGGAAACAACAGCTTCGCTTCACTTGGAGGTCACCACTGATGATTTTACCTAGCCAGGTAATGAAACGTCTGGCTATCAAACCTACAGCTCAGCGAGCAAACCTACACCCTAATTCTTATTCCTACTAAAATGGATGACTCAACATTTATTAACATTATATTTCACCTGCCAGATCTTTGTCCACTCACAGTATCTATGTTCTTCTGCAAAGATTCATAGACCTCCACACACTTTGCTCTGCCATTTCAACTCCCCCTCCCACTCTGCCAAGGACATGCAGGTTCTGGGCCTCCTCCATCGCCAATCTCTCAACACCGGACGCCTGGAGGAAGAACGCCTCGGAACACTTGAACACTTGTGGACTTCACCAGTTTCCTCATTTCCCCTCCCACCACCTTACTCCAGTTCCAACCTGCCAGTTCAGCACCATCCTCATGATCTGTCCTACCTGCCAATCTTCCTTTCCACCTCTCCGCTCCACCCTCCTCTCTGACCTATCACCTTCATCCCCACCTCCATCCACCTATTGCACTCTTAGCTACCTTCTTCCCATCCCACCCCCCTCCCATTTATCTCTCCACCCCGGAGGCTTCCTGCCTCATTCCTCATGAAGGGCTTTTGCCCAAAACATTGATTTTCCTGCTCCTCGGATGCTGCCTGACCTGCTGTACTTTTCCAGCACCACTCTAATCTTGACTCTGATCTCCAGTATCTGCAGTACTCACTTTCACCTAATTTCTGAATGTCAGACTACACAAAGCTGTAATGTGATTTGTGAAGAGATTTTGTTTTTTATTATTTTTAAGATCAAAAAATGCTTTTTCCTTAGGAGCCACTTAAGCTATCAATAAATTATGTTTTAAACATGCATAAATCCTATGCAATTCCTAAACATACCTCCAACAACTGAAATTGTATTTGGTTTAACCAAAACCTATCAAATTCACTAGTAACAGGAATATAATATCAAGGGAACAATCCGTAACAAGAGACTATTATTGGGAATCACTAAGAAAACTCAGTAGGTCTGGCAGCATCTGTGGCGAAAAGCAGAGTTAATATTTCAGGTCCCATGACCCTTCCCGAGAACTGATTGTAGCTCAGAAAATGTTGATATATGTGTTGAAAATGAGGTAGAAGGAGGACTGAATGACAGGTGGAGATGGAGACCAGAGAGAGAGAGAGAGAAAACAGCATGGAAACAGACCCTTCGGCCAACCCGTCCATGCTGACCAGATATCCCAACCCAATCTAGTCCCACCTGCCAGCACCCGGCCCATATCCCTCCAAACCCTTCCTATTCATATAACCATCCAAATGCATCTTAAATGTTGCAATTGTACCAGCCTCCCTCACATCCTCTGGCAGCTCATTCCATATACGTACCACCTTCTGCATGAAAAGGTTGCCCCATAGATCTCTTTTATATCTTTTCCCCTCTCACCCTAAACCTATGCCCTCTAGTTCTGCTCTCCCCAACCCCAGGGAAAAGACTTTGCCTATTTATCCTATCAATGCCCCTGATAATTTTGTAAACCTCTATAAGGTCACCCCTCAGCCTCCGACGCTCCAAGGAAAATAGCCCCAGCCTGTTCAGCCACTCCCTGTAGCCTCAGATCCTCCAACCCTGGCAACATCCTTGTAAATCTTTTCTGAACCCTTTCAAGTTTCACAACGTCTTTCCGATAGAAAGGAGACCAGAATTGCACGCAATATTCCAACAGTAGCCTAACCAATGTCCTGTACAGCCGCAACATGACCTCCCAACTCCTATACTCAATACTCTGACCAATAAAGGAAAGCATACCAAACGACTTCTTCACTATCCTATCTATCTGTGACTCCACTTTCAAGGAGCTATGAACCTGCACTCCAAGGTCTCTTTGCTCAGCAACACTCCCTAGAACCTTACCATTAAGTGTATAAGTCCTGCTAAGATTTGCTTTCCCAAAACGCAGCACCTCGCATTTATCAGAATTAAACTCCATCTGCCACTTCTCAGCCCATTGGCCCATCTGGTCCAGATCCTGTTGTACTCTGAGGTAACCCTATTCGCTGTCCACTACACCTCCAATTTTGGTGTCATCTACAAACTTACTAACTGTACCTCTTATGGTTGCATCCAAATCATTTATATAAATGACAAAAAGTAGTGGACCCAGCACCGATCCTTGTGGCACTCCACTGGTCACAGGCCTCCAGTCTGTAAAACAACCCTCCACCACCACCCTCTGTCTTCTACCTTTGAGCCAGTTCTGTATCCAAATGGCTAGTTCTCCCTGTATTCCATGAGATCTAACCTTGCTAATCAGTCTCCCATGGGGAACCTTGTCGAATGCCTTACTGAAGTCCATATAGATCACATCTACTGCTCTGCCCTCATCAATCTTCTTTGTTACTTCTTCAAAACACTCAATCAAGTTTGTGAGACATGATTTCCCATGCACATCGCCCTGTTGACTATCCCAAATCAGTCCTTGCCTTTCCAAATACATGTACACCCTGTCCCTCAGGATTCCCTCCAACAACTTGCCCACCACTGAGGTCATGCTCACTGGTCTATAATTCCCTGGCTTGTCTTTACTGCCCTTCTTAAACAGTGGCACCACATTTGCCAACCTCCAGTTTTCCAGCACCTCACCTGTGTGGGCAGAAAAAGGAATGGGTAACGGTCAGCCTGGGGAAAATCAACAGCTGCTTATGGGGACCATTAGTCTGTTACATTTATGCTGTTGATTGAGTTCTTGATTTTTTTTTAAATCAGTTCTATCATTGCATACTTTCTTCTTAAGAAGTCAAGACAACTCTTTCTGCAGCTGGTTTGAGTAGCAGTCAAATATCCATTTCCTCCGCCTTGCTAAAGGCAGTTCCCTGAAATAGAAGCTGATCAGTATTACAGTTTTTGAGGTAATCTAAACCTAGTAATACCTCATTCAACAATGTCTAACTTCTATCAAAGCTTTTTACAGCAAGAACAACAGAAGTTAAATACAATTTTCATGAATTCACTGATTACTTTGGAATTGCACACTGGAGGCCTCAACGAAGGTAACCTCCATAGTGGTACAGGTACAGAATCATCAACAGCAACATTTAGATTTGTGTGTTATTCAATACACATGCAGACTCTCAAAGTTAGTATCCTTTTCAGTAAACAGAATGGTGGTGAGCATAAATGTTTACTCATTCCAACACCAGTCACCTGTTCAAAAGTGGTTCTGGTATAGACCCAATTTATTTATCTGGGTAACATAATTTGACAACTTCTATTTGCATTGTATTTATCTCAAGTCAAATTATGGACCATTGCTGCTGAATCATCATGTTTGCACTATTCTTCCCTTTAACTTGGGCCAGATCAGCTCATTTCACCTGGTGTTGCTTCCCCACCCACTCGGCCAGCAGCCCTTTTTTTTAAAAACTCTTTATCCATTTCCAGTATCCAACTCCATTGGATCTCGCTAACTTGCAACTGTGCTTCCCCTAGTTTTGCACCAATTATTTGCCCAGTTTTGATTAGCAGAAATAAGCCAGACAATGCTTCTTTACTTTAATGAAAACAGAAATATTTCAAACAATCAGCATTTCAGGCAGTATTTGATGAGAATGAAACAATAAAGATCACATGTTGACAATATTTTATCACTGCTCCATTACTTATCAAATTATACCAGTATAGGAAGCAGTCTTAAATGTATATTCAACATTATGACCAAAAGCTTTTAATCACAATTTATACAAATTTTGGGCTTTAAATGTTACAGGACAATTCTTGGTCTCACTTTAATTCGTTCAAAACACATTCACTTGCAGATAAATTTATAACCATAATGACTGCAGCTTTAAAAAGAATCACCAGTAATAGAGTAGCATGGAGTTTGATAGAAGTCAGAACAGTTGCATATGCTGTTCTGGCCTTTACCTCATCGGGAAAGATTTATGGCCCACTCTCATTGCTGACTTCTTCTCAACTTCATTTCTGAATACCTCTGGGTAGAGTTTGCACATTCTGTCCATATGTGCGTGGGTTTCCTCCAGGTGCTCTGGTTTCCTCCCACAGTCCAAACATGTGCAGATTTGGTGGATTGGCAATGCTAAATTGCCAGAATGGCCAGGAATGTGCAGGCTAGGTGGGTTAGTCATGGGAAATGCAGAGTTGCAGCGATTGGGTAGGGGGTGGGTCTGGAAGGGGTGCTCTTCAGAGTGTGGACCTGATGGACTAAATGGACTGCTTCCTATGATCCTGTTGATGCTGTCAACAGCCTTTTCCTCCCACTTGCATTGCCAACTGCCTCCTGTTGCCATATGGGGAGGCGATGGCCTTGTGGTATTAATCACTAGACTGTTTAATCCAGAGACCCAGGTCATATTCTGGGAACTCGGGTCTGAATCAAGAGTCAGATAATGACCATAACTCCATTGTTGATTTTTGGAAAAACCCACCTGGTTCACTAATGTCCTTCAGGGAGGGAAACTGCCATCATTCCCTGGTTTGGCCTAGATGTGACTCCAAATCCACAGCAATGTGGTTAACTCTTAACTGCCCTCTGGGCAATTAGGGATGGGCAATAAATGACATTTAGTCAGTGACGCCCTCATCCCATGAACAAATAAAAAAGGCTCAAAATTCAGCAGTTACACGATTTATGATTATGCAATCTTCTACAAGCATTTCTGATAGTCTTGTTTATTTTATACTAGCAATTACGATCTCAGAATTTTCATCTGTTCTACTTTGTAATGTATGGACTAAGGTAGGTGGATTTTTGTAAGGTAATGTTTTCAAGGTATATCAAGTGAAGGCAGGAAAATGAAGTTGAAATACCAGGATTTAAATGTGTTGTGCAGCAAGCCCAAAGGCTGAGTGATCAGTTGCAAAACGATGTTGCTTACCACTGATCTTGAAGAAAATGGCCCATAAAGATCCAATATCTGTGGCATAGACTTCACCTTTCCTGACATGAATTTGAATTGGCAGCAATGGGATCTCCAAGCTTCCAGCAACAGTAACACCACCATCAACTAGCACAGAAATTGATGAACCCTTGGAGCAAACCAAGGAATAAAATGCACTGATTTTCCATTTTTGAAAATAAATTTACAAAGGACAAAATAAAAGATTGAGGCATAGACATTTAGGAGCTGAACAAAATGTTAAAAATATTAAAAAACAACAGAATTATCAAAATGCAAACTAAAGACATGACTAAAATATAGAATTAGGTTTACATGGCCCACAAGAACATTCAATCATTATATAAAGTAAAAGCAAATTACTGCGGATGCTGAAATCTAAAACCAAAAGAGAAAATGCTGGAAAATCTCAGCAGGTCTGGCAGCATCTGTAAGGAGAGAAAAGAGCTGCCGTTTCGAGTCTAACTGACCCTTTGTCAAAGCTTTCTCTTTTGGTTTCAATCATTATATCTTAGGTTTTACCTATACCGACAAGATATGATAGCTTTTTGAGTTTTTAAAACAGTGATATTAACAAGATAATGTAATTTCTAAAGATTGCTGTCTGTGCAGATTTCATCAGCACAGCCTGTGGAGCAGCAGGGAATCATTGACAGTAATTTCAGGATTTCTTCGCTTAACTGCGCATGTGTCAATGCCATAAGTTGTTGTCATTTTCACAGGGTAATCACAGTTTGGCTGTCATTATAATCACAAAATCTGAGCCATCAGTTTTAGACAAAGCCCAGGTTTGATGAAGTTTGCAGTTTATATTTGCAAATGAATGAGTTGAATAAAGTGTTAATCTGTTAGTAGTAATTCACACATCATTGTAATGTGCTAAGCATTCTGCAGAACAAAGAAAGCCAATTTACATACTTGTTCTGCTGCCTTTGCAAAATAAAACCACACCTATGCGAGAACCTGGTTTGAAGCATGTGTACTTCAACGCGAGGAGCATCGAAATAAAGTTGGTGAACTGGCAGCGTGGGTTGGTACCTGGGACTTCGATGTTGTGGCCATTACGGAGACATGGATAGGGCAGGGACAGGAATGGCTGTTGCAGGTTCCGGGATTCAGATGTTTCAGTAAGAACAGAGAAGATGGTAAAAGAGGGGGAAGTGTAGCATTGTTGATCAGGCACAATATTACAGTTGTAGAAAGGATGTTTGGGGACTCGTTAACTGAGGTAGTATTGGCTGAGGTTAGAAACAGGAAAGGAGAAGTCACCATGCTGGGAGTTTTCTATAGGCCTCCGAATAGTCCCAGAGATGTAGAGGAAAGGATAGCAAAGATGATTCTCGATAGGAGTGAGAGAGGTGGTTGTCATGGGGGACTTCAACTCTCCAAATATTTACTGGAATCACTACAGTACAAGTGCTATAGATGGGTCAGTTTTTGTCCAGTGTGTGCAGGAGGGCTTCCTGACACAGTATGTAGACAGGCCTACAAGGGGCGAAGCCACTTTAGATTTAGTACTGGGTAACAAGCCTGGCCAGGTGTTAGATTCGGAAGTAGGTGAGCACTTTGGAGATAGCGATCACAATTCTGTCAGGCTTACTTTAGTGATGGAAAGGGATAAAGTGAGAGCTGCAGATGCTGGAGATCAGAGCTGAAAATGTGTTGCTGGAAAAGCGCAGCAGGTCAGGCAGCATCCAAGGAACAGGACAATCGACGTTTCGGGCATAAGCCCTTCTTCAGGAATCCTGAAGAAGGGCTTATGCCCGAAACGTCGATTCTCCTGTTCCTTGGATGCTGCCTGACCTGCTGCGCTTTTCCAGCAACACATTTTCAGCCCAGATGGAAAGGGATAGGTGTACTCCACAGAGGAAGAGTTACAGCTGGAGGAAGGGAAATTACGGTGCAGTTAGGAAAGATTTAGGAAGCGTAGAATGGGGAAGGAAACTGCAGGGGATAAGCACATTAAAAATATGGAGCTTATTCAAGGAAAAGCTCCTGTGTGTCCTAGATAAGTATGTACCTGTCAGGCAGGGAGGAAGATATAGAACGCGTGAGCCGTGGTTTACTAAGGAAGTGGAATCCCTGGTCAACAAGAAGAAGAAGAAGGCTTATGTTAGGACAAAATGTGAAAACTCAGTTAGGGCGCTTGAGGGTTACAAGGAAGTCAGGAAAGACCTAAAGAAAAGCTCAGAACGGCCTGGAGGGGACATGAGAAGTTGTTGGCGGATAGGATCAGGGTTAACCCTAAGGCTTTCCATAGGTATGTCAGGAATAAAAGAATGACGAAGTTAAATTAGGGCCAACCAAGGATAATAGTGGGAAGTTGTGTGTGGAGTCAGAGGAGATAGGGGAAGCACTAAATAAATATTTTTCGACAATGTTCACTATAGAAAATGAAAATGTTGGCGAGGAAGATACAGAGATACTTCTATTTAGACTAGAAGAGATTGAGGTTCACAAGGAAGAGGTATTAGAAATACTGAGGTAAAAACAATGACTGCAGATGTTGGAAACCAGGTTCTGGATTAGTGGTGCTGGAAGAGCACAGCAGTTCAGGCAGCATCCAAGGAGCAGCGAAATCGACATTTCGGGCAAAAGCCCTTCATCAAGGGCTGAACTGCTGTGCTCTTCCAGCACCACTAATCCAGTATTAGAAATACTGCAGAGTGTGAAAATAGACAAGTCCCCTGGGCCAGATGGGATCTATCCTAGGATCCTCTGGGAAGCAAGGGAAGAGATTGCCGAGCCTTTGGCATTGATCTTCAAATCATCATTGTCTATAGGAATAGTGCCTGAGGACGGGAGGATAGCAAATGTGGTTCCTGTGTTCAAGAAGGGTGGTAGAGACAACCCTGGTAATTACAGACCAGTGAGTCTCACTTCAGTCGTTGGTAAAGTGTTGGAAAAGGTTATAAGAGATAGGATTTATAACCATCTAGAAAAGAATAATCTGATCAGGACAGTCAACACGGTTTTGTGAAGGGTAGGTCGTGCCTAATGAATCTTATTGAGTTTTTTGACAAAGTGACCAAACAGGTAATGAGAGTAAACTGGTTGATGTGATGTATATGGATTTCAGCAAGGCATTCGATAAGGTTCCCCACAGTAGGCTATTATACAAAATTTTGGATTAGTGGTGCTGGAAGAGCACAGCACTTCAGGCAGCATCCGAGGAGCAGCAAAATCGATGTTTCGGGCAAAAGCCCTTCATCAGGGATAAAGGCAGAGAGCCTGAAGCGTGGAGAGATAAGCTAGAGGAGCTTGGGGGTGGGGAGAGAGTAGCATGAAGTACAATAGGTGAGTGGGGGAGGGGATGAAGGTGATAGGTCAGGGAGGAGGGTGGAGTGGATAGATGGAAAAGAAGATAGGCAGGTAGGACAAGTCATGGGGACAGTGCTGAGCTGGAAGTTTGGAACTAGGGTGAGGTGGGGCAAGGGGAAATGAGGAAACTGTTGAAGTCCACATTGATGCCCTGGGGTTGAAGTGTTCCGAGGCGGAAGATGAGGCGTTCTTCCTCCAGGCGTCTGGTGGTGAGGGAGCAGTGGTGAAGGAGGCCCAGGACCTCCATGTCCTCGGCAGAGTGGGAGGGGGAGTTGAAATGTTGGGCCACAGGGCGGTGTGGTTGATTGGTGCGGGTGTCCGCACTCTGCTAGGAGGCGTCCAGTCTCCCAAATGTAGAGGAGACTGCATCGGGAGCAACGGATGCAATAAATGATATTAGAGGATGTGCAGGTAAAACTTTGATGGATGTGGAAGGCTCCTTTAGGGCCTTGGATGGAGGTGAGGAAGGAGGTGTGGGCGCAGGTTTTGCAGTTCCTGCAGTGGCAGGGGAAGGTGCCAGGATGGGAGGGTGGTTTGTAGGGGGGCGTGGTAGTCACGGAGGGAACGGTCTTTGCGGAAAGCGGAAAGGGGTGGGGAGGGAAATATATCCCTGGTGGTGGGGTCTTTTTGGAGGTGGCGGAAATGTTGGCGGATGATTTGGTTTATGCGAAGGTTTGTAGGGTGGAAGGTGAGCACCAGGGGCGTTCTGTCCTTGTTACGGTTGGAGGGGTGGGGTCTGAGGGCGGAGGTGCAGGATGTGGACGAGATGCGTTGGAGGGCATCTTTAACCATGTGGGAAGGGAAATTGCGGTCTTTAAAGAAGGAGGCCATCTGGTGTGTTCTGTGGTGGAACTGGTCCTCCTGGGAGCAGATACGGCGGAGGCGGAGGAATTGGGAATACGGGATGGCATTTTTGCAAAATGTAGGGTGGGAAGAGGTGTAATCCAGGTAGCTGTGGGAGTCGGTGGGTTTGTAAAAAAATGTCAGTGTCAAGTTGGTCATGATTAATGGAGATGGAGAGGTCCAGGTAGGGGAGGGAGGTGTCAGAGATGGTCCAGGTAAATTTAAGGTCAGGGTGGAATGTGATGGTGAAGTTGATGAATTGCTCAACTCCTCACGGGAGCATGAGGTGGCGCCAATGCAGTCACCAATGTAGCAGAGGAAGAGGTGGGGAGTGGTGCCGGTGTAATTATGGAAGATCGACTGTTCTACGTAGCCAACAAAGAGACAGGCATAGCTGGGGCCCATACGTGTGCCCATGACTACCCCTTTGTTCTGGAGGAAGTGGGAGGATTCGAAGGAGAAATTGTTATGGGTGAGGACCAGTTCGGCCAAACGAATGAGTGTCGGTGGAAGGGTACTGTTGGGGAACGTCGGGAGAGGTAAAAACCTCATGGCGGATGGAGGTGTAGAGGGATTGGATATCCATGGTGAAGATGAGGCATTGGGGGCCGGGGAAACGGAAGTCTTGGAGGCGGTAGAGGGCGTGGGTGGTGTCTCGAACGTATGTGGGGAGTTCCTGGACTAGGGGGGATAGGACAGTGTCGAGATAGGTAGAAATGAGTTCAGTGGGGAAGGAGCATGCTGAGACAATGAGTCGGCCAGGGTGGTCAGGCTTGTGGATCTTGGGAAGGAGGTGCGGGGTTCCCGGACTATGAGGCTGGAAGCTGTGGGTGGCAGATCTCCTGAGGTGATGAGGTTCTGTATGGTCTGGGAGATGATGGTTTGGTGATGGGGGGGTTGGGTCATGGTTGAGGGGGCGGTAGGAAGAGGTGTCCTTGAGTTGGCATTTGGCTTCAGCGGTGTGGAGTTCAGTGCACCAGACTACCACTGCGCCCCCTTTATCTGCTGGCTTGATGGTGAGGTTGGGATTGGAGCAGAGGGATTGGAGGGCTGCGCGTTGTGAGGGTGAGAGGTTGCAGTGGGGGAGGGGGGGTAGACAGGTTGAGGCGGTTAATGTCCCGGCGGCAGTTGGAAATGAAGAGGTCGAGGGCGGGTAATAGGCCAGCACTGGGTGTCCAGGTGGATGCAGTGTGTTGGATGTGGGCGAAGGGGTCCTCGGAAGGTCGGCGGGAGTCCTGATTGTGAAAGTAAGCTCGGAGGCGGAGGCAGCGGAAGAAGTGTTCGACGTCACGGTGTGTATTAAATTCATTGATGCATGGACGGAGGGGGATGAAGGTGAGTCCTTTGCTGAGGACTGATCGTTCGTTCTCAGTGAGGTCTGGAGGGATAAAATGCAGAGGAATGGGATTGTGGGAGACATAGCAGTTTGGGTCAGTATTTGGCTTGCTGAAAGAAAACAGAGGGGTGTAGTTGATGGAACATGTTCATATTGGTGTCCAGTTACTAGCGGCGGACTGCAAGGGTCGGTGTTGAGTCCACTGCTGTTCGTCATTTTTATAAATGACCTGGTTGAGGGCTTAGAAGGGTGGGTTAGTAAATTTGCGGACGACACTAAGGTCGGTGGAGTTGTGGATAGTGACGAAAGATGTAGTAGGTTGCAGAAAGACATAGAGCTGGGCTGAGAGGTGGCAAATGGAGTTTAATGTGGACAAGTGTGAGATGATACACTTTAGCTGGAGTAATCGGAATGCAAAGTAATGGTAGGATTCTTGGGAGTGCAGATGAGCAGAGAGATCTCGGTGTCCATGTACACAGATCCCTGAAAGTTGTCACCCAGATTGACAGGATTGTTAAGAAGGCATACAGTGTTTTGGCCTTGATTAATAGAGGGATTGAGTTCCAGAACCAGGAGGTTATGCTGCAGCTCTACAAAGCTCTGGTATGGCCACACTTGGAGTATTGTGTACAGTTCTGGTCACTGCATTATAAGAAGGATGTGGAAGCTTTGGAAAGGGTGCAGAGGAGATTTACTAGGATGTTGTCTGGTAAGGAAGGAATGTCTTACAAGGAAAGGCTGAGGGCCTTGAGGCTGTTCTCGTTAGTGAGAAGAAGGTTGAGAGGTGAGTTAATAGAGACATACAAGATAATCAGAGGGTTAGATAGGGTGGACAGGGAGAGCCTTTTTCCAAGTATGGGGACAGCAAACATGAGGGGACACAACTTTAAAGTGAGGGGAGATAGGTATAAGACAGATGTCAGAGGTAGTTTCTTTACTCAGAGTAGTAAGGGTATGGAATGCTTTGCCTACATCGGTAGTAGATTCGCCAAGTTTAAGTGCATTTGAGTCATCATTGGACAGGCATATGGATGTACATGGAACAGTGTAGGTGGGATGGGCTTCAGATTAGTATGACAGGGCTGCGCAACATCGAGGGCCGAAGGGTCTGTACTGCACTGTAATGTTCTATGTTCTATGCTCTTGCCTATATTATAAATGTTAACACCATTACAGTCCATCAACTGAAGGTTCTCTTACAATGAGAGGCAATCTCAGCAAAAAATTCACAGTTTACTTGGAGGTTACTTCGCTGGAAAATACAGAACACAGGAGTACAGTCAAGACAAATGCAAGTCCATCGGAAAAGGCTGAAGAAACTCCCTTACTTCTTAGATCATTTCAGGAAGGAGATGGGGTTTACAGGATTCACAAAAAGGAAGGTTATAACTTTAATTCTGATTTATGAATGTTGATATGGTGTGGGTCAATCGCAATTCTAAGATGACCAATTTTTCACTCAGTGATGTGAATCTTTCAAATTCTCTCACGCAGAAGGATGTGGACTCCAGGTGAGATGGATGGGATGGACCCTTGGTTTCTTAGGAGATCAAGGGATGGGGGGTGGGGGGTGGGGGGAATCCGAAAAAGTAGAGTTGAGGCAGAAGATCAGCAACGATTGTATTGAATATCAGAAGAGCAGGTCAGGGACCATATGACACACTGCTGCATACTTCCCAGTGTCATGTTTAGAGGGTTGATGAGTTTCAAATTTTTAAAACAGTCTTGGTGAAAAATAGCTATATATCAAAGTTGAAATGATGTATGACTTAAACACAAATTTGAAAGTGATAGCATTCCCATGCACCTTGTTCTAGATGATGGGTTGAGAGCACTACCAAAAATGCATCAATTATTGCTAATATCAACCTTGGACAAAAATTAGACTTGGAGGAGTTTACATACGCCCTAAGTTCTGGAATTATCTCTCTCCAGCTCTCTACTTTCCTCCTTTAATGCACACATTAAAACTTAACATAGTCAAGCGTTTGGTCATCTGACCAATTATTTCCTTACAAGGTCCAGTACGTTCTTTACAATGCCTAGATAAATCCCTGGAATGTTCCATTAAGTTAAAGTGCCAAAAAGTGCCATATAATTACAGATTCCTGGCATTATTGGTTTCTGGTCTGTTAATGCATGTTTAACTTTTGACTGAAAAATAATTAATATTAGCATATTTTATTTTAAAAACATGCTAATTTCAATGCATGAAATACAAGCACAAGAGTGGTTATGGTTATGGTGCCGATGGAAATGTTTACCACTGAAATTAAGTACTCTGAGGTCACATCAGTAGGATTTGACATCATAAATATTTGGATAGTAACACCAAATCTCATGCGCCTATAATTCTCATGTCAGTGATGTACAACATGGCAACAAAGTCTGGACTACCTTTTAATTAAACTTTTAATTGCAATGTGTCTTGGTTTCAAAAATGGACATATCGGGTAAGATGATTCCAGGTGCAAATTCAGTGGGTATCTAGACAGGGACCTTTGAATGTTACACCTAAAAGACGCTAAGGGAAATTCAAATGGCAACCCTTCAAAGGAAGAACTGAAATTCAAAACAAATTAAATTGCGATCAATTGTGGCTACAGGGGGTGACACCCCATACTCTCAGCAGAAAGCCAATCCTGTGGATTATGTCCCAAACTGCAGACATGTTTGTGTCTTCATCTTTCAAGGATACCACGAACAGGGATTAAAAGTTAGATCAAACCCTGGTCTATGTGCACTAGTGGGCAAAGGTTGGTGTCTTGAGTGTCACAGCTGTAAAACCCTTTGTTATCTTTGTTTCACAAATTTAAAGAAAGGAAGTTGTCCTTCTTTGCCAAAGCCAGGATTCAAATAAAACCGCAGTTGAAAGGAAATGACACAAAGACTTTCAGCTGACCGGCAAAGTCAAGCATCTCCAAATCAACTGTTCGCTTATCAACATCAGTGCTACCAATATCATCTAATGCAATAACTGCAACATCCCAAAGAACTGATAGACTGATTAGTATATATTTACTTGAAAACATTTCGCTTTTGTGGGCTCACTTCTCATATCTAATCTGTGTTACATTATTATTTCTTCTCATGTATCACTTACAATAATATGTAAATATACTCTTTTCTTGATCCAAGACAATAAAACAAATTCATTTTAATGAATTTGGTGTGGGAGAAAAAAGTTATCTACAAGGGAAGGGTTCTCTTTTAAATTAAATAGACCAAGGTTGAAACTGACTTTTAATTCCTGCTTGTGTGTCATCTTGAAAAGAAGGAAACAAAACTTCTGCAGTTTGAGCCATAGTGCCTCAGAGATGGCTTTGGTAGTGCAGGCGGTGGATGAGGGAAGAGAGTCAGCCCTTGTAGCCACATGAGACCAAGGTTCTGACTTGCCTATCTCCCTTTAAAGGGCTGCAATTTGAAGTTCCCCAGCACCTCTAGCTACATCATTCCCAGTTTCCTCTCCAGACAGCCACTGAATTTACATCCACAGTCAGCTTTTGTAACACACGTTGCAATTTCTAGTTGAATACATCCATTTTGTGATCGGGGTTACAGTGTGTCATCACGACATAGATCACTTGGCACAGGATGATAAGTAAATGAAATTTGGAAACAGGACAAAGGCTTTTCAGCTGCGCTATAAAATCAAGCATCTCAAAACCAACTGTTTACCTACCAACATTAGTGCTCTCAGTATCACCCAATGTAACAACTACAACATACCAATGTGTGGTCTTCAAAACAATTCACAGGCTGATTTAAAACATTTTAGTTTTTCTGGGCTCACTTATTTCTAATCCACGTGTTGCGTTATTACTTCTTCTTGAATTTATTAAATTATAATTCAACAAAGCCTGGTTAAATTGGCTTTTAAAACAAATTTATTTGGTCTGGGAGAAAGGCAAGCAAAGGAAAAGGATTCCTTTCTAAATTAACCTTGTTGTGACCAATGGAAAAGTGGATAAATAAAGGGAGCTATTTCACCATCACTTACCCAGGATCAGTCTGGAACTGTAATAAATTGGGAACCTCACCCAGGAACTGGTCATAACATCGGTGACATCTACCTAAAAATCAATATCACAGTGGTCTGTTCCTCAGTCACATCTAACAGCTCTTCACCCTTCATGGCATCTCCTCATGTAATCACAGAAAGTTTAACTCTAGATCTTTAACTTTCACCATCCTCACTATCCAACACACCTTCCAAGTAAATCAGCTAAGTACATAAACCTCTTTCAATTTAGACTATTGTATTCTCCTCTACATTGGTGGCACCAAATCCAGACTTGGTGGCCCCTTTTTGGAACACCTCTGTTCTGTCCAATAAGAAATATTCCAGACTTCCAAACTCTTGCCATTTCAATTCACCATTTTGCTCTCATATTAGCATTTCTCTCCTAAACCTACTATAGTATTCCAGTGAAGCCCAGTACAAGATGGAGGAACAGATCTCCTTTTCCACTTAGGCACTTTATAGTCTTCAAAGTTCAACATTAAGTTCAAGTGTGAACATTGTCCTCTATTTTGATTATAACGCCTTTCCCTTCCAGTGTTGTGATGGCTTTCCTTGGGATGGCTTTCAGCAGAGCTGATAACAGTAACACACAATCTTCACCTATCTCTATCCTCTATTACTACAGTGTTCCCCAAACGTTAACTCTATTTGTCTCTCCACGTTTTTTTTTTATTTGTACATGGCATGGCATACATCGCTAGCTGGGCCCCAATTTCCCCTTGACCTGAATGGCCTACTAAGCCATTTCAGAGGACAGTTAAGAGTCAATCAAGTTACTATAAATCTGGAGTCATGGGTGGGCCAGACCAGAAAAGGATGACAGATTTACTTCCCTAAAGGACAGCAGGAAACCAGATAGATTTTTATGACAATTGACAATGGTTATATAGTTACCATTGGGTCAGATTCCAAATGAACTATTTGGTGGGATTTGAAATCATGTGCCCAGAGCAGTAGCCTGGAGTTCTGAATTACTAGCCCAGTGACATTACTGCCTCCCCTTTACTGCTGACCTCCTGAGTTTTTTTTTCTTTTCCCCAGCGCATGCAGTACTTTGTTTTTACAAAAGCAGATAATTTGCCCATGATCACATTGCTGAGTCTGGAAAGTTTGCTATGTGCAAAATAATTGACACATTTTTAAAATTACAACAGGACCACAATTAAAGTATTTCATGAAGAAGTCTTTTGAAAAGTTCAACAGTAGTGAAGAACACTGTATCAATGTAAGTTTTTTATCCCCTATTAAAGCAATTATAAGATCACCTTATAAGAGCAATTAATGCCTACCACATCAATACATTACAGGTACTCAAACTTTGCTGCAATTAACACTAAGTTTTGGAATTCCTTCCCAAGTTTTTCTCCTTTTCATTAAACCTACTAAGTTTTTGGTCATTTGACCTAATACCTCATCCCTTAAACCATATATCAACACTTGTTTATGTTCCTGTTACACCATGTCAAAAATGCTCTATAAAGTGAATATATCAGTGACTTTTATTTAGTTGCTGCACAATTCTCCTTAAAAATGTTGAAAGATTCATATTTCATGGTGATTAAATACCAACTGTGACCTAAAGATTTTCCTAACTGCAGAGTAGAATGCCAACTCATGCTGGTTAATTAATTAAGATCAGGTAAAAGCTGCACTGGAAGCAAAACTCAGATTTGGTTCAAATACTGACATTGTTACTCATTTTATTTAAGTATTAGTTGATAAAGCGTGGTGCTGGTAAAAGCACAGCAGGTCAGGCAGCATCCAAGGAGCAAGAGACTCGACGTTTTGGGCATAACCCTTCTTTGGACACAGAGCCCCTAGTACAGTGGTATCTTGTTTAATAAGTATATTTACCCTGTACATATTAAAGATAAAGAACTGAGAATAGAATTAGAAATGCGTATCACACCATGTGCCATCTATGAAGGTTTTGATGAAAAGGCTGCACAGTGACTAGGATTGAAACTGATCTTATCATTAAAGGGTAATACTTTTGTCCCAGTCTTCTGAAATTCTCCTTGTAAATCGGGCTGTTATTCCATCTCTCTGTGGCTTCTTGAGTCTTACAGTATCAACTTCTATTTGGTGTGTAGCTGTTTCTCCATTTTAAAGAAAATGATTTTTCATTAAAAGTTGTACAAATTAAGCCTTTTTCAAAAAGTCAGTATAGGTAAAGGGATAATTGACCTACCAATGTGCTGAGAACCTTTATGGTTCGATGATCTCTGATGAAAAGCGCACCATAAATATTGAATTGTGCATGGCTGTGATGCAGTGCATAATTTCATATTCTATTGATAACACTTTACAATTATACAATAAGAATCATCCTTTAAAAATAAAAAATAGCTTTCAACACATGTAGAACTGTACCTTCACATGTTATCACATGTAAAAGGAAAACAACATTTTTTTTATATGAGCAAAGTAAGGAGCAACATTGCTTTGTGTTATTCACATGAACTCTGTATAAAATGCCTGTCTAATTTTTCTCAATAGTAGCATTGAGCTCTTTTCCAATAATTAAAAATTTTGATTTGATTAGTGATTGAGAAATTAAAGTATATTTAGTTTTACTGTGGTTAGTTGTGAAATGATTCCATCAAGAAGGAAGCAAATAGGCCCAAATAAAAAGTAAGGTCATTGTTTTATGTTCTTTAATTGGTTTCATTTTGTAACAAAGCATGTAACAGGCCTATGTGAATGAATTAAAGCACTTACATACCAAATAGAGTGCAAAAGGCCTCTGCACATGCATAGGGAATAGTGGTTAGAAAGAGTTAATATTCATTCATTTATGGTAGTTTGATGCACAAGAAAGAACTTCAGCCAATAGAACAGAAGATGACATTCGAGCCCAGGCAATTAGCATCCTGAAGTAGATGCAGTGAAAACTACTGCGTTTATCGAGCATTAGTTCTCGTGTATTGGTTATGATAAATGTAATCAATTTCATAAAATGCATGAAACCATACTCGTCCAGAATGAGTCTTGTAAATAATCAGGAGAGTGAGTACTGCAGATGCTGGAGATCAGAGTCGAAAAGTGTGGTGCTGGAAAAGCACAGCAGGTCAGGCAGCATCTGATGAACAGGAGAACACTCCTGATGAAAGGCTTATGCCCAAAATGTCAATTCTCCTGCTCCTCTGATGCTGCCTCTGACCTGCTGTACTTTTCAAGCATCACACTTTTCAACTTGTAAATAATCAGGACCAGCTTTTAGATCAAGCCAAAATGACCAGTCTATAATTATAATTTACTTAGGTCTTTCAGCTAGAAGTTAAATTGTACCCAATTATACTTGGTGCACACAGTTTCTCCAATCCAACTACATCAGTAAACTGTATCTATAACATACACAAAAGACACTGTCAATTGTTAACAATGATCTAAAATTGATAGCGATAACAGAACCTAGTACTGGCATTATTGTCACCTCCATAATCTCCACCTATCTTGTCAACTTGTGGTCAAAACTACCAAGAAAAAATGTTCTTTTACTGAAATATTCATTATTAATTTATGAAGACTCAAATACTATGAACATGACTAGTTAAAAATTCCCCAGACGAATTAGGTAAAACAAAAACTTACCTTGTGGTCCATCAAGTTTTGCTTTCTTAACTGAAAAAAGAAGAAAAAGAATTATATTCTATTTGAAGTTTAACTTCAGTCACTGCAGTAAGTATTCAGAATAATTCAATGATCATGCACACTCCGAGATGGAGTTCATAGAACCAAGTTTACAATATTGTGTCCTTAATTCTGATCCTTACTTCACAAGTATAGCTACTGCTAGGCAGTCAAAAAATGTTTTTGACTAATTTGGAATAATAATTTTGTTTAGGTATTAATAGAATTACATCAAAATAAATTCCACACGTAAATGAAGGGCTGAACTTAATGGTTGCAACAGCTGTACAGAGCTGGCAGAAATCACACGACAATCATTTTCAGGATCCCTGACAAATTAAATGTCAAATAAAAGTAAAATGCTGGAGGAACTCAGCAGACTTAGCAGCATCGGTGAAGAGTGAAGCAGATTCTTAAATGTCAGTCAGGTAGCTGATCCCAACAAGGGGATACGGGCTACTGTGTGAGGGGATGGAGAATGTGGAGTGGGTCCTTAAGCAGGAACAGCCCTTGCTGCACATCATCCCTCCATATGACAGAGAATGCCCAATCAAGGGGCATTTGGGAATTCATTCTGCCCAAGGTTTGCAATAGGAGCATTCCATTTTACTCTTGTAGTCTAGGATTCTCTTTCTAAATGTCTACTTCTTTCTACATTTGGACTCAGTCTCAAAAACTTCTTCAAAATTCATCACTTTCGCCTTCACTCACTTCCTCAACTCTTCTACTAATACCTTCCATGTCTAATTCCCATTTTGAAACACTGATGTTTTAAACACTTTAAGAATACAAACTCACAATTCTAATGAATATTTCTGAAATTGTTGATTGAGCACAATCACACTAATTTGCTTTCAGGAGGATGACAGTTTTATTGCTGTTATGAATGTAACAATTTATTGATAGAAGGCTCATTGGAATTTTGTGTTTGTTGCAATAATGCACCTATCAGTGATGAAACACAGTGCCATGTCCGTTAGCAGAATAGTACACTAATGCCCAAGCTTGAAAAAGTATATAGTATAAACTCGAACACACATCTATTTCCAGTATAATTCATGTTCTCTATTTTACTTCAAGATGTGAATAAAGAATTGCTAAAAGCAGTGGTAGCAGCTATGACTAAAGTTTCCAGCAGAAACGTTTATTGTCACCAAGAATAGACAAGCAAAAACTCAATTTCCTTTCGCAACTTCAGAAAGCACCGATTTTGTGATCCCATAATTTGCGTATTGTAAACTTTCGCTGTTTTGATCAGAGATTCAGAATAATTGATTCGTTCTCCTTCATCAAATTGCAAAACAAAATGGCAGAGTACCCTTTTGTTGCAATCAACAAAACAAATTACCACCTATAATTTGGAGCACCGTAACCTGAATAGAATTACAGCTTTATGATGAAACATAGTGCTCATACAGATATTAAAAAATGGGCTTCAAGAAATAAATGTTCCGTGCTACCCATATTCAGATTAATCCTGTTGTTTCACAGTAGAATACAAGCTTTCATTTATAGAATTCCTACAGTTGAACACAATTGAGTACAATCAATAAAGTAAATTGAAAATTTCAAATAGAAATTCAAAATGCCCACAGCACTGAAGCCTTATTCCAATTTAAATAAATATTTACATAATTATAAAACACAGATCAGTACATGCTGGAGATCTGAAACAAAAACAGAAATTACTGGAGGTTTGGCATTTGTGCAAGAGAATAAAGTTAATGTTTTGAGTCCAGTGACTTCATCAGAACTCGGCTCTATTTTTTGAAATAAATTATTATATTCAATGTTAAGGAAACACAAAAGAGTGTTTTGTTTTGAAGCAGGTACAATCAGTTAAGAATACTGAAGCATCTTGATCGGCTGCCTTTGCCCCACAATGACTTTACTTGAAAGCCTGCAAATATAGTTCATACATGAAAATGTCTTCCTCACATAACAGCACAGTCCATTTAAAAGTCTCTGTCAAATGTACTTGTCAGCTGTCAGCTGTCAGTAGGAATAATTCAAAAACAGCATAAAGAACCAGGAAGATGTAAATCAGGAAAGCTCCACTCATTGCACACTTTTCACTATATCGTTTCAGCAATTCAGGAGACAGATTTTAGAAAAACCTTTTCAATCTGTTTGCTAAATTACCTACATAGTGCAGTTATTATTTTAACAACTAATCTTGGCAACGTTGACAATACTGGGTATTTTGTTTAAAGGTTAGAAATAACTGATTAAATTACACTTGTCCAGCATATGTCATATTTGCACAGCTTACACAGTAGGGACATCGCTAAGTATCATTAACATCTATAAACAGTAACTAGATTTGCTTTTTAAAATTGAAAAGTGCAGTGTTGGAAAAGCACGGCAGGTCAGGCAGCACCCAAGGAGCAGAAGAGTCAACATTTCAGGCATAAGCCCTTCTTCAAGAATGACTGGGCGAGGGGGGAAGGGGGCATGGAAGGAAGAAGGGGGCTGAGAGATAAATAGGAGGGCGAGGGTGGAGGGATGGCAGGTGGTGGCTGGAAAGTGATAGGTAGATGCAGGTGGGGGGGGTGATAGTGATAGGTCAGAGGGGAGGGTGGAACAGATATGTGGGAAGGAAGATGGACAGGTAAGACAGGTCAAGAGAGTAGTGTCGAGTTGAAGGGTTGGATCTGGGATAAGGTGGGGGAGGGAAGATAAGGAAATTGGTGAAGTTGACATTGATGCCATGTGGTTGGAGGGTCACAAGGCAGAAGATGAGGCGCTCTTCCTCCAGTCATCATGTGGTTTGGATTTGGCGGAGGATGCTCGCAACAATTCTTTAGCAGAGTGTAAGGGGGAGTTGAAGTGGTCGGCCACAGGGCAATGGGGCTGTTTGGTGCATATGTTTCAGAGGTGTTCCCTGAAACACTCTACGAGTTGGCATCCCACCTCCCCAAAGTAGAGGAGACCACATTGAGATAAACAGACAGTAGATAAGGTGTTTGGATGTGCGGGAAAATCTCTGCCTGATGTGAAAGATCCTTTGGGACCTTGGACGGAGGTGAGGGGGAGGTGTGGGCGCAGGTTTTACACCTCTTGCGGTAGCAAGGGAAGGTATTGAGAGTGGAGAGTGGGTTGTTGGGGGGGGGGGGGGGTGGACCTAATGAGGGAGTCGTGGAGGGAATGGTCTCAGAGGAATGCTGATAGGGGTGGGGAGGGAAATATATCTCTGGTGTTGGGGTCTGATTGTATGTGGTGGAAAGGGTAGAAGATAATGCACTGTATCCAGAGATTAAAAGGGTGGAAGTTGATGACTGGGGCAGGGTTCTATCCTTGTTGCGGGTGGAGGGGTAGGGCTCCAAGGCAGAAGGCAGAGGAGATGCGCTGGACGGCATTGTTGATCATGTGGGAGGATAACTGCAGTTCTTGAAATAGGAGGCCATCTGGGATGTCCTGGAATGCAATTGCTCCTCCTGGGAGCAGATACGACGGAGGCAGAGGAATTGGAAATAAGGGACTGCATTTTTACAGGAGGAGCGGGGTAGGTGGAGCTGTAGTCCAGGTAGATGTGGAAGTTATGGACATTAAATTCAAATGCACTATTGAGATGGATCAGGAGATGGAGACGGAGAGGTCCAGGAAGGGGAGAGAGGTATCCGAGATAGCTCAGGTGAACCTAACATCAGGGTGGAAGGTTTTTGTGAAGTTGACATCCTCTTGGAGGTTAAATATGCAATGCTACCCATATTCGGATTAATCCTGTTGTTTCACAGAGTGGTACAATCTTTCATTTATAGAATTCCTATAGTTGAATACAATGAGTACAAATCAATAAAATAAATTGAAAATTCCAAATAGAAATTCAAAATGCCCATAGCACTGATGCCTTATTCAAATTTAAATCAGTAATTACATTACTATAAAATAAATATGTGCATGGTGGAGATCTGAAACAAAATTGCTGGAGCACATTTGGCAGCATTTTCTTATAACGCAAGATCATAACAGAATGGAACAATCGCATTATATCAGGACCATTGTGCATTGCTGAATCAAACTTTTACTGCACGAAGTACAGTTGGTTCTAATTAAGGCGAATGTTCCAAGATCGTACAAGAATGGAACAATCGCATTATGTCAGAACCATTGTGCATTGCTAAATCAAACTTTTACTGCACGAAGTACAGTTGGTTCTAATTAAGGCAATTGTTCCATTCTTGTACGAACTTGCATTATAAGAAAATCGTGCAATAGCCACACCATTTAAACTCATGGGGCCAGAAATGAGTTATAGCCAATACAGGTAAGGAAAGTTTGTGTTCTAGAAATAACAGTCTAAATTCTTCAAACATGGTAAGTGTATGGAATGAGCTGCCAGAGAATGTGGTGGATGCTGGTACAATTGCAACATTTAAGATGCATTTAGATGGGTATATGAATAGAAAGGGTTTGGAGGGATATGGGCCGGGTGCTGGCAGGTGGGAGTAGATTGGGTTGGGATATCTGGTCGGCATGGACAAGTTGGACCGAAGGGTCTGTTTCCATGCTGTACATCTCTATGACTCTATGACTATGTTAAAACCAATTTACACTTAAGAAACATGTTATAGAAGAACAGACTGTAGTTTTATTTTCCAATTTCTGCTAAATTGTACTATTTCCAAAGTTTAGAGTATTTATTTGTTTTTCTCCAGAAGCTTCAAATTTTAGTATTTTGATCATGCTGAGTTGCAAGCTCCTCAGGATTAATAATAAACCTGTTTGCAATAATCAGTGTACTAGAATTATTATGGGTTTACAATAATAATATATACATTTTGAAAAGAGCATGAACTCAAAATCTTTTCAGTCTTAAATGAATTTAAAAACTTATCAAAACAGAAGCACAAAATAACTTAGCAACATTGATACAATGTATGAAACAAGTAGTCTACTTCTCCAAAACTGTGGCTGAAAGATTTTCTGATTTAAATAAGATAACTAATAATTACAATAGTTTATTTTCAATAATAGCATTTACAAATGAGAACTTTCAACATTCCTCAATTGAACAGAGTTTACTTATTAGTTAAGCTGATTTAAATTAGAGGTTCATCTAAACTCAATTACATCCAGAACCAAATATTTATGAAACCTAGATAACATAACAGCAAAAGTGCCACAATGTTACCAGACCACAGGGCTGTTCTCTCATCAGAGAGGCAGAGATGAGTGGTAGCAGTTTAACCCAAAAGTCACCATGTCTCAGTAGGTTTTGTTCGAATTTAGTTAGTCGTAAAACAGTTCCCATTGTCTCAGACAAATGGCAGAGGTCAAAAGTCAGTTCTTTAGTTTATGGTTTTATGATCAGTTTCATAGTTTAATCAAATGTAAGCTAAGGCTAATAATATAAAAAAGGATAAATGTTTTTACTCAAAGACTTTTTTTAAATCTAAATCTTAAAATGGCTCAAGCATTTGACAGGCCTATGGGTGTATACGTGCGCGTTTGTGTGCACATACCTTTGGATTTACTCTCTGTAGTAAACATTGTAGTCACTTTGATCCTTGTAGAAACATCAACTGACACATTTGGAATGTAGGATCATCACTGGGAAGTGACATTTCCTACTCTATCTAGATACACAGTTGTCCTTTGATGCTGTGTTACCTTGGTTAATATTTGTGAAGTTGGTAAGCTAAAAGGACAAGCTGTTACAAAAGTTATTGGCACGTCAAATACTGAATCAGGAGACAAGTGAAAATGATATCCATAAGATGACAGCTGGCTTTCAAGAAAACAAATCAGGAATTGAGTAAATGCTACCTAGCCAGTCCAATACTGACCATGAACTTTCCCACACTAAAAAGCCAATTAAAAAGTAAGGATGTCACAAATCATACACAAGAGTTCCCATCAAAAAGGGTTTTAAAAATTGTGAATCTTAGGAATTTGGTGCACAAGAAGGAAGTAAGAAAAACCTCAGAGAAAAAAAAGAGATTGAGACTTGTGCCAAGTCAAATCAGTATCATGAATTGGCATCCCAAAGTTGCTCAAATGAAAAAGTGTTTTATTGAGAATTATTACTTTATGATAGGTTTAATGAATTCTGTAAAACCTTTAACATATTTGTACTTACAACGAGTCTTAGAAACTAATCAAAACTGGTAAAACTTTGATTCTATCAAATTCGGTCTATAATCATAATTGATTTGGTGTTTACAATTGAAGAGAACCCTAAAATCCTACACGTGGGGGCTTAATTAAGCAACCTTCATCCAGGATGGTGTCAAGATTTTTGAATGTTGCTGGTGCAGCCCTCACCCAGAGAAAAGGAGGGCATTCTATTACATTCCTGATATGTATCTTGTAAATGGAAGACAGGTTTTGGGATGAGTTAATTTGCTACAGAATTCTCAGTCTCTGACCCACCTTTATTGCCAGTGTTTATATAACTGGCCCAGTTCAGTTTTGAATAAATAAATGCAGATGAAACTCAACGGCAGTTACAGCTAAAACAATACATGAGCTCACCTGCAGAGATGACAATAGTTATCTTCCTATCAATCAACTGAATAAATATTAAAATAAAATAACCTAATTGACCTCTTCATTGAACGCAAGTATGTAAACTTTCAAACTGAAAAAGCCAGGAAGATCGATATGTTTACAACATCAATTCGTCTAAAGACACCGGGTATAGTTAAAACAGAAACCAATAGCTCTCTGATGATTTGCTAATTTTTCTGATGTAATTGTAAGCAGTGCAAGAAGGAAATCAATCTGGTCAAAAGCACATCACATCGAGTCTCTAATATTGCCCAATGTTCACAATAATACATATTTCATTTTCGTTACTTATTAGTGGTCAACAGTAAGAACCTAGATTTATATGCAATTGAGCATAAGCATCCCAGTAACAGCACCCCAGTTATCATACTGGACAGAACAGTAGACTTTAACACTCAGCAGGCTGAGAGAGATTTGGAAGCTTAAGATTGGATCGAGATGAATTATTCAATGTACTGAGGTTGTGAAAAAGACACTGTTCCTTGGTCCACATCTCATTTCTTTCACTATTTCTACTAGCCTTTGAAGCTTTAGAATATAAATGTCTTAATAGAGGTGGAGGAGAGGAAATTAGCAAAATGGGAACAGAGATAAGGAAATGTTGTTATGTGGAAAGAATAGAAATGCTGAGATTATTTTTCCTAGAAAGAAGGTTAAGGGGTGAATCAGTAGAAAATTAAATATCATGAAGTGTTACGAGAGAATAAATAAGGAGTATTTTTTTTATATACTAGCAGAAAGTTGAAAGAAATAATTGAGTATAGTTTACAAAATGGATTGGTGACAAGATTAATATTTGATCTGAAATATGCTCCCTAAAAAGGAGCAACAAAAGAGGATTCAATAGTAATTTTCAAAAAGCAAGTCAATACATACTGAACATGTGCATTCAGCAAGACAGGCAGTTGTCACATTGGACTGTTAAGTGGCAAAAGTCAAGATAATATATAATCCCAACTGCACATCTTGGAACACCTTTGGCTATTCAATACCTGAGCCTTCAAGGACTGGAATCATTTTAAAAAGGGACAAAAGTACTGTCTTAAAAATGGTCACAGGGATCACCTAATTCATACACATTAACCAAGTTCCATCATACTGACGTGGATTTGATCAAATAAACCCAGGGCTGAAATTAACGTTTTCCACAAGGGCAGTGAATCCAGTCAGCTACACCCCAAAAAAGGGTTCTCATCTTTTATTTTGATTTACACATTGAGAATCTTTATGTTTGAGATTAAATCTCATATTCAATTATCAAGCCTGAAAACAAGATTAACAGACATGAAATATAAAAGCAATTCCAAGGGGTTCTTTTGGCATGGATGGGAAATTGTTTGCGCAGATGTTTTTTCTTGGATGGTTTTGAGCTTTTGATGGAAAGGCACTCTATCCATAAAAGTGGAGTGTATTCTATCACATTCCTAACCAATGTCTTGCAGATAATTAACAGGCTTTGAGAATTAAGAGTTATTTGCTCCAGCATTTTTTTCAATAAATTTGTATGGTAGGGCTTCACTGTCTGGTGCAGCATTTATTGTCCATGGGAAGATGCCTTCATGAACTGCTGGAGTCCGTGTGCCTTAGATACACCCATAATGCTCTTGGGGAGGAGTTCCAGGATTTTGACCCAATGACTGTGAAGGAATGGCAATATATTTCCAGAACGGTGAGTGATTTGGAGGAGAAATTACAGGAAGTGGTGGTTTCCATTCATATGAAATAAAGATTTTTTTTAAAAAACATGAGGCACTCTCCAACTAAAATATAATTAATTACTTTTACTGTGTGGAATCAATTACAAGACTTTTGTGAGTGAAAGCGAAAATGTGAAATAGGAGCAGAAGTGGATCATTTGCCCCCTTGAATCTGTTCTGCAATTTAATACAATCATTTAATAAAATAACACGATACCTGCATCCTTTTTATTCCAATTTAGTTACCTGCACAACGTTAAAAGGATTTAGAATTCAGTACAAAAAGGAAGTTGAAAGAATACACAGTTCTGAATCCTTTGGATGTCCTTGAGGCATCCAAGATGGAAGAAGATGGAACTATGAATGCAGAACTGGACACAGGCTGAGAGGTCTCTCCCAAGTACTACTGAGTTTGACAGCACTAATTGAAAGAGAGAGAGTGTCAAAACAGATGACAAGAGATAATTGCAATAATTGTTACTGGTCCTTGTTCAAGAAAAATAACCAACTGTGGTTTCAGGTTAAAAACCTATGCCTCAAGGACATCCAAAGGATTCAGAACTGTGTATTCTTTCAACTTCCTTTTTGTACTGAATTCTAATTCCTTTTAATGTTGTGCAGGTAACTAAATTGGAACAAAAAGGATGCAGATATCGTGTTACTTTATTAAATGATTTTATTAAATTGCAGAACAGATTCAAGGGGGAAAATGATCCACTTCTGCTCCTATTTCACATTTTCGCTTTCACTCACAAAAGTCTTGTGTTTAATTCCTAACAGTAAAAGTAATTAATTATATTTTAGTTGGAGAATGCCCCATGCTTTAAAAAAAAATCTTTATTTCAGATGAATGGAAATCACCACTTCCTGCACGTTTTCCTCCAAGTCGCTCACTGTTCTGGAAATATATTGCCATTTCTTCACAGTCACTGGGTCAAAATCCTGGAACTCCCTCCCCAAGAGCATTATGGGTGTATCTAAGCCACATGGACTTCAGCAGTTCATGAAGGCATCTTCCCATGGACAATAAATACTGGACCAGATAGTGAAGCCCCATCGTACAAATTTATTGAAAAAAATGCTGGAGCAAATAACTCTTAATTCTCAAAGCCTGTTAATTATCTGCAAGACACTGGTTAGGAATGTGATAGAATACTCTCCATTTTTATGGATAAAGTGTCTTTCCATCAAAAGCTCAAAACCATCCAAGAAAAAACATCTGCGCAAATAATTTCCCACCCATCTCCTTCATTATCACTTACTCCTTAAACAGTACAGTGACAGACATTTGTATCATCTATTCTCAAAACCCTGAAACAAGGTACAAATTTGCTTAGAACAGTGGCAGGTTCACAGGGTCTCAACTCCCACCAATGCCAATTCCATCTGAATCCAGCTCCACTCAGACCCAATCCAACTTGACTCCACCAACCCCCCCCCACCTCTGACATGATTCAGATCCAATTCCCCCATATCCACAAGTCACATCTCCTTCTTTGCCCCAATTCAAACCAATTTCTTGCTCAGTCCAACTTCCTACTCAGCTTATGTTTCTTCCTTTTCTGTTCCTACATGGGATCACCTATTCACGGTTCAGTTAAATTGCAGTCTAATGCTTTGAAGCCATTGACCGCATTAAAATGGACTTTCACTGTACACTTGTAGTACCTGCATTGGAGAGACTCACCTAGAGTCATTCAACAGTAAATTCCACAGCCATGATCTCTAACACAAGGACAGTAGACAAATGACACAATGAAAACCAGCAAGTTACCCAGCCAAGTCACACACATTTGGAACAATTTCACCATTCCTACATGTTGCTGAGTCAGAATCCTAGAGTTTTCTGATTAGCAGCATTATGGGTGTACCTGTGCCATATGGTTTGTAGCTATTCAAAAAGGGTGGTATCACATTCTCAAGGTCAGTTAGGGATGGGCAATAGATGATGGTCTTGCCACAATGCCGATTTCCCATGAATTTTTAAAATAATTGTAGCATGACAGGGCTGGATAGGATAGATCTTTTAAACAGTGGCTGCTTTCTGCACTATATGATTTTTAAAATACCAGCAGAAATGAGACAGTACAGGCAAACTTTGGTATGATCTTGGTGAAGAGAAACAAGGAGATGATTAGAGAGACGGAGGTGCTAATGTGAATAAAATACAAAAGGGGTTTGGGTAATATCACAGTGGGATAGCCTACGTAGTCATTGAAATGGGTAAAACCAAAATCTATTGGTAAGAAGTGTTTAAAAGTTAAAAATCTTTTAAATAATCAAATTTCACCATTCCAAAATAGAAATTCTCCAGCGAATCATATTCCCTTAAGTCTCCACCCACAACTTCCCAGAAATATGTTTACCAGTCATCATTCAAAATCTTGTTTAGTGAGTGATAATACCTATGCATGCCTGCCAGTGAATTAAAAGATAATGCACTCCAGCTTTTCAAATGTAAAATGTGTACAAAATCAGAGAAAATCCCATCTAACAAGGGAAACATTGAAAGGAAAGGAAGGTAGGAGATGCATTTCAATCAGCTTCTTTTATACAAATTCCTATTGCACTAGAATTCTGCTTAGTAACATCATGTCTGGAGGCAGTGTGTAAAGATTACATGCTGGAATTGACTGTTTATTAACAACTGTGTGGAGACGGGGGTGTAAATGTTAATCTGTGAAATGTATAGTTTTGGGTACACTGAAAAAGGTCACCATGTACAATACATACAATGTGAATCATAAATGTATCCTTTATACAAAAAAAGTCATCATGATTCTTTACCACTTAGGGAATTTTCATGAACAGTTAAGAAAATAATCAGCTGCAGAATGAAGCAAAGTATAGCTGATGCTTCAGTAAACCACACATTTAATAGATTCACTGTTTAATTCTACTGCCAACTGTTCACAAATGTCATACCCACAACACAGTGTTCCAAGAACTGGGATTAGTTCGTACTCTATCTTGTGCTTCACATTTCCATCTCATGATCATGTTTAAGTGACTAATAGTGTAAGAATTTTAATAACAATAAAAAACTGATGAACGTTATGTAAGATCATTTAGAGTATATACTATAGAAACATGTGTTTGTCCAACGAGTTACTTCTAGCCTTTAGAGTCCCAGCAAGCCTGCTCCCATCATTTCTCAACTGAATCTATAATTGCGATCATCTATTCCCATCTCTCTCTCTCTCTCTCACCTTCTGTATTTTTCTCTTCAATCATTTGCTTCAGTCAATCCCTATGGCAACAAGTTCCAGATTCTAACTACTCTTTGGTGAAGATGTTTCTTCAGAATTTCCTAATTGGGTGGTTTGTGACTATTTTATATTGATGTCCTCTGTTATGACTGTCTTTCTATTTACTCTATCAATATTTATAAATTTTTATAAATCTACCTTTTATAAATTTTAGAGATCTACATTTGATCACCCGTCAATCTTTTTTCAGGGGTAAAAAGGGAACCAAGCTATGAATTATGTACTCATAACACCTTAAAAAGATATTTATAAACATGAGTGGGCCATTTAGCCTCTGAAGCCTCTTCCACCATTCAACAGGATCACAGCTGATCTGATATTCTTCACATTAACTTTCATAGAATCCCTGTATTGTGGAAACAGGCCATTTGGCATAACAAGTCCACGCTGACCCTCCGAAGAGTATCCCACTCAGACCCTTTCCCCTACCCTATTACTCTACACTTACCCCGACTAATGCATCTAACCTACACATCCCTGAACACTATGGGCAATTTATCATGGCCAATACACCTAACATGCACATCTTTGGATTGTGGGAGAAAACAAGAGCACCCAAAGGAAACTCACAAGATACAGGGAGAATGTGCAACTCCAACAGATAGTCGCCCAAGGCTGGAATCAAACCTGGTTCAGTGGTACTGAGAGGCAGCAGTGCTAACCAGTGAATCATGCCGCCCATAACTTTCCTTGCCTTTTCTTGTAACACTGGATTCCCCTGCTGATCAAGAACCTCTCTTAGCCTTAAAATATACACAAAGACTCTGCCCCCACAGGTTTCTGTGGCAAGGAATTCCAAATACTTTCAACTCTCAAAAGAAATTCTTCCTCATCTCAATGATAAATTATCACCTTTTTACTTTCAGACAATGCCCTCTGGTCCTAGACTCTGAGAAAACATCCTCTCATTTACCCTGTCAAGTCCTTTAAGAATCCAATGTTTCAATGAGATCACCCTTCATCTTTTTAAACTCCAGTGTGATGAATTCCCAACCTGTTTAACCTTTGCTCATCCTTCCATATCAGGGATAATCCGAGTGAACTTGCTCTGAACTGCATCTAATGAAATGATTTTTTTCTGAAATAAGGGGACCAAAACTGCTCACAATATCTCCAAATGTGGTCTCACCAACACTTTGTACAGCTGCAGAAAAAAAACTTCTAACCCCAGAAACTAAGGACTAAAATTCCATTAGCCTTCCTGATTAACTGCTGCACCTGTGTGCTAGCTTTGCATTTCATGCACAAGTAACCCAAAGTGCCTTAGTGTTGCAACTTTCTGCCACCTAAATAATATTGTTTTGATCTCGCTTCCAAAATGAACAAATTTGCATTTTCCCACATTATGCTCATTTTGCTAACTTTTTGCCAACTTACATTACATCTTTCTGTAAACTGTTTGTATCATCCTCACAATCTGCCTTTTTGCCTTCCAAAAGACCTTTGACAAAGTGCCACACAAGAGGCTGCTGCAGAAAACAAAGATGCATGAAATTACGTGTAAAGTATTAGCATGGATAGAGGATTAGTTAACTAACAGGAAGCAAACAGTGGGGATAAATGAGTGCTGGTTGGCAACCAGTAACTAGTGGTGTGCCTCAGGGATTAGTGTTGTGACCACAATTATTCACAATTTACATAGATGATTTGGAGGTGGGTAGCACGTGTAGTGTGTCATAGTTTGCAGACAACACTAAGATAAGTTATAGAACAAAGTGTGCAGAGGACTGTGAAACTTTGCAGAGAAACATAGATACATTAAGTGAGTGGGCAAAGGTCTAGCAGATGGAATACAATGTTAATAAATGTGAAGTCATCCATTTTGGTAGGAATAAGAGTAAAAAGGATTACCTTGAATGGTAAAAAGTTGCAACATGCAGAGGGACCTGGGTGTCCTTATACATGAACGACAGAAGGTAGGTACAACAGGTAATCAGGAAGGCAAATGGAATTTTGTCCTTCATTGCTAAACGGATTGAGTTTAAAAAGCAGTGAGGTTATATTACAGATGTACAGGGTACTGGTAAGGCCACACCTGGAGTAGTGCATGCAATTTTGGTCTCCTTACTTGAGAAAGGATGTACTGGCACTAGAGGAGGTTCACTAGGTTGATTCCAGAGTTGAGGGGTTGCCTTATGAGGACAGACTGAGTAGAGTGGATTATATTCATTGAAATTTAGAAAAATGGGGGGGGGGGGGGGGGGGTGGCAAAATCTTACAGAAACATAAATTATGAAAGGAATAGATAAGATTGACATAGAGAGGATGTTTCCACTGGCAGGTGAAACTAGGATGAGAAGGCATAGCCTCAAAATTAGGGGGAGCAGAATATAGGACTGAATTGAGAAGGAACTTCTTCACCCAGAGGGTTGTGAATCTATGGAATTCCCTACCCAGTGAAGTAGTTGGAATGCTACTTCAGTAAATGATTTTAATGCTAAGACAGATTTTTTCTGAATAATGAAGGAATTAAGGGTTTCGGTGAGAGGACGGGTAAGTGGAGCTCAGGTCACGAAAAGCTCAACCATGATCTTATTGAATGGCGGAGCAGGCTCGAAGGGCCAGATGGCCTGCCCCTGCTCCTCATTTTTATGTTTTCTGCAAAATATCTAATATATGATTCTGTTTTATTCTTGACAAGAACCTCAATATCTTTATTAATCCACTGTTCTCTAATCTGTACCCTTCACTCTAACAGTAACATAATGACTCTGCATTATCATTATCACACTTTTGAAAGCCTCCCACTTATGAAATGTCCCTTGACCTGTAAACAATTTAACCCAATTAATTTTTGAAAGTTCTTGTCTCATACCATTAAAATTTGCCTTACACCAATTAAAAACTTTAATTTTTATTGAAGGCTTATTCTTTTACCTAACTATTTTAAAACTAATCGAATTATAATTACTACACCCAAAATGTTGCCCTACTATCGCTTCAGTCACTTGCCCTTATTATTACCAAAGAGACGGTCAAGGTTTATTCCTTCTCTGGTAGGAATATCAGCAACAGTCAAACACAGTTGTTTTAAAGCTGAGACTTTCATTCTCAAACTGAATATTAAATCATCAAGTTATGATCACTACTTCCTCAACAATCTTTTACACAGAGGTCATTTATTAAACCTGCCTCATTATCCATTACCAGATCAAGAAAGCCTGCTCCCTGGTTAGCTTGATGACATTTTGCTCGAGCAAACTAATACATTCTTTGAATTTGTCATCATGGCTATCCTTCCCAAGTTTATTAACCCAATCAACATGAAGATTAAAGTTACCCATAATTATTGTGCATTTTTAAGATGCTCCTATTATTTGTGGAATTATAGTCTTTTTCAGACTGCCTACTGTACAGTGCTCTGTAATTACTCCTCCCAACACCTTATTTGCATTTTTTTAACTCCTGCTCAAATAGACTCTACATCAACTGAGCCTAGATCATTCTCACTGTCCTCATTCCATCTCTTGATAAGAGTGCTTAACCCCACTACCTTTTCCACCCTCCTACCTCTCCAAATAGCCTTCAATGTTAAGTTCCCAGTTTTGATCTCCATGTAACCATGTTTCTGTAATCGTTTGAGATCATATTCATTTACCTTTATTTGCAATCAGTTCATCTACCTTATTCCGAATGCGTCATACTTTAAGCTACAAAGTGAAATAACTTCAAGGAAGATGGTAAAAATCAAAAAAAAGGAACAAATGAGTACAAGGCTAAGTAAATAACAGGAAGATGGGCAGACTAGTTAGTGGAAAGGAAGGAGGCAAGAGAGACCAACAATCTGATGATCTCAGACAAAGTAATGAATAACATCAGTGAGCTCATCACTTTAACGTTGGAGGGGAGGGTGAAAGGAGTAACAAGGGTATATATGAGATGATGCTGCTCCTTTAACAAGATTATGTTGTCCTTGTTTTTTTTTCCAGGAGATCATAAAGACACAGGTTCCAAAATGTCTGAGGTTGATCTACTTGAATAAGCTTTTAAGTTTCTGTACAATGAAAGGGGGGTGGCCAGTTCTCCCAGCTCAGCTTTTCCCTGGTTTGGGTTTCACAAACCATCAATTTTGAAACTGCTGGACCCAAAGAAGCAGGTCCATGCTAATCTTCTCTCTCTGACAGCTCTCCTGTAAGATGCTATGTTTGATTTTACCTTCTGTGCCAACAGGTGTTTATGGGGATTGTGCAAGTAGTTGGAACAGCATCATTAAGTTGGGATAGTTTGTTGGGCTCTCGGATAGGTTAAGTTATTCTGTATTCTGTTCTCTTTTTTTTGTGTTTCATTCAGTAATCTTGCAAATAAAATTCTGTTTTGTTTAAAACTAAGTGACTGGGCCAGCTGCATCACTCTGGAATACCTACTATACACCTGCTTAAAACAATGAGCAAAGTTAGGGTCACTTTCTTGAAATGTTTTGAAGGAGTCTGACCTGGTCCTAACAGATTAGGGGCTCATCTGGGATTTGTTCTGTGGTTCTAAATTGGCATTAAGTTTGTTAGACTCAAAGGCTGTGAGTGGCAGGTGTTAATGTATTTCGTTCTGGGTGTTGATTTCAGTTGGTTTAAAAACAGTGCTTGGGATAGCAATGGTTCTTTCAGTCACTAAGAGTTTTCTGGGGGTGGAAGAAGTGACTTTGGCGGTTTTACAAAAGGTGAATAAGGCCAAGCTGCTGGAATTAGCAGACAAGGTGGGGTTAGAGCTGCCTCATTCCAGAAGGAAAGGAGATATAATTACAGCAATGACTCACCATTTAAACTTTGCTAGAAATGCCATCAGAATGCTTAGAGATGGCAAAAATTCAGTTGAAAATGAAGCAGTTTGAGTTAGAGGCAAAAGACAAGGCAAGAGCAATAGAAATGAAATGGTTTGAATTATGATTAAAAGCAGAGCAAAGAGAAAAAGAACAAATCATTTCAGAAAAACAGAAAGAGCAGGAGAAAGAGCAGGAGATTGAACTTCAGAAACAGGAAAGTCATCTTAAAAGAATAGAGATGAAGGCTGAAGGTAAGCTTAGTGAGGAAGAGAGTGAGGTTGAGCAAACCCATGGTAGCCAAAAGTGTGGTGAGAAACTGTTTTGTATATTCAGGGGAAATGCCTAAATTTGATGAGAAGGATGCGAAAGCCTTTTTCATCTCATTTGAAAAAAGGTGGCTGACCAAGTGCAGTGGCTAGTCACCATGCAGATTTTGTTGATCCAAATAAAACTTGTACGTAGAGCTAGTAGGGTATCCACATCAGTATCAGAGGAAGTATCTGGGGTATATGAGGTGGTAAAGAAATCCATCTTAAGTGCATATGAGCTTCTGCCAGTAGCCTACAGACATTTCAGGAATCTAAGGAGGGACCCTGATCAAATCTACATTTACTTTGTTTGATCCTTTCAAACTCATCTTGATAGGTGGATAAGGACATTAACAATACAGCAAACCTATGACACTCAGAGAGATGATTATTTTGGAGGAGTTCAAAAATTCATTTCTTGAAGTAGTGAGAACTCATGTTGAAGAGCAGAGAGTTAATGGCAAGATTAGTTGCTGAAATGGCTGATTATTATGAGTTCGTCCATAAATCAAATGTTTGGCTTCCAAATTCAATCTCAACCCAAGAGGGACAGAAATTGGGGAAAAGAGAAATCCTCACATGGAAAGGGAAAGGTAGATCTCATTGAAGGTCATAAAGATAACTTATCACAGGGTAAAAAGGAAACCCATGAAGGGAAAAGAGAATCTTCGGTGTTTTCACTACAACATAGTAGGCCACATGAAACTCAGTGTTGGTGGGTTCGGAAAAGCACTGGGAAGTCAGATGTAGGAAAACAGGATAAGCCAATGAATTTTGTTGGAGTGGTAATGGAAAGCACAATGGAGGCTAGAAAGCTGCACCAGAATGTACAACCTGGTCGGAGGTTGGTTAAGGAAGAAGTGCCAGATCTTCTTAAACCCTATACCTGCCCTCTAAAAGGTAGAGTTTACTCACAAAGGCCAAGAGCAGCAGGTAAAGAGATTACAATATTAAGAGATACAGGATCTTCTCAATCTTTGATGTTGAAAGATGAGGAGATATGTATCTCTGATGACTATTGCCAGAAAAGTTACTAGTAATGGGAATCATGGTGAGACAAGAAACGCTCAATTATAGAGTGAGGTTAGAGTGTCAAATGAAGAGTGGAGAATTCGTGGTAGACGTACTGGACAAACTCTCAGCTCCAAGAATACAAGTTGTCCTTGCTAATGATATAGCCGGTTCACAGGTAGGAGTGCTGCCTTCTGTGGTTGAAAAGCCAATGGAAACTCACGCAACTGAACTACCACAGGACACATCCTGGGATTTTTCTCAACTACGTGATAACGAAGTCACAAGGTCACTATTGAGTCATACAGAAACAGACCCTATGGTCCAACTTATCCATACTGACCAGATATCCTAGCCTAATCTGGCCCCAGTTGCCAGCACTTGGCTCATATCCCTCTAAACCCTTCCTATTCATTTACCCATCCAGATGTCTTTTAAATATTGTAATTGTACCAGCCTCGTCCACTTCCTCTAGCAGCTCATTCCATATATGCACCACCCTGTGTGAAAAAGTTGTCCCTTTTATATCTTTCCCCTCTCACCCGTGGGTGGCACGGTGGCACAGTGGTTAGCACTGCTGCCTCACAGCGCCTGTAGACCCGGGTTCAGTTCCCGCCTCAGGCGACTGACTGTGTGGAGTTTGCACGTTCTCTGCGTGGGTTTCCTCCTACTGTCACAAAGATGTGCAGGTCAGGTGAATTGGCTATGCTAAATTGCCCGTAGTGTTAGGTAAGGGGCAAATGTAGGGATATGCGCTTCGGCGGGTCGGTGTGGACTTGTTGGGCTGAAGGGCCTGTTTCCACACTGTAATGTTAATGTAATCTAATCTAATCTAATCTAAACCTATACCCTCTAGATCTGGGCTCCCCTACACCAGGGAAAAGACCTTGTCTATTTATCCTATACATGCCTCATGATTTTATAAACCTCTATAAAGTCACCCCTCAGCCTCCAATGCTCCAGGGAAAACAGTCCCAGCCTATTCAGCGTCTCCCTATAGTTCAAATCAGCCAATCCTGGCAACATTCTTTAAATCTTTTCTGAACCTTTTCAAATTTCACAACATCCTTCCTACAGCAGAGAGACCAGAATTGCATGCAATATTCCAAAAATGGCCTAACCAATGTCCTGTTACAGCCACAACCTGAACTCCCAACTCCTATACTCAATGCTCCAATAATGGAAAGCATACTAAACTTCTTCACTATCCTATCTACCTGTGACTCTACTTTCAAGAAGCTATGAAACTGCACTCCAAGGTCTCTTTGTTCAGCAACACTCCCCAGGACCTTACCATTAAGTATCTGTCCTGTTCTGATTTGCTTTTCCAAAATGCAGCACCTCGCATTTATCTAAATTAAACTCTATCTGCCAATTCTCAGCCCATTTGCTCATCTGATCAAGATCCCATTGTAGTCTGAGGTAACCATTTTTGCTGTCTACTACACCTACAATTTTGGTGTCATCCGCAAACTGACTAACTATATCTCTTACATTCACATCCACATCATTTATATAAATGACGAAAAGCAGTGGACTCAGCACCATTGGTCACAGTTGAAACAGGAGATATTTAAAAAGTATAGAAAAGAAAGTTGAAGTGGAACTAGCAGAGACACTGTTTGATCAGATGGTTGTTACAAACCAGGAACAGATAGATGACAAAGTAGACAAATTTAGCTCAGATAAATTAACTGAGTTACAGCAGAAAGATGAAAATTTAAAGCAATTGTTTCAAAAGGCATACTCAGTAAAAGAATCTGAATGTATCCCTGAACACTACTATCTTAGAAATGGTATCTTAATGAGGAAATGGAGAGCATCACATATTCACGCAGATGAGAAATAGACAGAAGTTCATCAAGTCTTATTGCCAGTGGGTTATAGAAAGGAGGTGTTGCGAGTGGCACATGAACTACCTGAAGGTGACCAAAGTAAAATACAAAAACATTTTTACTGGCCTGGAAGGATGTTGTGAATTTTGCCATATGTCATTTATGTCAGGTGATTGGAAAACCACAGGCTGTAATTAAACCCACACCTTTAATACCTATCCGTGCATTTGAGGATCCTTTTACAAGAGTCTTACTTGATTGTGTTAAAGACCATGTTGAGGGTTTATAGTCAAGACTGTCCAGATGATTTGGATAAGGGAATTGCATTTGTACTTTTTGCAATCAGAGATGCCCCAAGTGAATCGACCAAATTCACTCCGTTTGAATTAGTTTTCGGGCAAGAAGTGAGGGGCCAGCTAAAATTGATTAAGGAGAAGGTGGTAAGTCAGAATTCAGACACCACACATTTGGATTATGTGCCAAATTTTAGGGAATGATTAAATAGAGCAGGGGAGTTGGCTTGACAGCATTTAAAATTATCACAGCATACAATGAAACAGGAAGCAGACAAGAAATCAAAACCTCACAATTTTGCTCTCAGGGATAGAGTGTTAGTGTTACTTCCAATGATAAGTGAACCTTTAAAAGCAAGGTTTAATGGACCTTATCAGGTCGAAAAGAAATTGAATGAGGTGAACAATTTGATAAGCTCTCCAGACAGAAAGAAATCTGAGTGTGTCATGTGAATATGCTCAAAAAGGTTTTTTTTAAAAAAGCAGGGAAGGAAAGCTAAAAGGAGACTGTATTATTGGTTACAACAGATGGAAGAACCAAGTTCAGAGAATTCTGAACTGGACATTCCTCAAATTAAATTGGACAATGAGGAAGTTGTCAAAAATTGTGATAAATTGAGTAACCTTCCTGAAGAAAATTGAAATGACCTGAAAGAATTATTACTATCACATGAGAAGATATGTGGAAATAAGCTGGGAAGTACTAACCTAATTATGCATGATGTAGATATAGAAGATGCTGTTCCGATTAAGCAACATTCTTATAGGCAGAACCCTCTAAAGTTGACACAGGTTCAAAAGGAGATTGAATGCATGTTCCAAGATGACATCATTGAAGTGAGTTACAATAACTGGAGCTCACTCATAGTATTGGTGCCGAAACCAGATGGTACCCAACTGTTATGTGGACTATCGCAAAGTCAATGCAGTTACAAGACCGACGCATTTTGATTCAGTGTTTGGAAGACAGTGTTGAAAGGTTGGACAAGCAACTTATATTTCTAAGTTGAACTTGTTCAGAGGGTACTAGCAGGTACCTTTGACAGAAAGAGCAAAGACAATTTTGGCTTTCGTAACGCTGAATGGACTGTATTGATTTAAAGTTATGCCATTTGGTATGAAAAATGCACCAGCCACATTTCAGAGACTAACCAATAAAGGTCATTTCTGGATTACCCAATTGTGTAGTTTATATTGATGACTGGTGATTTTTAGTCACACATGGAAGGAATATTTGCAGAATCTATCAGAATTGTTCAATTGACTTTAGGAGGCAGGCTTGGTGATAAACCTGGCGAAAAGTGAATTTCCCAAAGCCCAAGTCAACTTCTTGGGCCATGTTATTGGACATGGACAAATGGTCTAACGGGATGCAATTTGGGAGGTTTTTTTTGTCGATGCTAAAAGAAAGAGTAGTAGTACAATTCCTGGGATTGAGTGGATTTTATCGAAAATGCGTACCAAAGTTTAGCTGCTCCACTCACTGAATTGCTAAAGAAAGGCAAGAAGTTTCAATGGACAGCAGACTGTCAGAAAGCATTTGACAGCCTGAAAGCTCTGTTAACCGCTGCTCGGTGATAGCCACGCTTAATTACGCAAAGCCATTCAAGGTGGCTATTGATGCAAGTGATGGGGTGTCGGTGCTTTGCTCATACAAGAGGACAATGAGAAAATCAAAAGGCCGATCAAGTATTTCTCCAAGAAATTGAACATTCATCAGCAGAAATATTCAAAAGTGGAGAAGGAGACTTTGAGCTTGGTATTGGCATTATAACATTTTAATGTTTATGTTACCACTAACACATCTGAGACAATCATATACACTGATCATAACCCATTAAAGTTTGTGGAGAAATTTAAGGACAAAAATTCCACCCTGTCTAGATAGAGTTTTTGGTGCAGCCATTCAATTTGAAAATTATGCATGTGGCAGGATGAGAAAAAGTGATTGCTGACGTATTGTCGAGATTTGAGTGAGAAACTGAGGCATTCGGTGGCAGGAGGCAAACAGACTGAAATAGAGTGTAGTAGCACATGTTTGCATGATTATTGTCAATGTAATGTATATGGATGTTGAAGTATACTATCAATTTAAGATTCAGGTGTTTTAAAATGAAGCCATCTTCATATATTGATGGCTCATTGTTTTTTTAAAAGGGAGGTGGTGTAATGATGCTGCTCCTTTAACAAGGTTATGTTGTCTTTGGTTTTTTCTTTGAGGAGGTGCAGAAAGTGAGGATGTTACACTGGGCAGACCAACAGGAGGAGAAATCGGGTCCTTCTCCACTCTTGCACCCAACATCCCCTCAATTGCACCTGCCACAGCGCTCCAGTAGGTTTGAAGCTTATCACAGGACCAGAGACAGAGACAATGAGAAAGAGTGCCTTTACCAACCTTGCATTTGGGACATATTGAAGCTACGGTTTAAGTTTTGACAAATGATCCAGAGCCAAGTGGACTCTGCGGAGAATCTTCAATGGTAAAACATGGGTCCTATTGCAAATTGATATCTTTCTTGCATTTTCCCAAATATCTTCCCAAGCCTCTGAGAAGACCTCAATGCCTAGCTCTCTCTCCCACACCATGCAAAGTCGATTGAACTCATCTGAGGGTCCCCTCCCCAACTGATGATACAAAGTGCTGACAGAAAGTGTTGTGTTAGCACTGAGCACCCTCCTCTCTATGTTGAGTTTGTAGGGATCAGTCAAAAAAGTGTAGCTTTTAGATAGCTCGTAGATAGCTGTTAGATAGCTCGTACGTCCATGCTAATTGATCAAAGGACATCACGGTGTCTCCCTCAAATAAATCACCCATACAAGACACACCTCTAGCTGCTTAACATTTTAATCCAGTTTAAAAACTGGCATACCCACTATAGGGGTAAGAAAAGATGTTTTGCCAATATTGCCTTCCCTCTGCCAAATTGCCCTCCACGCTTTAACAGTATTGATAATTATTGGATTATGGTAATATTCCCTAACTATCTTCATTTTGTCCAAAAACAGCAAGCTAGTAAGGGGACACCTTGCCTGAGAAGTTTTGATATCTAACCATACTGAAAGAGGGTCCCCACAGCCCAATCACTCACGTAAGATAAAAGCGAGCTCAGTTGATAGTTTTTAATGGCTGTGAGATCCACTCCCCCCAGTCTGTGAGGCAACTGCAGTTTAGTTAATTTAATAAGGGGCTACATATGATGCCAAATAAAAGAGTTGAACCAGCCGTACAGTCTCCTGAATGTTTGCTGATCAAAAATCAGGGGGACCACCCATATAGGATGCAACAAACGAGTGAGAATATTCATCTCAATAAGTGCTATCTGACCGAACCATGAGACCAGAAGCTCCTCCTATCTTTGAAGGTCTTGTTTGATTTTGTTGAATAATTGAACAAAAATATCTTTAAACACCTGATCAAGAACCGCAGAAATGGATATGTCCAAATAGATAAAACCCCCACTGTGACCAGTTAAACAGGAATACAAATTCACCCTCTAGACCTAGCACATTCGTAAGACCATCCATTGCATAACCTCTGATGTTGCAAAATTAACCTATACCCCAAAAAGGTGTCAAACGAGCTGATGCAATGTATCAGGCAAGGCACTGAAACTGCTGGATTTTACAACAAAATCTTATTTAATTTTGACCCCAATTCTGGAGCCAATATATTAGGATTGCTACAAATGGCCTCTGCCAACGGTTCAATCACCAATGCAAAAAGCAATGACAAAAGGAGACAGTCCTGCCGGCTGCCCCTAAAAATGTTAAAATTGCTTGATTGTACCCCATTGGTGACGATTACAGCAAGAGGGTCACCGCAAAGAACCTTTACCCATCTTATAAAGGCTTCGCCCAAGCCAAACCACTCCAGAGTATAAGAAAGATATGGCCACTCAACTCGGTCAAATGCCTTCTCTGCATCTGGAGAAGTCACCAATCCCTGTATTGACACGCCTGAATTACGAGGCAGCCTCTGAACATTATTAAAGGATCTGCGACCCCTTATGAAACCCGTCTAGTCCTCTTTAATAATTGTAGGTAACACAGTTTCCAGCCTTAACGCAAGAGTCTTAGAGAGGATCTTAAAGTTCACATGTAAGAGTGAAATGGACCTGTAGGAAGCTCAGTCCTCCAGCACCTTCCCTATTTTAAGAATAAGCAAAATATTGGCCTCTTAGAGATGGCGGGAGATGATCATGACTGTATGAGTCATTGAACATGTTGAGCATCAGGCCTGACAATATGTTTATAAATTCCTTATAAAATTCACTGGGAAGTCCATCAGGACAGGGCACCTTTCTATTCTGAAGCTGCTTCACAGCTTTCTGCACCTCTTGCTCTGATAAGGGGGCATTGAGAAAAGACTCTTGTTCGGGGGTCACACCCAGGAGCTCCAGGTCCTTGAAAAAGGACTCTATCCTGACCCGCCCCTCCTCACAACCCTTACCTTCTTCCTCTTAACTGGTGAGTGACCTTTGATGTTCCAAGTACACCATTTAGTCAAGTCATTAGCCATAACCTTCTGCAGTAATGTTAAGATTCCTCAGAGGAGGAACTCAAACTATAAATCGCTGAGCCTTAGTGTCGCAAGATCCATCGAACATAAGAACTATATAAACTAAACACACTATAGTTAACAAACCTACGAAGTTATCAAAGACTACATACAACAAAAACCAAACAACAAACCAACATATAAAGCACCAATGGCACTGAATATGGGAACTCACCCTCTACCCAAAGGGGCATCGACATATCCCAAAATCCAACTTCCCATCTGGCTGCCAGTACTGCAGCCAGGGCATTTAAATATCTGAACCGGGCATACATTGCCCATACGTAGACATCTAGCCATCCCAACCACTTTCCCTCCTCTTAACTAGAGCCACACCACAAACAAGCAGAAAAGAAAGAAAAAACATCATGAAGTAACAATGTCAACAAAGAAACTTTTTTTTCAAAAGGATAAATACCCCACCCATCCCTTGGTATAACTTAAGTTAGAACTTGAAAGTACACATCCCAACAGCCCCCAAACATAGTTTAGATCAGATTAATACCAATTATAAAAAGGAAAACAAAGCCCCGACCAGACTTTTTTTTAAAAAGAAAAACAAAGACAGACCCAAAGAACACTACTATTTGTACATACTAAACTGTTCAAATTAACGTAATTTGTCCACAAAGTCTCTTGCCTCCTTCGACATGTCAAAGAGATGTACAGATCCATCAAAAGTGATGCAAAGCACTGCCGGATACCTCAGAGTACTGGGTCCTGAGCTCCCTCAGTCTTCTCTTGACACCATCTTAGGATTTTCTTTTCTGGATCTCCGCCACAGAGAAGTCCTGGAAGAACAGGATCTTAGAGCCCCCATAAACTAGCCCCTATGGATCTTTCCCCTAGATTCTGGAAGCTTCCATGATTCTCTCCTTATCTCTATAGTGATGAAACCACACCAAGATAGGTCAAGTACATTGGTCCAGACCTGACCACCTAGCCATGACCTGGTGAGCCCTCTCAATCATCAAGCCTCTCATTCCAGCCTCCAAGTTAAGGAATTTTGGCAAGCAGTCCTCCACCAGCCGCTCACCTTCATTACCTTCTGGCAGACTGACGATCCAAATATTTTTACTCCTGCCCCTGTTCTTGAGGTCATCAACCTGGTCAAGAAAGTTACAGACCTGCGTCTCCAGGACCTGGATACTATCATTGGAGGAATCAGTACCAGCTTCCACCATTGTGTTTCTGCATTCTACCTCATGCACCCTTTTCTCCCAGCTGCTGTTCATGCTTCTGCAGCATGATAAGAGATCCTGGCCAGCCTCCCCTCTATCTGCTTGCCCAACATCTCACGAGATTTTGTGAGCTCCTTCACCAGGACCTGGTAGGAAATAGAGTCTGAGGATCCTGCAGGCTGGGCTGCAGGCCTGGCCTCATATGTACCTCCTCCCTTCTTTGGCATCCCTATACGGTGAAAACCAAGGTAAGTTGCTCTCTGACAGTTTCCTGGGACTTCACGACCTTTTCAGAGTCCCAGGATATCAGGGTAGTCTGAGCAGGGCGGGCTAGGACTTTGTCCCATTTGCAGTGCAGTGCAGAGCTCTGCAACGCGTTTCTTCCTAGATCCCTGCCATCTTGGATCCCCACCCTCCCTTATCATCATTAGCTCTTTTCTTAAAGATACATTTAAACCTTCTATACTTAAAGGAAGGAAAGTCAAGTTCATGCAATTTGTCCTCAACTTAACTCTTTGAGCTCTGATTCCTTTCTGGAGACTCTACACTGCACATGTATTGAGGATATTACATCTAGCCTGAGTTTGGGACCTTAAACCAAATGCTGATGGTCTCTGCACAACTAAAATTTGACATCTCAGTCTGCCACTCATTCCTGGAATCCATTTTCACATGGGGAACAATGTGTAAGACACTGAAAACTGTGATATACAATTTACTAATCCACTCTGGCTGATATATAGGAGCCTTTTTAAAAATTACTAGGATGCAGGCTTCATTGGCTACGCAAGAATTCATTGTCCATCCCTAAATGCTCAGAAGACAGCTAAGAGTCAACCACACATCTGTGACATGTAGACAAGGTAAGGATGGCAGTTTCCTTCTCTAAAAAGACGCTACTGAACCAGATGGATTTTTCCAATAATCATAATGAGCTCTGAGTCTTAATTCTAGATTGTTATTGAATTCAAAATCTGCTATGCTTGGATTTGAACCCAGATCTGCAGAACATTGCTTGGGTGCACACACACGCACGCACACACGCACGCACGCACACACACACACACACTGTAAATATGCACATTCCGATCCAGCAACAGTTTCACTTATCTATCAGCAGTCAAGTGAATCCCCAGTTATTGCTCTCTCTTAAAATACAAGTAAGAGATTCCTTTCTTTCTCCAAATAGCTAAGAAATTGTGTAGATCCTTTTAGAAGTCAAATTGTACAAAATCTCAGAAATATTTGACAAATAAAATTTCACAGCCACTGCTAATGTTCCAGCAACCAGAGTAGTTTTATCCATTTTTTTAAAAAATTTCCAAACTAAAGATATCATGTATTTTTCTCACACAGAATAGATTTCTTAACTATTATCTCTTTAATACAGGAGAACAACTGCATAAGCTATATAAAAGTGCCAGAAATTTATTACCTTTAACTTGTACTGCAAGAAGTTCCACTATCTTTGTTGACCTCTATTAATTTCATTTTCCTCAAGCAAATCATTTCAAGAGTACTTGATTTTACATTCCTTCTTTGATTTTACATTGATTAGCAGTCTCTGCTCTCCTAACATTGGCATTAATGATGAGTTAAGGACAAGTATGCATAGTAAACCAGAGATTTTAGCCCTTGAAATGTTCGCCTCAAATTCCATTTTAAAAGGCCAACTATGCTTTTAGTTACTTTCCCCAAAATTAGAATGGTTCTGATAAAGTTGCAAGTTGATACACAGTCTTCCCTCTAAGATTGAAGGGTGAGGGTATTCATGTCTTACTCAGAGTCAATAACAGAGAATGGTGCTTCTCACAAGTCTTGAGTGAATACTATTATTTAAATAGGGTGATAAGAATTAGACCGCATCCGTCTTTTCGGGTGATCATAAACAATCCCACGACACTAAACAAAAAGCAGAATATTCTCCAGGTGGCCAGGCCAGCACACATTTCTCAAATAAAGACAGAACAAGTGACCATTTATGTAATTTTTCTTTAAATTCAATGCACCTTACAATACACAAATAGGTTGCCTCTTTGCTAGTGCTTGATTATGTGAAGATCCTCCCGAGCCATTGTGATGACACAATAAGCTATCATATGAATACTGATTGCGTTTTAGCTAATTATGTTGCTTTTCAAAAATGGGCAAGTGATTTATAACAGATTCTTTTCAACAATATCTTTAGTCATGGTCTGGAGGATTCCTGACAAATAACAATAACTGTAATATTATCATTTTGCCATGCTGAATTGAGATCTGAGGGCAATAAAGATCAGTACTTTAAGGTTACCCCACATGCCAATATTATGCAACTGAATCATGTATCACAGACCTCTTCAATTAATTATTACTCTGGAAAAATATGCCATCATAACTGCTGTGCTTAGAAAATTCATCATGAATTATTTTCATATTCTATACCCAGATTTTTAAAAGATGCTTTCATTTCTTGGTCAAGATATAAATTCATTCTATCACATAATGTAGATCAAAACCATGATAGAGAATTATAGCTCGGTGAATCTGGTATGTTTTCTACATTAAAAAAAGGTAGTATATAAATGGTAGTTATTTTGTGAAATCCTGCCAAAATCCTCAAAGATTAGGAAGGGCAAAATCCCAATAAAAGAATTTACATTGATCAGGTATACAATAGCAAGATAGAAATAATCTGAGTATGCTCATCATTACTGTTTTACAAACTATAAGAAATTAGCTTGCCTTTTACAATTACAAAAGAATGATTTATAAATATAATAAACTAAATAACTGGTGTATGATAATATTGAATATCGAAAAAGATAGAAAAAAACTTAATATAGACAGGGGAAAAAAAATTCCATTTGTGGTGGTACCTGCAAGGTAAAAGAGAAAGGTAAATGAGAAGTCCAGATTTCAAGGTGGGGTGGGGGTTAAATTGTATTTCAACCTTCTTATTGGTTTCAGCACTAATGATAGTTGATTGTTCTTCAATTTGATTAGCTGCACCAAGATATTGTTAGTATTCGAGAGACAGACTGAGACACATATAGACAGTCAAGTTTTACATGGGTTGGTGAATGGATTTTTGCCATGAAGCCTAGTAACATTTCTCACTATTTTACCAAATGTGGCATGAACTACCTACCCCCACCCCCCATTGTATGTCATATTAGATTCCATCCCATTTAACCTCACACTATTCCCAGAATAGCGTTACACTCAGCAGATATCTGAAAGACGGGCCTCCACTGAGCCCACATTATTTTTAAAAGGCTGCCATGCAACCCGGACAAACACTGGCATTCTGAAACAGACTAGGATGTTTTCTAAAGATGTCGAGAAGGAAATAGGCATCGTGATTCTTCCACAGGGACCCGAAATGCCCAAAGAAATGGGTGGGACAAAGGTCACATCATCAGACCCTGACAGCCTGGTCCAAGGTCCCATTCAAGTCTGTGTTATCTCGATGGTCAAAAGGAAGTCAGCAGTGCCTTAAAAGGTTAATAACCTTCTCCAATATGCCAGGGTAAGTGCCACACTGCTACCTCATACTGTCTCTCTTTAGTACATCACCCATCAGCTATAAGGTTATGCTCTGCCACTCTTAATTGTCTGTAATATCTTCCCTCACTCGCATTAATCCATCCTACAATGCTAACCCTGCATGGCCTATGTGCTGCCTCCTCACTACCTTTGAACACCCCACTACATTTTGCCCAGCTGCAAAGCATTAACAGCCACATGACCCACTGACCACATCACTCAATCTCTCTCTCTCTCAATTCAGGAAAAATCAGCACATAATGAGGCAGAAAGAGCTTGAAACAAAAAGAGGTGGGGGCTTTATGAGGAGAGATTCTGGCCCTCACAGAACAGCACCAGAACCACTCCTGTGGGGATTCCAGGGGTACTTTCAGCCAAGTGTCACTTTTCATTTCACTGCAATTCTGTCAGTAACTCCCACTGTCAATCTCAACATTACATACCATTTCTAACAATTGGGAAGAATACTACTTTTCTCTTTCACTTTGCAGGTACCATCAGCATATCCGCTACTAATGAAATGGCCAGAATCCTTGAGGAGGCCATCTCCTGGACTTCTGGGGTCAAGTGCAGACCTCAGATGAAGCATTTATAAGGCTGTCTCCCCCACCAACTCAAACACTGACACCTTGCAGGAACATTAGCCTGAGGAGGTGTGGGAGCACCCAATTGTGATAGCTCCACAACTGACCAAGAAAGAAACTTCCCAGTTCTGCAGCACCCAATGCAATGGTGTTCGGGTCCAGTTGCATGGCAACAGTGTGATAGGAACCTGTCGAGTACTCCAGGTACCTATCCTCACAAGAACACGGCAGTACCAGGATGCAGCCAGCTGGAGGTAAAACAGGTCCATTCAGAGCTGGCCTGACTTTCAGCTCCACATTGCCTGCCCCCCTTCACCTCTCAGACATTCGCGCAGAAGACAGTCAGCTTGCATCTGGCAAGATCATTGGCATGTCTGGCCATTGGGCACAAACATCTGACCAAACCTGCAAGGCCTAGTGGGCTGTCCTGAGAGTAGGATCCCTCCTGCGAGCAGAATCAGGGTGTACACTAAAGATGTAGTGGAAAGAAGAGGATGAAAACTCAATGAGGGAACTATGGTGACACTAGTAGCAAAGCATCAAACATTATTCAATATTACTCGTATAAATTGCATTGTTATGACCATATCCATTTTGATTGTCTTTAGTGTTGTCCTGAATGCAACTGTACTAGTATTCTACATATCCAGCCAAACAGGTCATACCATGGATATTTACTGAATTCAAATTTCACCAACGACCATGGTGGAAATCTAACCCATGTCCCCAAAACATTATTGTAGGCTTCTGGATTACTTGTCCAATGGCATTACTAGGAGAAAGTGAGGACAGCAGATGCTGGAGATCAGAGCTGAAAATGTGGTGCTGGAAAAGCGCAGCAGGTCAGGCAGCATCCAAGGAGCAGGAGAATCGACGTTTCGGGCATGAGCTCTTCCTGAAGAAGGGCTCATGCCCAAAACATCATTATGGTTGCCTGGTTGTATCACACAATAAATTGCTTTTGCTGTCGTCAACACTCCATCTAAATCAAATCTGGTGCCAAATAAAAGGTTTCATATCAGTATTGATTGTGTCAGACATGTAAAGATGTTCAAGTGTTAAGGAATCAAATCAAGTACTTGCAATTTTATTTTTAAAACATGTTTATTTTTAATAAAAAACCCAAAGGAAACAACATCTAAAATGTATCTCCATTCTTCAACCTATTGCAAACTGCACTGACATGGTATAATGTCTTTCAAGTCATAGCACTTGAGGATTGAATCTCTGCCCTAGCCACTTAAAACCTTTTCAGCACATCTCAAAGTACATCTCAGAAGCTGCACTTTCATATAAGAATTTAGAGACATTAAGGGGAGTGTTGCATCCTTGACAAACTGGTTGACAATACCCATTTAATCAATGAATTACACAGAAAAGTGACAGTTGGAGACCTCACCACCTTCCAACCTCTGTCTAAGCAGGCTTGTGGTGGAAAGGGAAGGTGGGCAGTTTACATCTGCCCCAATTTTTAAAAAATGAAGCTCTTAAGTGGGCAAATATATAAGTGAGCATTTAAAGCCTGTTGCTGTTGGTATTAATTTAGTGACAGGCAGATGCTCGCTATTACAAGCAAAGCCATGTTTGTTGCTTGCAGATTTTCAGAATGGATCCTTCATTCAAATGGCACTCAGTACCAGATTGAGACACTCACAATCAGAAGGAGAGCACTGGTTATGTTGATATCACAATGTCAAATTTTGGCTCAGCTTAGTTCGTACTATGTTCAAGATGCAAATCAAAGACTTTAACATAAATGGATGACAGTGTTGTAGGAAGCCATGTTCCCGTTAAGCTGCCTGGGTGCCTAGTAATCTCAAAGGCATAGTGTAGTGCAACAAACACGGTGCACACAGTGAAGGGAAATTAGAGGGAAGATTTGATTCCCTGCCTCTCAAATAAGATGTTGAATCAAGGATCCATGCACTGTCCCAAGTGTTGTAATATAATCAATAGCATTGTTCAAAAAAACAAAATTCTTGCATTGTTTTGGTGAATATTTACCCCCTTACATGACCACAACAGCAAATATGTGGTCATTTACCACAACGCTATTTGTGGGACCTTCTGGAACATATAGTGATTGCTGCATTCAACAGCATTATACTCATAACTACACTTCAAAAGGTCTTAATTTGGTGTGATGGATTTATAACATCCTAAGGACTTGAAAGATAGCATATAAATCCATTCTCATTTTAATGTTATTATTGTTCAAGAACTCCACAAATTGCAGGTTTTCTATAATTCAAAGTATACTTAGTAGTGCACATGCTGCCAATTTCATGATTGGATGGATTTTTTTTCTACAGAGAACTTTGAAAAACAACTTAATTAGCTATTTATAGATTACTACTAAAATCTCCTTGAATTCTTCCATCTACTCAAATCACTGAGGAAGTTTCATTCACATTCTAAAATTGACAACATCTTATAATTTAAAAGAATGAAAGAGAAATAAGACTTTTAAAACTTCTGTTTACACTTAAGTGCTCCTGTAGGGAATTTTGCACAACATAAGAGTCATAGAGGTGCACAACTCGGAAACAGATCCTTTGGTCCAATTTGTCTATGCCAACCAGATGGCCTAAATTAATCTAGTCCCATTTGCCAGCACTTGACCCATATCCCTCTAAACCCTTTCTATTCATGTACCTATCCAGATGCCTATTAAATGTTGTCACCGCACTATCCTCTGCGTGAAAAAGTTGCCCCTTAGGTCCCTTTTAATTCTTTACACACCCCCCCCACCCCACCGCCAACCCTAAACCTCAGCCCTTTAGTTCTGGACTCACCCTGTTGGAACTTGTCTATTTACCCTATCCATGCCCCTCATGATTTTATAAACCTCTTCAGCCTCTGACACTCCTGGGAAAATAGCTCCAGCCTGTTCAGTCTCTGCCTATAGCTCAAACCCTCCAACCTTGGCAACATCCTTGTAAATCTTTTCTGAACCCTTTCAAGTTTCACAATATCCTTCTGATAGGAGGGAGACCAGAACTGCATACAATATTCCAAAAGTGGCCTAATCAATGTCCTGTACAGCTGTAACATGACATCCCAACTCCTATAGTCAATGCTCTGACCTATAAAAGAAAGCATATAAAGGCCTTCTTCACTATCCTATCTACCTGCGACTCCACTTTCAAGGAGCTATGTACCTGCACTCAAAGGGCTCTTTGTTCAGCAACACTCCCCAGTACTTTAGCATCAAATGTATAAGTCCTGCTCTGATTTGCTTCTCCAAAATGCAGCACCTCATACTTATCTAAATTAAACTCCACCTGCCACTCCTTGGCCCATTGCCATCTGATCATAGTCCCATTGTACTGAGGCAACCTTCTTCACTGAACACTACACCTCCAATATTGGTGTCATCTGCAAACTTACTAACTATACCTCCTAAGTTCACATCCAAATGATGAAAAGCAGTGGACCCAGCACTGATCCATGTGGCATACCACAGGTCACAGGCCTCCAGTCTGAAAAGTAACCCTCCACCACCACCCTGTCATCTTCAACCTTCGAGCCAGTTCTGTATCCAAATGGCTAGTTCACCCTGTATTCCATGTGATCTAACCAATCTACCATTAGGAAGCTTGTCAAACGCTTTATTGAAGTCCACGCAGATCACATCCACTGCTCTGCCCTCAATCCTCTTAGTTATTGTGAGTTTAAATAAATTACCAAAGTAAACACTGTGTGGGGCTATTTACAAGTAACAATCAATTTATGGACTATATACCAAGCCCTTTCAACATACTTGTACAGCTACTTCTATGCTGGTAATTTATCTGACAGTTATCCTGATAAATTAGTGCCAATTGTAGTACAGTGAAGACATTTGAACTCAAGTAGAGAAATCCCCATTTGTCACATTTACTAATCTCCTTAGAAATAAAAATAAACACTCAAAATACTAAGTAAAATAATACAGATAAAAATAGGCACCTAGGGAAAATAAAATACAGCAATCTATTTTAGCAGCTAAGATGATGTCAAATTACAGCTGCTTCGTGACTATTCAGATGACCTGAAAGTACAAGAATCTGCCTCATAATCAGGCTAAAATATGTGGAGTCATGCATGATCATTAGGTATAATGTTTAAGATGAGTAATACAAAAGGACTATAGCAAAGCTAATGTTGCATTACAAATCAGCTGTGATCTTGTTGAATGGTAGAGCAGGCTGAAGTGGCAAAATGGTTGTTTCTGCTTCTAATTCTTAAGTCCTCATGTTCCTATAAATGCAAAATGGCTCCTGGGTTTTCAGAAGAAACAAATATTTTTGACAGAACCTCCAAAGGGCACAGTATATTTTTCCTGTATTTTATTGGCAACCTCTGTCTCAGGAGACGAAGATGAGCACCATGATCATTACCTGTGTTAAGTACCAAGTGGCGTAGCTAAGAAGTCTCCTCTGACAAAATGCTCTTTGTGGCATTAGTTGCCAAGAAAGGCAGCGGGATGAAAAGATTCTCAAGAAGAGTCTCTACTTGTCTTGTTACAAACAAGGCTGGAGGAATAGGGACAATCTAGTCACATTACTCCATGGGTCACAATAAAAACAATTTTTTTTTTAAGTTACCTAAATGGGCAGCTAAATAGGTCATCTATGTCTGGTTTTGAACAAAAAGATCTAACAACAAGGCTTCTTAAATAATTATTAGTTTATTATCCAAATAAAAATTATCTAAGGTGTAATAATTGGTTATCATACACAGTTGGAATTGGAGGATAATTGCTATACAGAAACACATTGACTCACTCTGCTAAAAAAATACAAAGATTTGCCTGCAAAGATTAGCCAAATTATTGTTTCAGAAAGCCAACATTTTATTTTTGAAGGCAAAAAGATAAAGCATAGAATATTCGCCTGTACTGCTTTGATGTTCTGGCATATGTGATCAAGTCACTAATGTCCCTGGAGTCCCACAGGCCTGCTTGCCACAGAAATAAAATATTGAGAAGTTCCTCCAGTCACTCTTTGAGAAGAACCTATTTGATTCATCAAGACGGTTTTCTCAAGGTCAGAGTCACATGACACCAGGTTACAGTCCAACAGGTTTGTTTCGAATCACAGGCTTTCAGAGCATTGTTTCTTCGTCAGGTGAAGAAGCAGCACTCCGAAAGTTTGTGATTTGAAATAAACATGTTGGAGAGTAACCTGGTGTCATGTGATTTCTAACTTTGTCCACCCAGTCCACAGTTCTTTAAAAGGAGAGAGGAGAGATCAGCTGGGCAGTCCTTCCTCAGTCAGGAAGTATGGTGCTAGAAAAGCACAGACAGACAGTCAGGCAACATCTTAAGAGCAGGTGAGTCAACATTGAGCATAATTAGATTAGATTCCCTACAGTGTGGAAACAGGCCCCTCAGCCCAACCAGTCCACACCAACCCTCTGAAGAGTAATCCACCCCCCCTCTACCTAACACTATGGGCAATTTGCCACAGCCAATTCACCTGGCCTGCACATCTTTGGACTGTGGGAGGAAACCCACGCAGACACAGGGAAAATGTGCAAACTCCACACAGATTTTCACCCGAGGTTGTAATCAAACCTGGGGCCCTGGTGCAGAGAGGCAGCAGTACTAACCACTGAGCCACCATGCCACTCTAAGCTCTTCATCAGGAATGCATCACATTTCTGATGAAGAGTCTATGCTCGAAACATCAATTCTCCTGTTCCTCGGATGCTGCTTGACCGGCTGTGCTTTTCCAGCACCACACGTTCTGACTCTGATCTCCAGCATCTGCAGTCCTCACTTTCTCCTAGTCCTTACTCAGAGATATCTTGTCCCCCAAATGATGACCAAGTAAAGAACTTCTCCAAGCCAATCACTGTTCAAACAGCCCCAGGAGGGATCTATAGCAAAGCAAGGTATCACTAGTTATATGATTTCTAGGAAGCCTGGTCAAAAGAAATTCCAAATTCCACTGCGACCTTTCAGTAGCTTCTCAAAAGAAACTACTTCAGGTATTTCCACAAAATTGGAAACAATATTTGAAATAAATCAATTGTTCCATAGTTTTTCAAAACTCAAGTCTTCCACAAAATATTTAAAAAGTATCTTTGTGATAATCTCTTTCAATGCCTCTCCAAACTGTCAGCCTTCTGCAGAGTGTGATGGCCGTGCTCTATCTCCAAGGTGTTAGTGTCAATTTTAGCCATTCTCATTGTTCTTGCAAGTGTCCTTGTAGCGATAGTAAAACTGGCGAGGAAGTCATGACTCAGTGTCCAATTCACCTACACGGAAGGAATTTTGGTACAAGGCACTCAGCCATCTGATGGATGTGGCTGAGCAAGTGCTGATGGCATTGGCTCGCCAACAAATGTATAGAGTGGAATTTAGTACAACACAATTATGTTCCGTGCCTTATGACTATGTTGCTATCATGTAACAAATGTTTTAAAAATATAAATGCATTGTATATTTTTCCCACATACTCAGTCCTGCATAACTTCTGCTAGAAATAATTTAGAGTATTTTTGAACAAGGTAGAACTTTTCTACAAAAAAAAAGCTACCTGAAGGAAACACTATGAACCTGATCATTTTTCAGAATTTTCCATCAATTTTGAGTGTTAGTTATTCTTAAATTCAGCACCAGAGTATTCCCTCACACTCATATGATGCAAAATATACCTCCTTCAGCTTAATATTTACGCTAAAGAACACAAATCAAGTTCATAGCTCTTACTCCCTCCACCAGTTATTGGAAAGTATTAAACGTTGTCAATGCTCCACTCTTGGAAAGCAATCTCGCCAGATTGAGATGTAGAGTCTGAATCAAATGGCTTGTTTTTACAGACAAATGAATTGGTATAACAATGAAACAAACCGTGAAGATGCAACATACCTCTTTTTATAAATATAGGCTTTAAAATAAGGACTAATTTCTCATCCAGTAGAACAAAGCCATCAGGGATGTCAACAGACAGTAAGAGTTTAAACTAGAGTGTCAGATGAACCACACAAACACAGGGACTGTGACAAGGCTTACATGATATAATGGGCTTCAAAGTAGAGTAGAATCGCTAACAATAATGTATCTCTCCCCGATGAGCTCAATGCATTCTATGCTCGTTTTGAACAGAAGTGAAACGATATCACCTGGCCTGACAGCCACAGTTGCACCTGTACTCTCAGTCACATGCCAGATCAGCCTTCTGAAGAGTTAAACCACAGAAAGCAACTGGCGCGGATAGAGGCCCCAGCCATGCACTGACCAGCTGACAAGAGTATTTGTAGACATCTTTAACCTCTCCTTACTACAATGCGAGGTTCCCACCAGCTTCAAGAAGACCACAATCATCTCGGTGCCAAAGAAAAATCAGGTCACATCTCTTAAATGATTACTACCCAGTGGCTCTCACAGTCATCATTATGAAGTGCTTCGAGAGGTTAGTAATGGTGTACATCAACTCTGGCCTCTCAGATTGCCTCGATCCACTATAATTTGCCTACCATCACAATAGGTCCATGGTAGATGACATCTCTCTGGCCCTACACTCATTCCTGCAACATCTGGATAACAAGGACTAATAGATCTGACTCTATTTATAAAAAACTTTTCCTCCTTCAACACCATAATTCCAACCAGTAAGGACAGGCAACAACACCTCCTCCACAATAATCCTTAACACCGGTGCCGCATGCTGCATTCTCAGCCCTTTACTAAACTCCTTATCCACTCACGAATTCAGCTCCAATTCCATTTACAGATTTGCTGATTTAAGATTAACAGGCATTGCAAGAAGTTTTGTTGACAAAAACAATTTATCAAAGTGAGTAACAGCAATTCTGTATCAAACTCATTTTATGCAAACACAAAATTAACAAGTCATTGGGAGGTTTTAAACACCAATGTGCCATAATCAATTAATACATTTGGAATTTGTCCAGTGTTGACGGAGAGAAGTGACAGCAATCCAGTTAGTTGATGTGACAAATGTCGTGCAATTCTGAAGCAACTGCTGTGCAGCCAGTCCTGAAATACACACCTGGCCAATCAAGGAACACTAACCTGAACAGTCAAATTGTTCAACAGATTTAGGTTAGAATTAATAAATAGCACTTAGAAAATTGACTAATGATTTTTAAGTTTCAGTACATACAAAGTTACATTCAAGACCTTAGTAAATACATTTTAACAGAAAGAAAATCCAGAAAGTCAACAAATTCAGGAGCACTGAGAAAATCAATAGGCTGGATAGCGAAACTAAATGAAAAATTATTGTCTTTGTACCAATTTGTAGAAAGTACATAATGCCCATCAAGCTAACAATGAATCCAAAAGATGGCAGCAAATGCACAGGTTGGAGCAAATGGACCAAGTTTTATTTCAAGAACAGAAAAAGGTACAAAATCTTTCTTAAAAAAGGTAGATTAGATTTCCCAGTATGCAGCCCAGTAAAGAGTTGACCACTGCTCATTAGCAGATTCAGCATTTTGCTTGCCATCCTAAAATGTTTTTCCAAAATCCAGGATTGTATGACAACCGCAAAACATAACTCACATTAAGATTCCCAAATCCAGTTTTGTAATTGTTTACCCAATGGAAATACAGCTTAATTTTAATGTTCTTTAATATGCAAGATTAAATGAAATTGGAAAATTACAAATTTATGGTAAAACTCATTGAATTGAAAAATTAAAATGGGAAACAGAAAATCCATGTAGGCCATCAAGTGGTCCATCTAGCCTACTGTGCCATTCAACATGGTTATGACTGATCCTCTTTCTCTTGATCCTTTAGCTTTGAGAAATATAAGAAATAAAAAGTTATAATCGTGTGATTTAAGTTAGTCATTTAAGGAATCTCTGTAGTGTTCAAAAATTTGAGTACAAAACATTAACAAGGTGGTTCGGGGCAGGGTATTCAAATCCAGCCACTCAAATATTCTCTAGTCATAAATCAAGTGACTATAAGATGTACAGATGTTAATAAAATAGTGAGAACTAAAATAAAGAGAGAAAATACTGGCAATACCAAACATGCTGGACAGCATCTGGAGAGAGAAACAAAAATAGCTTGAATTTATATTGCATCTTAGAAAATGCAATATTTCAAGACGCTTTACAGGACCAACTGAAACCAAAATCTGAATGAGTAATAAGGTGATTTTAAGAGAGATATGTTTTAAGGAGCATTTGAAAGGAAGACATACAGGTAGAGTATCACAAAGATTTAGGGAGGGAGATTCATAATTTATGGACCAGTCAACTGAAGGCATATCCACCAAAAATGCATCAATTAAAATTGAAGATAAAAGACTAGATTTAGAGGAACACATATCAGAGGGTTGTGCACTGATGAAAATAGTAGAGATGAAGGGACGAGGTCATGGTTGAATTTGAAAGTAACAATTGAGAATTTCAAAAGAAAAGGTGTTGCTTGACCAGGAACCAATGTAGGTAAAAATGTAGGTCCATAAGTACAAGACTGATGAGTAAATGGTCAACAGGCAGCAAAATTTAGAATCATCAAGTTTAAGTGTTGAATGGGTGTGGCCAGGCAGAATTGAAAGTCAAGTGTAGAGGCAACAAAAGTATGAATGTGGATTTCAGTAATAGTTCAATTACGGCAGAATCATGCACTACTGTGCTGGTGGAAATAAAGACAGTAGGAATCTGTAGTTGAAAGCTTATCTCAGAGTCAAATGTGACACTAATTTGCCAGGGCGAGGGGTGGATTTGGTAGCTGGGACTAAATATAAAAAGTCTTTTTTTTTCAATGTTTAGTTAGAAGAAATGTTTGTTAATCCGATGCAGGACGCTAGTTTGGCAATGTTTGAAGAATTGACAAAAAAGTGTTAGGACTATAATTCATAGGAGCAGAAATAGGCTATTCGGTCTGCTTCGCCATTCACTGAGATCATGTCTAATTTGATAGCCCTCAACTCCACATTCCTACCTTTCTCCCCAATTTCCTTACTGAGTAAAAGTCAATCTGTCCTTGAATATACTTAAGAACCCAGCCTTGACAGGCCTCTATGGTAAAGTATGGTACAGATTTACCACACGCAGGAAGAAATTCCTACTCATCTTAACTATGAGACCCCTTATTCTGAGATTATGCTCTCTAGTCCTAAATTCTCCCACAAGGGAGAAACAAGTTTTGCACATCTACCCTATCAAGTCCCCAAAGAATCTTGTTTCAATAAGATCACCTCTCATCCTGCTAAATTTCAATAAGTACAGGCACCGCCTATTCAACACAGCATCTTTAGATAGTCCCTCCTTACCTCAGCCTTGTGAACTTTCTTTGGACTACCTCCAATGCCAGTACATCTTTCCTTTGGTAAAGGGCCTAAAACTGTTCACAGTATCCCAGCTGTGGTCTGACTAATGCCTTTTACAGTTTTAGCACATCTTCCTTACTTCTATACTCCATTTACTTTCGCGTAAAGGCCAACATTCCATTTGCTTTTCCAATTACCAGCTGAACTTGGTTACTAGGTTTTTTTTGTGACTCATGCATGAGGATGTCCAAATCTTTCTGGTGCATAGCTTTCTGCAATCTTTCTCAATTTCAATAACATTCAGCCCCCTCTGTTCCTGTCAAAAGTGCATAACCTCATATTATTCCATCAGCCAAGTTTTGTCTAATTGCTTAACTGAGTCTGCCGACTCTGACATCCACTAGGAGAAAGTGAGGACTGCAGATGCTGGAGATCAGAGCTGAAAATGTGTTGCTGGAAAAGCGCAGCAGGTCAGGCAGCATCCAAGGAGCAGGAGAATCGGCGTTTCGGGCATGAGCCCTTCCTGCAACATATTTCCAGCAACACATTTTCGACTCTGACATCCTCACAACTTGTCTTCCCCACCTATTTGTGTCATCTGCAAACTTGGCTAAAGGACATTCACTTAATCATCCAAATCTTTAATAGAAATGAAAGTATAGGTAGAGCTGGATGTCATCAGCTTACACATGAAATCTAACAGTTTGGTTTTGGATAACGTCACCAAGGTGCAGCATTGTGAAATAGGTGGGGCCATGGATTGAACATTGGAGTAAAAAAAATTAATATTTCAACTAAATTATCTTCTGTCAGAATCTTTATTTCCAGTAGCACCATCCACAATATTCACAAATTAAAATCCAGTGCAGAGAGGATACCATATTTAAAAAGTCCATAGTTAATTCAGAGAGCAAGTGGATGGTATCATGCAACAAAACAAAAAATCATAAAAACACTAACTGCTCAACACTTATCAATTGAATCTCCTAAAATGTATGTAATCTTGTTAAATTTCTTTGAAGAAAAGAAAATTCCATTTAATATAAAAGTCGTCATGAACAAAAAGAAAGTTACAAAACTACCAACATTGTCTCATTCAGTTTCTTGCTATAGTAGATGACTAAGAATTGGGCTTTATTATTCTGTATTTTCATAATTCATATAATGTCTGTATTCTGATTATAGTAACAAGAGAACTCATTTCTTTCTGGTGGATGTCATTCTCAAATCTTAAAATTAAACAGGACATTATAAAACATTTGGACATTTCTGATGCTGGTTCACCTAAATTTCTTGGATTGGATTTCAATTTGAAGGAGCTGTGCTAGAACTGGGCTGGAAGATTCATGGGTGTGTGATGTGCACGTAAGGGTGGGGCCGAACTAAATACTATTGGACATGAGACAGCCAATGGCTACACACTCACTTGACGTCCTATTGGGGACAGTAAGGACATGGAATTGTTCCCTTTTGACAAAAGGAAGAAGTCTGATGCTAACAGAAAGTATGGTGGGAGGTTTCAGGATGTCAGCAGTGCCACACTCCTGGATTCAAAGCAGTAAATGCATCAATAAACCAGGCAACACAGGAAAAGGAATGAATAGCGGCAAACTGCATGATATTCTGACGCATATATCATGTAACCCCCCCCCCGCCCCCTTAACTCTACCTACTTCAGCACATCAGTCCTCATATCCACTTGCCTTGCTAGAGTATCCACCCCGTTGTCATTGCAATTATTCACATCCTCAATAATTTATGGACCAGCACTCACCTTTATCCTCATGTAATGTCATACTTATCCAACTGTCATCTTAAAGAAAGCTCCCCCATTCCATGTGAATGCACATTTTTTTCACTCTCTTTGCAGCATGTTCTATTCCTATTTGCAGGGGGAAGGATCATAAAATGCCACAATAGAGATAGAATACTGGACTTGTCTCTCCAGCCATCTTACACCCATCAACTGCATAGGAAGTGCTGCTGAACAATAGCACAGTTTCAAGCTTATTTGACTTAAGGAGATGAGGTCTTTACTAACGAGTTGATGACACAACCATGGAAGTGGATTTGATAGTTTACTTGCTGGTCACCCTTGCCCCACCCCACCAAACAAACACACACACACATTATACTGTCCTTTAATGTATCTTTATGACCTCCTCACAACTTTGTGCCATTAGCTAATTTAGTGATTATGCCTTCAGACCCTTCATCCAGTTGTAAAATGTTGACACCCCAGCACTGATTGCTGTGGCACATCACTTGTTACATCTGGTCAACCTGAAATGACCATTTATCCCTAGTTTCTTGTTAGTTAGCCAATTTTCACTCTCTGCATAATGGAGCTTTTATTTTCTGGGATGTTTTATGTGGCACCTTATCAAATACATTCTGGAAACTAAAATACAGCACATTAACTGGTTCCTTTTTATCCAATAACTTCAATAAGTTGGTTAAGCTTGGTGCCTTTCACAAAATCAGGAGTCTGACTACTTTGACCCTTCTTTAATACATTGTTTATATTGCCCAAAGTGTCCAGGAATGTGCAGGCTAGGTGGATTAGTGATGGGAGATGCAGGGCTACAGGGATAGGTTGAGGGGAGGCATCTGGATGGGTGGCTCTTTAGAGGATCAGTGTGGACTCAATGGGCCAAATGGCCTACTTCCACATTATAGAGATTCTATGATTCTATGACAGATATTAAGCTGTTGGTTCCAGTTTTCTGTCTTTCTTTTTGAATAAAGGAGTTACATTGGCTATTTTCCAATCCTTTGGAACCCTTTTCAGAATCCATGTAATTTTGGAAAATTAAAACCAATTAGCCAATGGGTTGGGAGTGGTGGGGCAGGAAAGAGAAGGCTTAAAATTCCCCACATGGAAACAAAAAAAGTTTTCAACATCACAGCTGTGCAGTCCAAAAATTGTATCCAGCCTAATTCCACATTCTAAATCTGCATCCATAGTCTTATAGGTTATGGTCATTCATGTGCATATGCAAGTATATTTTTTTAAATACTGAACAGTTATACTCCACCACCCTTTCATCCCTCTGCTAGTTAAGTGGAATAGTTAATTTTCAAATCCTGTCTCATTCTCTGGTAAATTACTGATCGCTGCTGATAAACACTGAAGTGGCTTTCTGAAGAGGGAGGGAGAGACAGAGGAAGGCAGAAGAGACACACAGATTTCACATCCACTAACATTTAAGGAGAATTCAAACAACAGCCTTCAGAAATGGAGAAGTGTTAACATTGTCTGGGACAAACATTATTCATCCTTTGAAATATCGTACAAAATCATATAATTTTGCAATAGTAACAACCTGATAAAAGACGATTTTAAAAAATATCTCACAACCCAATTGGACAGTTACATTTACGACAATAAAGGGTGAGATGTCATTCCTAGAAGCTTCTTTTTACAGCGAAAAAGAGTACAGGCAGTAAACTCAAAAATCACAATAACATACGTCTTCTATCAAATTATGATGTATTCAACTGGGATGTGGCTTACAAGGTGACAAAAATAAAATTTCCTAATTTACCCACTTATTCAGATGAATATTCAGATGAATACCCACATTCTTCAGATGAATTAATTCTGATGCCAGGGCACGGATAACTCAGATATTCTTTATTTTTAATAAACTATGCAAATTTCCTTTAAGTAGCTTTTAATATTTTATAAAGGGGTGGTAAAATATAAAAAGGTTAAAATTTCTTCCCAACTTTGGAAAGTTCCAAGTTTAGAAAAATATTCATCTTCATTGTTTTGCTGCCAATAAGTGCACAGACTGATCCCAAATCACCGACATGTAATTGGCTTCACGCAGGTGTCAAAAAATTGTTTCGACACAAATCTCACTTCCTTTTCAGCCCCAATCTTTTTGCTCAGTTTGGAATCACGAAGATCTGTAACCTGCTCAAATCCCTGCTGTGGAGTGCCTGTGGGTGGAACTTTTACACTCGCGCAACATGCACCAGATTTTATCAGATGACGGCAAACTGTTCAGTGACAGTTCGGAGATAAAGGTTTTTGAGGAGCTCAAAACAAAGGGCAGAGCATGTTTTTTGAAGCAAAATTCTGCAATTCAGTCTATAGCTTTAGGTAATGTTAATAATCTACTAAAACGTTTGCTACTTAATACATCAGATTTTAAAATACCCAGTTGTGTTACTTTAGGTTTGGCAGTTTGACAGGGAGGTGTGCTTGCTCGTGTGGTTGATGGAGGTTTCAACTAATTTGGCGGGGGGATGGAACAGAAGTTCAGAATACAGTTCGGGATGACTAAGTCACTCGAGATGACAGTGCGAATATAATTAAGTTAAAACACGAGGGAGCATAGCAAGGCTGGGTGGCGTTTATTTTAAAGCTAGGGGACGTGAGTAAGGCAGAGGAATTGATTGTGCTACACAGGAGGATATGATATCAGTGCTATCACATGGATTATGGAGGGACAGAATTGATTGCTCAGTTCTGAAGCTTTTTAATCTTCAAGCAACACGTTTTGGGGAGATGGCATAAAAGATAAGGCAGTTAATGAAATAGTCAATTATTTCAGTGAGGAGGGATGATATCTAAGAAGGTTTCACAAATGAGGCCATACAGGTACATCTTAAAGACAAAAAAAGGGCAATCACTTTGCTGGGTATATATTACAGTCAAAGTGAAATAGAAAGACAGCCATATCAGCACATCTAAGCGAAGGCTTTTTTTAAATTCACGCATGGGAATCACTAGTTGGCCAGCCTTTATTGCCCTCAAGAAGGTGGTGTTGAGCTGCCTTCTTAAACTGCTGTGTTCCATATGCTGTAAGTTAGCCCACAATTCCCGTAGGGAGAGAATTCTAGGATTTTGACCCAGCAGCAGCAATATATTTCTACATCAGCGATGTGCTACAAGGATCGGTGCTGGAACCACTGCTTTTCATCATTTATATAAAAATTAGTTAGATGTGAACATAGGAGGTATAGTTAGCAAGTTTCCAGGTGACACCAAAGTCTTGATCAGATGGGTCAATGGATCAAGGAGTGGCAGATAGAGTTGAATTTAGATAAATGTAAGGTGCTGCATTTTGCAAAGGCAAATCAGGGCAGGACTTATATAATAAGACTCAGAGTCATAGAGATGTACAGCATGGAAACAGACCCTTCGATGCAAGTCGTCCATGCCGACCAGATATCCCAACCTAATCTTGTCCCACTTGCGAGTACCTGTCCCATATCCCTCCAAACCTTTCCTATTCACACACCCATCCAGGTGCCTTTTAAATGTTGCAATTGTACTAGCCTCCACCACTTCATATGGCAGCTCATTCCATACACGTACCATCCTCTGCGTGAAAATGTTGCCCCTTCGGTCTGTTTTATATCTTTCCCCTTTCACCCTAAACGTATACCCTCGAGTTCTGGACACCCATACCCTAGGGAAAAGACTTTGCCTATTTATCCTATCCATGCGTGATTTTATAAACCTCTATAAGGTCACCCCTCAGCCTCCAACATTCCAGGGAAAACAGCCCCAGCCTATTCAACCTCTCCCTATAGCTCAAAACCTCCAATCCTGGCAACATTTTTGTAAATCTTTTCTGAACCCTCTCAAGATTCACAACATTCTTCTGATAGGAAGGAGACCAGAATTGCACACAATATTCCAAAGGTGGCTGAAGCAATGTTATGTACAGCCACAGCATGACCTCCCAACTCCTGTACTCAATACTCTGACCAATAAAGGAAAACATACCAAATGCTTTCTTCAATATCCTATCTACCTGCAACTCTACAAAGGTCTCTTTGTTCAGCAATACTCCCTGGGACCTTACCATTAAGTGTATAAGTCCTGCTAAGATTTGCTTTCCCAAAATGCAGCACCTCGCATTTATCTAAATTAAACTCCATTTGCCACTTCTCAGCCCATTGGCCCATCTGATCAAGGTCCCGTTGTACTCTGAGGTAACCTTCTTTGCTGTCCACTACACCTCCAATTTTGGTGTCATCTGCAAATTTACTAACTATATCTCTTATGCTCATATCCAAATCATTTATATAAATGACGAAAAGTAGCAGACCCAGCACTGATCCTTGTGGCACTCCACTGGTCACAGGCTTCCAATCTGATGGTAAGGTCCTGGGGAGTATTGCTGAACAAAGAGACCTTGGAGTGCAGGTTCGTAGCTTGTTGAAAGTAGAATCGCAGGTAGATAGGATAGTGAAGAAGGCATTTGGTGTGCTTACCTTTATTGATCAGAGCATTGAGTATAGGAGTTGGGGGGTCATGTTGCAGCTGTACAGGACGTTGGTCAGGCCACTTTTGCAATATTGTGTGCAATTCTGGTCTCCCTCCTGTAGGAAAGATGATGTGAAACTTGAAAGGGTTCAGAAAAGATTTACAAAGATGTTTACAAAGGGTTAGAGGGTTTGAGCCGTAGAGAGAAGTTGAATAGGCTGGTGCTATTTTCCCTGGAACGGAAGCTGAGGAATGACCTTATACAGGTTTATAAAATCACAAGGGGCACAGATAGAGTAAACAGACAAGGTCTTTTCCCCTGAGTGGGGAGTCCAAAACTAGTTGAAGTGTCTAATACTAGGAGAAATATGTTTGAGGTGAGCGGGGGAAGTTCAAAGGAGATATGAGGGGCATGGTTTTTTTCTAACTTTACGCAGAATGGTAGGGGTCTGGAACGCACTGCCAGGAGTGGTGGTGGAGGCAGATACGATAAGGGCATTTAAGGAACTTTTAGACAAGTACATGAATATGCAAGGAATGCAGGGATATGGACCAAGGGCAAGCAGAAGAGATTAGTTTCATTTGGCATCACATTCGGCACAACATAGGGCCGAAGGGCCCATTCCTGTACTGTACACTTTTATGTTCTAGAGGGCTTAGGTTTAGGGTGAGAGGAGAAAGATTTAAAAGGGGACCCAAGGGGCAACTTTTTCCACAGAGGGTGGTGAGTGTATGGAATAAGCTGCCACAGGAAGTGGTGAAGGCTGGTACAACTAAAAACATTTAAAAGGCATTTGGATGGGTATATGAATAGGAAGGGTTTAGAGGGATATGAGCTAAATGCTGGCAACTGGGACTAGATTAATTTAGGATATCTGGTTGGCATGGACGAGTTGGACTGAAGGGTCTCTTTCCATGCTGGACATCTCTATGACTCTATGGCTCTAAATCAGATGGCGAGTGGCTTGGAGGAGAACTTTCAGTTGGTGGTGTTCCCAAGCATCTGCTTCCCTAGTCTTTCTATATGCAAGTGATTGTATATTCGGAAGTTGGTGTCTAAGGATCTCTGTTGAATTTCTGCAGTGCATCTTGTTGATAGTACATATTGCTGCTTTGAGCGCTGGTGGTGGAGGGAATGGATGCTTGTGAATGTAGTGCCAATCAAGCAAACTGCTTTGTCCTGGATGGTATCAAGCTTCAACTGTTGTTGGAATTGCACCCATCCAGGCAACTGAGGAGTATTCAATCACACTCCAGACTTGTACTTGTAGATGGTGGACAGGTTTTGAGGAGTTAGGAAGAGAGTTAATTGCTGCAGTATTCCTAGCCTCTGACCTGCTCTTGAAGCCAGTGTTTATGTAATGCATCCAGTTGAGTTTCTGGTCAATGATAACCCCAAGAATGTTGGTAGTGGGAGATTCAGTAATGATAATACCATTGAATGTCATGGGGTGGTGATTAGATTTGGAGATAGTCATTGCCTGGTATTGTGGCACAAATGTTAGTTACCAATTGTCAGTCCAGGCCTGGATATTGTCCAGATCTTTATGCATTTGAACATTGACTGCTTCAGTATCAGAGGAATCACAAATGATGTTAGACATTGTGCAAAAATTGCTGAACATCCCCACTTCTGAACTTGTGATAAGAGAGGGAAGGATGGTCATTGATGATGTCACTGAAGATGGTTTGACCTAGTACACTACACTGAGGAATTCCTGCAGAGATGTCCTGGAACGGAAAACTCTGACCTCCAATAGTCATAACTATCTTCCCATGTGCGAGGTATGACTCCAACCAGAGAAGAGTTTATCCCCGATACCCATTGATTTCTGTTTTGCTGGGGCTCCTTGATGCTACACAGTCAAATGAGACCTTGATGTCAAGAACCGTCACTCACCTCACCTCTGGAATTCAGCTCTTTTGTACATGTTTGAACTGAGGTTACAATGAGGTCAGGAGCTGAATGGCCCCTGCAGAACCTAAACTGGGCATCACTGAACAGGTCAGTGCTGAGCAGGTGCTGCTTGGTAGCACTGTTGATGACACATTCCATCATTTTATTGGTGATCAAAAGTATTCTGATAGGACAGTAATTGGCCAAGTTAGATTTGTCCTGCTTTGTGTACAAGGCATCGATGGCAATTTTCCACATTGTCAGGTAGATGCCAGTTTTGTAATTGTATTGGTACAGCTTGGCTAGGATTGTGGCAAGATCTGGGGCACAAGTCTTCAGTGCTGTTGCTAGAAAATGTCAGGGGCCATAACCTTTGCAGTACCCAGTGCCTCCAACCATTTTTTGATATCACACGAGTAAAGTGAATTGGCTGAAGACCAGTATCCGTAATGCTGGGGACAGCTGGAGGAAGCCAAGATTGATTATCCACTTGGCACTTCTGGATGAAGGTTGCTGCAAATGCTTCAGACTTATCTTTTGATATGTTGAGCTCTTCCATCATTGACAATGGGGATATTTGGGAAGCCTCCTCCTCCAATGAGTTGTTTAATTGTCCAACACCATTCATAATTGATGTGGCTGCAAAGCTTAGATCTGATCCGTTGGCTGTGGGATTGCTTAGTTATGCTGTTTGGCATGCAAGCAGTATGGTTTGATAGATTCACCAGGTTGACACCTCAGTTACAGATATGCCTAGTGCTGCTCCTGGCATGCCCTCCTGTACTCTCCATTGAACCAGGGTCACTCACCTGTCTCGATGGTAATTGTTGAGTGGGGGATATGCCAATCCATGAGTTTGCACATTGTGCTGGAGCACAGTTCTGTTGCTGTTGATGGTCCACAGCTCATGGGTGTCCAGTTATGAGTTGCTAGATATGTTCCAAGTTTGTTCCATTTAGCACAGTGACATTACCACACAACACGATGGATTGTATTCTCAAAGTGAAGGAGGGACTTAATCTCCAAAATGACTATACAATGGTCACTCTTACTAATATGGTCATGGACAGATGCAGCTGAAACTGGTTGACTGGTAAGGATGAAGTCAAGTATGCTTTTCCCTTGTTGGTTCCCTCACCACCTGCCATTGACCCAGTCAAGCAGTTATGCTCTTTAAGACCTGACCAGCTCGATCAGTAGTGTTGCTGCCATGTCACTCTTGGTGGTGGATACTGAAATTACCCCAGAATATATGTTGCATTCTTGCAACCCTCAGTGCTTGCACCAAGTGTTGTTCAAGATGGAGGAGTATTGATTCATCAGCTAAGATACATGGTAATCAGCAGGAAGTTTCCTTGCCCATGTTTAACCTGAAGTCACAAGACTTCATGGAGGTCTGTTATGGACTAGGCCAGACCACTCAAAACATTCTTAAGCAGGCAGCCCAGATATAACTTTGCAATTTGTTTCAGTAAGTGTACAGTGAAAATTACCCAAAGTAAGTTAACTAGGTTGCCTAGTAAATTTTAAAACAGAAAACTTTATTCACAAAATTACACAATGAAACACAAAGAACAGAATAAAGAACCACTACAGAACTCAGTCTATCCAAACTAGACTTAAGTATGTGTTCCGAATATACACAACAGTCGAAATAAGCAAACTACATTAAAAACCAGTATAAATGGAACACATGCTTACAGGCTGAAGTTGAGAGGGAGGGGAAGACCGAGAGAGAGCACGAGAGAGCGAGAACAAGAGCAAAAGAAAGAAAAAGAAAGAAAAAGAGAAAGAAAGAAAAAGAAAGAGAAAAAGAGAGAAAGCGAGCGAGAAAGAAAGAGAAAGCGAGAGAGAAAGAGAGAGAGAGAGAGATTCCACACAGCTCATTGTTGAACTCCCCACCAGTTCAGGACTGAACTAAACTGCTGAGCTAAAGAGCTGACCACTCCCCTTTCATTATACAGGTCACTTCTATAAATATAACCCACTTTGGCCTGAAGTCTCATCTGTTTACATATAAACAAAAGGCCTCTCAAAATCCTTTTCATCTCTGTACCAAACCAGTCTGATTGGAGTCCAGCCTGGTTTATTACCCCTCTGAAAAAAGAATCAAGGACAGAGTATCCTTGAGCCAAGAAACAACTTTTACGGAAAAAAAGGGATTAGCCTTGTGACAGGTCCAGAATCAATGTTAAATATTCCAAGGACAACTCCCTCCCACCTGAATACCAGTGCTACACCTTTGCTGGGTCTCTTCTATTGGTGGAACAGGACATATCCAGTGATGGTGATTGTGGTGGCTGGAGCATTATCTTCAGGTATAATTCTGAGTATGTCTCTGTTTGACTGTTCCTTGACTAGTCTGTAAGACAGCTCTCCCAAGTTTGGCACTATGCCCCACATGTTAGCAAGGAGGACTTTGCAGAGTTGACAGGACTGTTTCCACCATTATTTTAGTGCCTCGGTCGATGCCAGGTGGTCTGATCTGGTTTCATTTCTTTCTTGAGCCTTCACAGCAATTGACACAGAGTCATTTGCTAGGCCATTTCGGAGGACAGTTGAGAGTCAACCACATTGCTATGGATCTGGCATCACATGTAGGCTAGACCAGGTGAGAATGGCTGATTTCCTGTTCTGAAGGACATTAGTGAGCCAGATAGGCTTTTCCAACAATAGACAATGGTTTCATGGCCTTCAGTAGATTCTTAACTCCAGATTTTTTAATTGAATTCAAATAAAACTGTAAAATAATAAAGTTAGTGGTAGGGGATTTTAACTTCCACAATTACTGAGACATACAAAGTGTGAAAAGCGTAGAGGGAGTGGAATTCAGAAAATGTACCTGAGGTATTTAAGCCAGCTTATAGAAAAGTCCTATGAGAGAGAGGAGTCAATGCTGGACCTAATTTTAAGGAATGAAACTGGGCACATGATAGATGTGTCCATGACGGGAGCATTTTGGTGAGTGTTCATAATTCAGTAAGATTTTAAAGATCATTATTTCTAGTCCATCTTTGTCCTTAATCATAAAGTCCTGAATTGTGATCTCCACTACATTGGAGACACAAAACGCCAACTGGGTGACCGCTTTGCACAACACCTACATTCTGTCTACAAAAATAACCCCAAGCTTCTAGCTGTCTACCACTTCAACACACCATATTCCCTGGCCAATATTTCCATCTCAGGCCTGCTGTAGTGCTCCAGTAAGGGTCGGGGCAAGCTGGAGCAACAGCATTTCATTTTCTACTTGGGGGCCCTGCAGCTTTCAGAGCTCAATAATAGAGTTTAATAATTTTCGTGGAAGGTGCCTGAGTTTCTCCATCCTTTACATCCCTCTTACACCCTGGCCCTATTCAGCAGCAACCCATTTTTACCTAGTTATGGTCTCCATTATCAGCTTTTCTTCCTGGCTTAACATTAACCATCTCTTTGTCTGCCTGTCTTTCTCTCTCTCTGGGCTCCATCTCCATCTGTTTGCTTACTCCTCCCCGTGACCATGGCTTCAGCATATGTACATACAGTCAGTTCTTCTATAACATGATGGTTGCGTTCATATGCAACACTACATTATAGAAAAATCAGACTTTAGAAACAGCGCTTGAAGTGTTGCACTGTAATCGTGTTATAGCCAACATGCGCTTTACAAATAGCATTCCCAATTCAACTGCATTACAGCAAATTCTCATTGAGGTCGGGCACATTATGCAGAACCACCTTTTCCTACGAATAAGCTAGAAGCTTTCACTAGAAGGGAAACATTAACTCTCCATTCTCTCCACAGATGTTGCTAGAGTTGCTGAGTTGAGGGTTGGGAATTGATGGGGGAAGTGATTTTAAGAAAAGAAACAGGGCAACAGCGTAGGGCTCATTAGGACTCAAAGTGGCAGTGTGTTTATGTGGAGTTTGAAAATATCGCTTAGGTTTTAAATATAAACTTTGCATGTGATACAGAAATCAGGATGGGGAGTGTACATGAAACTGTGCTAATAACTGAACAAATTACAATTGAGAGGGAAGAGGTATTAGCAGTTTTAGCAGACTAAGAAGTGGATAAGGAGGGATCCAAGATGGCGGAGTCCTGTTAGGATTGCGTTTGCTGGGCTCCACGCTGCAACATTGACCCAACAGAGCCAGGATTCATCCCAAACACATTACTGTGAGTAAAAACACAGTAAAAGGAGCTAGAAACCTGAAAAACATTGACTTACCTTTGTCCTTGCAGCTGGAGAATGCTGGAAAAAGGAAGAAGCTCCTCCAGGGCTGAGGCCCAGCCCAGCCCTCTGAAGCAGCAGGCTTGCTTACTCACCAGACCCTGGTTGAGAAGATGGCCAAATCCAGTGAGTCCTGGGAAGGCAGATTCAGGGAAAAAAAACTAAGAGAAGCTGACTCCTGTATCTGCTATGCTGCAAGACTTGGGATAAAGGACCGATGAGCTTGAGGCAAAGACTGACTCCTACAAGAGCCGAATTGAAGCCCTGGAAACACGTCCGTGGTTTGTTGGATCTGGTAGATGATCTTGAAAACAGGGGCAGAAGAAAGAACCTGTGCGTTGTTGGCATACCGGAGGGGTTGGAAGGTGAGCAGCCAGTGGAGTTCTTCGAGAAGTGGTTCCCGGAATTCCTTGGTTTGGAGGCTGAGAAGGGAAGGGTAACAATTAAAAGAGCCTACCAGATCGTGACACGAAAGCCAGGTGGATCAGCTCCCATGCCCTGTCCTAGTGAGATTCCATCACTATAAAGACAAGAAGAGGGTCATGGAAGCCTCTAGAGCCTAGGGGAGGGATTAGAGGGCGTTCATATGTGGCAGCTCCAGGGTCATGTTTTTTCAAGACCTCTTGGCAGCAGTGGTCTGGAAAAGAAAGTCCTACAATGGCGTCAAAAGGAGATTGAGAGAGCTTGGGAACTAATATTTTTTAAGATATCCAGCAGTGCTTCAGATAAATCATAATGGATCATACATTTGTTCGACTCACTAGAAAAAACGAAGAACTTTGTGGATACGTCAGCTTATGTTGAACAGCCGATTAGGCGTAGAAGACAGAGCTATTTGGGTTGGTTTTTCTTTAAAGAAGGACTTGGTGGAGTCTCCTTTCTGGTAATAAGTTGCACGAAATGATGTCTGGGATGGATAGAGTATTTATCTTTAATCTCTAAGTTATGTTAAGGGATGGATGACATATTTTTAGTTTACTTGTCTATAGTACTAACCTTGCTCTTGGTGTTTTTTTTTCTCTACTGGGTGGTCAGTGTATGTGGCATGGCCCTAGCTGGTAGGAGTTGAGAGGGTGGTTGGGAATGGTTAGTAGGGTTGGAAGATATGTAGACAGCCCCTTTGAATGAGGGGTAAATTCCTCCAATCAGTGCCTTTGGTGATTTTTTTTGTTTTTCGGTTTTTGCTGTATATAGTTTTTTTTAAGTTTTGTAGATTTGCTGGCTGTAGTTACTTTAATCTGTGTAGTTTTTGGGTTTTATGGATTCTTTTGCAATAAAGCTCAGTGATCTGTAGTTTGGGTTCTTCATCTCTGGAGTCTAAATGGTGCTATAGAAGGTTATGACTAAGGAGGTGTTTAAGTGGTGCACCTGGAATATTAAGGGGAGTCATTCGCCTGTCAAGAGGAAGAAGGTACTTTCCAGCCTTAAAAGGGAGAGGGTAGATGTTGCCTTATTACAAGAGACACACTTGGATAATGCAGAGCATTTGAAGCTGCAACAGAATGGGTAATACCACATTCATTTTTCATCTTTCAATATTTTAGTTAGAAAGAATCTCCCATTTAAGTTATTATAGTGCATTAAAACACACACAGGAGATTTGTAATCCTTAAAGCTTTGATACATGGTGAAGAATACGGGATCTTAAATGTTTACTGTCCCCTAGCCCACCCCGCTTAAATTCTTGACAGGCGCACTTTCTAGACTGGTTAATCTTGCATCTCAACATATGTTCTTTGCGATCTTTGGGGTTGGTAGATGTTTGGAGGCACCTTCACCTTACTGGCAGGGACTTCATGTTCTTTTTGAACCCACATAAATGCCAAACCAGGATTGATCTTTTTCTGACCCCCGCAGCACATCTGGACTCGGTGGTGTCATGAACAATTGGCAATATCGCTATTTCTAATCGCGCCCCAGTGTATTTAATGGCTAAGAGGAAGAGTACTGTGGTAGGCTGAAGGCACTGGCAACTGGACCCCTTCATCCTCAAGGATAGCAAGTTCATTGAATTCTTTTCTACTGAGTTCAGGGCATTTTTAGATATTAATTTAGGCTCGGCCAGTAGCCCATCCATTCTTTGGGAAACAGCTAAGGCTATACTAGGAGGTTGTTATTTCCTATTCAGCCAGGCAGAAGCAACAGAGGGGTAAGCAGCAATGCTTGCTTGAGATGCGTCTCAAAGTAGCTGAAAAGGCATACTTTGACAGGCCCTCATTGGTTAAACTAGAGAGGATCACAACGCTTTGGTCTATGCTGAACTCCACACTCACACCGGTAGCCAAAAGGGAGTTTACATTTGCAAGTCAAAGGATGTTTGAGCATGGGGATAAGCCAAGCAAGTACCGAATGTACCTTGCTCGGAAAAGGAGTGCCCCCAAAGCCATTACCTTAATTAAAGAGGACACTGGAAATTTGACCTACAAGTCTAAAATGATTAATGCAGCATCTCGAAATTTTACTCTGAATTATACCAATCTGAAAAGGTGAGAGTGGGTGGGTTAGGATGGAGTCTTTTAAGAATTTGGACCTTCAGGGAGTGACCCCAAACAAGATTCTCTTCTCAATTCCCCATTGTCAGAGCAAGAGATGCAGGAGACTGTGAGGCAGCTCCAGAGTGTAAAGGCGTTGGGTCCTGACAGGCTCCCCAGTGAGTTCTTTAAGGAATTTTAGTATATTGCTGGGGCCAATGCTTAATATGTTTAATGACTCACATAGTCGTGGCCTCCTCCCACCATCTCTAAGTGAGACAAACATCTCTCTCATTCTTAAAAAAGGGAAGGCCCCAGAGGACAGTGCTTCCTTTTTAGAACCATTTCACTCCTGAATGTCAACGTTAAAATCCTAAGAGTCTGGCATTAAGGCTAGAAATTGTACTGCCCTTCATCATTAATGTCAAGAGATTACTTAACATGATCTAAATATGTCAACAACAATCAGTACAGGGATTAGTGATCTCCTTAGATGCAGAAAAGGCATTTGACAGGGTTGAGTGGCCACATCGTTTTCATACTTTAAAGCAGTTTGGCCTGGGAGAGACCTTCATTAGGTGGGTGGATATTTTGTATAGTGATCCTCTTGCCGCGGTCCTCATGGTGTACAGTCAAGCAATTTTAATATTTGTAGGGGTAGTTGACAGGGCTGTCCCTTGTCACCATTGCTTTTCACATTGGTGATCGAACCTCTGGCAGAGGAAGTACGTAGAGATCCAAATATAACCGCTCCAGAAGTGGGGACAAAGTCACAGAAGATCGCACTGTATGTGGATGACATTTTTGTCATCTTGTCAAATCCAATCACCTCAGTGCCATACCTGATACAATGCATCAATCTATTTGATGCCTCTCGGGTTACAAGATCAATTTTGCAAAGTCAGAGGCGATCCTCATGGGTGGTCTCCCAAAAGTGCCTGATCCTGAGGACAAATCTCTGTTTCCCTTCATATGGTTGCAGGAGGGTTTTCTCTAGTTAGATATATTTATTACTCCCGTATTTGATTGGCTATTTAAAGCCAATTTTGCCAATTTATTCGACAGAATCTTCTTAGATGGAAGGCTCTTCAAATCTCTTGGTTAGGTTGGATAGTCCTCATTAAAATAAACATTGGGCCCCACCCGTTGTATCCTATGTGAATACTTCCTCTGCTTTTTACTAAGCAAATATTTATAAAACTAACAGCTGATTCAGTTCTTTTTCTGGTATCACAAGCAGCGCCTAAATAAATTGACTAAATTGCAGTTACCTTACTGATTGGGAGGAGAGGGCCTCCCTGACATCAAAAACTATCAGTTAAGCTCGTTTCTATCTTACGTGAATGATTGATTGGGCCCGGCGGAGGGGGGGCCCCGCTCACACTTTGGTTGGACATCGAAGCATCTCAAGCAAGATGCCCCTTTATTAGCTTGCTGTTCTTCGACAAAATGAAAACAGTTAAGGAATATTGCCATAGCCCAATAGTTATTAATACTGTCAAGGCTTGGAGGGTAATGAGACAGGGTGAGGGCAATATTGCCAAAACATCATTTTTGACACCGATAGTTCGTATGCCGAGCTTTCAGCCAGGGATGATGGATTCTGGGTTTAAACTATGGGCAGCTGGGGCATGACTTGCCAGGGTGATCTATTTGAAGGGGACATATTGATGTCCTTTGACCAGTTGGCTCAGAAATATGAATTGTCAATAGGGACCTCTTTCATTTTTTTTCAAATTAGAAATTTCATGCAAAAAGAGACCACACTTCAAACTGATTGTTATAGGTCCAACATGGAGAAGAGGGTGTTGAGTGCTGAGAGTACATTATCTGTTCGCAACGCTTATCATCTATTGGGAGAGGGTCCGTCGGAAAGACCTAATGGCTCTGTAAGGTATGGCAGAGGGAGTTGGACGTTGCGATCACTTCTGAAATATGGGAGGATATCTGGGAAAATACAAGAAGGATCTCGATTTGCAACAGGACCTCTGCTATGCAATTGAAGATTCTCCACAGGGTCCATCTTAGAGTCATAGAGTCATAGAGATGTACAGCATGGAAACAAACCCTTCGATCCAACCCGTCCATGCCAACCAGCTATCCCAACCCAATCTAGTCCCACCTGCCAGCACCCGGCCCATATCCCTCCAAACACTTCCTATTCATATACTCATCCAAATGCCTCTTAAATGTTGCAATTGTACCAGCCTCCACCACATCCTTTGGCAGCTCATTCCATACATGTACCACCCTCTGCGTGAAAAGGTTGCCCCTTCTGTCTCTTTTATATCTTTCCGCTCTCACCCTAAACCTATGCCCTCTAGTTCTGAACTCCCCGACCCCAGGGAAAAGACTTTGTCTATTTATCCTATCAATGCTCCTCATAATTTTGTAAACCTCTATATGGTCACCCCTCAGCCTCCGACGTTCCAGGGAAAATAGCCCCAGCCTGTTCAGCCTCTCCCTGTAGTCAGATCCTCCAACCCTGGTAACATCCTTGTAAATCTTTTCTGACCCTCCCAAGTTTCACAATATCTTTCCAATAGGAAGGAGAACAGAATTGCACGCAATATTCCAACAGTGCCCTAACCGATGTCCTGTCCAGCCGCAACATGACCTCCCAACTCCTGTACTCAATACTCTGACCAATACAGGAAAGCATACCAAACGCCTTCTTCACCATCCTATCTACCCGTGATTCCACTTTCAAGGAGCTATGAACCTGCACTCCAAGGTCTCTTTGTTCAGCAACACTCACTAGGACCTTACCATTAAGTGTATAAGTCCTGCTAAGATTTGCTTTCCCAAAATGCAGCACCTCGCACTTATCGGAATTAAACTCCATCTGCCACTTCTCAGTCCACTGGCCCATCTGGTCCAGATCCTGTTGTAATCCGAGGTAACCCTCTTCGCTGTCCACTCCACCTCCAATTTTGGTGTCATCTGCAAACTTACTAACTGTACCTCTTACGGTCGCATCCAAATCATTTATGTAAATGACAAAAAGTAGAGGGCCCAGCACCAATCCTTGTGGCACTCCACTGGTCACAGGCCTCCAGTATAAAAAACAACCGTCCACCACCACCCTCTGTCTTCTACCTTTGAGCCAGTTCTGTATCCAAATGGCTAGTTTTCCCTATATTCCATGAGATCTAATCTTGCTAATCAGTCTCCCGTGGGGAACCTTGTCAAACGCCTTACTGACGTCCATATAAATCACATCTACTTTTCTGCCTTCATCAATCTTCTTTGTTACTTCTTCAAAAAACTCAATCAAGTTTGTGAGACATGATTTCCCACGCACAAAGCCATGTTGACTATCCCGAATCAGTCCTTGCCTTTCCAAATACATGTACATCATGTCCCTCAGGATTCCTCCAACAACGTGCCCACCACCAAGGTCAGGCTCACCGGTCTATAGTTCCCTAGTTTGTCTTTACCGCCCTTCTTAAACAGTGGCACCACGTTTGCCAACCTCCAGTCTTCCGGCACCTCACCTGTGACTATCGATGATACAAATATCTCAGCAAGAGTCCCAGCAAATACTTCTCTAGTTTCCCACAGAGTTCTCGGGTACACCTGATCAGATCCTGGGGATTTATTCACCTTTAACCGTTTCAAGACATCCAGCACTTCCTCCTCTGTAACCTGGACATTTTGCAAGATGTCACCATCTATTTCCCTACAGTCTATATCTTCCATATCCTTTTCCACAGTAAAGACTGATGCAAAACATTAATTTAGTATCTCCCCCATTTTCTGTGGCTCCACACAAAGGCCGCCTTGCTGATCTTTGAGGGGCCCTATTCTCTCCCTAGTTACCTTTTTGTCCTAAATATATTTGTAAAAATCCTTTGGATTCTCCTTAATTCTACTTGCCAAAGCTATCTCATATCTCCGTTTTGTCCTCCTGATTTCCCTCTTAATTATTCTCCTACTTTCTTTATACTCTAAGGATTCACTCGATCTATCCTGTCTATACCTGACATATGCTTCCTTCTTTTTCTTAACCAAACCCTCAATTTCTTTAGTCATCCAGCATTCCCTATACCTACCAGCTTTCCCTTTCACCCTGACAGGAATATACTTTCTCTGGATTCTCGTTATCTCATTTCTGAAGGCTTCCCATTTTCCGGCCGTCCCTTTACCTGCGAACACCTGCCTCCAATCAGCTTTCGAAAGTTCTTGCCTCATACCGTCAAAATTGGCCTTTCTCCAATTTAGAACTTCAACTTTTAGATCTGGTCTATCCTTTTCCATCACTATTTTAAAACAAATAGAATTATGGTCGCTGGCCCCAAAGTGCTCCCCCACTGACACCTCAGTCACCTGCCCTGCCTTATTTCCCAAGAGTAGGTCAAGTTTTGCACCTCCTCTAGTAGGTACATCCACATACTGAATCAGAAAATTGTCTTGTACACACTTAAGAAACTCTTCTCCATCTAAACCTTTAACACTATGGCAGTCCCAGTCGATGTTTGGAAAGTTAAAATCCCCTACCTTATTATTCTTACATATAGCTGAGATCTCCTAACAAGTTTGTTTCTCAATTTCCCTCTGACTATTGGGGGGGTCTATAATACAATCCCAATAAGGTGATCATCCCTTTCTTATTCTCAATTCCACCCAAATAACTTCCCTGGATGTATTTCCGGGAATATCCTCCCTCAGCACAGCTGTAATGCTATCCCTTATCAAAAATGCCACTCCCCCTCCTCTCTTGCCTCCCTTTCTATCCTTCCTGTAGCATTTGTATCCTGGAACATTAAGCTGCCCGTCCTGTCCTTCCCTGAGCCATGTTTCTGTAATTGCTATGATATCCCAGTCCCATGATCCTAACCATGCCCTGAGTTCATCTGCCTTCCCTGTTTGGCCCCTTGCATTGAAATAAATGCAGTTTAATTTATTAGTCCTACCTTGTCCCTGCCTGCCCTGACTGTTTGACTCACTTCTGTTCTCAGCTGTACCCATCTCAGATCGATCTCTTTCCTCACTATCTCCCTGGTCCCACCCGCCCCCTGCCCCCCCCCCCCACCCCCACCCCCCCCAACCCCAGCTTACTAGTTTAAATCCTCCCAAGCAGTTCTAGCAAATTTCCCTGCCAGTATATTAGTCCCCTTCCAATTTAGGTGCAATCCGTCCTTCTTGTGCAGGTCACTTCTCCCCCAAAAGAGATTCCAATGATCCAAAAATGTGAATCCTTCTCCCATACACCAGCTCCTCAGCCATGCATTCATCTGCTCTATCCTCCTATTCCTGCCCTCAGTAGCTCGTAGCACTGGGAGTAATCTAGATATTACTACCCTTGAGGACCTCCTTTTTAAAGTTCTACCTAACTCTCTGTAATCTCCCTTCAGAATCTCAAACTTTTCCCTTCCAATGTCGTTGGTTCCAGTGTGGACAATAACCTCTTGCTGGCCCCTCTCCCCCATGAGAACATTCTGCACCCTCTCTGAGAAGTCCTTGATCCTGGCACCAGGGAAACAACACATCATTTTGTTTTTTCTCTGCTGCCCACAGAAACGTCTGTCTGTACCTCTGACTACAGAATCCCCTAACACAATTGATCTCTTGGAAGCTGACGTACCCCTTGTTGCATTAGAGCCAGTCTCAATCCCAGAAACTTGGCTGTTCGTGCTACGTTCCCCTGAGAATCCATCACCTCCTATACTTTCCAAAACAGCATACCTGTTTGAAATGGGTATGTCCACAAAAGACTCCTGCACTAGCTGCCTACCCCTCTTATCCTTCCTGGAGTTAACCCATCTATAATGACTATATCTGAGACTTTCTCCCCTTCCTATAACTGCCATCCATCACATACTGTTGCTTTTGCAAATTCCTTATCGCTTCTATCTGTCTTTCCAACTTAAGCTCTTACGAGTATGGTGCACCATAAAACTGAGAATTTCTGTAAGACATGGCAGCCCTTTTTGGACTACCTGGGTACAGATTTGTCCACCATACTAATAAGAGCCTTTACATAGCCATGGCAATTCTGTGTAATGTATCTGGTATCCAGAGGGGAGGAACTACACACATACGAATATGTATAAACTTATGCAGTTGATGATCGAGGGCTGTTCTTTGTTTTGCTGAGCTGTGTTATGATTATTATTATTGTTAAGATTTTCCTTTTTTAGCTTAGTTTAGTTATTATTTATGTAATTAGTGGGTATGTTTTTTTAATATTGGTTTTGTATTTGTAATATTCAAAAGAAAAAAAGTCTTTTTTTAATAAATGTTTTTTAATTTTTATAAAGTAGATAAATCCCCAGCTTCTAAAGAGAGGTATCCCAGGCTGCTGTAGAAAGCAAGGGATAAGATTGCAGGGGCTCTGATATTAATTTTCAAATCTTCTCTAGATACAGGAAGGGTGCCAGATGACTATAGCACCAAAATTCAAGATGGGTGATAAGGGTAAACCAAGAAACTTAAGGCCAGTGAATATAACATCAGTGCTAGAACAAAAATTGGAAACCATTCACTATACTAACAAAAGAATGAGAGTGCAGAGGAGATTCATCAAGATATTGCCGTAGCTGAAGGGAATCAGCCATGAAGAGAAAGTAGATAGGCTGGTTGTTTTCCTTAAGCCAAGGGATGGGAGTGGACATTGATTGAAGTCTACAAAGTAGGACGGTATAGATAAGATAGATAAGGGGAAAAGTAGAGGAGCTGAATAGCCAGTGGACACAGTTTTATGGTAAGTAGCAGGAGGTTGATAGAGAATTTGAAGAAAATCTTTTTCACTCAGAGTGTAGTGGGTATTTGGAACTAATAGCCTAGAAGAGTGACAGAGGCAACGACTCTCAAGACTTTTTACTAGTATTTAGATGCGCTTGAAACTCCACACCCTACAAGGCTACTGATCAAGTGTTGGAAAATAGGATTAGAATAGATAGATGCTTTATAACTAGTACTGATATGATGGGCTGAAGGGCCATTATCCCCCATGCCATAAATACCATGACTACTCTGCTCTTCACTAAAAGAACTATTCATTTGGAAACTTCAGGGCATGTATTATTCACATAGATCTCATCAAATGATCTCTCCCTGAAAGTGGCAACACAAGTGGATAAGGTGGTCAAGAAGGCAGCTGGTAGGTTTGCCTTCATCAATCAGGGCATAGAGTATAAAAATTGGCAAGTCACATTGCAGCTTTTTTAGGACTTCACTTTGGCCACATTTATGTACAGTTCTGATTGCCATATGACCAGCATGATGTGGAGGCTTTGGAGAGGGTACAGAAACAGTTTACCAGGATATTAAACCTGGTACCATTATTCATTTATGCCTGGTTTGGAAAGTATTAGCTACAAGGAGAGATTGGACAAACTTGGTTTATTTTCACTTGAATGTAACGTCACAGGAAGGAGGGTGACCTGATAGAAGTTTATGAAATCATAAGAGGCACGGATAAAATGAACAGTCCGATTTGCTTTCCCAGTAGAAATGTCAATTACTAGGCGACAGGTTTAAGGTAGAAGAGGGTAAGTTTAAAGGACATGCAAGAGACAGGTTTTTGGTAAACAAGAGAAGGTGGCAAATGCCTGGAATGCACTCCAGAGGTGATGATTGGACGTGGATAGAATAAAAACGTTTAGAAGCTTCTTGACAGATGGGAATAGGCAGGGAATATAAGGATGCAAACAGCATAGAGGCAAAAGGATTTTAGTTGAGAAAGGCAACATGTGACAGCACAATCTTTGTGTGTCAAAGGGCCTGTTTCTGTGCTGTACTGTTCCTTGTTAAAATCATAAAGTCTTCGCTTAAAATAAACAAAACAGAAACTAGGTTTACATTATAAAGGTTTGCAAAGTTTTGACAACAATTGCAGGAAATAATATATACAGGGTCAGTATTGTAGCTTTAAATAGAAAGGGATCACATCTGAGATCACCTTAGTTTTTGATCCCAGAAGTAGTATTCTGAAGCCAGCAAATACCAGAACAATACAATATGGATTCAAAATTAACAGCATAGAAAAACAATATTATAAATTTTCAAGCATTGAATTTATATGCAACAGTTAGTAGTCTAAAGTTGCTTCCAGTCTGGTTATTTGAAAATAAGCGATAGAACAAAAATCATTATAGTGGTTTATATTAAATTATAGAAAATATGTGCACTTAGTAGCACATGGATTTTTTAAAAAGGAAATCTGAGAAATATCCCAAAATGTGGCATTCTTTAAAAAATATCCCATCACATCGTACTCCAGTTAAAATATTCCATTTTAACTCTGGTTAAACTTTATCCAACATACAAAGAATTTCATACAGGGATAAGATCCTGAATGTTCTCAGGAAAAAGTAAATTCTAAAAGTGTTACTTTAAAAATGCCAGAAAATGTTAACTCAAAGGTGATGCAGTGGCATCACTGACAAGCAGTGGGTTTAGGTGCTCACATGGGCACAGAACCAACAATTGTTCGTTGCATTAGATCAAATCACCATTAAAAGAAATGTTTCCACTTGTGAAGTTAGACAGATGTAAAAAAAGTGAATTATAATTAAGTCTGTGAAACAAATCCTCACTTATTCAAGATGGGAAATAAGAAAATGAAATACAAGTTAAAACCACCCTCCAAACAAGAGTTAACTGGCTGTCTCAAAATTGGGCAGGACAATGCTGGTCTATTGCAAGCTGCTTAAACTTTCCATCTGTAGCTCAGAAGGGCAACACTTTGTTTCTGACTCCAAGAAAATACAATTAAACTAATCATTTAGTCATCATCTTCAAAGCATCCAAGTTGACCTGACAGGAAACTCAGTTGCACCTTCCACTTGAGTCATCAAGTTATATCAACTCTAGCCCTGTTAGAATTTTATAGGTTTCTGAGATTCCTTCCCCACCCCCATTCTTGTCTCCAATGAATACAATCCGAGCCAACTCAATCTCTCCTCATAAATCATTAATCTAATTTAATCTAATTCCTGCTATTCCAGGAAACATTTTGGTATACCTTTGCTGCACTTCCTCTATAGCAAAAATACCCTCAGATAAAAGGAGATCAAAACTGCACACAATATTCCATGACTGGCCTCAGCAATGCTCTGCATATAATTTCAAGAAGACAATCCTCTCACTTTGAAGACCAAAATTCTTTACTGTCTGCAGCACCTGTGCACTTATTTTTGGCAACTGTGCACAAGGACACCCAGGTTTTGTTGAACATTCCTCTCTCAATTTACAGCTAAATGGTAAACTGCCTTCCTATTTTTGTTACCAAAGTAGATAACCTCACAGTTATCCACATTATACTGCATCTACCAATGCACTTGCCCACTCATTCAGCCTGTTTCAAGTCACACTGCAACAACTGTAGCCTCCTCACAGTTCACCTTTCCATCCTTTGTATCATTTGCAAATTTCACTAGCTTGACTGTAATTATTCTATATTTATCATTCTTTTTAAAAAGTGAAAAACAAATTAGAATCATCTTCAAATCCAAACACCAATGGTGAATCTCTTAAAAATTATTGATTTTAATCGAAATTGCTAGTCTTGCATTTCAATCAGTTTCACTTTCACAATCATTTAAAAAATTGTAGTTCACAAGTCTTTAATTTGTATAGTCAAATACAAGTGAATCCATCAGTAAGCTTGCCTTTAACAATTTAGTATTCCCTTCATTTCTCAGTTTTCTCCTTTATTATGTTACGACACTGCTAATTTAAACCAGCAACACAGAAAAGATTCACCCCATGCTGTAATCTGTTAAAATGTGAGGCAAAGAACTATCCCAAAAGTCACTATTTAAAGTAAAAATTAGCAACTTTTTTTTAAAAGTCTAACAGAGAATAATTAACTAACAACTATTTACACTCATTTCTCCCAGCTGTACAGGAGTTGGGACATCATGTTGCAGCTGTACAGGACATTGGTTACGACACTGTTGGAATATTGCCTGCAATTCTAGTCTCCTTCCTATCAGAAAGATGTTGTGAAAATTGAACAGGTTCAGAAAAGATTTACAAGGATGTTGCCAGGGTTGGAGGATTTGAGCTATGGGGAGAGACTGAACAGGCTGGGCTGTTTTCCCTGGAGCGTCGGAGGTTGAGGGGTAACCTTATAGAGGTTTACAAAATTATGAGGGGCATAGATAGTATAAATAGACCAGGCCTTTTCCCTAGGGTCGGGGAGTCCAGAACTTGACGGCATAGGTTTAGGGTGAGAGGGGTAAGATATAAAAGGGACCTAAGAGGCAACGTTTTCATGCAGAGGGTGGTACGTGTATGGAATGAGCTGCCAGAGGAAGAGTGGAGGCTGGTACAATTGCAACATTTAAAAGGCATTTGGATGGGTAAATGAATAGGAAGGGCTTAAAGGGATATGGGCCGGATGCTGGCAGATGGGACTAGATTGGGTTGGAATATCTGGTTGGCATGGACGGGTTGGACCGAAGGTTCCGTTCCCATTCTGTACATCTCTATGACTCTAAGCTTACCTTTTACCTTCCCCTCTACAATACTGGTCTGATAAAAATCCCAATTAAGGCTTACAAAAAATATAATCACATTTCAAAACCAGGCAGCTTAGCAGAGTGTCCTCTGTAGATTTTCCTGTCTTCTTTTCTTCCTAGGGATTCTGCTTCCCAGATCTTTGATAGATAAAGGTACCTTTAACAGTGCAGTTCTGTAGGCAGTGTGTATTGTTCGGTTTTTGTTGGTGCTCTTTGCCGCTCTGGATAACTGTTAAAAATGTCTGATATTTATACGCCAAAACATTAGATCATTTCATTAGTTTTAACATTGTCAAAATACTAAATTCAAACTTGATTGGAGTTTGGTATCTTGGGGCATAATTTAAACTGATTGGCCGAATTTGCATTTGTTTTTGTATCCAGGCAACACAGCTCTTAGCTGTTTTGACCAAATGTTACATTGTTACTTTGCTCTGGACTCTGTGCTTCTTTAAGTCCTTGCTAGCTTTTCAACTCTCTTAAAAAAGGTACAGCAGCCCTACATCTTCATAACAATTACTTTCAGTTATCCTACTTGCTGGCTTTCACCAGGAGCAGTTTTCTAGTCCCTTGAATTATTCACTGAGAATTTGGTAGACCTGTGATTTTTGAGAAGGCCCACTATCACGAGTACCCTTACATACAGATGAAGGAGGACACCACTTCGACTGGAACAACACATCCATCCTAGGACTGGCTAAACAGAGACACACATGTGAATTCTTAGAGGCCTGGCATTCAACCACAGCTCCATCAATAAACACATCGATTTAGACCCCATTTATCAACCTCTGAGAAAAAGAACTGGAAATGATATCACCCATCTTAACAGACCAAGACACATAAATAGAAAGCAGGACAGAACACCAGCTTCTGATGGAATGGTGACAAAACATCTGAAAACAAACCTTCCAGCTCAGTGAGTAAACTTACAGCCTGAATATATTTGGTCTCATAATCTGCTTAATTTGCCATCACATTGTTATTTGAAAGTATCATTTATCCACAACCCCTTGCTGGGATGCATACTCTGGCAAGAACTGTGCTGGAAGTCAGCAATCCTACCTGCTTGCTCATTTTCCTAACTCAGGAGCATTCAAGTCAACTATAAAGATTCTGGCCACCACCCTAATGCCAATCAACCGCATATGAAATAATAAGAGTTATCACATCTCACAAAGATCAAAACAGAATAAGACCACTGCTACAAGTTGCAACATTTGTCTGATTTTGAAAATTTTAATAACAATCAATAATTAATGCAATAATAGCACACATGTAGCTAATGGAAAGCTTAATAAGTCGGTGACATATATGTAATGAAGGAGGATAGGGATGAGAGAGGCTCACATGGACCATAACCATCAACATAAACCAACTGAGCTGAGTGCTTCATATCTGCGCTGTGAATTGCATGGGCTGAACCTTTTGGCTAGGTGCAAAATGCTTTGGGTTTTTTGGGGCAATTCTTGTTGCAAGGTAAGTGATGGTCTTACCAAATTTTACCAATTCTTACACCTCATTAACTACATATTGCAACCAATAGCATCCTTACATTCGATTTTATTCCCATCTTACCAAAAATCATTCCAGAACAACTCACCACTCACTGCATATCCTGGAATCTAGAAGCATTCTTTGTCCCCACACCATCAATAAAAGTCCCTTGTGCACCTGGACAACAATGATCAGTCCAGAGCTGCTTTGACTTTCACCCTGGACAAAGCTGACAAAGGGAAATTGGTGCTTTTTTACATGTAGAGACCCGGAGATCCAGTTGGAGAAGGTGGTGCAGACACGGTATCTTCCTCCAAGACCAGCAATAAAGCTTTGCCAACCAGTGAGGTTGTCATATGATCAGTGCATAAACATGCAACACAGTGTAGGAAAAAAAGCTCGATCCTTCTCTAATCTGCCAGTACAGGTACCACCACTTCTCTCTGCCACCTCCCATTCACTATCTCTGCTATTGTGTTCGCCTAGGTTTATGCACTACCACTTTCACTATTGACTGCAACATCTTCCTTCATTTACTTCTACTCACACAATTCCTGACACTATGAAACCTGCATGTACTTTGCACTGCCTTCTTATTTGAGGAGGACAAACACCCAACCCTCATCCCAACACTAACAGTAAACAACTGTGTCATCCACTTCCGTCTCGCAAATTACCTCTCTCATTCATTCCAGAAGACAGGTGGTGAGCTGTCTGACATTTGGTGTCTCATCCCTAATGAGGAGAGGATCCTTATTCTGACAAACATGTCCAAACTGTGAGAAAGTGAGGACTGCAGATGCTGGAGATCAGAGTCGAGAGTGTGGTGCTGGAAAAGCACAACAGGTCAGGCAGCATCCAAGGAGCAGGAGAATCGACATTTCAGGCATAAGCCCTTCATCAGGAATGAGGCATGTGGGCTGGGAGGATGAGAGGTAAATGGGAGGGGAGGGTGGAGCTGGGGGTGTGGGGGGTGAGGGAAGGTACCCTCCTATCTGACCCATCTGATTCTCTTGCTCCACAGATGCTGCCTGACCTGCTGTGCTTTTCCAGCACCACACTCTTGAAACATGTCCAAGCCCCTGAATTCATTCTGTTACAAAGTCGAAAGCACATACATTCACTTCAAAATAGTGTGTTTTCTGAATGTTGAAGTAAAACTTTAAGTGCAGGCTCAGCTGCCCAAATGGAAAGGCTGGGAGACGGGCTGTTCCAAAACAGATACATGTAACAATTGGCTGTTAAATGAGTTTTGCTCATTGTTTGGACAACAATTAATTTAAATTATGCCCAGCATACCAAAGTCAATGGAATTTGAATTGTATTGACACCTGGAAACAAAATTATAAGAATTTAATATGACATGGGGGCAGGTATATAAACCCAGCATTTTGAAAATTAGAGTAAGAGCAACTTCCACCGAACAGCAGAGCAACTACCTTAGAGCCAGAGAGCTAACCGCCCGTCAAATATCTTGCTTTCAAAAAAATAAGAAAGCACTCTCTATCAAAAAGATACCTTTTCCTGGAAAACATACTCTGTAAGAAAAAAGAAGTTGACCAAGGGAAAATCAGCAGATGGAAGATTGAGGACAGCAGAGAAGACAGAGACTGTGTGGATTTGAGCTTAAGTTAATGTATTGTTTAATAATTTTGGTATTGGAACACTTTTTAAAATATAGAGTTGAGGGTCAGATGGTAAGTAGATAAGAAAAGGATGGCTTGAATTTTATGAAGTTTTTGTTTAGAATTCACTATTAGATTATGGAAAATAAATTATTACTTTTCTTTAAATGGTGGAAATTAGGAGTTCTCTGCCAACTCACATTTTAACAGATTAAGAGTCAAGATTAGATTACCTACAGAATGGAAACAGGCCCTTCGGCCCAACCAGTCCACACTGACCCTCCGAAGAGTAACCCACCCAGACCCATTTCCCTCTGACTAATGCACCTAGCACTATGGGCAATTTAGCACAGCCAATTCACCTTGAATGCACATCTTTGGACTGTGGGAGGAAATCGGAGCACCCGGAGGAAACCCACGCAGACAAAGGGAAATTGTGCAAGCTCCACACAGACAGTCGCCCGAGGCTGGAATTGAACCTGGGACCCTAGTACTATGAGACAGCAGTGCTGACCACTGAGTCACTGTGCCATCCATTCAAGGCAAACGTTTCTGGGTGTTCCATTTAAATTAACACAGAAGTGTTTGATCTCTGTGTCGTAACAATACCGTTGACTAACCTTGAATTACTGTGCTGGGAGAAGGCCCTTAACTTGACTTGGAGGATAGCTGTCAACCATGACAAGCTACTCAGCATTGCATAAGCGTGAATGGCAAGGAAGTAATGTGAGGTTGATGGCTTTGGCTGAGAGTGCAAAGTGCCTGAAGGCAAAGCAAGAATGCTGAAAGTATCCAGGTCGGATCAGAATAAGCATTATGAAAGCAAGCAAAATAGCCTAGAGTTGCAGCTTGGTGCAAACCAGGAGTTGGGTGTATGTTCCTGAGTGCACTCTGTCCTTAAGCAGCTTTGCAGTAATAGTTTCCTGTGTAGCATTGAAAAGCAGAAGTGTCTTGTAAATGGTTCAGGTGTATCATGTGGGTTCTTGGAGGCTGGCACATGTCAGATGCTAATGTTCATGGACATGGGGTGCGCATGGGTCATGTTTCATGGTCAGCAGCCAAGCTGTTGGCATCCAGTGTTCAACATGGAGATCATTTGGAGCAAGTACTGAGTTGTAGTCAATTAGTCACCGTCTTTGATTCCCATGTCGAGGTTTCTCAATGTTTAGCTTGTTTAGCAAGAATAATGACACTGATGAGGTAAGATGGGCCAATAAGATGATGTTTAACAAGCTGTAATGCCTTTTAATTGGCAACTCATTGCTCCTCAGCAAGAATCTCATATGGTGCTCAGCAAAAAACACAGAAGATGTAGCAAGATAGTCCCAATGTCATGATAGGCCTTCATAGACTTCCTATCCAATTTTACCACACACTTCACTATAACTCACGTCTCTCAGGCCCAAGATTGTATACCATGTAACAAAAAGGGGAACCTCTGTACTGAGTGTCTGCTTACTTTCACATATTTTCCCTCAACTGACTGGCAGCTTATTTGTAGAATAATTCAAGTAAAATTATACTGTTTTAAGTTGCTAATTCCAAAACCACCATGCAAAACATGACATTTTTACATAACTTGATAGTCACAAGAGAGAGAAATGTCTGCTGGAAAGTAAACATTGAGAAATAGCAGTTATTCATTGTACACGTACTATAGAGAGTCTGAATCCCGTAACTGACATTTAGACATTACTAAGTCAAATAAATTTTAAGACGTTTACTTGAACAATCAAAAGCATCATAGACTAATCACTATTTTTGTTGTCAACTTTCCCCTTTTACAATTAACACTTCTTAAAAACCCATTTCGCTGGTTTAGACAATAGACAATAGGTGCAGGAGTAGGCTATTCAGCCCTTCGAGCCTGCACCGCCATTCAATATGATCATGGCTGATCATTCCTAATCAGTATCCTGTTCCTGCCTTATCTCCATAACCCTTGATTCCACTATCTTTGAGAGCTCTATCCAACTCTTTCGTAAATGAATCCAGAGACTGGGCCTCCACTGCCCTCTGGGGCAGAGCATTCCACACAGCCACCACTCTCTGGGTGAAGAAGTTTCTCCTCATCTCTGTCCTAAATGGTCTACCCTGTATTTTTAAGCTGTGTCCTCTGGTTCGGCACTCACCCATCAGCAGAAACATGTTTCCTGCTGCCAGAGTGTCCAATCCTTTCATAATCTTATACGTCTCAATCAGATCCCCTCTCAGTCTTCTAAACTCAAGGTATACAAGCCCAGTTGCTTCAGTCTTTCAGTGTAAGGTAATCCCACCATTCCAGGAATTGACCTCGTGAACCTACGCTGCACTCCCTCAATAGCCAGAATGTCTTTCCTCAAATTTGGAGACCAGAACTGCACACAGTACTCCAGGTGTGGTCTCACCAGGGCCCTGTACAGCTGCAGAAGTATCTCTTTGCTTCTATACTCAATTCCTCTTGTTATGAAGGCCAGCATGCTATTAGCCTTCTTCACTACCTGCTGTACCTGCATGCTTGCCTTCGTTGACTGGTGTACAAGAACACCCAGATCTCTCTGTACTGCCCCTTTACCTAAATTGATTCCATTGAGGTAGTAATCTGCCTTCCTGTTCTTGCCACCAAAGTGGATACATTTATCCACATTAAACTGCATCTGCCATGCATCTGCCCACTCACCTAACTTGTCCAGGTCAACCTGTAATCTCCTAACATCCTCATCACATTTCACCCTGCCACCCAGCTTTGTATCATCAGCAAGTTTGCTAATGTTATTGCTGATAACATATTCTATATCATTAACATATATTGTAAAAAGCTGCGGTCCCAGCAAGGATCCCTGCGGTACCCCACTGGTCACTGCCTGCCATTCCGAAATGGAGCCGTTTATCACTACCCTTTGTTTCCTATCAGCCAACCAATTTTCAATCCAATCTAGTACTTTGCCCCCAATACCATGCGCCCTAATTTTACTCACTAACCTCCTGTGTGGGACTTTATCAAAAGCTTTACTTTACACTGTTCCTAAAAATATTTATTTGATTGTCTTGAGGTTAAAGTAAAAAGTCACTGTAGCTTGAGGGTTTATATTATTTTGTTCCTTTCTCAAATTTGTAACTAGTAATCTCAGAATTGTGTCTTAGATGTAGTTTGCTCCCTCAGATTTCTTCTGTACAAACTACACAAATCTTCCAGTTTTGATCAACTCCCGCTCGCAATCTTTCTCACTCACAATCTGTAACGGCATTGTGAACAATATGGGCCTTTTATGTAAGCAGAAATGATAATTAGTTATTCTTGAGGATTCCTCAATTCTTTTATCTTGGAATAGATGGATAATACAAGGTACAACTGCATACATCCAGATACTCTCACCATTTTAAGATTTTGGAGATGAGTATTTTAACCACTGTAAACACTTTCTGCTATTGCATCCTAGTATGATTATGGATAACAAGCATTATGAAGAAGTTTTAAAATTAAAACACACAAGCTCTTTTATGTTAAATTTTCCAATAAGAACTACATTATGATTGTTCTACAGTTCAACAGAAAATAAGTTTCTTGTCCTTGTTTTGGTATTGAACCAGTCAGCAGTCATGACTAAAGCAATATATCAGCGGTACTTTAATAATATTTACTGACTATAATGCACTCTGCCAATATTAGTTGGCTTGATGCTGCAGTTATTTAACTTTCTGTCAACTCTATTATTGTAATTGACGAATCTATTATGTTTTTAATAAAAGAACCTGTAGCAATAATTCTAATATACTGTAGCATTCTTTAGTCACAGGAAGGTCGAGATTCTGAAAACTGAAAGTTTGACAATTCTACTGCCATTTCTTTTTGCAAAAATACAGATTCTTTTCTACATTGTTGAGGTGGCCTATCTTTCTTTCCCTACTTAACACACGACATTCGTTTGCAATTGAAAAGGCCGTACTGTTTCCAGAACTCCCAATGGACAATGTGAAAAAATGATGGGAAGTGAGCCCAGAAAAATTCCCTAAAAATCTGCTATCTCCAGCAAAACAGACGTAGAGTCAAAACAGAGCATCTGGTAAGTAGGAGAAATGTAAGTAAGCATTGTAAAGGAAAACAAAAACAGTAGTTTTGAGTGATGCTTACAGCTGCCGTGGATGTAAATCTTCAGACAAAAATTTTTTCTCATTTGTCATTCCCCATCAATTGCTTATTTTGCAATTTTCCTCAATACAGCACTGTAATACATGCCGAGCACAAATAACATCATTTTTTTTAAAGAAGTGACAATAATATTGACTATCAACTGGAAGGGATTATGAAAAGTTCTCCACAAATTTGGACACCTGCAGAAATTTATCACCAATCCGACATGTTGCAAAACAACATGCATGGCCCTTAGCATTAAATCCATCACAAACCCAATAACATATAAACCAGGGACAAGCAAGACATAGTCATCCCACCAATGCTCTTGTCCATCGTCTTCATCTCATATATAGGATGAGCAGTAAACTGTTCCACTTGCATATTGTTTCAACCAAAGCCAAGACTACTCCTTTTTCTCTCTTTGGGCTGCAATACGCAAATGACATTTACATGCACTCACACTCAGGGCAAGCTTCAAATATCACTGGCACATTTACAGATATTTATTAAAGAATGAGCCTCAGACTTTATATCCAGAAGACAAAAATGGTTCTCTGCCAGAATGCCCCCTCCGTGCAACAATATCTGCCAGCTATCAAGATTCACTGCTCAGCAGTGGACAAGTATTAATTCATATACCTTGGGAGCCTTCTTTCAGGGAGGGCAGACATCGACAATGATCTTCAACACCAACTCCAGTGTGCAAGCACAGCATTTGGTCATCTGAAGAATAGTTTGAAGACAAAGACCTCAAGCTTGGCCTCAAGATCATGGTCTATACGGCAGCTGTCATATGCCCGTCTGAATGCAGAGGACATGGACAGCAGACATCTTAAGGATAGATCAACTTTGAAAAATCGGAGACTATGCCTTTGGGGAACCTTAAGGAAGTGCCAGAGGTTGAAGGTGGCCCTAGCTTCCCTTTTAAGTGGTCACGGGCAGGGTTCCAATACCTAAGCATTTTTATTACCCCCATATTTGATCGGTTCTTTTGGACTAACCTTGCTCACTTGCTCAACGATATTAGGTAGGATCTCCAGAGATGGGAGGCTCTTCCAATTTCATGGTTGGGCCGAATAGCCCTCGTTAAGGTGAATGTCCTTCCTCATCTGCTTTATCCCAGCGTATGCTCCCTAGGTCAACGATGCAGAAACTTAATGGGTTGGTTTATTAACCGGCTATGAGAGGACTGGGAGCAAGAGCTAGGAGTGGAGATCTCTTCTGAAACGTGGGAGGACATATGGGAGAACATGAGAAAGATTTCAAACTGTAATAGGACATGCACTATGCAGTTAAAGGTTCAGCACAGGGTTCACCTGGACCATCTGGCGAAGTTTAAAAAAGGGGCATCTTCAATGTGCCCCAAAAGTAAAATATGTGTCGGTACTCTTACCATTGCTTCTGGACATGCCACAGGTTCCATGTTTATTGGAGCACTGTGGCGGGAGAGATAGGGAGGGTAGTGAAGACCGAAGTTAAAATAGACCCGATATCACTCCTAGGTCTACCGAATTTATCATCTTTAGATGGGCAACCGAAGAAACTATTCAATATTCTTACTTACTGTGCACAGAAGAATATTCTGATGAATTGGGTGTCTGAGAATCCTGGGGTGGCTAGGATGGTGGAAATTAATTATGGAGGACAGGGGGATCCAAGATGGCGGCGACCCAGCAAGACTGAGTCTATAGTGCTCCTCCCAAGACTTGGGTACAGTGGGTCACCCACCCCCTACCACGCTCACAAAATCATTTATAATAGTTGTGTAATTTAAATAGTTGTGTAATATTACATTTAAATAATTTAATCCTAAGTAAAAATGACTAAAGGGAAGGGAGCCTGCAGCTCTCAGCAAGCAGGAACCCCTCCCCCACACTCTCCAGCTGCAGCAGAGGCGTCCACAGCCGCCTCGGGGGACTTACCTACAGTAACAAGCCTTGCAGAATTGATTTCCAAGCTGGATTCGAAGATCGATGCCTTTGTTGCAGAATCCAGAAATCGCTGGGACTCGCTCTCGGCCACCCTGCAGAAGCAAGACCGAGAAATCCAAGAAATTGAGCGCCGAGTCGGAGGGGCGGAGTTAAAGGCCGCAACCTCCGAAACTACCGCTCAATCGGCCGTGGATCAGGTCCGGACTCTCGAGCAGCGAGTCCGGACCTTGGAAAATCATATTGACACCCTCGATAATCGAGGTCGTCGAAAAAATATTCGTTTGCTGGGCCTTCCCGAACGGGAAGAGGAAGGCCAGCTTACAGCATTCCTGGAGCAGTGGCTGCCACAGCTTTTAAATCTGCAAGCTGGATCAGGCCAGGTAAGGGTGGAATGGGCCTACCAGGTCGCAATACGCGGGCCCGGCTCGAACCAGCGCCCACGCCCGGTCCTGTTCCGGCTGCAGAGCTACAAGGAGAGGCAGATACTCCTAGAAGCCTCTAGAAATCTCGGAAAAGACCCCCCAAGCTGATCTATAAAGGATCCAAGATCATGCTATTTCAGGACTTTTCCCCGGCTCTGGTTCGAAAGAGGAAGGCATTCGATGAGGCGAAGAAGCATTTAAGGGACTTAAATATTCAGTACTCCTTACGCTACCCAGCGACGTTACGCTTTAACCATGAAGGATCTGTATATAACTTTGGATCACCAGAAAAGACCAAGGAATTCTTGGACTCTCTTAGATAAACTGTAAGACATAATGGATGTTGGTTTGCCTTTCCCCCTGCTTTGGTTTATATCCCCCCCTTTTTTTGTTCTCTTACCATACTGTTTAATATTATCATGGGGGGTGGGGAGAGGGATTTGATTTTCTCCCCCCCCCTTGGGATTGTTTTCTGTTATTATTTTATGTATATATGAGGGATGTATGTATATGTGTGTGTATATATATATATAAAAGTTGGGGGGTTTGGTTAATGTTGGGGGGGAGGTGGTTACCTTATTCAATTTTACCACTGTCTCTAGGAGCGGGGTTGTTTTCCCCTTGTTATTTTGTATTATTATATTTAATTATTATTTGTTGAGGTGGTAATTTTATAGTTATATGTTTATATATGGTATTAACATTACCAAATATATCCAGGTGTTGGTATGGGTGGGGGTAGGGTGCTCACTGTTAACTCTAGCTTTGTATTATATTTGAATTCTCCTCATTTTATTGAGGAGTGCCTGGGTCAAGGGTGGGGCATTGGTTGGGAGAGGATATGAGGGACTTTTGGAGAGGAAGTGACACCCCCTGGGAACAAGGGGGAAAATCTCCACTTAGATACGTTTTATATTTTTTTTATTTAGAAATAGTTTTTTATTGTATTGTTGTGGGTGTATTAAAGAGGTTTTATTTTTGTAAATTTTATATGTACTACGCTCGGGATGTTCTGGATAGGGTTCCCCCTCCCGAGTGGTCTCGGATTGGCCCAGAGGATTATGGTTGATCAGTCGGTTAAGTGGTGCACCTGGAATGTCAGGGGGAGTAATTCGCCAGTCAAAAGGAAGAAAATATTATCAAATCTTAAGAAGGAAAGAGTTGATATAGCTCTCCTACAGGAGACACACCTGTCGGATAAAGAACACTTGAAATTACGACAGTGCGGATTTGATCAGGCCTTTTTTTCTTCTTTTAGCTCAAAAAGCAGGGGAGTTGTTATTCTTGTTCGGAAGAATTTCCCTTTCAAAATCCTAAAGCAGATAAAAGACGAATCTGGACGATATATCTTGATTAAAGCCCTCATAAATGGAGAGGAATATGGGATTTTAAATTTGTACCGCCCCCCCGGCACACCCCTTTAAATTTATAACGGAAGCCTTTTCAAAATTGATGGCTTTTGATGTCCGTCATATAATTATAGGGGGAGACTTTAATTGTATTATGGATCCGGAAATAGATAGGATTCCCAAGAGTACTGCAGGAGTATCTCCAGATCTCGACAATTGATGGATCTGAACAAAGAATTAGGATTAGTAGATGTATGGAGATGTCTTCATCCACAGGGCAGAGATTTTTCTTTCTACTCTAATCCACATAAATGTCATACCAGAATTGATATGTTTTTTGCCCCCTCGATTTTTTTAAATTCCATATCATCTTGTAAAATAGGTAGTATAGCAATTTCCGACCACGCTGCTGTATATATGGAAACTAAGGCGAGGAATAATGGGACATCCCCTCGGCATTGGCATATGGACCCCTTCCTAATGAAAGGTAGTAAATTTGTAAAGTACTTCTCTCAAGAATTTAAAACTTTTTTAGAAATTAATTCAGGTACAGCTAGCAACCCATCAATGATGTGGGAGACCATCAAAGCTTACACGCGAGGTTTGATCATCTCCTACTCAGCGACCCAGAAGAAATTGAAGGGAGAACAACAGCGTCTGCTTGAAGCCCGCTTAAAAGCGGCTGAAACAGCATACACTGATAGACCTTCTATTATTAAATTGCAAAGGATTACAGCTCTTAGGACAGCTCTAAACACTACGCTTACTCAAACGGCTAAGAGGGAAATATTATTTGCAAAACAAAGGTTATATGAATATGGCAATAAACCGGGTAGATACTTAGCATTTTTTGCAAAGAAAAAAAGGCCCCTCAGACAATTACATCTATCAAGGAAAGTACGGGTATTTTGACTCATGATCATAAAAAGATTAATACGATCTTTAGAGAATTTTATTCTGAGTTGTATAAATCACAGGATTGTGAAGATAGGACGAGGAGGATGCAGTCATTTTTTAAAAAATCTGACTTTTCCAGGCCTAAATCCAGAACAAGTATCGGTCCTAAATGCTCCTCTTACACTCCAAGAAATACTTGATGCAATTAGGCAACTTCAGAATGGTAAGGCGCTGGGTCCAGATGGTTTTCAAGCTGAATTCTATAAAGAATTTACAGAAATATTGGCTGGTCCACTTATGAACATGTATAACTATGCATATAGTCAGGGCTGTCTCCCGCCTTCGCTGAAAGAGGCAAATATCTCTCTTATCCTTAAAAAAGGAAAGGACCCAGAAGATTGTACATCGTACAGACCAATATCCTTGCTAAATGTAGATTTTAAAATCCTTTCTAAAACATTAGCACTGAGACTAGAAAGGATACTGCCACATATTATAAAGGAGGATCAGACGGGGGTTTATTAAGGGCCATAGATCATCCAATAATATTAGAAGGGCTCTGAATATGATTCAAGCCTGTCATCAGGGAAAGATACCAGGAGTAGTGGTTTCATTAGACGCGGAAAAGGCATTTGATAGGGTCGAATGGTCATATTTGTTTTACACATTGGAAAGGTTTGGTGTTGGACAGGTGTTTACCAAATGGGTCTCAACATTGTATAGAGATCCCAAAGCAGTTGTGGTTATCAATGGATTAGGTTCGGATAGCTTCAGTGTGGATAGGGGCTGCCGTCAGGGATGTCCCCTCTCGCCATTGTTATTTACGCTAATAATTGAACCACTAGCAGAAGCTATACGAGCTGATCCTAATATAGTGGCCACAAGGATTGGTACAGGTAAACATTAAATTACCCTTTATGCAGATGATGTTCTTCTATTTCTCAGTGACCCTCTGATGTCCATACCTCGCCTAATCCAAGTTATCAATACATTTAGTGCATTCTCAGGCTATAAAATTAATTTATCAAAATCGGAGGCTATGCCAATGGGTGGTCTTGCTATGATACCCCGCTTAGCGGACGAATCCCTTTTTCCCTTTCGTTGGTCCCTGGAGGGCTTCTTATATTTAGGCATTTTTATTACTCCAGTATTTGGTCAGTTGTATAAGGCTAATTTTGTGTATTTACTGGAAAGGATAAGGCAGGACCTCCAGCGATGGGGAGACCTACCAATTTCCTGGTTGGGTAGAATAGCACTAATCAAAATGAATGTCCTGCCCCGTCTCCTATATCCTATGAGAATGCTTCCGGTGATGCTGCCGAGGACGGCTTTATGTAAATTATATGGCTGGCTGGGTTCCTTTATCTGGAATCATAGGCGGCCCCTCATTAAGCTGAAGAAGTTACAGCTTCCACAGTGGATTGGACTTCCCAGACTTTAGGAAATATCAGTTAAGTTCCCTATTAAGTTACATAGCTGATTGGGTCTTGTCTGATTCACAATCAATCTGGTTGGACATAGAGGCCTCTCAAGTAAAATACCCACTTATTAACCTTTTATTCTCAGACAAGAGGAAAATCATTACTGATCACTGTAAAAACCCTATAATACTAAATACAATCAAGGCTTGGAATATAATGCGGCAAAATGAGGGCAATTCACATAAAACATCCCCCTATGCACCGATAGTGGGAGCATGGGGATTCCAACCAGGGTTAACAGATGCCACTTTTAAACTCTGGAGATCCAGGGGTATCTCATGTTTAGGGGATCTATTTAAAGATGGGGTCCTGATGTCTTTTGAACAGCTGCGTCAGAAATTCGGATTACCTAATAGAGACCTCTTTCGATACTTCCAAATTCGAGATTATATACAGAAGAAGACTACGTTATTAGATAGTCTTTATAAATCAGATAGAGAATGTAGTGTCCTACGACCAGTGGGGGTATCTTCCGTCAGTACTATTTATCATTTACTACATGATGAAGTATCGGGAGATATGGATAATCTGCTTAAAACATGGGATCAGGATTTGGGACTAGAAATCTCTATAGAAACGTGGAATGATATTTGGGAAAATGCTAGAAGAATTACTATCTGTAACAGAACCCAGGCTATCCAGCTGAAGATACTTCATAGGGCCCATATAGCACCGGTTCAATTGGCAAAATTTAAGGCAGGAGCATCTCCAATGTGTCCTAAATGCAAAATAGAGGTGGGCACTCTTGTACATTGCTTATGGACCTGTCATAAGATCCGTAGATATTGGACTAAAGTAGCAATTAACCTGACAGAAATTTTAGGAACGGAAATTAAAGTGGACCCTGTATCCCTCCTCTTGGGCTTTTCGAACTTTCCCTCCCTGGACACGTACGGGAAGAGACTATTTTCTATTCTTTCTTTCTGTGCAAGGAAAAATATTTTGGTGAACTGGGCGGCTGAGGGCCCCCCTGGACTTTCAAATTGGCACAGATTAATTATGGAATGTATTCCCCTTGACTTCCTCACAAATATGGTGCACTGAAAGACCGAATTATTTTATAAAATATGGCAGCCCTTCTTGAATTACGTAAATACAGATATTTTGGCTATCCTAACAAGGGCTTTTATTTAATTGAGATTACAAACCTGGCTGGTCCGGTGACCCTCGGGGGAGGAATCCCACACGAATACGGGTTTTATTACATCTGATGTTAACACATTCTGAGCATGTAAGAGACTTAAATATACACTCTGGTTAGTTGTAGGTTAGATTAGTAGATAGTTGAGTTTTGTTTGTTTTTTTTTTCTTCTTTTTCGTTTTTTTTTTGTTTTTTTTGTTAAATTTTGGCTATTGTATATTTGAGCTAATTGTATATCAATGTTTATATCTGAGAGTTTTGTTTATTTTTGTAAACTTGTAAAAATGTTAAATTTCTAATAAAAATATCTATAAAAAAATTATGGAGGACATTCCCTTGGATTTTTTAATTACAAACATGGTGCACCACATAACAGACCTGTTTTATAAGACATGGCAGCCCTATTTGAGTCATTTGGATACAGATTTGTCTGCTATCTTAACTAGGGCATTTGTTTAACCAGGATGGTTAGGTTTGCTGAGCCCTGGGGCTCGGAGGGGGGACCCCTGAGTTATATCCACAACGCTCCTATTCTTTTGTTTGGGAGCTTTGCGCCAAACATTGCTATTTTGTGTTTCTAATGTGTTTTTGTTTTTTTTTTGTTTTATTAGTCACTTACTCATTCATTGGTATTGTTTTGCACAGTGTTAGGTTTTGTTTTGTATTATAGAGTAGGTTAGTAGTTAGTAGCCAGTTGCTGCATTGTAATTTGCATTTTTCTTTATTATACCGATATTTGTTACTTGTTATATTTTCAATAACTTAATATTTTTGTAAAAACATTCTTCTTCATGCTAATAAATATATTTACAAAAAAAAAACCCAGCTGCACTTCCAAAACAAGTGCTCTGTTCCAAGCTCCATCACGGCAAGTGGTTACCAGGAGAGAGCAAGTAAATGCTTCAAGGACATCCTCAAAGCCTTCCTGAAAACTGCAAACATCACAAATTTTCGGGATCTCTTGGCTAAGACCACCCAAACTGGAAAAGAAGCATCTTTGAAAGTGGCAATAAATGTCCAACAGGCTCAGGTAGAAATTAATGCAAACAGCACAACAAACATTCAAAAACTCCATGCATACCCACCCACCCCGTTCATCAAATACCACTACCGCAGATGTGGCAAGATGTGCAGTTCCAGCATTGTACTGGTTGGACACCTCAGAGTCCACACCTGGGAGTAGAAGATGGAGTGCTTAAGGAGTGGGAAAAGAAGATACACATTGCCCAACCATCTTCAATTGCCTCAAATGACCTTCCCTCGATTATAAAAAGTCACTAATGATTGCATAATGTTCAGTACCATTTGTGCCTTCTCAGATACTGAAGCAGTCCATATGCAAACGAAACAAGATCTATATAATATCCATGTTGAAATGACAAGTAGCAAGTAACATTAGAGCCACAAGCGCCAGGCACCAACCACCTCCAAGGGAAGAGAATCCAACCATCATGCCTCCACATTCACTGAATCCCTTTACTATCAACATTACCATTGGCCAGAAACAGAACTGGACGAGCCATCAAGATATTACAGGTACAAGAACTGGTCAGAGAATAGGCATCCCCTAGTAACTCACCTCCTGATTCCCTGATACCTGTTTATCATGTACAAAGGCACAGTCAGGAGTGTGATGGAATGCTGTCTACTTGCCCGGATAAGCACACCTCCATCAATGCCATCCAGGACAAAACAGCCCACTTAATTGGCATGACATCCACAAATATTCACTCCACCAACATGATGCGCAGTGGCAGCAATGTACTGTATTTCATCCATAAAATGCAGTGCAGAAAGGCTCCTTAGCATTTTCAAAACACATGACCTCTAACATCGAGAAACACAAGTTCAGAAAACACATCGGAGCATCACCTTCAGGAAGAAGAATATTGCTATCATGAAGTCCAGTGGTAACAACAGCTTGGAGGATGGTTTCAACTGCAGATTAACGGTTCGGGTCAGAATTGGGTAACATTACAAAATATTGACGTGAGCAAGGAAGTAGGAAGGGGAATTGAAATAGGCAGTGACTGGGAGGCCGGACAGTCCCTGCAATAGGGGTACCCTCTGCATCGGGGATACCAAACGTAATCTTAGCTGGATCTCAGCTGGGCCCGCCGGGGCCGACGGACCTCCCAGTCACAGCCCATTTTAATTCCCCTCCCCACATGAATATCCTTGGCCTCCACCATTGCCACAATGAACCAAACCGCAAATTGGAGGAACAGCACCTCATCTTCTGTCTGCACTCCCTACAGCCCAGAGGACTCAACACTGAGTTCTCCAATTTCAAATAATCTTGCTTCCCATCCCCTGACTCCCTTCACAGCCCCTCCGTCTCTCTGCCACCAACCAGATTCAGTCCTCCCATTGACCAACCAGGTTGTACCCTTCACCTGTGTTCACCTATCCCCACTTCACCACCCTGCCCCCACCACCCTCTTTATCTGCAGCTCCCCCTACACCCACCCCCAGCCCTGACGGGTTGCATCAGGGACATCGACCTTTCTACCTCACAATGCTGTGGGGCTTTCTGTGTTCTTTTAGCCTTATGCCTGTCTAGTTTGTTCTGATTTTAACAAAGTGGTCTCTCCCTGAGCATGCAATGGAGGAGAGTTTGGTTTAAAAATAAAACATTTTATTAACAAAGAGTAAAAAAAAAAGAACAAACCAAAACATTTACTTATAATACAAATCAAAGATTGTTAAAACATGCCATGAAAGTATAATCCCATTAATCCTAAAACATTTTTTTTTATAAATTGTAAAGAAACAAAACAGCTTATATGTAAGTATCCAAAAAACACCCCAGGAACTCTACCCAAAGCACCACTTGTTAAATATGCACACCACAGTCCTTGTATCTAACACCTCAATATATTCAAATCATTTGTGACGTCAACTTTTAGACAAGAACTGCTAATAGCTTTTTTCCTCCAGCATTTACCTACTTAAAGTAACTTAAAGTGTTTTACCCCCCATAAAAAGTCTCATCTGGGACTAACACTAACTCTCCACTCTAAGCTAACCTAGTTCACTCTATATCCTTCCCTTCTCAGGCCAGCACTGTTCTAGACAATTCTATATTCCAAACACTTTACAAAACTCAAAGCAAAGCTGAAACCAAAAGCTTCCCTCTAAGCTTATAGGTATGTCTGAGAATCCCCCCCAAAAAATTTAAATCAGCAACACAGAAGAGATTTACCCCATGCTGTAATCTGTGAAAATTCGAGAGGCAAAGAACTATCCCAAAAGTCACTATTTAAAGTAAAAATTAACAACATTTTTTAAGTCTAACAGAATAATTGACTCACAACTATTTAAAACTCCTTTTCTCTAACCTATCTTTTACCTTCCCCCCACAATACTCGTCCGATAAAACCCCCAATTAAGATTTAGAGAAAAATTCAAATTTCAAAACCAGCCAGCAGTCAAATCTTCTTTGTATTCTCCTCTGTAAATCTGCTCTCCAGGTCGGTGTCTGTGTTTTTTCTGTGCAAACTCCTCCGCCAGACAGGTACCGCTCAGAGTTCTTAGTAGCAGTCCACATCTGTCGGTCTTTTGGCACTTCTCCTTCAACTGTTCAATTTGTTTCATATTTATACCCCAAAGCTTCAGATCATTTTATTGGTGTTAATATTATCAAAATACTAAATTCAAATTTAATTGGAGTTTGGTATTTTGGTGCATAATTTAAACTGATTGCCGAATTTGAATTTGTTTCCAGGCAACCAGCTAATCTATTGTTTGACCAAATGTTACATTGTTACCTTGTTCAGAACACTTGGTGCTGTGTCAGTTCTGCTAGCTTTTAACTCTCTTAAGGGTATAGTACCCCTTACACCTTTATAAGGAATGTCCCCTAGGAAAGTAAACTTCCATACTTAACTGGTCTGACGTAGGAGATCCACAGCAATGCGGTTGACTCCAACTGCGCTCTGGACAATTAGGGACAGGCAATAAATGCTGGCCTAGACCATTCCTGGCCTCATACCATTCCTGAGTTTAAAAACTAAGCTCCTTTTCCCTGCAAATATCCTATATATAGATGATGGATTCATAACCTTTTAAACTGCAGCCACGTCAGGATTTCTTTACAGATCTTAATACGCTTCATTTCGCACAAATTCACTTTTGAGCTATAGCAATGTTCCCTTTCCTTGATGTGCTAGCTGAGAAAACTGTTAATGAGTGTTATGGTCAATATACACATTGGGATTCATACAACTTCATGTCTTACAAAATTGGCTTTATCAACAATCTTATAAATAGGGTCTTAGCCATTTGTTCACATTGCAAACTTGAAGAAATAGAGTGCAAAGCTACCCTACAAAGCAATGGCTAAACCAATAATATGTTTGCTCACTGTATTTCACACAAACTTCTAATTGGGACAAAGGGTACCACTTTCAGACCAAAAAGTATCCAGTCTTTAAATTACCCTGGAAAAACAAGAATCTGAAAACAAAATAAGAAACAGATTAAGCAGCCCGTTTCATGCAATAGTAATCAGTGGCTATTTGAGTGATATTTTCCATGAAAAAGATGTGATCAGTCCCAAAAGACTTTCTGCGTACCACGTAATTGAGCAACATTGCATATGAATTTCAGTGCCTGTGTGATGCTGTGCATCCCAAAAACTGGCTGAATAAAATCAAAAACAGCATGTTCCTTCTGATATGATAGACACACTACAGATTATACTCAACTAGTCCACACTTGCAAAACCAAAAACACAACATCTGTTAGACAGGATTCCAAGATTGTATAGTCATACTGAACAGTCCTGAATGCACTAATCCCTGACACTGAACAATTTAAAATACTCAAATTTATAATATGGCTTGCTTACATTAGCTAGAAATGGCTTGCATTTATACAAAGGAAAACAGTTCATTTTTAAATTACCCAAGAGCTTGCAGAACTATGCAGTTCCCCATTGTTTTCTCCTTCACAACACCTCTGCCGATCAGAATCAACTTGACAACCCATCACCATTCCTTTCTCCTGTAGTAAACATTCTTGTGATCATTTGAAATTAGAAATTAATGTAATTGTCCTGATGAATGGGAGATGAAAAGCTTCAGTAACATGGAGGTGATGGCCTAGTGATACTGCTGAACTGCTAATGCAGAGAACCAGACAATGTGCTGTGGATCTCCGTTTGAATCCCACCATGGCAGAGGGTTGTATTTGAATTCACAAAAAAGAACAATCTGGAATTAACAGTCTAATGATCATGAAATCATTGTTAATTGAGACCAGAAACCCCATCTGGTTCACGAGCCTCCTTTATGGAAGGAAACTACCATCCTTACCTGGTCTGAACTGCATGTGACTGCAGACCCACAGCAATGTGATTGACACTTCGCTGCCCTCTAGGATGGCAATAAGTACTGGCCTAACCAGTGACTCCCTTAATCCATGAATTAGAAAAAAAAGGTGTCTCTTTTCAACAATATTCATATTCTATATTGCAAGCAACTAAACTACTCACTGTTCTGAACCAATGAAAGCCTGAATGCCAAGCAGAAATGGTATTGTACAGTCTAGTTCTAGACATTTATGTCAGGCTGTGTAAATCTAAGGTCTGAGAATAAGGTCCATGAAAACGTTTTGGCACTTCATAAAAATAGAAACTGGCAGAGCTGACAAGTCTCATTGAGCCAAAATATTACTGACAGCATCACAACATGGACGAGGTGTAGCAACAGGAACAGTGCAAGCTCTGATGACAACACAGACAGGCAAGAATTAGACATCAGACCGCCCCCCAATACTACTGATGAACTTGGATAGCAATTGTCTTTAGGAATATGACTAATGAATTCCACATAAGAAATTGAAACAAAATCAATGTCATTAAAAGTGTAGCTTCAAAGAATGAGTCCCTTCAGAGTCATAAACCTGTAGGTTTAAAGACAATAGTTTGGAACAATGTTTAACTGCATGTCATTTTTTTATTATGGCATTTTAACATAATTGCAGAATTTGAGAAATAGAATCTTGATGTAATTGCTATATGAATCCTATAAAAAGTCAAATGCTTTCTGCCACAGTTCAACACATTAGTCTTCTTGCAACTCATTTAGCAAAAATTAAAATTCAACAGCATTTCAAAACCTGATTTCACAGGACAACAGAACATCATAATTAGTTCACCAAATTTCAACTTTTATTGAGAAAAGTTAACATTGATATTTCCTTTAATTGCCCATGACAGAATGAGACATACGAAAGGGAACTAATGTATTTGCTGACATTAATCTCCAGAATCTCTTTGGATAGTCACCACTGTCTGTGTAGCAGTTAAATATAAATTGTATTTGCTTTCCTTCTGAGGTAAAAGTCGTTATCCACTTTACAATAGAGTTTGCCATTATTCCAAGCAAATTATTAGTTTATTTATTGTGCAATTTTCCCCCAAGATAAACTTTCCAAAATTCCTGACAATCTTTTTTTTAAAAAGCAAAGTTGGATATTTTTGGTGTATAATTCAGAATAATGTAATTGTTTACATTGGAATTTGCATTACAGTAAGAAAAACAATATTAGCTTAAAAACAAGAATTCTCTCCAATATGAACCGTGGATGACAGGAGAAATTGTACGACTAATCTAGAGGAAAAGGGAAGCATACATAAGGTCTAGGCAGCTAAGAACAGAACGGGCCCTGGAAGAATATCGGAAGAGTCGGACAAGTCTTAAACAAGGGATCATGAAATAGCTTTAGCGAACAGAATTAAGGAAAAGCCCAAAACATTTCATTCTTATATAAGCAAGCGGGTAACTAGAGAAAGGATTGGTCCACTAAAGGATAACGAAGGAAGGCTGTGTGTCGAACCTGAGAGAATGGGTGAGATTCGGAATGATTACTTTGCTTCAGTGTTCACTGAGGAGAGGAACATGATGAATGTTGAGATTAGAGATAGAAGTTTGATTAGACTGGATCATGTTGACATAAGTAGGGAGAATGTGTTGGGTAGGCTAGAAATTATGAAGGTGACAAATCCCCAGGACCGGATGGGATCTATCCCAGGTTGCTGAGGGAGGCGAGAGAGGAAATAGCTGGGGCCATGACAGATAGTTTTGTGGCATCCTTAAATACAGGTGAGGCGCCGGAGGACTGCTCATGTTGTCCCCCTGTACAAGAAGGGTAGTAGGGATATTCCAGGTAACTACATACCAGTGAGCCTGACGTCAGTGGTAGGAAAGTTGCTGGAGGACGTACTGAGGGATAGGCTCTATTTATATTTAGAAAAGAATGGGCTTATCAGTGAAAGGCAACATGGTTTTATGCGGGGGAGATCGTGCCTTACCAACTTAATAGAGTTTTTCAAGGAAGTGACCAAGTTGATAGATGAAGGAAGGGCTGTTGAAGTCATATATATGGACTTTAGTAAGGCATTTGATAAGGTTCCCCATGGTAGACTAATGGAGAAAGTGAAGTCACATGGTGTGCAGGGTGTTCTAGTTAGGTGGATAAAGAACTGGTTGAGCAACAAGAGACAGAATAGTAGTTGAAGGGAGTTTCCCAAAATGGAGAAAGGTGACCAGTGGTGTTCCATAGGGGTCAGTGTTGGGGCCACTGTTGTTTGTAGTATACATAAATGATCTGGAAGAGGGCACTGTTGGTATGATCAGCAAGTTTGCAGATGATACTAAGATTGGTGGAGTAGCAGAAAGCATAAGGGACTGTCAGAGAATACAGGAAGATATAGATAGGCTGGAGGGTTGGGTAGAAAAGTGGCAGATGGTTTTCAAAATGATATGGATGCTTTGGAGAGGGTACAGAGAAGGTTTACAAGGATGTTGCCTGGTATGGAAAGTGCTAGCTATGAAAAAAGGTTGAGTAGGTTAGGTTTATTTTCATTAGAAAAAAGGAGATTGAGGGGGGGACCTGATTGAAGTTTATAAAATCATGAAGGGTATAGAAAGGGTGGATAGAGACAAGCTATTTCCCAGGATCAAGGATTCAATAACGAGAGGTCACGCTTTCAAGGTGAGAGGTGGAAAGTTTAAGGGGGATACACCAGCAAGTACTTCACACAGAGGGTGGTGGGCGTTTGGAACGCGTTGCCAGCAGAGGTGGTAGAGGAAGGCATGGTAGATTCATTTAAGATGCGTCTGGATAAACACATGAGTAGAGGGATACAGATGCTTAGGAATTGACCAACAGGTTTAGATAGTATGTTTGGATCGGCTCAGGCTTGGAGGGCCGAAGGACCTGTTCCTGGGCTGTAAAGTTTCTTTGTTCTTTGTTCTATATTACTTTAATGAGTGTTTCTATTGTCTCACCATTATTCTGCATGCATTAGCTTAGCCATATTCTTTAAACAAAAGATAAAATTGAACATCCATTGTCACAGACTTTCTCGTTGATAATGTTACGTGAAACTATCAATAGTTACTTTCCATGAGTCCAGAAAATATCATTCATACAGCTCAGATTAAATATGAATGGGAAGCATAGGTATCTTATTTAGTGGAAATCAATTACTGGGTATAGCATTAGTCAGTCACTTTCATGCAAGATTATAGTACACAATAATTGTAACATTGTTGTATGTTCCACTCAATTCCATTCAAATTGTGGAATTTACACCAGTAAAAACTGTATTTGTTCTCATTATTCCTTTGTAAAAGCCACTTAGTTTTTGTACTATGAACTACAAATGGGAGAAGATACTGCTTTAAACCAAGGAATCTATGCAATATGTTTGCAGTTTTGAAATCAAGTTATGGAATATTTTGTAAGTTGTATATACAAAGTTGCCTTATTCAAGCAGTCCGGAAACATTTCAGAGAGATTGACACCATCTGTGCACGAGTCTGGCAATTCTGCCCAGATAGTCTTTTGATTGGAAAAAGATCAAATCAGGACCAGTTGTGTTCAGCACAGTAACTCCTACTTGACTGGTTCCTGGACAGGTGACATAGCTACATCCTTGGGTGTGGACAATTCAGCAGAAATATTCAGCCTGTAAAGACAAAAGTATCCATCTCTCGCTCTGTCTCTCTCACCCTCCTTTCTGTATGAAGGTGTAAAGGAACATTCGTATTAGCTATCTACTCTCCCTCATTCCTCTCTAAGTTGTTCTCTCTTTCAATCCCCTGTTGAAAGGGAAAGGGGTCAAATAAAACACCTTAAGAGCCACTGAAAGGGCAAACTCTCAAAACAGTCAATGAGTTAGGTCACATTGGGCAACTTTGGTGGTTCTATAAAATCTTCACATTCGCAACAACTTGCAGTGCACTACCACAGAGAGTAATGACACTTCTGACATAGCGACTTATGTAGTTTTCATAATATAAGTAGTAATACACAGAAATTCAAAAGTTGCTGTTAGTTAATCTACACTATTCCATAGGTGCAACATTGACATAGTCCCCCAGACTACAATCAACGTTAGAAGTGATATGAAGTTACCTCTTTATTAGTCTTGCTGTTAAAAGTCCTTGATAAGGTTGCACTTTTTTCAAAAATTGATGTAATTGGGTTTTTAAAACAGAATACTAAGATTACTATTACTAGCAATTAACCTCAGTAGCACTGAAAACATGTTTTTAAATATTTGCATCAAATTTCCCCATGTGTTTAAATTATTTTTTAATTTTAAGGTTAAGGTGAAGATGAACACAATAAAATTTAGTGTTAAAAATGTATTTTACTTCCTGGTTTGCTGGCTATAAGGATTTTTCAACAGAAATGGGTGCTTAATCTACTTGATCATATAGTTTTTGCTGAATGCCTGGAGAAGTCCTCTCTTTAGCACCATTTTAAAACTGATGCAATGAAAGGAGAAATCCATTCTGTATATCATTTAGGTATTTGTGGACTGCTTTTTTTAAGATCAACAACACTGCAAATATTTTGGCATTACATACTTATAGTCTTCTAGCTCCAAACTATGATACGGCTTTTTGCTTCATCACCTTCCCAATAACCTTCCCAAACTCTCAAGTGGTTTAAAAAAAAGAAAATGGACACAATTGAATTAAGAGATTAGAAAATTTAGACAAATTAGACAAGGAGAGTATGGAACATCCTCAGACTTTAACAAAGTATCTGAAGAACTGAACTTTTATCACCACATGATAAGATTAATCATAGGAAAAAAAGATGTACCTGCCTGCACTTAGTGGTGCATAGTATCAAACTCAGCTTAGGCTCAGACTTACAAATGAATCAGATGATGATGGGTTTCGAAATCTAAGCACTTGACTGAGGATAACACTTCAATAGAGTGTTGGGAAAGTGCTATAGTCAGAGATACCAACTTTCCAATAGGATTTTAAACTGAACTTTCCTCTTAGGAGGATATAAATGATGCCATGACGCGATTTGAAGAATAACAGGTGTTATATCCTAATGCCTGACTGACACTAACCAAACAGATTAACTGGTTAATTTCTGTTTTGCTGTTTTTGAAGCTTCGTATAGGCAAGTTAGATGCAGTATTTTGTGAATTTTAAAAGTGTCTAAACTTCAAAAGAAATTTATGTGCTACATATCTTTATGACTTATCATTAGGTCATGCAAGGTGCTGCGTAAATGCAAGCTATTCCATTTCCTCTCATGGTAAATTTACAATGTTCTATTCATCAATTAGATAGGTATGTGCTTTCATAATTTATAATTTGGAAGAAAAGATTCTTATGGATTTCATCGAGAATTGTGATAAAAGCAGTATAGAGATAAATAAGAACCAAACCTGCCAGGGAATATCACTATCATTTGAAATTAGTATTAATCTTGGCACATTAGGCACCACTGTTCTTTTGAAACCACGTCATCTCTGATAGATGCACTAAAATTCAAAATATATTTATAGCAAACAATATGTGTTGAGAGAGCAAGAAAGCACGCACATAGTCTTTAAGATCACTAAGTGGAAGAGTCTGAAAACTGTACATAATTAAACAGAATTTATTAAGTAAAACATTAGAAGAAATAATTTTACTCTAAAGGCTAAGCTACTGATTGAAAGATTACCCTCTGCCTCTGCATTTTGCCTTGCAACACAAAGAAGACATCTAAGCACTGCTTTCTGTTATATTTTTATGCCTAGAAGGGTTTCCAGAGTAAATGCCAATTTCTTTTGACCAGTATTGCACACCATAATATTATGACTTGGCAAGTACAATAATTGGTAGAGTCATAAACATTATAATAATGTAATTGCATAACAAGGCAAGGACAGATGTAAAACTATTAAATTATAAAGTATGTTGAGAGTGGCAGTCCTTTTCATTCTAAGCCTGAAAACAACGCAAATGATTATAGTGTGTGCAACTAAACTACTATTAATGATCTTTTCAACACATTATTTCTCAATTTAACTTCCTACTCGGTATTTGTCTTCATGTTATTTTCATCAGCCAAGATAGGAGTGAGATGGCAGAAAATGATGTTACAAATGTCTATAGGGATTTCAAATCCTTCTTTATGATTAATCAAAAGACATGATTAATCAAAAGTAACTAACAGGTTGTATGGAATCAAAGTTTAATTCTCTTGTGATAGGGAGTTAGGTGGAAACTGCATTCTTCTAGCAGAAACCCTACGATGTAATGAGGTGTATTATTCCTGACTGAAAAATCACTTCAATTGTTAAGTCATTAGGATAATTATGTCACAAATATCTTAATCCAAACTTCTTGTTCTCTGAATGATTTTCTAACAACCAGTTAGAATGAGTAGCAACTATTTATCTTACGTGCATAATAGTGTGACAGGCAAGTTGAGGTTAAGAAGAAAAGTACTCACAAAATGAGTAGGCTATTTAGCCTCTTGGCCTGATCCACCAATCAAAAAAGGTGACTGATCCGATTGTGGCCTTGATTTCACTTTCTGACTTGCCCCATATTGCCAACAGCCACCAATTATGTCCACAACCCCACCCCCTCAAAACATAGAAGTCCTTGTTGAATAGCTACCTGTTGAATTCAACTTTGAACATCTTCAGTGATCCATCCTCTGATGCTACTGGAGAAAGAGAATGCAAAAGAATAGTGACCCTCAAGAATTTCTCATCTCTTGTTTTAAATGGGAGATGCTTTACTTTTAATCTGTGCATCTAACTCTAGATGCACCCATGAACAGAGGCTTTATTAAGCCAGATATTACAAGAAAGTAACTGAGAAAACCTCAACAATTTCAGATTTTATTGTGCACATAAAAGATGCACAAAATAATGATCGGTTTAAATAAAGTAAATAAAGGAAATTGTTCCCAAAAAGAGCAGGAAACAGCAATTTGAAGTTTTGGGCAAAACATGAAGTGTTTTTAAAAAAGAACATGTGGAAAGATAATGGAATACCATGCAGGAGGAAGGCAAATGCTCAAATGATTTCAAAAAGGAATTGGATGGACACTTGAAGGAAATAAAAAAAAGCAAGCCTACAAAGGATAGAACAAAGGAATGGGACTAACTGATTGATTGTGAAGATTAGCCCTGAGACTTAAACAATGTTGATAGCATAACAAACAAAATGGAAGGCATCATCATAACTTCCAAAAGTAAATACTGACATAAAAGCATAGTCAAATGTTGTCACAACTATAAAGTCCATAAACAAGAAATACTGATATTTTCTAGTCAACTTGTTCAGAAATGTTATTACACACCTCTTGAGCAGGTGGTATTAAGCCTAGCCTCCTGGTCCAAAGGTAGGGATACTACTACTGCACCAGAGGAAATATGTATAATCTGTACAAAATTTTAAATAAGTACACTTAAAAATAGAATTTTAATAGGGGAATTTCATTTTAAGGATACGGTTTATAATAACCATAACTATTTACCTTTCCAAATGTCATGGCTTAATTCATTTGAAACTTAAATACAAATGTCAGACATTTTCATAGGCAACTCTCTTACAACCCACATCGTTAACACTAGCATATTGGCAACATTTATGAATTGTTGACATAACAACCTCAGGCCTTATATTTTGTTTGTCTTCTATTCAGTCCACAGTGGATATTTACAATACTTTCACAGATTCTCAGAACACACTAGAAAATGAAAATGAAACTAAAATATGAACAATTATCAACTGCCAATGCTTGCACACCAATTGCAAATATTCCAACCATCAGAGACTAGGTGCACACAAGGTTGTGATCAATGGAAAATGTACAATATATTGAAATTCTACCAAATGCAAACCGTATAAAATCAAAACTTTCCACAGAAAAAATAAAAGTCAAAACACAATGTCACGTATGAATATTCCATGCACAAAGGATGATGACAATGACAAGCAGCCCCTTCCACCTGAGGCATTATCACAATTCTGTTGAAACATGGACATCTCTGCAGTCAGTCAACAGACCTGTAGAAACGATATTTGCCAAAGAAACAAATAGGCACATTGATTGATACAAGGCCCATCTTGGAAAACTCTTAAATCCAAGGAAGTCAGAAGATCATATCTATCGTGAATCTGCCTGTCAATCTTTGGATGATGTCAAAAGAACCTTCGGCCCCACCTTCATCAAAATTGTTCTTTGAAATCACAGATGGGAAGTGTGCACAAACAGGAACAAGCAAGTTGGCTAGATAGAGCAATACTCCAAGAGAAGATCACCGCCTGTGTTCAATGATATTTTGTAGATACCCTTCATGTATAAGCTGGATGCAGAATCCTCATTACTTGAGCATGACATCCTAACAGAATGGGAAGCATCTGAAAAGGACTGTATGAAATCGAAGCTATTCAAGCAGGAAAAACACCACCTTCTGTCAAACCTACAGGACCTGCTGGAAAGACGACTGGGATAAGCATAGTACAAAAGATCATGCCCTACAAAGAAAGGCAATTATAGGGGGTTGCAACAACTACAAAAGCAAATCACTCCAGAATTTTTGCCTGGGTCATTCAAATGAGGTTCCACCAACTAATCAGAATTTACTCAGAGCTACAATGTAGTTTCAAAGCAGGAAAATCCAAAGCAGAAATGACATTCTCACTATCTCAGCTTAACAGACGTGCAGAAAGCAGCAAATACCACTTTTGCATCTCACAAAAGCATTTAGAGACATAAAGTCATAGAGATGTACAGTACCAAAACAGACCCTTTGGTCCAACTCGTCCATGCTGACCAGATATCCCAACATGATCTAGTCTCATTTTCCAGCACTTGATCCATATCCCTCTAAACCCATCCTATTCATATACCCATCCAGATGCCTTTTAAATGTTACAATTGTACGAGCCTCCACCACTTTCTCTGGCAGCTCATTCCATACACACACACCACCCTTTGCATGAAAAGATTGCCCTTTAGGTCCCTTTTACATCTTTCCCTTCTCACCCTAAATGGAATGACTGAGCAGAATGAGCTTCTTTAAAATACTAGAGAACACTCAACTTTACTTTACACTTTCATATGGTCCTTTCATGATAACAAGCAGAACCATCCATGAACTGAATCATATATTTTCTTGGCTAAGTCTAAATTATAGAGTTTCATGGAGAGTTTTTCCTCCATGAGGCTTAGCACATTTTCTCATGGCATCTTAAACTCGTATCATTAATGATCTAGCCCACCTTTACAGTATCCCCCATCAGATTCTAGCCCCATTCATCCACTCACCACACTCCGAGCAATTTGCCATTGCCAGGTTCCCCAGAAATTGATCAGTATCCCTGGTGCTGGCACTGGCATAGGTACCATATTTACAAGGCCATTGTGCACACTGGACAACTGCTGTCAGGCTGGAACATTCCTGCAGAGATCCTGACATTTGCCTTGGACACAGCAAACTGGAGAAAATCGACAATCCACTTTGTGGCCAGGAATCTGGAAGTCCTGGTGGACGTAGTGATGCAAAGGCAGAACATCCTCTTCCCCCAAGACAGTGATGGAGGCCATAATACCAGACTAAAGCTGGTGTGAGGTTTGCCACCTGGGTCAGTGCAGTGTCAGCTGTCTGGAGGAATTCACAAATGTAGGAAGGAGGTCAATTACTTCCACCACTCCACCATTGTTTCACCATCTTCTCTCCAATACCACACACTTATCTTTGATATTGTACCCACTTCCCTCCAAGGCGCATGCTCTACTACTCACTATTGCCAGCAGCATTTCCTCACTCACTGTCATCCACATTGAACCAGACACAAAACCTTGCACGCCTATGTACTGTGTTTTCACTCACTTGGGACACCTTCCCACTATGCTGAGAATAAAAGTTGTGCCACCTACTTTAATCTCCCTTAATTCTGGCTTGCCTCATTCCAGGGAAAGAAGCAGTCCACAATAGGGCAGAAAGAATCAAGATAGGTAGTGGGCTGCTTGACATTTGGTTCCTCACCATGTATGTGGAGAGTATCCTAACTCTGATGACCCCAATCAGTTGAATCATCATGTCCAAGGCTCCCTGATCAAGACAATTTCCCTGACTTGACTGAGCACTGCTGACAACTGATAAGCTTGTGAATCAGAGGTATGCCATGAGGGCTCTTAAAGGCTGACACATCAGATGCCAAAGTCCATGGACATGGTGTGTGTGGGAATGGTGCTTAAAAATGAGTTTCTGGAAAAGCGCAGCAGGTCAGGCAGCATCAAAGGAACAGGAGAATCGACGTTTCGGGCATAAGCCCTTCTTCAGGAAAAATTTCTGAAGAAGGGCTTATGCCCGAAACGTCGATTCTCCTGTTCCTTTGATGCTGCCTGACCTGCTGCGCTTTTCCAGCAACACATCTTTAAGCTCTGATCTCCAGCATCTGCAGTCCTCACTTTCTCCTGTGTGGGAATGGTGCCCATGTTGCGTGCCCCGAGGTGTCTGGTGTAAAAGAATGGGGGTCCTATGGAGCAAGCAGCTCTGACTTCCACGTCAAGAATTCTCTGTTTACTTTTCTCATGGGTTTGGAAGAATGGGAAGTTGCATATTAATGAAGCAAGATTTGCAGTTAACAAGGTGCTTAACAAGCAATAATCTCACTTCAAAGAAAATTCACCACCGTCTAGTGAGAATTTCACCTTGACACCCAGAACATAGATAAAATATGAAGCAAGTAGCTCCCGACATCAAGATAGGCCTAATTGGACTTTTCATATGATTCTACCATATTTCTTGCCATAGCCCACATCGTTCAGGTCCCTATAAGATTCTGCCTCATATGCCCCTACCAATAGAATATACTTCCATAAATGATCAAATGGGAATCTCTTCAATCAATCAAGACTAACAGCTGAGACAACTGGAGCATGTCCTAATGACTGGATTTCAGTGTATTGACATTGCTGTCATAATTTCCCAGACAGAAGACATAGCTGAAGCTCATGGATCACTTGCGCAATGTGTTTGAGTACATAAGATTGTGTGATGTTTCTAAACACATTCAGAGTCAACAGCACACCACTGAAAACATTCAGAAAATTATCCTATCTTGCATCCACAGTGACAGACAACTTATTTATTGATAAACAGCTAGGCACACACTTTGGATAAAGAGCCCCCAACTCTGGTTAACTAAACACAGGCTTCAAAAAAAAAAAATCAAGAAATATCCTGCAAGACTACAATGCTTATCTTCATATTGCTGTATCCTCGGCAATTTCCGTATGTCAGCAATGCCTGGGCAACTTGCAACTGCCAAGAAGAAAAAGGCCATCACTGGTGTCTACAATGCACCCTCAGTATCACGTAGAAAGACAATATCACTAATGAAGCAGTTCCTTCTTGGGGAAAAAAAAGCCATGCATGGCAACATTAATCAAGCAAGGAAGACTTTGCTGTCTAAGGCATGTGCACAAAATGGAAGATGATCAGGTTCTCAAAAACGTGATATATGATGAGGTTGTCAATGCAAAGAAATCAATAGTGTGCCCAAAGCTCTGATTCATGAAGTCTGTCAAGCGACACAAAAATCCACATTAACAACAAGTGGGAAACTCTAAATGATAATCCATCCAAATGGCAAACCCAGCTATTGGCAGGAATTTGTCAGCACCATGATACCTGATTTCAGAGCTCCAGAGCAAATGATAGGCCTGTCAACAAGGCATTAGCACAGATCATTCCATATGACAATGTGGGTGGCATATGCAGTAGAATTCGGCTTCCCAAAATTGCTTTATCAGCCATTAAAAGATTGAGAACAGATTATCTCAACTGATCTCACCAAAATGTGTTAAGGATACATTCCCAATATCCTTTCCAAGCAAAAGAGTGTCAATCATTTAAATACCTTGCTATGCAAACCTAAAAGCTCTTCTTTTAAAAACAAAAATCAGTCATTTGATTGATGTTATTTTAGTAGAGATGACCACAATATTCATTCAGTTAGTACTGGTTCCCACAGATTTTGGTCACATTCCTAATTTTGTACTGGAGACTTAAAACCAACTAGATTCGGTTAGATTCCCTACAGTGTGGAAACAGGCCCTTCAGCCCAACAAGTCCATTTTGCATAAAGAAACTGAATAAATAGCACCCGTCTCTATCCAACATCTTTATATTATTATTACTACTACAATATTTTTATGATATAAAAATCATACTTCGAAAACTTAGAAAAATACTAAGTATTGTTCAGTTATTATTAGTTTGTTAACTCAGTTGAAAAACAGTGTACTAAATTACTCTTATTCAACCTCTCCAGCTGTGAAACATTAACTCCACAGATCACATCTAAAAATCGATCAATTTCTAAAACATTAACTTCTGAAAATAATCTCAAGTTCCAAATTTGACTTAATTTTTTTTAAATGAAATGATTATATAGGAGTTATATTCCATGCGTTTTGCTTTCACCTTTATTGTGTGAATCTTCAATCTTTTTGATTAATTAGCCTGCCTCCTGCCTATTCTGTTACTGGATTCCACAGACCGTCTACAAATATTATCAAATTCAACTTAGCATTGAAAAAGAGGAATGTATGCTTTAGACAGCACTCCTCCACCTTCAGCCTGCCCTAAGGTCAATGGAGAGCATGCTTTCACCACTAACTGTAAAATCTGGGCCATTAATATGATATGTACATGAGGCAATATTTAATGCTCTCCACCTTAATGCATTATTAGTGCTATTATTTGGAACTTTAAAAAATTCCAAGGAAAGTTCTCAAAGAGATTACATGAATTTTGATGAGGTCAAAGACACAACTCAAATACATGAAGCCTATATCAATGCATGACTTTAAATCATGCTTTGGTCTGAACTTAAAAGGCATTCTAGAATAAAGGCAAAATATAAGCTTTGTCCTTAACTAGTTACTCTTTAACTACACCAGAAACTTGCTCCCAGATGCAAAAGCATAACATTTGTTGCTAGAGGTTTATAATCCCATTAATCTTGTGGAATTTCTACTACAATATCAAGGTTTCATGTATGCATTTTTAAAATCAATGCAAGAATTATGATGTTTCTGATTATAGAAGCCAAAATGTGGATGTGTTATTTTGATTAATCTTTATTTCCTAAGCCAGGCAGGAACATTTTACACATCATTCCAATTCAACTTTGCTTTGCATCTGAATCCAGGCAAATATAACTTCAAAGTTATATAAATCATACTGGACTCTAAATATTAATGCTGTATCTCTCTCCACAGATGCTGCCAGATCTGCTGACTTTCTCCAGCACTTTGTCTTTATTTCAAATTTAACTCTCAACCAGGGGGATATTTTACAAGAAATCACAATTAAATTAATGTCACCTGACCAACTCTGAATACAGCAGTATCCCATCATGAGAGGAATCAAAGTTGTTTGTACTTACGAGAGAGTATTTTTTCAGAATCCAATGATCAGATGTTAATTCCCAAACCCACTAATATATGAAACTTCCTGTAACTAAGCTAATTTTAAGCAGGACATCATGTTGTAGAAGTATGCTTTCAGTGAAAACTCAATTCCAAGCTAACTTGATCTACCTGTCAGTTTCATTCACTAGCGCTTTATAGGCAAAAATCAATAGCAATCTATCAAAATGGAATCCATTAATTCATTTGAAATACAAATTTAGACATTATATTCATGATTAGGAAGTGACTCACATGTGGTTTACGACTCAGTTAAGAAAACTGTATACTGTAAATGATTAATTCACTGGAGGGGAAAGTAATAATATTTAAATTTCAGCAGCATAATTCATTGTTACTTCATGCAAGTTACAAAGTAATGATAAGGTCACAAGCACTTCCATGTAATTCCCAAATCCAAAATATGTTAACAAATATCATCAACAATATATTCTATAACATTGTTATTACAAACATTGGAGTTAATTAATAAGTTAAAATCAGCACTGAAAGTTTTAACTATGCATTTTGTAAAATACAACACTGGGAAGAGTGGAGTTCTATTCTTGTGAATAAAATTGCAATAAAATACTATTTTAATATAGATTTTGTATTTTCAGGGGAACAGAAAAAACATTATATTCATTTCCTGTTAATAATATAAATTGTTCGTGCATCTACTGTTAAAATAAGGTTAAGGCTGAAACCACTTTTCTTGCCAAATGTACAGCAGGGGATCTAATAAATCCTAAAGTCGTTAAAATATTCTCCCAACATTTATTTCACATTTATAAAACCCCATGTGATGGTCCATAATTGATTTTTTTTAATGGATATTACTGTCAAAAAAGTCAGCGGACTACAATTGCCTTCCAAGAGAAGTGTTGTACAAGAGTGTTGATGAGCTTTGAAATAAACCATTGGCTGTTGCTGTTAGGCGCGGGTGGAGGGAGCTGTCCATTGTACTGTACCACAGACAGACGGGCTGCAGTAAGATGCCATGACACCTCCATTCATTCAATTTCCATTCCCCTGAGCACTGAATGCACAAAGACGGAAAATCCACACAGCTATATCAGCCACCTTTTGTTAAAACAAAATGAACAAATTGTCCATTTACATGCTTATGGTAAAGGAATATTTGAAACATATGTTCGTCGGAAACATGTATTTAAAAAGTGTACACGATTTGAAAGCATGCGAAAATTTTAAGTTTGTTTCAATTCCCGAATGTTTAACATATTTACTTGACAAAAACTGTTCCAGTTTAGTTTAAACAGTCGAATCGCTCCAAATTGCTATTTAGAAAGAACGGGAATTTGAAAGTAACTTCTCCAACCTCGGTCCTTACATAAAAGATAGCAGGGTCGGTTAATATTTTAACTTGAAATAAAGCAAAATAGAGTGGGGGGGTGCACTAAACAACCACCTAACAGGACCCACCCCCACCCCAGGTGCGGTATATTGTCGGTAAAAAATCTGACAGATGGCCTGCAATGAATTAAATGTGATAGTGGCATGAGGGTGTCACTAATTCGGAAATCCCAACCAAACAAAATGCCCAGCGCATTCCAAATAGAAAATAACTGCCACACCACTGACGTCTTTAAATTTTAAAAACGAAATATTATTTCGGGTTCAAGTAACGAGGCCCGATTTGCTTCATCTGGTTTGACAGCGTCCCAGACAAACGCTGGCAAAAGAAAGAGCACCCCCTTGGAGAAAGAATCCCTCGCTCTCCGTCAGGTGAATGCAAATGGACCAAATGACTATTTTGCTTAAAATTTCTGAATGAATTGTGTGTGTGTGTGTGTGTGTGTGTGCGTGCTCCTACTAAAGTCTACAGCGGCTGCTGATATCCGTTCATTCATTGATGAACAATCGCAGCCGCCGTGAAAGCAGTGAGTGACAGGAGGGGTTGGGGTTGGGTTTGGGATGAGGGTGCTGGGGCTGGGGGTAGGGATGGAGGGTAAGGATGGCGGGGGACTCTTACCTCCAACACAAAGGAGAGACATGTCTCCTCGCTCCTCGGCCACACTCCACTGATTCTCTTGCTCTTCCGACGACTTTCGCGCCCCCCTCTCTTTCTCCGGCCGTTAGATACACGGTACGTTACTCTTTTTCTTTTTTTGTGGTGGGGGGGGGGCGGTGGTTAGTGAGTGTGTATTGAGAGGCTGCCCCTGTCGCCCCGCTCTTGGCGACAGCAGCTGTCGGTGTCGCTGTCGCTGTCTCTCTCGCGCTCTCCGCTCCTGACCGTTACTCCACAGCCGCCATTTTGTTGGGAGCAGCCCCTGGACCGGCTGACGTCACAATGGGGCGGCGCGAGAATGGAATTGGCGGGATGACAGCAGCTGGACAGATCCCAGCAGGGATCCGGAGTAATCTCGGACAGATCCCAGCAGGGGATCCGGAGCAATCTCGGACAGATCCCAGCAGGGGATCCGGAGCAATCTCGGACAGATCCCAGTAGGGATCCGGAGCGATCTCGGACAGATCCCAGCAGGGATCCGGAGCGATCTCGGACAGATCCCAGCAGGGATCCGAAGAAATCGCGGACAGATCCCTGCAGTGACCAGGAGAAAGCGCGCACATACCCCTGCAGGGATCAGGACAAATCTCGGACAGATCCCAACAGGGACCAGGAGAAAGCGCGGACAGACCACTGCAGGGATCAGGAGAGACCGTGGACAGATCCTAACAGGGATCCACAGAAAGCGCGTCGACTTCCGAACAGATCCCGACGTGTCCAGAGAAATCGCGACCAACTTCGTACAGATCCCGACCAGGACCCAGAGTAGGCGTACCCAACTCCGACAGTTCACATCCTACAACTCCGAACGGATGCCAGAAGTCTGGAAAGATCCCAACAGGGCTGTATCGATCCAACAAATCCAGACAGATCAAAGTTAATCTGGAAAGATCCCAAATTCGTCACACCTCTGTGTATATCCAAAATATATCTCCGCAACTCCACTTGGATCCAATTAGCCCTTGACCAATCTCACTATCACCAGAGCGATCACAATGGCTCCAGACACAACCCAGATGGTGCTAATAAGGCAGATCTCAGTCAGATTCCAGAATTTCAGACAGATCCAAATAACTGGACGTTCCACAGCAACTCCAGATAGATACCAGAAGCTTACGGTCCTTGTGAAAACTCCAGCAGAACATGGTGTGAGGCTGGCAGATCAAATCAACTCCAAGCAGGAAGACTTATGACCCAAAAGACAGAAGTTGATGGAGAAACTCAGCGGGCCAAGCATCAGTCTTCTTCAGAACTGTACTCCAAACGATGGCTGTGATTTCTCTCCACAGATGCTGCCTGATCTGCTGAGTTTCTCTGGCAATTTCTGTTTTTGTTCAGATTTCCAGCAGCTGCAGCTCTTTGATTTATGTTAGGATTGTGAGCCAGAGGAACTCAAGCTGCTCCTGCGGCAACAACGGTGACCCATCACATCAAACAGTAGGCATTAACCAGAGAAAGCCTGGGATGTTGGCGGGATGTGGGGGGGGGGGGGGGGGGGGAGGAGGTGTTCAACTGAGAGGTGATGTTCTGTCATAAAACGGGACTGTTGAAGGAAGCACTCACCCCATGTACCCTTTCCTGTTTGAGCTCCAGACAGGCATAACTGCTGGGATTCCTGTTCTCTTCCTAATAATCGGAACATTGTTACTGGGTGCGAAATAGCGATTAATTGGGAACTTAAGAACCTAACCTACCATTCACCAAATCACTGCGAGGAGGTGAGTGGGTAAGCAGCTGGAAAATCACCTTGGAATGCTTTACCCCACCACACTTGCAAGTCTGCCCATAAAACGCTGTTCTTGGAATCTTCCCCAAACTAAACCCACCCAAATACATCCAATCTTAAACATGTTAAAATTCACCATTCTTTCCTAAAGTGTCTGAAGATGCAATAAGACAAGAATTTCCAGAAATGAATGATTGCACAATTACACCTTCATTTTGAAGATGGTCAGTCTAGGAACAGAAGTGTTGGAAATATTAAACAAATACTTCATAGATAATTATTTCCTAATACCAAATTCTCATGATATTTAAATAATTATGTTAAAATTAATTATGATTGCTTGCGTGAGATGTTGGGCAAGATCGTTTAAGTTATCGTTTTAGTCAATGGCCTAAATTACAGGTTGGCCTAAAAGAGTGCAACACCATGTCTGGGGATCTACATCAACATTGTAGCTATCAAACCCTGCTCACTGGTATGTGGTGTGTGGTGCAATGGGTGACAAGTGCAAAACATCTGCAGGACAACAAGACCATTGTGATCATACTGCAAGTTGATTTAAGCAAGCACATACTATTCTGCAGCACAGTGGTGCTATTATCTTTGACTGGAAGTGTTTATCAATAAAGATCACTTGCGTTTATATAGGATCTAATTTTGCTAAAACGTTTCAAATTGTTTCAGTTAATTAATCACATTTGGAATGTAGCAATCATTCTTTTGTAGTCAAACAGAGCAGCTATTCTACCGGACATTATTGCAAATATCCTTGAGGTGAATGAACACTGCCATTACGTTGTAACAAATCACTAAATTGCTCAAGTAAGGTCAGCTGTGTAATAAATTCAGTTTTATCATTGGTCAGAAGAAGACTGAAACTTGTTTACCAGCTGTGTATGGAAACAAGATAATACTCAAAACTACAAATCAGTGAGCTTTACATCTGTAGCAGGCACAATATAAGGTGATATCCTGGAAGAAGGTTGAAGGAGTATCATTTTGTAAAAAAAAAGTAATCATTTGGTTTTATCATTCAGAGATTGTGCTTGACAAATTTAATCAGAGTTCTTCAACACAAGAATTGGTGGAAAGGCAACTCAGTGGATGTCAGTTCCTCTGTTAATATATCATCGCTCAAACATTTCTTTTATGTGGAGAAGTAAACTTGACTTCAGAATAGTGTCTTTAAAAAACACATTTGTCCTTAAAATAATTTGAGTGACGTGATATGAAAGTAGAATGGAGTTACATATTTTGACATTTACCGTCAGGTTTGCTTTGAAATGTTACATTTATTCATTGTGTAACTGTTTGAAGCAATAAACATTCACACTAATTTTTACATTTTCTGGTTGCCCATTAAAGGGTGAAGCACGTTTTGTACTCTGCACATCATTTATTGTGATCTCTTCTCCTGATTGGAATCTGATTCTAGTATTCTAACCTGGAAACAGACAGTAGCTCTGCAAATATGAAAATATTGTGGCAAAATGCCAAGAAGTCTTAATGGACTCTCTGAAACAATTCATCTTAAGCCAGGCACTGGAAGGTGATTATGAATAAAAGGTGAAAAGTCAGAATGAATTAATACGTGAATGCCAAAAACACAGGCATTTTCCTCCTTTATCCATTTTGAAATTCAAAGTTTTGTGTTTTTATTTACTTCATGTTCTTTCCTACTTTTTATTAAATGTGATCCTTCTTTGCAGTTTAATGAATTATCCTTCTAGCTCGCATAAATACTTCCAGTTTTTGGACTGGCATTACCTTCTTCATAGAAATTTATTGTATTGTTACAATTAATGCACAGACATTACATCCCTGTAATATAGTATGGTTTCTGCACTTAAACTCACTATCTGCTCAGTTTTATTTAAAGTTACAAGAGTCGGTTTTATTTTATTCACTATCTCCATTCTGCACGGTGGGAATGGCTTGTGTGAGGGGATTAAACCCACTCAAAGCCGCTCCGTTCACACTCAGCTGCATTTCAGCTGCAGCAGCTTGTAGTCAGCCGAGGATCTCTATGTAGGAAACCGTCAGTCTAATTTAAATCTACGAATTGAAGATTGATTATATAACTGACATGCAATGCGATTTGAACTATGATTCAGTAGGAGGTGTGTGATATCAAATATGCCAGAAACACAGTATTTAAAAGAAGGACCGGGAAGTACAGCAGTCCTGTGTTTACCCTTTGAGAGGATTCCTAAGGATGTCTGGAGAAACAGAAATACACTCTAGGCCTTGGATGTCTCCCTTAGTTCTTCCCAAATTTTCCTCAGCAGCAGCCCAGCTTCCATCTCCACTTGCTGACCTCGATATCATTCCTACCAGTTTCAATTTCAAACTTTGAAAGCAAATGGTGATTAAAATGAAGCAAAACCTTCGCGATGCTTCCTCCGAATTTGTTTGGGCACCGCCTAGTTCGGGCTTCGCGGGCACCAAACCTGCCCTCTTCTTAAAATATCTCTCCCAGAATGTAAAGTAGCCTCGTGCGCACTCGTAATTCAAAGTGTAATTATGTATACACAAAACAAAGGGCGTTTGAACTGTTCGAGATTTCAACAAACCGGGTTGTTAGGTGTTTTTATGTGCGTGTGTGAATTGCTAGAGCTCTGTTCTTACAAGGTCGGTACAAGTCTGTCAGAATGCCGCCACAGTCTGATAGATAGTCTTGAGATTTTCCACTATGCTGCTACTCGTTGACAGTGTAGAAAGTACAGCAACTGATTTCAGTTCTACACAGGGTCGTCAAATACACTGGTGTTAGTTATAGCTTATTAAAATAAAGGAAACGTCGAAAAGGACCACATAATAGCGCAATGAAGTTGTACAAGACATTTTGAAATCACAAGAAGTTCCCATATTGTTTATTTGTGAACAGGTGGAAAAGGTGCCTAAGAGCCATTGAAGGAACTATTAGAAGCGACACGTTCTGAAGAAGGGTCACTGGACTCCAAACGTCAATTCTGCTTTCTCTGCACAGATGCTGCCAGACCTGCTGAGTTTCTCCAGCAAGTTATGTTTTATTTTGTTACAGATTTCCAGCATCTGCAATCCTGTTTTATTAGAGAAGGGACTTTGAGTCAAACAGGCTGAGATTGAAAAATCGATTCAAATCTGTTTAGTTTGAAGTAAAGAAAAACTGTCAAATAAACTCAAAGAACGTTAAAAGCTCGATTGCAGCTCCAACAGAATCTTACCGCTCTTGTACCAGCAAATAAAATTCTTTCTAACTAACCAGAACATCACCCATAACTGCATATTTCTTCCCGGTAACAGGTGCATTCTATCTAACCAACGGCAAATACAGGAGATCCAACCGAGTGGAATATGCAAACTCGATTGCCATATTCCACTACACAATCCCAGCCTAAAGACAGACCAAGGCCCTCCCAACCTCTCAACTGTGCCAGATTAGCAGATTATGGGAACACCACCATCTGCAACTTCCCTTCCAAGTCACATGCCATCGCCACTCGGAACTGTAACGGCCTTTATTCACTGTTATTGGAACACATTCTTGGCATCTCCTTTCATACCAGCACTGGGTATACCTTCAACCCAAAGACTGTACTACCTTCTCCAGGCCAATTAGCAATGCCCACACCCTGTGGACGAATTACACACAAAAACGCAGTGTGACTCAGTCGTGAAGCAGTGCAACTTCACAAGAAAGTTAGAAGAAAAAGTAAAATTCATCGAATGATGTGCCATTCTCCTGCCAGTGTTTCTGTGGAATGTTGGAATAAAGGCAGAATTTTGCCATGCGCTTCTGACAGAGAGGACACGATCCTTTCTATCGTCCAATTGTGGAAAATGAGACGCCGGAAAACATGCTGTGAGACATCCGAGGAACTATCAGGCATCCATCAAACCTCTACAAAGCTGAACAAGGCCCATTGCTAAACGCGAACACTCTGAAACCCCCATTGATTGCCTCCTAGTTGTAACCATAGCGTAGATAACTGCGATGATGGCAAGTGTACAGTACTCCCACACAACGCCAAATAACAGGTTCAACCTGAATTAATAAACCTTGGAAGACAGCGCAATCTGTGATAATCATATACTTCCCGACAAAAGGCAGTGGGTAGTGGATTTATCAATAAACCCCTTCGGATTGCCCACGTGAATTTTACACCATGGCACTGGAGTAACTGCCAAAGCTCAAGGGATATATCTAAATCCACAACGTGCCAACAAAGCAGGAAAATATACTGTAATATGACTGCCATTTACGGAAATAGGTCGACAGCATCACCAGACGCTCAGCAAAGCTCGCTAATTAAGATAATGTATCATGGTACCATCTGCATGCTACAGTACAAATATAATGTAACCTTGTCAGCATTCTTGGTCGAGACCCAAGAGTAGTTGCAAGTTTCAAAAGTAGCTATGTCGCCACCATTTGACAAAAATGTGGAATTTGTTCCCGGAAACTGTCGCCTATTAGAGAGATGCTGGATTTTTCACTGAACTGGTTCTAATCGAATGGCAATTTTTTTACAGCTTTCCATGGTGACCGGGATCTTTATTTTAGAGAAAACAAAGTGTTTGGGAAGCCTCTTGTTTGCAGTGAAAGAAATGTAATTTAATCATGACATTGTGTGCGCGTAAGCGGCGCAATGATATTGTGGCTGACTTACCACATTTCGTTTTAAAGATGAAAACCGTGTTTTGACAGAGTGCCTGTTTGTCATTAATGCACATTAATTGTATACGGCATGAATTTTGATGTTCTCCCGGGAGTGTCAGGGTATTTTATATGGTCATATTGCTTAATTTTTAAACTTATTTCTTAAACTTATTTCTTGTGTGGTGTTAATTTGAATATACTATATGCAAAAATCAAAATGTCTATCGAATGCCCTTTCATAGAGGGAGGTAACAATCCAGTTGCGTTTGCACTTTCGAAGCATACCCAGCCATCAGCTGTGGATGTTAAACATAGTTTCAATTTCCTTTAAAAAGCGGTTCAAACACAATTCGTTTTTATCCCAGTTTCTGTGTTTTAAAGACCGGAGTCGTCATCATCATGACTAAAATACTGCACGAGTTTTTTTTTACACAATTGGCAGAAAGGTCGTTGAGATCTTGCCTATGATGTATTGAAAGCATAATCAAGTGCATAGCACCTTCTTGTTTTAAAGTTATGCTTATGTTATCTCTTCCCTTATGATTGTTGATAATATGGGTTTATTATTGAGTGGCTATGACGGTAAATGGCAGACGTTGTCATCAGGCAGGATAGCTTTAAAACAGAGTCGCTGTTCAGAGCGTGAGCTAGGGGTTCACCCCTCTTCCCCAGGGGGTTTTAAATGGCGGAGAAGGAAATAAGGAGCTTGGGAGAGACAAATAGAGTCTTTAACAGCACGGACAGAGGCCCTTCGGCTCATCGTGATCGAAAATGTAGTCAGGCATCTATTTATTCTAATACAAGTGTTCCACCACTTGTATGCTATGGCATTTCAAGAATTCTTCGAAATAGTTATAGAGTCACGAAGATGTACAGCACGGAAACAGGCCCTTCGGTCCAACTCGACCATTCAGATCAGATATCCTAACCTAATATAGTACCATTTGCGAGCACTTGGCCCATATCCCTCTAAACCCTTCCCTTCCAGATGCCTTTTAAATATTGTAACTGTACGAGCCTCCATCACTTCCTTTGGCAACTCATTCCATACAAACACCACCCTGCATGTGAAAAAGTTGCCCCTCAGGTCCCTTTTATATCTTTTCTTGCTCACCTAAACTTATGCCATCTAGTTCTGGACTTCCCTATCCCACAGAAATGACCTTGTTTTATCCTATCCATGCCACGTAGTTTTATAAACCTCTATAAGGTCACCCCTCAGCCTCCGACACTTCAGGGAAAACAGCCACAGCTTATTCAGACTTTCCATATAGCTCAAATCGTCCTACCCTGGCAACATCCTTGTAATCCTTTCTGAATCTTTTCAAGTTTCACAACATCTTTCTGATAAGAAGGAGACCAGAATTGCACACAATATTCCAACAGTGGCTTAACCAATGTCCTGTATAGCCGCAACACGACCTCCCAACTCCTGTACTCAATATTCTGACCAATAAAGGAAAGTATACCAAACGCCTTCTTCAATATCCTATCTACCAGCAACTCTACTTTCAAGGAAGTATGAACCTGCACTCCAAGGTACTTTGTTCAGCAACACTCCCCAGGACCTTACTATTATGTGTATGAGTCCTACTCTGATTTACTTTTCCAAAATGCAGCACCTTGCATTTATCTAAATTAAACTCCATCTGCCACCCCTCAGACCATTGGCCCATCTGACTAAGATCCTGTTGTACTCTGAGGTAACCTTCTTTGCTGTCCAGTACACCTCCAATTTTGGTGTCAGCTGCAAACTTACTAAATATACCTCCCATGTTCACATCCAAATCATTTATATAAATGTCAAAAAGTAGTGGACCCATCACCAATCCTTGTGGCACTCCACTGGTCACAGGCCTCCAGTCTGAAAAGCAACCCTCCACCACTACCTTCTGTCTTTTACCTTTGAGCCAGTTCTGTATTCAAATGGCTAGTTCTCCCTGTATTCCATGAGGTCTAACCTTGCCAACCGGTCTCCCAGAAGGAACTTTGTTGAATGCCTTACTGGAGTCCATATAGATCACATCTACCATTCTGTCCCCATTAATCCTCTTTGTTACTTCTTCAAAAAACTCAGACACGTTTCCCACGCACAAAGCCATGTTGACTACCCCTAATCTGCCCTCGCCTTTCCAAATACATATGAATCCTGTCCCTCAGGATTCCCTCCAACAACTTGCCCACCATGATGTCAGGCTCACCAGTCTATAGAACATAAAACATTACACCGCAGTACAGGCCCATTGGCCCTCAATGTTGCACTGACCTGTGGAACCAATCTGAAGCACATCTAACCTGTACTATTCCATTTTTGTCCATATGCCTACGTAATGACAATTTAAATGCCCTTAAGTTGGCGAGTCTACTACTGTTGCAGGCAGTGCGTTCCACACCCTTACTACTCTCTGAGTAAAGAAACTACCTCTGACATCTGATCTATATCTACCACCCCTCAATTTAAAGCTACGTTCCCTCGTGCTATCCATTGCCATCTGAGGAGAAAAGCTCTCACTGTCCAACCTATCTAACCCTCTGATTATCTTATATGTGTCAATTGTCACATCTTAACCTTCTTCTCTCTAATGAAAACAGCCTCAAGTCCTTCAGCTTTTCATCTTAAGACTTTCCCTCCATACCAGGCAACATCCTCGTAAATCTCCTCTGCACCCTTTCCAAAGCTTCCACATCCTTCCTATAATGTGTGACCAGAACTGTATGCAATACTCCAAGTGTGGCCGCATCAGAGTTTTGTACAGCTGCAGCATGACCTCATGTTTCCGAAACTCAATCCTTCTACCAATAATAGCTAACACACCATATGCCTTCTTAACAGCCCTATCAACCTGGGTGGCAACTTTCGAGGATCTATGTACCTGGACACCAAGATCTCTCTGCTCATCTACACTACCAAGAATCTTACCATTAGCCCAGTACTCTGCATTCCTGTTATTTATTCCAAAGTGAATCACCTCACACTTTTCCGCATTAAACTCCATTTGCCACCTCTCAGCCCAGCTCTTCAGCTTATCTATGTCCGTCTGTAACCCAGAACATTTTTCGTCACTATCCACAACTCTACAGACCTTCATGTCATCCGCAATTTTACTAATCCAGCCTTCTTTGCCCTCATCCAGGTCATTTAAATAAATGACAAACAACAGTGGACCCAAAACAGATCCTTGCAGTATCCTCCTAGTAACTGAACTCCAGGATGAATATTTCCCATCAACCACTACCCTCTGTTTTCTTTCAGCTAGCCAATGTTTGATCCAAACTGCTCTATCATCATCACTCCGATGCCTCCATATTTTGTACAATAGCCTACCATGAGGAACCTTATCAATACCTTACTGAAATCCATATACACCACATCAACCGCTTTACCCTCATCTACTTGTTTGGTCACTTTGTCAAAGATCTCAGTAAGGTTTGTGAGGCACGACCTACCCTTCACAGAACCGTGCTTACTAACCCTAATCAACTTGTTCCTCTCTAGATGATTATAAATCCTATCTCTTATAACCCTTTCCAACACTTTACCCACAACCAAAGTAAAGCTCACAGGTCTATATTCCCAGGGCTGTCTCTACTCCCCTTCTTGAACAAGGGAACAACATATGTTGTCCTCCGGTCTTCTGGCACTACTCCTGTAGACAATGACGACATAAAGATCAAAGCCAAAGGCTCAACAATCTCCTCCCTGACTTTGCGGAGAATCCTAGGATAAATCCCATCCGGCCCAGGAGACTTATCTATTTTTACATTTTCCAGAATTGCTAACACCTCCTCCTTAGGCAGCTCAATCCCATCTAGTCAAGTAGCCTGTATGTCAGTATTCTCCTCGACCACATTGTCTTTTTCTAGTGTGAATACTGATAAAAAGTATGCATTTAAGACTTCCCCTATCTCCTCTGACTCCACGCACAACTTCCCACTACTATGCTTGATTGGCCCTAATCTTACTCTTGTCATTCTTTTATTCCTGATATAGCTATAGAAAGCCTTAGGGTTTTCCTGGATCCTATCCAACAATGACTTCGCATGTCCGCTCCTGACTCTTCAGCTTTCTCTTTAGGTCTTTCCTGGCTAACCTGTAACTCTCAAGCACCCTAACTGAGCCATCACATCTCATCCTGACATAAGCCTTCTTCTTCCTTTTGAAGAGAGATTCAAGTTCCTTAGTAAACCACAGCACCCACACTTGACAACTTCCTCCCTGCCTGACTGGTACATACTTATCAAGGGCCCACAGTAGCTGGTTCTTGAATAAGCTCCATATTTCAATTGTGCCCATCCCCTGCAGTTTATTTTCCCATCTTATGTATCCTAAATCTTTCCTAATCACATCTTAATTGCCTTTCCCCCAACTATAGCTCCTGCCCTGCAGTATATACCTATCCCTTTCCATCACTAAAGTAAACATAACCAAATTGTGGTCACTATCACCAAAGTGCTCATCCACCTCCAAATCTAACACATGGCCAGGTTCATTACCCAGTACCAAATCTAATGTGGCCTCACCCTTTGTTGACCTGTCTACATCCTGTGTCAGGAAACCCTCCTGCACACATTGGACAACAACTGACCCATCTAAAGTACTTGAACTATAGTATTCCCACTCAATATTTGGAAAGTTGAAGTCCCCCATAACAACGACTCTCTCACTCTCGCTCCTATCGAGAATCATCTTTGCTATCCTATCCTTTACATCTCTGGAACTATTTGGAGGCCGTTAGAAAACTCCCAACAGGGCAACCTCTCCTTTCCTGCTTCTAATCTCAGCCCATACTATCTCAGTAGAGGTAGCCTACTATTTACCAGGCTGCTGTAAAATAGTACTGCAACCGTAGTACTGCAACCGTAATACTGTCCTTGACTAACAGTGCCACACTATTCCCTCTTTTACCATTTTCTCTGTTCTTACTGAAACATCTAAATCCCTGAACTTGTAATAACCATTCCTGTCCCTGCTCTACCCATGTGTCCGAAATGGCCACAACATCAAAAGCCCAGGCACCAACCCATGCTGCAAGTTCACCCACCTTATTCCTGATGAAGGGCTTTTGCCCGAAACGTCGATTTCGAAGCTCCTTGGATGCTGCCTGAACTGTTGTGCTCTTCCAGCACCACTAATCCAGAATCTGGTTTCCAGCATCTGCAGTCATTGTTTTTACCTTATTCCAGATGATCCTGGCATTGAAGTAGACACACTTCAAACCAACTTCTTGTCTGCCAGTACCTTCTTGCGATCTTGAAATCTTCATTCTGACTTCACTACTCTCATCCTCCTGTATACTCAAACTACAATTTTGGTTCCCATCCCCTGCTGAATTAGTTTAAACCCACCCGAACAGCATCAGCAAATTCCCCCCCCCCCCCCCCCCCCCCCCCAGGATATTGGTACCCCTCTGATTCAGGTGAAGACCATCCTGTTTGTAAATGTCCCACCTACCCCAGAAAGAGCCTCAATTATCCAGGAATCCAAAAGCCTCCATCCTGCACCATCCCTGCAGCCATGTGTTCAGCTCCTCTCTCTCCTTATTCCTCGCTTTGCTGGCATGTGGCACAGGCAACAAACCAGAGATAACAACTCTGTTTGTTTTAGCTCCAAGCTTCCACCCTAACTCCCTGCATTTCTGCTTTAAATCCCCATCTCTCTTCCTACTTATGTCGCTGGTGCCTATGTGGACCACGGCTTTGGGCTGCTCCCCCCCCCCAAGGATTCCGAAAAGTTGATCAAACATCACAAACCCTGGCACCTGGGAGGCAACAAACCAAACGTGAGTCTCTCTCATTCCCACAGAACCTTCTAACTGTCCCCCTAACTAAGGAGTCCCCAATGACTAATGCTCTGCTCCTCTTCCCCTTCCCTTCTGAACAACAGGGACAGACTCTGTGCCAGAGACCTGTGCCCCATTGCCCCCTATAGTTCCCTGGCTTTTCCTTACTTTCTCAAATAGTGGCATCATGTTTGCCAATCTCCAGTCTTCCGGCACCTCACCTGTGTCTTTCAATGGCACAAATATCTCAACAAGGGGCCCAGCAATCATTTCCTGAGCTTCCCACAGAGTTCTAGGGTACATCAGGTCCTGGGGATTTATCTATTGTTATGCATTTCAAGACATCCAGCACCTCCTCCTCTGTAATACGGACATTTTTCATGCTGTCACCATCTATTTCCCCACAGTCTATATCTTCCACGTCCTTCTCCACAGTAAACACTGATGCAAAATACTCATTTAATATCTCCCCCATCTCCTGCAGCTCCACACATAGGCTGCCTTGCTGATCTTTGACAGGCCCTATACTGTCCTTACTTATCCTGTTGTCCTTAATGTATGTATAAAAACCCTTTGGATTCTCCTTACCCTATTTGCCAAAGCTATCTCATGTCCCCTTTTTGCCTTCCTGAATTCTAAAATGTCTTGAGGTTTTCTGGCTCTGTGGCCCTTTTGGGCAAAGAGTTCCAGATGCCCACATTCCTCTGGGTGACATTGTTCCTCACATTCCCTTTAAATCTTTTTCTTACCTTACAACTATGCCATTTAGATATTGACCCATATGCAAAGGGGAAAGATTTCTTCCTATCTGTCCTGTCTATGCTCCTCAGAACTTTGTGCACCTTAATCAGATCCTCCTCCAGCCTTGTCTGCTGGAAAGAAAACAACTCCAGCCTGCCTGGTCTCTATCTAGCTGAACCAGTCCAGCACAAGCAGCATATTGGTCTCTTCTGCACCCTTTTAAATGTAATCACATTCTTTGGTGCAGTGAGCAGAAATGCACACACGTCAGCAGATGTGGCCTAACTAATACTACATAATAGCTCCAGCATAACCTCCTTGCACTTGTATTCAAATGGAAAAAATTGATGAATCAATATTACACTTATGCAAACCAAAACCAGAAGACACTGACAATAAGAATAAAGAAACAGCAAGTGAACAAACCCAGGCAGCATCAGCGGTGCAAAACAAGTGTTAACATTTCATGTCTATGACTTGTTATCAGCACTCCAAAGAAATTGGATTCTAAGTTTTAAAGACAATGGAAAGCAAGAGTGAGCTGGAAGAGCAAAGAGGAATAGTTTAGGGTAACATTAAATATGATTTCCTGATGCTAAAGCCAAAATAGAAGTGCAGAACCAAAGGTCGTGTCCAAATAAAGCTGAATTGTTCGAGAAGCTCCATGTGAATGCAACACCGAGGGATAAATAAAGAGAAAGACCAACTTAGCAAATAAAAATGCACCATAAGAAAGAAATAGAAGAAAAGGTTATGATGAAAAGTTGCTGAACTCAAGGTTGAGTCTAGAAGGCTGTAGAGTACCGAGTGGAAAGATGAGGTGTTGCTCCTGGAGCTTAGAGAGAGCTTGTCTGGAACGGGAGCGGATTTGAACGGTCAGCGTGAAAGCGAGCTAGAGAATTATATTTTAAGAACTGGAAGCTCAAATTGCGGTTTGCCGACAGAGGGGAGGTGGTCCACAAAGTCTGCATTTGGCCTCCCCAGTTGCTGACGGCGGGGGCATTTGTGGTGCAGTGGGAATGTCCCTACCTCTGGACCAGGAGGCCCAGGACCAAGTCTCACTGGCTTCAGCTGTGTGAAGAAAAATACCAGGGAGGACCACATGGAAGTAGATGAGATATTAAGCTCTCTGCCGAGAAGTCCGCTTGGTGGACAGGTTTCAGATCTCGACCTGGTCCTGCTTTCCTTTTTGCTGCGTGACCTGATGTGAGTTCGGATTTTTCCCCCGTTTTGGTCCCCACCTTCTCAAATATGTGGGTGTGGCCGAAACCTTGGGAAGGTAGGACCTGCACTTTGAGTTAACAATGGAGACTGGAATGAACAAGCCCGATTGTTAGCGGGGGAAAGAAATCATTAAGACGTGAGAGAATGTGTGAGGAAACCGAGTTAACTGTTTCCGAACCGCGTCGGAGTGACTGAAGTTTAGATACTAAGCCGCATTTTTGCAAGCAAGCCATCTTTTCAAATCACAGCCGGTTAAATTCACAATCAGCTCGTACATGCAGCTGTCTCAAACTGCCTCCAGTCATATCGCACCATTTAGGTTGCAGTACTATATTCTTTAGGCGAATGATGAATTGCATTACCTGAGTACTGACCTTAAAACATTGCTTATATAAAGCAGAAAAGCTCTGAAAATAAATGGAATAAAGATGCAACAAAAGACATCGTGTGGCTTTTGAAATTAAAAAAAATGTCTGATGAAGGAGCTGGAGAATGTTCCCCTTTCTATAGCAGCAACATTGCATTGACAATAGTAAATGTCGTCTTTTCCTGATCTTTTTGCCGACATAGATGACACCTTTCTATTTAAACCACCCGCCGGTGTTTTATGGTTAATTATTGAATTAATTTACAGAAAGTCAAGTGAACATGTTGAGAGTTATTTCATGTTTGTGCATGAGCATTTTTTGATTTTTTTCGCAGCTATTAAATATTTATGTTGTAAAATCCTACTCGGTCTCTTCACTCTGTGGTGTGTTGCTTCCAGCATGATGACTCACCACACTGAGTACCCGTGAATTATTGCTTAATATTGGAACTGTGATTCACTTTCCAGGCCGTTCCTGTACTTAACCTGAACAGTTGATCGTAAGACAAGTATGCAGCAAAATGAAATTGCTGATACACTTTTATTTAACAGAAGAAAATGAATCATGAGTTTATCACACTTGTCAAGGAACAAAACTGTGGGGATTGTAAATGTCGCAACAGCCTCCAAATAATCTTGTAAGTGATGCCTAAATGGCATTGCCTGAGATACTGAACAAAAAAACAGCCATTTCCCATAACCAGGGAAAGAGACTTTTGAAAGGCACGCCCCGGTGGAATCATTTTAAATCTATCAAATACTGAAATCTCTATACACCTTCACTGCAGTTAAGGTCCTCAATCATTTACCCGGTTACTCTTGGTGATGTATTCGAAGTTCTGTGTTCTGGCATGAACGCAGTGAATCATATTTTATGTAATAACCTGCCTGTAGACCTGCTAACGACAGTTGAATTCATATCCCCACTTAACTAATCCATTTGGAAGTGCTGTACTTTGCTCTGAATTTGCTGAACTGTAAAAGAGTGACAGTATGCTATATTTGTGACCCATTTAATCTACGGTTCTGAAATTGTATCGAAGCTGACAGTACTGCACACAGGATAGCGTGCTAAAAACGGATTCCTCCTCAGAAGTGCGCTGTGCATCATAATCAGAAACGATGGCATTTTTGTATTTGAAGACCTTGCTGCAAAGGTTTGATTTTTGAGTCAAAGATTCACATGGATCTGCGCGTGTGCAAGGATGGGGCAGCAGAGTGCCTCACTCCAGAGCATGAAGATGCTGTGGAAATGAAGACAGCTGGGAACAGTCACCTTTCTCTGAAGGAACTTGATGAATCGAAATTTTCCACAACCACTCCTTCGCTTACTAACTGGCACAGAAAACATTAGCTTAAATCTAAAAGTAAGGCAATCTTCACGGCTACAGAGCATGGATTCTTGAAGAAAACCAGGAAAGTGTGGGGAAAGAAAATGTCTGTAACACTGACAATTCTCCTATTGGCCAGGCCTATTGGTGATATGTGTGCGATGTCCCTCTAGGCGGTGCTCCGGTCTCCACTCGCTCATAAGGTACAGTCTGTCCAGCAATGGTGATTAGCTATTTCAGGGTGCCAAAGTTACACGCACTGGACGGATGGCAGTCTCTATCGTTCACACCACTATCAGCTTTTACATTTTCTTGCAGGAAATGAAGCCGCGGAAGCATATGAATCTATTTGCAGCAGCCTGGGAAATAATTTGCAGCAAAATATAACATTGTAAGCAGACTGCCATTTTGCTTTGTCCTGAGGCTGACAGGGCACCCCAATCCATAAAATTTCTTAATTTTTTCAACGGATCTGCTATATTTTAATAATCAGAGCCCTCTGTCTCTAGCTTTGAGATCCCAGGACGTGCAAATACGTGTCCAAGAAGCACACCCTCTGCAGTTCTGGAGTCATCAATTTCCTACAGCGCTTTAGTAGAGTTTGACCCTGTAAAATTAAAATAATATAATCGTAGAAATTATGTAGCTGTCGCGTCCACACTCTGATCACGATCCTGATGCTACATTTACTAATAATGTCCGCACTTGCTTACTGAGTAGAGATGCAGCAATGGCAGGAAGAGACAATGCTCTGTCGATTATTCGTAACGTTTATTCTCAAAATGTGGGTTTCATTTCGTGTTGGATTTTCCTGGAGATATCAGAAAAGACTGACATGCAATTCGGAGACATGTAAGCACTCTTTCTCTATTGCACTGGGGATTTAGCCTTAGGCAATGTTCCAGTGATCATAAATCCAGTTTGGGGGTGGGGGGAAATCCACTAATGCTTTGGGGTAGTGAATTTATTTACATTATCTTAGTGTTTTGCCCATGTCATCGTGGTGTCATGAAAGCATTGTCACTTCAAAGGGAGAAAAATATAAGGGCATTGTCACATAATTTACTCAATCACTTTCAGTGTGGAAATGCCCTTCAATGAGAAGTGAGGCTGAGATTGTTTAGAGACACACAATTTATATAGATATATATAATATATATACTGTATGGTATACATACATATATAATCTGCACTTTTTGAAGAGCAAAGAGTTCTCCAGATACCTTAGTTAGTATTAAATCCTGAATGAATACTATATCATTTGCTTTTCTTGAGACAATGCGAGATACACACGTTATGTTGTCATAAAACAGCTCCCAGACATCTCTGCAGGAGTTGCTCAGGATAGTGTCCTAGGCCTGACCATCTTCAACTGCTTCATCAATGACCTTCCCTCCATTAGAAGGTCAGAAGTGGAGATGTTGGAAGATGATTGTTCAGTACCATTCTCGACTCCTCAGATGTGAAGCAGTCCACATTCAAATGCAACAAGGTCTGGACAATGTCCAGGTTTGGGCTGACAAGTGGCAAGTAAAATTCATGCCACACAAATGCCAGGCTATGACCATCATCAATAAGAAACAATCTAACCACTACCCTTTGATATTCAATGGTGTTACCATCACTGAATTTCCCACTATCAACATTGACCAGAAACTCAACTGGACTTGCCCCATAAATACAAAAGCTACATAGATACTGAGGCAAATAACTCACATCCTGACTCCTGAAAGTCTGACTGTCATCTATAAGGCACAAGTCAGGTTTGAGTGATGGAATACTCCCCACATGCCTGGATGGGTGCAGCTCTAACAACATTTGAAGAAGCTTGACATGCCATCCAGGACAAAGCAGGATGCTTGATTGGCATTACACACACAAACATCCACCACCAACACTCAGGAGCAACAGTATGTACTATGAACAAGATGCACTGCAGAAATTCACAAAGATCTTCAAACAGCACCTTCCAAATGCACGACGACTTCAGTCCAGAGGAACAAGGGCAGCACACCACTATCTGCAAGTTCCTCTCTAAGCTACTCATCATCCTGATTTGGAAATATATCACCATTCCCTCACTGTCACTGGGTCAAAATTCTGGAATTCCCTCCCTAATGGCAATGTGGGTCAACCCACAGCAGGTGGACTGCAGCAGTTCAAGAAGGTAGCTCACCACCACCTTCTCCAGGGAAACTAGGGACAGGCAATAAATGCTGGGCAGCCAGTGATGCCCACATCCCACAAATGAATTTTAAAAACCTAGCAGTGACTACATTTTAAAAGTAATGTATAAGTGGTTCTGTTTCAAATGTCTAGGAATATGAAAGGTCCAAAAGAAATACAAATTAGAATCATGGTGTCATAGAGATGTACAGCATGGAAACAGACCCTTTGGTCCAACTCGTCCATGCCGACCAGATATCCCAACCCAATCTAGTCTCACCTGCTAGGACTAGCCTATATCCCTCCAAACCGTTCGTATTCATATACCCATCCAAATGCCTTTTAAATGTTGCAATCGTACTGGCCTCCACCACTTCCTCTAGCAGCTCATTCCATACACGTACCACACTCTGTGAAAAAGTTGCCCCTGAGGTCTCTTTTGTTTTCTTTTATCTTTATTTTTCTGCCTAACAATCCTAAATGGGACCAGGCACAAAAGATTTAGGAGTTAGGCATTTAAAAGATAAATCTTTTTGCCTAAGAGGGAATAATGCATACAGTCTAAATTTACCGGGGTGGGGGGGGAGGTGTGTCGGGTCAGGAATAATGTGAGCAGATAAGTGGAAACAGTGCCCAGAGAGAGAGAAAGTAAGTTGGGAAGACAAAGGGATAATTGATAGTAAGCCAGGGAAGAAGAATTCAATCATTTATTTCAAATTTCAGATACTGAAGATCTAAAACTGTCAGGGAACTTCATTAGCAAATTCACAGAGGACTGCATGCCAAAGGAGTCAATCTGGGTGTTCCCCAAGCGGAAACCTTGGATGAATGAGGAAATCCACTCCCGACTGAAGACCAGGAATGCTGCATTCAAGGTGGACGATCCAGACCTATACAGAAAATCCAGATATGACCACCACAAAGCCTAATCAGAGATACCAAGAGGCAGTACCGGACCAACTATTCCCCCTGCCACCTGTGGCGAGGCATAAACAACATAACGGGATACAAAATGAAGCAGAGCAAGATAGTGGACAATGACACATCCCTCCATGATGTGCTCAATGCTTTCTGTGCTTGGTTTGAGCAGAGTGCCAGCAGTGCGATGTTACCTGCCCTGACAGCCCCAGGCACACCTGTTCCTTTCTGCACCGCTACAGATGTCAAATCAATATTGCTGGGAGTCCACCCAAGGAAAGTGACGGGCCTGGTGGGAGTCCCCAGCAATACACACAGCTCCTACGTGGACCAGCTGGCAGAGGTATTCACTGACATCTTCAACCTCTCCCTCCCTCATCCCCATACCTAAGAAAGCACGTGCAATGTGCCTTATTGACTACCGCCCAGCAGCTGTGACCTCCATGATCATGAAGTGCTCCGAGAGGCTGGTCACGGCCCACATCAACTCCAGTCTCCCAGCCTGCCTCGGTCCCCTACAATTTGTCAACCGTTTAGATTAGATTTCCTACAGTATGGAAACAGGCCATTTGGCCCAACAAGCCCATACCGACCCTCTGAAGAGCAGTCCACCCAGACCCATTCCCCCATTCCCCTACCCAATATTTACCCCTGACTAATGCACCTAATACTATGGGCAATTTAGCATGATAAATTCAGCTGACCTGCACATCTTTGGATTGTGGGAGGAAACCGGAGCACCCAGAGGAAACCCACGCATAACAGGTCCACAGCAGATGCCAGTTCATCGCCCCGCACTCATCCCTGGGACACCTGGACAATAAAGACACCTACATAGGGCTCCTGCTCATTGACTACAGCTCCATCTTCAACACCATTATCCCCTCCACACTGATCTCAAAACTCCAACACTTGGGTCTCAGCTCCACCCTCTGCAACTGGATCCTCAGCTTTCTGACCCATAGACTGAAATCAGAGAAGATAGACAACTGCACGTCCTCCACGATAACATTCAACACTGCAACCTCCCAAGGATGTGTTCTCAGCCCCCTAGTGCACTCCCTGAACACCCACCACTGTGTAATCAAATTCCGAACAAAGGCCATTTATAAGTTTGCTGAAGACACCACTGGGGTAGGATAGATAGCAAACAACGATGAGTCAGAATACAGGAAGGAGCTAGAGGGCTTGGTGATGTAATGCAATGGTAACAATCTCAATGCCGGCAAAACTAAAGAACTGATAATTGACTTCAGAAGGAACAGAGGAGAACATTCCCCCCATCTACATCAACTGAGCAGAGGTTGAGAGGGTTGAGAACATCAGGTTCCTCGGAGTTATAATAATCAACAACCTTTCCTGGACTTTCCATGTAGATGCAACTGTCAAGAAGTCACAACAATGCCTCTTCTTCCTCAGGCAGCTCAGGAAATTCAGCATGTCCTAAGGACCCTCATCACCTTTACAGATGCACCATAGAAAGTATGCTGTCCGGGTACATAATGGTCTGGTATGGCAAATGCTCTGCCCAGGACCATAACATACTACAAAGGGTGGTGTGCACAGACCAGACCATCATGGAAGCCAACCTTCTATCCGTGGACTCCATTTACACAGCTCATTACGGTGGAAAGACTGCCAATATCATCAAACACCCATCCCACCCCAGTAATGTTCTCCAATAACATCTTCGGTCAGACCCAAGATACAGAAGCTTGAACACGTGCGCCAGCAGGTTCAAGAACAGCTTCCTTCCCTGCTGTTAGTAGACTGATGAATGAACTCTCTAAGTTCAAAAAATGTTGACCTTATTAAAGTTGATCTTGCCTCATGCACATCCTGTGCTGTGTCAACTGTATGTCTGTGTAAACTGTAAGTTTTTTATTCACCAGCGAATCCATAGTCCTTGCTTTCAGTGATCTGCCTGTACTACTCACAAACACAGCTTTTCATTGTACTTAGGTACATGTGACAATAAATAAATCAAAAACTGATAATTGGGGAATCCATGATGGCAGCAATCTAGGAAGATCAAGTTGCAGAGCTGTGTACTGCATCGCAAGTGGGATAAAGTCCTAGCTTGCCCTACCCGGACCACGGCAATATCCTGGGACTCTGGAAAAGTCATGGAGTCCCAGGAAACTGTCAGAGAGCAACTTACTTCTGTTTACGTCATCCAAGGATGCTGAAGAACGGAGCTGGTACATCTAAGGCCGGGCCCAAGGCCCAGCCTGCAGGATCCTCAGACTCGATTTCTTACCAGGTCCTGGTGAAGGAGCTCATGAAATCTCATGAGGAGAAGCTGGCCCCAATCTCTATCATGCTGCAGAAGCATAAACAGCAACTGGGACACCTGGAGAAAAGGGTGGATGAAGTAGGACAGAGGGTCACAGTGGTGGAAGCTGATACTAATTCCTCCAATGATAGGATCCAGGCCCTGGAGACACAGGTCTGTAATTTGCTTGACCAGATTGATGACCTTGAGAACAGGGGCAGGAGAAATAATATTCGGATCATCGGTCTACCGGAGGGTAATGAAGGTGAGCAGCCGGTGGAATTTATTGAGGACTGGTTGCCAAATTCCTTAACTTGGAGGCTGGAATGAGAGGCTTGATGATTGAGAGAGCTCACCAGGTCACGGCGAGGTGGTCAGGTCTGGACCAATGTTCTCGTCCTATCTTGGTGTGGTTTCATCACTATAGAGGTAAGGAGAGAATCATGGAAGTTTCCAGAATCTAGGGGAAGGATCCAAAGGCCCTAGTTTAAGAGGGCTCTATGATCATGTTCTTCCAGGACTTCTCAGCAGCGGTGAGAAAATCCTATGACTGTGTCAAGAGAAGACTGAGGGAGCTCGGGATCCAATACTCTAAGGTATCCGGCAGTGCTTCGGAACACCTTAGATGGATCGGTACATCTCTTTGACATGGACAAATTAAGTTAATCTGAACAATTTAGTATGTACAAATAGTAGTGTTCTTTGGGTATGCCTCTGCTTTACTTTAAAAAGGAAGTCAGTCGGGGCTTTCTTTTCCTTTTTTTCCATTGGTAATAATCTGATCTAAACTATGTTTGGGGGCTGTTGGGATGTGTACTTTCAAATTCTAAGTTAATTTGTTAGAATTAGAGGTAGGTAGGCCAGGTGTTAGAATTAGAGGTAGGTGAGCACTTTGGGAATAGTGACCATAATTCGGTGATTTTTACTCTCGTGATGGAGAGGGATAAGTGTGTACTACAGGGCAAGAGTTATAGCTGGGGTCAGGGAAATTATGATGCGGTGAGGCATGACTTAGGATGTGTGGTTTGGAAAAGTAGACTCCAAGGCAAGAGTGTAAATGATATGTGGAGCTTGTTCAAGGAGCAACTATTGAGTGTCCTTGATAATTATGTACCTGTCAGGCAGGGAGGAAAGGGTCGTGCGAGGGAGCCGTGGTTTAATAAGGAATTGGAATCCCTTGTTAAATGGAAGAGGGCGGCCTATCTCAAGATGAGACGTGAAGATTCAATTGGGGCGATTGAGAGTTATAGGGTAGCCAGGAAGGACCTGAAGAGAGAGCTAAGAGCAGCAAGGAGGGGACATGAAAGGTCCTTAGTCGGTAGGATTAGGGAAAACCCTAAGGCTTTCTATAGGTATGTTAGGAATAAAAGAATGACTAGGGTAGGAATAGGTCCAGTCAAGGATAGTAGTGGGAAGTTGCGTGTGGAGGCGGAAGAGATTGGGGAGACACTGAATGAATACTTTTCTTCAGTATTTACTCAGGAACAGGGCATTGTCGTCGATGTGAATACTGAGTCACAAATAAGTAGAATGGATGGCTTTGAGGTATGTAGAGAAGAGGTGTTGGAAATCCTGGAAAAGGTGAAAATAGATAAGTCCCCTGGGCCTGATGGCATTTATCCTAGGATTCTCTGGGAAGCAAGGGAGGAGATTGCAGAGCCATTGGCCTTGATTTTTATGTCCTCTTTGTCTACAGGAGTAGTGCCAGAAGACTGGAGGATAGCAAATGTGGTTCCCTTGTTCAAAAAGGGGAGTAGGGATAACCCTAGTAACTATAGGCCGGTGAGTCTCACTTCTGTTGTGGGCAAAGTCTTAGAGAGAATTGTAAGGGATAGGATTTATGCACATCTGGATAGGAATAATGTGATCAAGGATAGTCAGCATGGTTTTGTGAAGGGCAGGTCGTGCCTCACAAACCTTATTGAATTCTTTGAAAAGGTGACGAAGGAGGTTGATGAGGGGAAAGCGGTGGATGTGGTATATATGGATTTTAGTAAGGCGTTTGATAAGGTTCCCCATGGTAGGCTACTGCAGAAAATACGGAGATATGGCATTGAGGGTGAGTTGGAGGTTTGGATTAGGAATTGGCTGGATGGAAGAAGACAGAGGGTAGTAGTTGATGGCAAAGTTTCTTCATGGAGTGCTGTCACTAGCGGTGTTCCGCAAGGATCTGTTTTGGGACCATTGCTGTTTGTCATTTTTATAAATGACCTGGAAGAGGGGTTAGAAGGTTGGGTGAGCAAGTTTGCGGATGATACGAAAGTCGGAGGAGTTGTTGACAGTGAGGAAGGATGTGGCAGGTTACAGCAGGATATAGAGAAGCTGCAGAGCTGGGCAGAAAGGTGGCAAATGGAATTCAATGTAGCTAAGTGTGAGGTGATTCACTTTGGGAAGAATAACAAAAAGATGGGGTACTGGGCTAATGGTCAGATACTTGGTAGTGTGGATGAGCAGAGGGATCTTGGTGTCCATGTACACAGATCTCTGAAAGTTGCCACCCAGGTAAATAGTGCGGTGAGGAAGGCATATGGCGTACTGGCTTTTATTGGTAGAGGAATTGAGTTCCGGAGTCCTGAGGTCATGATGCAGTTGTATAAGACTCTGGTGCGGCCGCATCTGGAATATTGTGTGCAGTTTTGGTCGCCATACTATAGGAAGGATGTGGAGGCACTGGAACGGGTGCAGAGGAGGTTTACCAGGATGTTGCCTGGTATGGAAGGAAGATCGTATGAGGAAAGACTGAGACACTTGGGGCTGTTTTCATTAGAGAAAAGAAGGTTTAGGGGTGACTTGATTGAGGTGTACAAGATGATTAGGGGTTTAGATAGGGTTGACAGTGTGAACCTTTTCCCGCGTATGGAGTCGGGTATTACAAGGGGGCATAGCTTTAAATTAAGGGGGGGGTAGATATAGGACTGAAGTTAGGGGTAGGTTCTTCACTCAGCGAGTCGTAAGTTCATGGAATGCCCTGCCAGTAGCAGTGGTGGACTCTCCCTCTTTATGGGCATTTAAGCGGGCATTGGATAGGTATATGGAGGATAGTGGGTTAGTATAGGTTAGGTGGGCTTGGATCGGCGCAACATCGAGGGCCAAAGGGCCTGTACTGCGCTGTATTCTTCTATGTTCTATGTTCTATGTTGTTATACCAAAGGATGGGTGGGGTATTTACCCTTTTTACTTCAAAATTTCTTTGTCACATTGCTATTCCATGGTGTAGTTTCCTTCTTTTCCACTTGTGTTTGTGGTGCAGCTCTAGCTAGGAGGAGGGAAAATGGTTGGGATGGCTAGATGCCTAGTTATGGGCAATTTATGCCCGCTTCAGGAATTAAATGCCCTGGGTGCAGTATTGGCAGCAAGATGGGAAGTTGGATTTTGGGATGTGTAGATGCCCCATTTGGCAGAGGGTGAGTTTCCCAATTCAGCACCATTGGTGCTTTATATGTTGGTTTGTTTTGGGGTTTTTGTTGTATGTAGTCTTTGATAGCTTTGTAGGTTTGTTAACTGTGGTGGGTTTAGTTTATGTAGTTCTTATGTTCGATGGATCTTGTGACACTAAGGCTCGGCGATTTAGAATTTGAGTTCCTTCTTTCTGGGATCTAAACGTTACTGCAGAAGGCTATGGCTAATGACATGATTAAAAGGTGTACCTGGAACATCAAGGGAAGTCACTCACCAATTAAGAGGAAGAAAGTACTTTCAAGAATTAGAAAGGAAAACGTGGATATTGCATTATTGCAGGAGACACACTTGGACGCACTTTGAAACTACAGCAGAATGGCTTTGATCAGGTTTACTTTTCTTCTTTTAATACCAGAAGTAGGGAAGTGGCTATATTGATTAGAAGGAGTCTCCCATTTATGTTACTAGAGTGTGTTAAAGAAACACAAGAGAGGTTTGTAATCCTCAAAGCCCTGATAAACGGGGAAGAATATGGTGTTTTAAATGTCTATTGCCCTCCGACTTATCCACTCAAATTTTTGGTAGATGCATTCTCTTAAATTGATCAGTCTCAAGTCCCGGCATATCATTACAGGGGGAGATTTTAATTGTCTTATGGATCCCACAGTAGTCAGGTTGCCCAAAGACCTCCCCGATGCCATCTGTGGATCTGTGTATGGATGTAGGCTTGGTGGACATCTGGAGGCGTCTCCACCCTACAGGCAGGGATTTTACATTTTTTTTCCAATCCACACAGATGTCACGATAGACTTGGTGTCATCTTCTACGACTGGTAATATTACCGTCTCTGATCACAATCCAATGTACCTGTTGGTTAAGATTAATTGGGCCCAAGGCATTAGTGAATGGATCCTTTTGTCCTTAAGGATAAGAAGTTTGTGGAGTACGTCTCTAAGGAATTTAGGACTTTCCTAGACAGGCTTGGTTAGTAGCCCATCTGTCCTTTGGGAAACTGCCAAAGCCTATGCCAAGGGGTTAGTTATTTCCTACTCCACCAGCAGGAAGCGGCAGAAGGATGAGCAGCAATGTCTCCTCGAAGCATGGTTGAAGGCAGCTGAGAAGGCCTACTTTCAGAGGCCCTCGTTGGCCAAGCTACAGAGGATTACGGCACTGTGTTCTGCATTGAATTCTGTGCTCATGCAGACAGCAAAGAAGGAGCTTACTTTCGCAAAACAAAGGTTATATGAGCATGGTGACAAACTGAGTAAGTACCTAGCATATCTTGCCAGGAAAAGGCGTGCCCCTCAAGCTATTATGCCAATTTTAATTTTTAGGGGCAGCCAACAGGGCTGTCTCCTTTCGTTATTGCATTTTACATTGATGATTGAACCATTGGCAGAGGCCATTCATAGGGACTCCAACATATTGGCTCCAGAAGTGGGGTCAAAAATACACAAGATTCCATTGTATGCATATGATGTCCTCATTTTTTTGTCAAATCCAGTAGTTTCGGTACCTTGCCTGATACAAAGCATCAGCTTTTTTAGCAAATTTTTGGGGTACAAGGTTAATCTTGCAAAATCAGAGGCTATGCCTATGGGTGGTCTTGCAAAGTTACTAGGTCTTGAGGGCGAATCTCGATTCCCATTTAATTGGTCACAGGGAAGTTTTATGTATTTGGGCATATTCATTACTCCAATTCTTGATCAGTTGTTTAAAGCTAATTTTGTTCAATTAATCGACAAAATCAAACAAAACCTTCAAAGATGGGAAGTGCTGACAGTCTCATGGTTAGGTTGGATAGCGCTTATTAAGATGAATATTCTCCCCCGTTTGATGTACTCTCTACAGATGCTCCCCCTGATTTTCAATAAGCAAACATTCAGGAGACTGAACGGCTGGTTCAGCTCTTTTATTTGGCATCATAAGTGGTTTCTTATTATAGTAGCTAAACTGCAATTGCTTCATGGGCGGGAGGGCAGGCGGGGGGAGTGGATCTCATGGACAATAAAAACTGTCAACTAAGCTCCCTTTTATCTTACGTGAGTGATCGGGCTGTGGGGACCCTCTTTCAATATGGTTAGATATCGAAACTTCTCAGGCAAGGTGTCCCTTACTAGCTTGCTGTTTTTTGACAAAATGAGGACAGTTAAGGGATATTGCCATAACCCAATAGTTATCAATACTGTTAAAGCATGGAGGGCAATACGGCAGAGGGAAGGCAATATTGGGAAACCTTTTTTTACACCTATAGTGGGTATGCTGGGTTTTCAACCAGGGATGATGGATTCAATATTCAAACATTGGGCAGCTCGGGGTGTGTCTTGCCTGGGTGATTTATTTGAGGGAGAGACAATGATATCTTTTGATCTTCGTGCAGAAATGAGTTTTCTAGGAGAGGCTTCTTTCATTTTTTTCAAGTTAGGGATTTTATTCAAAAAAAAGACTATATTTTTGATTGATCCCTACAAATCTGATAAAGTGAGGAGGATGCTCAGTGTTCAGAAAACACTTTATCTCATCAGATGAGTTCGATTGACTTTGCATGTTGTGGGAGAGAGACATAGGCTTTGAGGTATCCTCAGAGGCATGGGAAGATATTTGGGAAAAAGCAAGAAAGATATCAATTTGCAATAAGATCTACGCTTTACCATTGAAGATTCTCTACAGGATCCACTTGGCTCCGGATCGTTTGTCAAAACTTAAACCAGGGGTATCTTCAATATGCCCCAAGTGTAAAGTTAGTACGGGCACTCCTACCCATTGTCTCTAGTCCTGTGGTAGGCTTCAAACATACTGGAGCACTGTGACAGATACAAGAGAGGGGATTTTGGGAGGGTAGAGTAGGACCCAATCTCTCCTCTTCTTGGTCTACCCAGCCTATTCCCTGTAGATTCGCATTAGAAAAACTTTTCAACATCCTCACTTTCTGCACAAATAAGAATATCTTGTTAGGCTAGGTGTCTGAAAACACCCCAGGCCTGTCAGGTTGGTGTAAGATTGTTATGGAGCATATCCCTTGGATTTTCTTACAAGTATGGTATACCATAAAACTGAAAATTTTTATAAGACATGGCGGCCCTTTTTGGAATACCTGGACACAGATTTGTCTGCCACACTAATAAGGGCTTTTACATAGCCGCAATGATTGTGATTTATGAGTCCAATATCCAGAGAGGGGGAAGCTGCGAAAGTGTGAGAAAATTAATGCTCTCTATATTCAAGTGATGTTTTGTTTTGCTGTGCTGTATTATTATTTATTTAGTTAAGTAGTTGATTTGGGTTTTTTAAACATTTATATATATATATATATTTACACATTTGTAGATGAAAGCGGGTTTGGGTTTTTAAACTTTTTTTGATGTCCTTTCTTTGTATTGCTTTGAATTGTATTGCTTTATATTTATTGTACATTTTAAAAATCCAATTTTCAATAAAAATATATTTAAAAGAAAAGCTGATAATTGAGACAATGAGTAGGTGAAATGGATTGGGTGTGCTGAAAGCTGCCAATGTCATGAAAAGGTCTAGATGTGGGAATGGATAAAGGGCATGGAAGGAGATATTCAGTCTCTAAAACGATGGAACTTGATATTGAGTCCTGAAAGCTGCAGAGTCCCCAAGCAGAACATGCTGAACTGCACTGAAGCATTTCACAGGCCTGAGACAAAAATGTTGGTCAGGATGGCGAGTTGAAGGAGCTGGCAATTGGAACGGGGTTGGGGGTCATTTTTATGGACAACATGAATGTTCCACAAAGCAATTACCAAGTCTGCATTTTGTCTCCCTAATGTAAAAGGAGACCACATTGTGAGCAGTGAATACAGTGAACAAGATTTAGTGAAGTGCAGGTAAATTGCTCCTCTGTGGCTTTGAATAATGAGGAGAGTGGGAGTAAATGAGCAAGTGTTGTGTCATCTGTAGTTGTATGGGAAGGTGATGTTGGGGTGTGAGAAGATGTTGGGAGTGGAAGTGGGAAAGGTCTCTACAAAAATGCCGAAAAACGGAGGGTAGGGGAATACAGCATGTGTCTGGCAGTGGAATCCTGCTGGAGGTGACGGAAATGGCATATTTCTCTGTTCTAAGCTGCCTGCAACACCATCATTTGCTAGCTAAATTAACATCTGTAGCTGCATTCACAGCACATTATCCCTCTGTTCTCCTAACTTTTCTAAAGTATTAATGTGGGTCAACTTTGCAATCCTCCCCTTATCTTTGCATTTCACAAGTTCTGCTTGTACAAAAACAATGCATCATTACCTATGAAATCTTTCTTTCCTCATTTGTTGGCCATCTCAGAGATTTCTACCAATCTCCCTTTGCTTCCGCTACACTTTCCATCCCTTGTGGTTTGGCTCATCATCTGCTTCCAGATATACTGAATAGTATATGCTGAATGCTTCCTGTTTTGCCTCCCAATCATCTTGATACAGTTTACTGCCATTTTGGTGCTGCCAAACTGCCAGTCTGATGGGTCAAAAGATCAATCCTCAAAGGAGCCTACACCATGGCTGTCCTTGAACTGCTCTGTACAATTAATCATATCAGTTGTGGCACTGAACTATATACCCTTTGTTCTGACCCAACAATGTACACACTAAGAATGAATGCAATAAAAAAATAACATTTATTGATTAGAATAAATGGAAAAATGTTATTGTTCCTAACACAAATATACTAATGGAACTGTCATCTCAAGACGTTTATTGGATTCCTAAGACTTCTGCAATTATTATTTTTAATAGTATATCCTTTGCTTGAATACGGTTTTAATTAAATATTGTAGGTTAAGGTTTGGTTTGCAGAAGATAGATATTGAACAAGTATACACAAATAGTTTATATATCAGTACATTGACTATGAATAGGTACTGAAGAGAAAATGAGGTCTGCAGATGCTGGAGATCAGAGATGGAAATATGTTGCTGGAGAAGCGCAGCAGGTCAGGCAGCATCTAGGGAACAGGAGAATCGACGTTTCGGGCATTAGCCCTTCTTCAGGAAACCTATGAATAGGTACTGACAATCTAGATACAAAATATATAATTGTTTGTTGATCTCAGAGGTCTTGGAGCCGATCCCATTCAAATTGACGTGTTGATAGCTTGGATCAAAACGCAAGTAGGACAGTGGACATCAAACCTTGCCTATCGCTAAGGTTTTGGCTTCCTAGGAGAGCATGCCTACACTGTGTTCCCACTGAAACCATAATTCAGATACTTTAACCAACGTTAACCATACATTCCAAGAAAGAATGCATCAAATTTAAAGTTAATCTTCAACTTGCTTTTATATTCCATTTGCTACATGTAAATCATGTTCTGAGATGCCATATATTATTACAAATACATTTTGTAGGGAGGTTATACTTCAGTTATACAAGGCACTGGGAAGACCACATCTGGTGCACTGTACACAATATTGGTTATCTTGTTTAAGGAAGGATATGAAAGCATTGGAGGCAGTTCAGAGAAGATTTACTAGCCTAATACATAACATGAAGGTGCTGTCTTAGGAGGAAAGGTTGGACAAACTAGACTTTCACTTGTTGGAATTTGGAAGAGTAAAAAGTTGATTTGGTTGAAACAGAAGATTCTGTGAACTCTTAAGAGTAGAAACGGAGAGGATATTTTCTTTATTGGGAGAATCTAGAACTGAGGCACACAGTTCAAAAACCAGGGATTTAAATTAAGACAGATGAGGCCATTTTTTTGCTCTCAGTGAATGGTGAATTTTTTTGGAACAATTTTCCTGAAAACATTGTGGAAACCAAGTCATTGAATATTTTTAAAACAATATGCTAGATTTTTGCTATGCAAGGGGATGAAAGGTAATCAGGATTATGTGGGAATGCGATTTTGAGAATACCAGCCGATTAGCCATGATCTTATTGAATGGCAGCGTAGGCTCCATGGGACTACTCCTGCTCCTAATTCATTTGCTTCTATGTAGTATTACCTGCTAAACAAAAAATGATGGGGGACAGAGAACCAGAGAAGGTAAAGGGGTGAAAGGAAGAAGACAGAAAATTGACAAAATACTGCAGGTATAAATGCATTCTATTTAGTGAACCTTTCATTTATAGACCAATTAGAAATCAGTCCCAAAATATGTTATTTGCAGATCAGTTGTGAATATTGTGGTGTAGAAAAGCAGAAAATAAAGAGCCACCTTCAATAGGTTTCACAACAGTAAGAATGATTACCGATATAAAGTAAGCTACCCGTCCTACCGAATGTTCTTACTATGGGAACAACATTAACAAATCATTTCTTGGAAAGACAAACCAGAGAACATAACAACTGACTATGATCATCAAGGAATGCCTTGTCTTGGCTCAAAGAGAAGGAACTTCTAAAGGAGAATGTTTACTGTCAAAGCTAAACTAATTCATTTTATCAAAATGAATATTTTAATGTTAGATCACTAAATATGTTGCCAGAGGAGTGGGCAAGTTTGTAAAACCAAAAGATAACAAAACATAAACTAGCAAATAATATCAAATTAGACAGCAGGTGCTTGTATATAAAGGGAGAGGTCAAAGTGAACATAATCTCTGAGAAGGAGCATGTGGAAATAATAACAAGGAACCAGGAAATGGCAGAGGAGTCGAATAAATTCTTTGCATCAGTCTCCACAGTAAAAAAAACACTAATGCATTCCAAAAATAGTAAGTAATCAAAGGTCAAAAGAGAGGAGGAAATAAAAACAATAACTATTAATAGAGACAAAGTACCAGGGAAACTAATCAGGTGAAAGGCAGTTATTTTCTCTAGACCTAATGGGATGTGTGGTGGGGAATATCACCAGCCTCAGAGTCAGAGTTGGGGTTCAACGAGAGTTTATTGCACAAGGAATACCAGAGATCCAGGGAGAAAAGACAGCAACAGCAGTGGTCAGCTGCAATTCTTCTCTCGACACAGAGCATGTCAAAATACTTTTATACATTTTGTAATATAATTGGTCAATGATGACATTATTTGTAACATGGTTTGATTGTGGTAAACATTGCAGAATCATTAATAGTTTCAGTACAGTCAGTTCCAGTGCAGCCTTTGTTAATTTCAGAGGGGTCATTGTCCGTTTCAATGTCTGCGTGGAAGTCCATTGCTGTAGCAATGGATGCTAATCGCTCTTTCGGAGAAGGATGATTCCTACAGCCCTGGCTATTGTCACTCTGTATCGAGTCTGTATCAAACTGTTAGCATTTTCCAGACACTTTGGCGGGCAGTATACGCTACTCATGTGTATTCACTCCCCCATCCACTTAAACTAATCAACTAGTTTGAGAGTGCATTGTGCTGGCATTCTGGTGGCCCCAGGCAGTGTCTGTGTTTGCTCTGCTGTCTCTCTCCATATTGTGGTCCGGCAGCCATCTTGTGTGTCAAGTGGCCAACTTATGGCTTAGCGGCCATCTTGTGTTGGTGTGCCTAGCGTCACCCTGCCCCTAGCCATCTCCCACTTAAGTATCCTAAGATATTAAAAAGGAAGTAACTACAGTGATAGTGGACACAATGGTAGTATGCATGCCACAAAGCTTGATACATCAATGTAACCAAAATGATGAAAAAAGGGATTCAAGAGTGAATTGCTGGCTCTGTATGGTTATTCCGATGTCCTTTTGGGTATCTTTGATGTTGTATAGTTCAACTTCTACATTCCATACACCAGTTTTACATTGCAAGCTCATACAAGTATTTAGAGTGAACCACAAGATTCCAATATAAAACTGAAATTGCTGGAAAAGCTCAGTAGGTCTGGAAGCATCTGTGAAGAGAAATCAGAGTTAATGTTTCAGATCCGGTGACTCTTTACCAGACCCGAAACGTTAACTCTGATTTCTCTTCGCAGATGCTTCCAGACCTGCTATGGTTTTCCAGCAATTTCTGTTTTTGTTTCTGATTTATACTATTGGCAGTTCTTTTAGTTTTCACTATTTTCCAGTATTAGTACGAATGTAAAAAGTGATACATACAATCACTGATACTAAATTGAGAAGCCTCAGCTCAATAAAAATAAACACCATTCCTCAAGTCATGGAGTGGGACATATATAAGCATTCAATCTTATATATGAAATCTTTATGATCTTTATGAAATGCAAGATCTTATTAAAGATCTATTTTTAACTTTATCATAACAGCTGTTTGTGTATCAGTGTTTGGAAGAACAAGATGAATTTATAAATTTATCCTATCAATTTATCCTTCAAATTTTCGCTAATTTGATCTGTTCAGTCAGTTCTCCTATGATTAATATGTTATTACCGTCTCATTTCTGCATCTGGACCACAACTCAGCGTAGGAGCATCTTCAAGTCAATTCTTCTTGGGAGTGATTTTGCTCAAAAAACACCATCCCCAAAAGACTTTTTTTAAAATGCCACAAAATAGCTTTCTTTAACTACTCCCATTGTATTAATATGATTTGGAGATGCCGGTGTTGGACTGGGGTGTACAAAGTTAAAAATCATACAACACCAGGTTATAGTCCAACAGGTTTAATTGGAAGCACACTAGCTTTCGGAGCGACGCTCCTTCATCAGGTGATTGTGGAGGTCTCGATCGTAACACAGAATTTATAGCAAAAGTTTGCAGTGTGATGTAACTGAAATTATACATTGAAAAATTGATTATCTGTTGAGCCTTTCATCTGTTAGATGAAAGAAGTGAAACTATCACTGTATTCTAACAGATGAAAGGCTCAACAGACAATCAATTTTTCAATGTATAATTTCAGTTACATCACACTGCAAACTTTTGCTATAAATTCTGTGTTACGATCGAGCCCTCCACAATCACCTGATGAAGGAGCGTCGCTCCGAAAGCTAGTGTGCTTCCAATTAAACCTGTTGGACTATAACCTGGTGTTGTATGATTTTTAACTTTGTATTAATCTGGCTTAATATATCTCAACAATTTTTCTGTCAATTATTTGTTGCGCCCATCCTTTAACCACAACATTTTAAATTTAGTTTCGGTTCTGAAGGGTGGGCGTGAAAATACTGGTGTACTGCACTGAAGCAGAAGACTTGAGATTTGATTCTAGTTCTGTTGCAGAATTCACACAGTTGGCCATCCAGCCCAACTGATCTAAATTAGTAGTAATCTGCCACATGCATCTCCTTCCATCCCCATCGCTCTGATCTGTTTACTGGATTCCCCTTAATATAGCATTAGTTATAAAAGTTAAGATTTTCCATGTTAAAAATAAAATAAATAACAAAAGAAGTTGCAACCTGTTCATAATTCTACTTGTTCCAGTGCTCCCATTCCACCCGCTTTGATTTTAGTCTTTGAAAACAAGGAGCACCTCCCCTCAGGTGTTGAACTGATCTCAGACAGAGAGTGCTGGTGGGACTGCAACAATTGGTTGGAAGGTTACCAGAGTAGGAACTGCAAAATTAAGAGTTCCTGAACGTTAGGTTATCAGGCCCTGCAGTTGCACACCTGCCTATATCGGAGAAAACAACATTTTCAAAAGAAAAATGGGGCTGATAAAAGAGTGGAAGTCACGGAAGCATGAGTGGAAAAGGTAGCTTTTAAAAAAAAAGGTCTCGAGGACTTTCATCTTTTTTATTTACAGAGACAAAAGAAAGTCACTCTTGTAACTGTTGCAACTTACAGAACTAAATTAACATTTAAACCTAAAACACCACATTTCTAAGGCAGATAGCATGCGCTTTTAAACACATTTAACCAACCTCCCTTGCTGAATTTACTGCATGCACCCAAATGTCAATACAGGCGGTTCTCTCGTTTCTCAACGATGCTTTGAAATTGGTGGACAGAACTTAACCCAGATTAAAAAGCAGAGAAAGCAGCAAGATCACTTGCTCAGTATGTGATCTTCCTTTTCTTTCGTTCGTATTACAATATAGAACACAAACATCATTCTTACCACTAACACAGGATGTCAGTATATATTTGTCAGTTATGAATATCATTTCAAATGAAAAAGTGCTCACAAATGATCTTATAGTACATGTTTATATTTATGTAAAATAAATACTATCACAAGAATGAATAGCACTATATCACCCAATTTAGAGTAGTAGTTTTCAACTTCAAGGTTTACTCTGCTTTTATTGACACACGAGGCAACGTACATGCTTATTTCGGTTTCTATTGTTCTTTTCTATTTACCCCAGCGTCAGAGGGGACCTGACAACCTGGACAATAAGACAAATAAGACGTTAACAATATTGCTGTTCAGGTTGAGTGTGTTTGGAAAGAATAAGGAAAAATTGTCACTTTAAATAAATGAGAGCAGACGTAATGTGAATATATTAATTCGAGTATTGATTTTACTGTACAATTCTTATTGGGTTTATATGAACAGCAGTACTCAATGGGATTTTGCCATCATAGCTAAGTGTCATGAAAACATGAATACGTAAAAAATAATTCTATTTACCTATTGTGAATTCATTACCAATACTTTAATCTCACCTCAAGTAATTTTTTTGAATTAATGTAATTAAAATGTGTATCATGCAGATATTAAATGAATCAATTTTGATTAGTACCAAGCACAAAAATATTTACAATTTTCTACCTGTGTGTAGCTAACTTAAAAAAACTGCAGTATTTTCATACCAAATGCAAACAAGAAATTCTATAGTGAAATTATTTGTTTGAGAAGATATGTTCCCCAGGTCTTGTACTATACATGTTCCCTTACATTCTATGGAATGTAATCTTAACTAAAGAAAATGCAATAGAATTTCTAATTCCTCACCATATTTTAGATTCCAAAAGAAATTCACACAATCCAATACTTTAATTGTACATTATCTTCTATCCAAGATGGAGGACGGGAAAAAACCTGTGGCTGGAAGAGTTGCTTCTTTTTGAGGTATTTTAGGTGTTGGAGGTGATTTCCTCAAATTCCAGGAGCGGCAATTACTATTTTATATGCTGTTGCATTGTTTTGGAACTTTGGAGGAAGAAAAATCAAAACAACAGCAGTTTTAAAAGTGAGAAGGACAGAAAAAAAGGCAGTAAATGGTCAGTGAAGGAGACAGAGAATGAAGCCTACGCTAGTAACTGACACAGCAATGATCTGTGCATTTACTACCTTTGCTGTTTGAATTCATGTATCTCTGGACATCAGAGTGCATTTAGGAAAACTTAAGAGCGAAATTTACAACTGATCTTGGAGGAACCTGTATGGGAGAACTCACAGCACAGGAACAGATATGTGCATAGCATTTAATGTGTAACTTTGCTGCAAGTGCACGTTTTTTAGAACAAAAAGGCAGTGCTATTTTCTGGGTCTGTAGATCGTGAAGGAGCAAAGATGGCCTTTAGCAGAGTGATGTGCTCTTCTTGTAGGAAGTGGGAGTTTAGAGAGAGTTTAAATGATATTGAGGATTATGTCTGCAGAAATACTTTGGTCGCATAGATTGAATGGATCTGTTGGAGCGACAGTTAGAGGCAATGAGGAATTTACAACAGCCAGAAGGTGTGATGGATGGCAGTTACAAGAATGGAGAAAAGACGCAGAGCCAGTCACATAGATGAGTTAACTCCAGGAAAGGAAGGAGAGTTAGGCAGATAGTGCAAGAGGCTTCTGCGGCTATCCCCATTTCAAACAAGTACACTGTTTTGGAAAACGTAGGGGATACTGGACTCTCAGGGGAATGTAGCACGGACAGTCAAGTTTCTGGTATTGGGACTTGCTCTAAGGTAATGTACGGTGTGTCGGGTTCCAAGTGATCAATAGGGGATAGAGGACTCTATAGTGAGGGGCACAGACAGATGTTTCTGCAGCCAGTGAAAAATCAGAATGGCGTGCTGCCTCCCTAGTGCCAGGATCCAGGATGTCTCAGAGAGAATGCAGAATGTTTGCAAAGGGGAGAGGGATGAATAGGAGATCATTGATTTCAATGCATCCAACAACATAGGAACGGAAAAGGATGAAGGCAGAATATAGAAAGTTAGACAAGAATTTGAAAAAAAAAAGGAGAGGTCCTTAAGGGTATTAATACCTAGCAAGTTTTGAGAAGAATTGTAGCTCACGTTGAGGTTCTGGATGTAGGTTTGCTCGCTGAGCTGGAAGGTTCGTTTTCACCTTCCAGCTCAGCGAGCAAACCTACATCCGGTATTAATACCTGGATTACTCCCAGTGCTATGAATTGGTGAGAGTAGGAATAGGAGGACAGCGCAAATGAATGAACGAGTGGCTGAGGAGCTGGCGTAAGGGAGAAGGGGTCAGACTTTTGGGTCATTGGAATCTCTTCTGGGATAGAAGTGACCTGTACAAGAAGAATGGATTGCACCGGAATCGGAAGGAGACGAGTATACTGGGAGGGTGATTTGCTAGAGCTGTTCAGGAGGATTTAAACTAGTAAGGTGGATAGTGAGGAAAGAGATCAATCTGAGACTGATACAACTGGGAAAAGGAGTGAATCAGTCAGTCAGGGCAGTCAGTCAGGGTAAGCAGGGACAAAGCAGAGAACAAGGTAGGGCTGAAATTAAACTACATTTACTTAAATGCAAGAGGCCTAACAGGAAAGGCAGATGAACTCAGGGCATGGTTCGGAACATGGGACTGGGATATGATAATAATTACAAAAACATGGCTCAGGGATGGAACAGGACTGGCAGCTTAATATTCCAAGATACAAATGCTATAGGAAGGATAGAAAGGGAAGCAAGAGAGGAAGGAGAGTGGGGAATGGCATTTTTGATCAGGGATAACTTTACAGCTGTACTGAGGGAGGATATTACTGGAAATACATCCAGGGAGGCAAGTTATTTGGGTGGAACGGAGAAATAAGAAAGGGATGATCACTTTATTGGGATTGTATTATAGACCCCCTAATAGTCAGAGGGAAATTGAGAAACAAATTTGTAAAGGAGACCTCAGCTATCTGTAAGAATAATAGTGTGGTTTTGGTAGGGGATTTTAACGTTCCAAACATAGACTGGAACTGCCATAATGCTAAGGGTTTAGATGGAGAGGAATTTGTTAAGTGCTTACAAGAAAACATTCTAATTCAGTATGTGATGCATCTACTAGAGAAGGTCCAAAACTTGACCTACTCTTGGGAAATCAGACAGGGCAGGTGACTGAGGTGTCAGTGGGGAAGCACTTTGGGGCCAATGACCATAATTCTATTAGTTTTAAAATAATGATAGAAAAGGATAGACCAGATCTAGAAGTTGAAGTTCTAAATTAGAGCAAGGTTAATTTTGACAGTTTTAGGCAAGAACTTTCAAAAGCTGATTGAGGCAGATATTCTCCGGTAAAGGGACAGACGGAAAATGGGAAGCCTTCAGAAATGAGGTAACGAGAGTCTAGAGACATTATAATTCCTGTTAGGGTGAAAGGAAAGGCTGGTAGGTGTAGGAAATGCTGGATGAATAAAGAAATTGAGGGTTTGGTTAAGAAAAGAAAGCAAGCATATGTCAGGTATAGACAGGAGAGATCAGGAAAATCCTTATAAGAGTATAAAGGCAGTAGGTGTATACTTAAGAGGGAAATCAGGAGGGCAAAAAGGGGACGTGATAGCTTTGGCAAATAGGGTTAAAGAGAATCCAAAAGGATTTTATAAATACATTAAGGACTAAAGGGTAATTGGGGAGGGGGGGGGGGGGGGGGAGAAGAGAAGAAAAGCGAGGAGGAATAGGGCCCCTCAAAGATCAGCAAGGCAGCCTTTGTGTGGAGTCGCAGGAGATGGGGGAGATACTAAACAAGTATTTTGCATCAGTGTTTACTGTGAAGAAGGACATGGAAAATATAGAATGTTGGGAAATGGATGGTGACATCTTGAAAAATGTCCATATTACTGAGGAGGAAGTGCTGGTTGTCTTGAAATGCATAAAAGTGGATAAATCTCCAGGACCTGATCAGGTGTACCCTAGAACTCTGCACAAACCTAGGGAAGTGATTGCTGGCCCCTTGCTGAGACATTTGTATCATCGATAGTCACAGGTGAGCTGCCAGAACACTGGAGGTTGGCTAACGTAGTGCCACTGATTAAGAAGTGTGGTAAGGACAAGCCAGGGAACTATAGACCAGTGAGCCTGATGTCGGTGGTGGGCAAGTTGTTGGAGGGAATCCTGAGGAACAGGATGTACATGTATTTGGAAAGGCAAGCACTGATTAGGGATAGTCAACATGGCTTTGTGTGTGGGAAATCATATGTCTCACAAACTTGATTGAGTTTTTTGAAGAAGTAACAAAGAGGATTGATGAGGGCAGAGCGGTGGACGTGCTCCATATGGACTTCAATAAAGCATTCGATAAGGTTTCCCACAGGAGACTGGTTAGCAAGGTTAGATCTCATGGAATACAGGAAGAACTAACCACTTGGATACAGAACTGGCTCAAAGGTAAAAGAGAGACGGTGTTGGTGGAGGGTTACTTTTCAGACTGGAGGCCTGTGATCAGTGGAGTGCCACAAGGATCGGTGCTGGTCCTCTACTTTTTGTCATTTACAGAAATGATTTGGGTGTGAACATAGGAGGTACAGTTAGTAAGTTTGCAGATGAAGTGGAAAGCGAAGAAGATTACCTCAGATTACAACGGGATCTTGATCAGATGGGCCAATGGGCTGAGGAGTGGCAGATGGAATTTAATTTAGATAAATGCAAGGTGCTGCATTTTGGAAAAGCAAATCCGAGCAGGATATATATGCTTAATAGTAAGTTCCTAGGGAGTGTTGTTGAATAAAGTAACCTTAGAGTGCAGGCTTGTATTTCCTTGAAAGTAGAATTGCAGATAAATAGGATAGTGAAGAAGGCCTTTAGTATGCTTTCCTTTATTGGTCAGAGTATTGAGTATCGGAGTTGAGAAGTCATGTTGCGGTTGTACAGGTCATTGGTTAGGACACTATTAGAATACTGCGTGCAATTCTGGTCTCCTTCCTACTGGAAAGATGTTGTGAAACTTGAAAGGGTTCAGAAAAGATTTACAAGGATGTTGCCACAGTTGGATGAATTGAGCTATAGGGAAAGGTTGAATAGGCTAGGGTAGTTTTTCCTGGAGCATTGGAGGCTGAGCAATGATCTTACAGAGGTTTATAAAATCATGAAGGGCAAGGATAGGATAAATAGACAAGGTCTTTTCCCTAGGGTGGGAGAGTCTAGAAGTAGAGAGAATAGGTTTAGAGTGAGAGGAAAGGGACCTAAGGGGCAACTTTTTCACACGGAAGGTGGTGTATCTATGGAATTAGCTGCCAGAGGAAGTGGTAGAGGCTGGTATAACTGCAGCATTTAAAAGGCATCTGGATTAGTACGTGAATAAGGAGGGTTTAGAGGGATATGGGCCAAGTGCTGGCAAATGGGACTAGATTAGGTTCGGATATTGGGTCAGCATGGACGAGTTAGACCGAAGGGTTTGTTTCTGCACTGTACATCTCGGTGACTCTCTGACTCTAATATATTATTCATATTGGTGTAAGATCCTATTAATGGTTGCTGACATTTTTTATCTAGCAATTTTTGTACTGGAAAATAATGCTTTTTTTTTTAAAAAATAGTGTTTGAAAACATTAAAGATAAACAGACAGCAAGATCATTACTGCATCAAGTAAAAACGTAACACTCAAGCTTTCAGTTGTACAAAATACCAGCAACTATTTAGTAATCTGACAGAAAATAAATTATATATATAGAACCACCTGACTTGTGATAGTTTAAAGTTTCTGTCTTTGCACATAATTCAATTCATATCCTAGTTTAGCATACATTACAGGTATTCAAACATTATGAACATGCATACAAGACAAAGCAATACCTTTCAAATCAGAAATATCCCATCAGATCTTAGGATTATTAAAACCAGTACACTACATACGTGCAATAGTCATAAGGAGACTTAAAATGTTAATATTTTGCATAATTTACCAAGTCTATGGTGGAAACTAGCTATTTTAAAAATCCAACAAGTTGCAGTCTCTGGTAGAATACCATGGATATGGTTATTTTGCATTTTTACAAACATTTCTTTCCATCTTCATAACTTATCACTGAAAGGCAAAATTTAAGAAAATAAAAATCACAAATTGAATGTCAAAACACTAAACAATTTCTATTTTCTAAATTATTCTGGTGCAATTGAGTCAAATATCATTCTCATCAATTTGAATTTAATTAAAATTCAAGAAACGTTTCAGATTTCTATTTTGGGAATTTCTATATTGAGCAGCTGCAATTTTCCACATTAGATTGCAAGTGTCAGCAATCACTTCAAGATTAGATGCACAGTCAGGGTTCCTCTACTTATGCCAACTTCAGACCATTACCTCTAACTACATGCATCAGTGATTTTCTTTCATCTACAACATCATTGTCTAGCATTTGAGTGAGAGATTGCTAATTTAATGCTACAACGCCATGTGTAAATTAAGGAGTGTTTAAATAATTTAGAATTTGTATGGTATTTTCTCACATGTGGTTCTATAACTATTATATCTGTGCTCCTGCCAGTCTCAGTTTTTGTGCTGGACAGATGATTTTGTTCATTGTAGTGAGTGCATGAAAGTTCATCAGAAAGTAGAATGTGGAGCACATTGTGCAAGTAGTAAATTGCCTTCAAAAATAATGGAATTGCACCTACAGTTGGATGAATAAAAGGGAGATAGTATAGGTCAGGATGGAATTACTTTGGTTGTAAGGAATTATGATAATAAAGATGGAAAGAGGAAGAAACAGTGAAGCAGATGATAAATTAATGGCAATGGCAGCAGAACCAGCCGACAGCTGAAAATATGCAGGATTTCAACTAAGGACCAAGAAGCCATTCCAAAAACGTTATTATTGCTCAACAGTGTAATAAACAGAACATTACCCAAATCAGGAAAAGATTTGGTGCTTTTCACCTTCTCAGGACATCCCACAGTGCTTTACAGCTGAAGAAGAAAATTGCGAGCTGTGTGGTTTCAAGGTGACGTTTTTAAACTTTAAATATGATGAAAATACCAGACTACAGGAAATAATGTATTACTAAAGAGGAAGAATTTACGTCCGAAGATTTCAATATTTCATAATGCTACTCATGGTGAACCAAAGTACATCCTGTTTTCTAACTAGTTTTATCAATTTGTAATGAGCAAAGTGCTGCGGAATGTGCAAGCTATACACAAAAAATTTCATGTACATTATTAATGGACCTCTGTGGAATTGCACATCAGGAGCTAAACCAAATGAAGTCTTGTGCTCAAGTAGAGTTAAAAATGAGGAAGTAAGGGCATGCACCCATTACAAAGTCATAATGTTATTTTTCTTTTCTGTACCTATGTTCGCAGTTAAAATAGAAACTGCTTATGTAAACTTGTCATGTTGCAATGACATCCTCCTATTAATGGCAGAAAGGTAACACCTCCACTGAGAATGTAATTACAGGCTAACAAATTTAGATAAGATAGTTTGCACCAACATGGGGAAACAAATTAAAAATGGAAAGAAAAAGCTGACTAAAAGTATGCAAAGACAACATTTTTAATTTATTAGTATATACACAGATAACATTTCTCAAGAATTGTATGATTGGGCTCAATGTGGCAGCAGTCTTCCTAATAGGGTAGTTAAAAAAAAAGTTCCGAGATCAAGGTTAAAGTATTAAATTGTAAGTCAAAAATGGCAACTGAAAAGTCATCAATGGTCAATAAATGTTAAGTTTTACTGCAATACAAATTCTCACAGTTTTTAAAAAAATGTGGTAAAAGAACATGACCATGCATGCACATGTGTCAAAAAAGGACACTGGATTCACTGCAGGTGATACCACCTGTCAGAAGACTGAAACAGTACAAAAGAAAAATACCATGGGATTGTTTAGTTTTGACCAACTTGAATAGTACATTAATTTCTATCAAACAGATTTTAATTTTATACAGATTGGTAGACCAATTGACTCACAACTCAAAACTTATACCCCTATATCTGGCATAAAGAGAAACTGCGTGATACTGATATAACAATGTATTCTTTTGCAGAGTTATTTTGCACAGAACGTTACACATGCTGTGCTCCACAGATCAACTATCTTGGTTGAAAAATACAATGTTGTTAACCTCCACAACTTAGATCACAGCTAGTATTCGGATTTATTTACATAATTTTAATTAAACAGAAGCAAAGTATTTACAGTAAGTTAGAAGTACAGGACTGAATTTGCCTGATAACTTAAATGGTACTAGACATATCACCCACATGAGCAAACACAATCAAGCGCATTTTTATTCTTTTCGATGTACAAATGTAAATTTCTAGCTATATAGCAATAAAGGATGGAAACCTGAGACAGTAATTCCTCGCCTATCCTGACATGAGGTCAAACACCATGTCCTACCAGATACTTGTGACAATAAGTTAATCTAGCAAATACTAAAGCTGAAATGTAGCTATTAGTTAACCTCTATTTGACTTAAGAATTACATTAAAAAAAAAGTAATTTTCCTTGTTGTGTTCAAGTTATTTGTCAAACCTTACCTATCCAGCTGGCTGATGATCTCCTGCACCCTTCCAACTAGTTTTTCATATTCTATGGGACTGCTCCCAATGATATTATGGAGTTTAGCCATGTATGTATCAAGTGTTCCTTCTGTTGGTGTTTCTCCAGTACCTAGTAACAAAAAGGAGGACCAGACTGGGTGAAAATAGTAACAAACAGATTTGGATAGATATCACAAAGATGCACCGATGTCATAGAAGAGAACATTGCCAGTTACATCTTTTTGAAAGTTTCATGTTTAGTAGTAGCAAACATCAGAAATGAAATTACATCAAATCTGCAACATTAGTCTAGAATTTCCAATAAAATAGCCATTGCAGCAGAGTCAGTCATGCAGCATGGAAACAGACCCTTTAGTCCAATTCATCTACATGGACCAGATATCCCAATCCGACCTGGCGCCATTTGGCCCAGTTCCTCTAAACCCTCGCTATTGATGCGTCAGTTAAGACACATTGTTGTCATTCTACCCACCTCCACCCACTTCTCTGGCAGCTTGTTCATACACACACTACCCTCTGCTTGAAAATGTTACCCCTTAGGTCCCTTTTAAATCTTTCTCCTCACCATAAGAATATGGTTTCTGCACCCTCAACATTCTTTTGGAAAAAAGTCTCAGCCTTTCTTAACTCAAATCTTCCATACCCAGCTTCATCCTGAACCCTGTCTCCAAGTGTGATAACATTCTTCCTATAACTGGACAACCAGAACTGGACATACTATTCCAGAAGAGGCTTCACCAATGTTTTGGACAGCTTCAACATAACATCCCAAATTCTATACTCAAAGGATTGAGCAATGAAGGCAAGCATGCCAAACATGTTTTTAAACACACTGTCTATATGCAACACAAAATTTTAAAGAATTATGTATCTGCAGCAATAGGTCCCCCTGTTTTTACAACACTACCCAAGGCCCTACCATTAATTGTATAAGCCCTACCCTTGTTTCTTATACCAAAATGCAATACCCTACATTTATCCAGATTGAACTCCATCTGCCATTTTTCAGTCCATTGACTCATTTGATCAAGATCCCTTTGTAATCTTAGAAAACCTTCTTCAGTGTCTACTATGCCACCAACTTTGGTGTCATCCACAAACTTACAAAACATGCCTTCCATATTCTCATCCAAATCATTTATACAAATGACAAAAGACAACCCAGAATAGATCCCTGCTGGTCACAGGCCTCCAGTCCGAAAAGGAACCCTCCACTATTACTCTCTCTCTCTCCCGGTCTCCTGCAGTTAAGCCAATGATGTATCCAATTGGCAAGCTCACCTTGAATCCCACATGACCTAACTTTACTAACCAGTCTACCATGCAGAATCTTGTCAAAGGCTTTACTAAAGTCCAAATAAACACAGTGTCTACTGCTCTGCCATCAACCACCTTTTTGGTAATTTCCTCAAAAAAAAACTCAATCAAGTTTGAGAAACATGATTGTCCTTGCACAAATTTTCATGCTGACTATCCCTAATCATTTTTTTGTCTAACTGTCCATAAATTCTAATCTTTTATAATCACCTCCAACAATTTACCCACAACCGAAGTCAGACTTACAGATCTATAGTTTCCTGGTTTCTCTCCCTATAACCTTTGCCACTTTCCAGTCACCAGGCACCTCACCCTTCACTGTAGATGGCAAACATTTCTTCATTGGGTCTCAATTTCCTCCCTATTTCCCACAACGTTCTGGGAACATTAGATCAGGTCCCAGAGATTTTGTTACCTTTATATTATCTCAGACCTCCTGAACCTCCTCTTCTGTAATGTGAACTGATTTTAAAACATCGAAGCCTCTCTCTCTCTCTGCATTTCTCTAGACTCCATTTCCTTCTCCACAGTAAAGATATTCATTTAGTATCTCTCCCATCTCCTGGGGTTCAACACAAAGATGATCTCCTTGACCTTTAAGAGTCCTTACACTCTCTCTAGTTACTCTTGATCTGAAATGTATTTGTAGAATCTCATGGGATTATCCTTAACCTTTTCTAACACAGCTATCTCACATCCCCTCTATGCCTTCCTGATTTCTCTCTTTAGAATTCCCCTACAATCTTTATATCAATTAAGAGACTCAATTGAACCAAGTTGTCTATATCTAAAATACGATTTTCTTTTATTTTTGACAAGAACCTCAATATTTTTATTCAGCCATTATTCCTACATCTCATGCTTTAATAACAGGAACACAATGCCTCTGAACTCTTCATCACACTCTTGATCGCCTCCCACTTCTCAGGCATCGTTTTACCTGCGAACGGTCTACTCCAATCAACTTTTGAAAGTCTTTATCTCATGGCATTAAAATTTGGTCCAATTAAGAACTTTAACTTTTATGGAAGGCTTATCCTCTTCCATAATCCTTTTGAAATGAATAGAATTATAAATCGCTAAACCCAAAGCGTTCCCCCACTTTTACTTCAGTCACCTGCCTTCCCTTGTTGACCAAAAGAAGGTCTAGCTTTGCTCCTTCTCTATTAGGAGCATCCACACATTGAAAAAGAATGTTTTCTTGAACTCATTTGACAAATTCTTCACCATCCAAACCTTGAACACTATGGTAGCCCTAGTCAATGTTTGGAAAATTAAAATCCTCCATTATTACAATCTTATTATGCTTACATATATCGGAGATCTCCCTACATTTGTTTCTCCATTTATCTCTTACTATTGGGGGGCCTGTAGTGCAATCCCATCAAAGTGATGTTTCCCTTTCTTATTTGTACACATTAATTTCTACACATCTATTTTCATTGGACGTTTTTCACTGGAGCTTAGGACATTGAGAGATGACCTCATAGAAGTTCATAAAATAATGAGATATAGATAGGGAAAAGACAACTACTATCAATTCTAAGATGGGGAATTTCAAGACGAGGGGACATATTTTTAAGCTGAGAGATTTTAAAAAAAGACATAAGAGGCAAATGTTTTTGCACAGCGGTGCTTTGTGTGTGGAAATGAACTTCCCGAGGAAGTGGTGGATGCAGGTACAATTTAAAAGACATTTGGATAGATACATGAATAGGAGGGGTTCGGAGGGTCATGGGCCAGCAGCAGGCAGGTATTTGTTACTGTGGTGTGGTCATGAGTGAAGTCTGGCATCTGAACCCACATCCTACTGTAGTGTATTGCTTAAATGGTGCTCCTTTAGTCTGGAAGTGGTTTTTCAGTTAGTCATTTAAGTAGAAACCTTGAATTTTTAAAGGGTACATTAGAGAGTGTACATTTTAAAGGGTCCATTTTATTACTTTTTTTTGACCATTGAACAAAAATACCACCGGCATTAATATTCTAATACTCAGGTTAAATTGGATATTGAACTCCGTTGTGATAAACTGCTTAAATTAAAGTGAAATGTCTGCTGTGTAAACAATATTAGAGCACAATCAAAGAAAGCCTTTTGCTTCTACATTGTAGATGGACAATGTAACATGTTGTGTCACACAATATTTAGCTCTGTTATTTAAATAGCTTAATCACTTCCTTAATGACTGGTCTTGTGTGTACAAAGTATACTTTAGTGGAAAGCAATATTTCAAGGTAACTGCCTACTTTCCACATTTATAAAGCTGCTAAGGCATAACTTTTGAAAATAAAGCCACTTTTTTTTGGGACTTTGGTGTTACTTTCTATTGTGTGTATGATCAGTACTGGTAAAATTAGGGAAATAGTTGACATTAGACAGCTTTACAATCACATGAGAAGATACGTTTCATCTGTCAACCCGGATGCATTTGGTCATGCTTCAGAGCATGAAACAGCATGGAGAGTGGGGAACCTGCCAAGTCAAAGCTGCAGTGGAACGGAGAGTGGCCTTAGACAGAGAAACAGCATTGAGAGAGGTGGACCCAGTGTTATAAGTGAAGGGAAGAGAGCTGCTGGGGAGGAGCTCAGCTTAGTGTGAAATAAACAGTGACATCATAGGAAAACCTTAAATTCATTGTTGCTTGCTCAAGGAAGTCTGACTCAGAATTGATGAACTAAAGTCTGAACTTTGGACACTGAGACATTAGTAACTACCTTTAATTCAGTCTGTGGTCAGAGACAGGAGGGTGTGACTATGAGTGAGGCAGGTGGATGGATCCAGCAGGTAGTGTTGCAGGAGCCTCAGCTCTTGTCCTTATCCAGCAGGTTCACAATCTTACCATTGTGTGAATGAGAGCGGGGTCTATAGGCAGGATGGGCAAACTGACTGTAGCACAGTCGTACAGGGCACCATCAAGTGGGACAAAAAAAAAAAAGAGAAATGCAGTGGTAAACTTGGATAGTAAGGTTAGGGGCACAGACTCTGTTCTCTGTGGAAAGGCCTAAAAGGCTCTGTTGTCTACCCGGTGACATGTTTCAGGATGTCTTATTTGGGCTGCAAAGGAACATGGAATGGGAGGGGAAGATCCAGTTATTGTGGTCCACATAGGTACCAACAGTATAGGTAGAACAAGGAAACAGGTTTGATTGAGTGAATATGAGGAGGTAGGGGCTAAACTAAAAGCAGAACCAAAAAAAGTGGTAACTGCCAGATTGCCACCTCAGCCACAAGATAATTGGCACAGGGGCAATAAGAATAAAGATTTAAATGTGGGGCTGAAAGATTGGTGTGGGAGAAATGGGTTTGAATTCATGGGTATTGGGACCAGTACTGGGAACAAGATAGGCTGCCTAATCTTGTGGGGACTATAGTCCTGGTAAATCACAAAGGCTGCAGATGGGGCTTGAATTTAAATAACAGAAGTGGTGGTTCAGTTGCATGGAATATCAGTAAATCAAAGTTCAAGGAGAAGGTAGGAGTACAGGTGAGCGATGAGGCTGACTGTTACCAGAAAATAAAAGGAATGATATAGGCTCTAGAGATCAAAAAGTAGAATCAATCCAGATAGAAGAAAAAAATAGCAAGGGAAATATGCAATCCATTGTTTCTCAGTGGGACATAGTATAAACTAGGAAATATTGGGAACTTGCAAGAAAGGCATGGCAATAATTGTTGACCCTTATTGATATACATATACAGAGGAACCTCGATTATCCGAATGAGATGGGCTGGCACTATTTCGTTCAGATAACTGAATATTCAGTTAATTGATTCAATGCCTCTGCCCTGGGCTCAGAGTTTTAAAGTTTCCTTTTTCCTCACTCACTCTGCCTGACTTGCTCTCTCTCGGTTTCTGGGTTTGTTTCTGAGCATACTCACTTGTGTATAAGGGACCTGCAGCATTGCTGAAGCCTCCCACAACCTATACCCCCTCCAGAGTAAGAGCCGAGATGAGATCAACCATGAACATATTGAATTACACAGCAGACTCAAGGGGCTCAATTGCCTACACCTGTTCCTAGTTGTTAGGTTCTTATGAGCATCATGAATTCTCTAACTCCTCCAATAGCAGCCACTTAATTTTCTGGGAAAGGCAAAGGAAAGCATTTAAATTTTAAAAATAAATTAACAGTCCAGGGGCAATTTAAGAAAGCTAAAAATCTACAAAACCTTTTCCTCACAAATGACCAGCACGCAATCAAAAGAATTCTGGGAGACTATTGAGCATGAAGCATATCTGCTCATATGCGAGCCACATTTTTGTACACTGTCCGCCAAAGCCAGGGCCTGCTCACTTTTAAATGTTTGTAACAAATTTGCACTCGTGGTGTATGATCCAGTTCGAGATTCTATGGCCAACTTAGAAAAATCTTGCATCTGACCCAGTTCCATTTCAATCAACCTCTTTGCAACGCTCTGTATTCTTCCCTACCCGATTTATTACAAATTATCGGTCGATCGTCAAAGTCTCCTTTTATTATTTCAAAGATATCAATAAAGGTCTACTTCTATCTGGTGCAAAAGAAAATGCATTGCAGTAATTTATCTAACCCATGACCTAATTTGCAATCGCACAGGACTTTTGTCTTATTTAATAGCCACTTGTCTCTGTGACTTGGTGTTTACTGGCATTTTGGTGTTTCTACTTTTCTGCTTAAATGTATTTTTTTCATATTTCACTTTAGAAATCATTGCACCCACCATTCAGATTTATTGTCATCAACAATGGCCCAGATTTTCTGACAAGATATGAAAACCTTATTTCAATCCTGTTTGGACAAAAAGGCACATTCCTTGAGATGAGTTCTCCCTGAAAATTTTCTGGTCAGTAGTATTCTCACCTAAAATCAGCACAAACAATTTCAAGTGGTCACAATAACAGAAGCATGGAGCATGCCTCCATTAGTAACCACTCCTCCTTTTTCAGTTTAAGTGCTGTACTCAGATCAGAGTTGTATAACACTGAAACAGACCATTTTGTTCAACTCATCTGTGCCGATCAGCCGTCTTAAATTAATCGGAGGACCAACACCTCGGTAACTATTCAACTGAACCCTGACTCACCACCCATAATTGACCCAACACCCCACCAGATGTGACTTCACCCTGGGCAGGCTCACCGCTGAAGCTCCCCCGATCTTCCACAACTTGGCACCCTTACCCTTCTCTCACCAACCCGACAGCCAAACTCCAAATTCACCTTAAATACTTAGTTTCTCTGAACAGCTTTCAAAATAGTAAATGGATCTTTAAGTCACCTGATTGTGTCATTCGTGTAAATGATTAGGATGTGCACATTGGAGGAATTGTTAGTAAATTTGCAGATGACATCAAAATTGGTGGTGTAGTGAAAAGTGAAGAAGATTATCTAAGAGTACAACAGGATCTTGAATTTTTTGTGGGGAGGAGTTGCAGAAGTTTAATTTAGATAAATGTGAGATGCTACATTTTGGAAAGGCAAATCAGGGCAAGTCTTTTACAGTTAAATGGTAGGACCCTTGGGAGAATTGCCGGACCACGACCTAGGGACACAGGTGCAGAGTTCCTTGAAAGTGGAGTTGCAGGCAGATAAGATAGTGAAAAAGGGTGTTTGGTATGCTTGCCTATTGATCAGAATATTGAGTATAGGAATTGGGATGTCATGATGTGATTATGTAGGACATTAGTGAGGTCTTCTGTAGGAAGGTCACCCTTCTTGTAGAATCATAGATTCATACAGCATAGAAACAGACCCTTCGGTCCAATCAATCCGTGCTGAACAATACATTACTTTCTCTATCTAACCAATGTTAGATTTCCAAGTGAAGGGAGATGGGTGATCCATTTTCAGACCTCAGTCAGTTGAGTTTTGACTGTTCCAAAGGTGTACAGACTCCATTTAGTCACCACTCTCCCTCAAGATTCTCTTTTTTCCTTAAAGATAATTACCTCAAGGAGCACATTTGGAACAGTCAAAACCCAACTGACTGAGATCCGAAAATGAATCATCCATCTCCCTTCTCCTGGGAGTATAATAGTGTTTCAACAGGGAAAGTAATATCTGCAAAAGAATGTAATGACCAGAACTCATCACAGGTGAGTACAATGCAATGGTTGAATGGCTATGGGAGTCATGTCAGAAAAATAATTACAACAAGGAAATTACAATACATATGTACACCATGAGCTATGCCAGTTGTTCAAAATGGCCTGGAAATTATATCTGCACAATTTTGTGGATGATTCAATTACTACTTTCTTTAAACTATTTTCTATTCTCACCTGGAATGGGAATTGAAGCAAAGCTGGTGGTAAGGGCCTGGCGTACTGCCTGGAGCTGATGTTGCAAGGTCAGTGTTTGCCTCTCTTCCAATGCCAACTCCTGCTCGAGTTTCTCTTTGGCATTATTCATAGTCTCTATGTGTTTTTGTAAGATAACATTCTGCTCTTCAAATTCCACATTTGACTTCCTTAATTTTCGTAATTCTGATTCACGAGCTTGAAAAGAGAAAAGAAAAGCTCAATTTAAGTATTTGTTTAAAAAAAAAGATGACAAGTTCATAGTAGTCAGAATTTCCTCAATTTGAAAGGTGTATTAACTGTTTATTCTACTTTCTAAAAGGAGAAAGTACTGTGGCAACACAAACAAACACTCAAATTAATTAGTGTGATCAGTCCCTTGACAGAGGTGGACATTCTTTCTTTGAGATTGTGTTGAGATTTTACTGTTCAAAAAATCCTGAAGCATACAAAAGTCAAAAGCATCGAACATGCATTCAACTAAAAATGGATCAATCATAAAGATATCAATGTTTGGAAACTATCATGCACAGGGGATGTCTGATCAGTCCAAAAATCACACTAATGGCAACAAAATAGATAACCTATGCTGCTCTGAAAGGGATCTATAAGCACAGAAACATAACTAGGAAAAAAAAACATGCTACAGATAGGTAACTCATCTTCTCAATCACCAACATAAAGATATCAACTGCATTCAGTACCTTGCATGAACATTTTACCACGTGGGAATTTATAGCTTACTTCCTGCAGCTGATCCAGTGACAAGCTGAGGGGATTGGTGAAATGAGATATTAATTACTGAAATAATTTAAATACTTTGATATTAAACTTTCTTCCCCATGAAAGTAAGCCAACATTGTACAGCTCCTTCAGATGTAATTTCACTCGTTAATGCTTTGTATCAAAGTAATTAAAATTTTAAACCTAAAATAGGAGTCATTAAAGCATGAATAATCAAAGTCAATGCCAAATAACAGCATTATGCAAGTTGCAAGGTATATTATCTGAGATTACATATTTTAATTGCTACATTTATTTTGGTTCTCAAAAACTGTTTGGTTTCCTTGATTTGTTTAGTTTTGTTTTAACGAAACTGTTTGAACATATTATGACATGTCCAGAGCAAGGGGAATTTTAACTCTGGCTTTCTGGCCCAGAGGAAGGGGCACTACTATTATGCAACAAGACTGCTCCTTCACCCCCGCAACTTTTTTTGTGCCCAACTTAAGAAAGGAACTGACTTGTGTTTAAGTCATTAGGTAGCACAATTAATTAGTCTTCATTGTATTAATTAGCATGGCAAGTGGATATAATCATGATTCCCAATTGACAGAGAACACAATCCTTTCCTCATCCATTACATACAAATTGAGACAACGTCCATTTATATTCTGATTTTACAATCTTGGGAATGATCAATGTTTCTATAACTATTTAATGTGTAATAATAACTTCAACTATTTTATTTTGAATAATGCTTAAATCATAGTTAGATTGAGTCTCAATTTCCTTATTTACTATATTAGCCCAAACACTTATCATTGTTGCCAAGTTCTGTCAGTTGCCCTTTCTAGCAAGTAAGAATAGAAACTGATGATGGTTACCTCATTATCTAAAGAGACAGGGCATCTAGATCAGACACCAGACCAGAGATCACCATGGTCTGAAAGTCTTGACACTGTATTACACATCACATCTATCCACTGAACAAAACTGCCAATCAGCAGGAAAACTCGAATAGAATCAGAATACCTTTGGTCTGGTCAAGGAATTCCTCTGTAAAAATGGGGGTGTCAAACATGGAAATTCTGTCTGGTGAATCATCAGCTGCCTGAATTACAAAAGATAGACAAATGAAACACTAACCAGCCTCACTTAGACAAGGATAGTGCAGAAGCAAATAATTCATCTAGATTCTAATTAAAAGGTCATTTATTCATTCATGGTCATAAATTCATAGTCAATTAATGAATAAAGGTCAGAGGAGCATAGTCAGGGAAAAAGAGGCAGAAAGCATGGCTGAATAAAAGATATAAAACAAAAGCAGGAGGAAAAGATAGCTTCAAAGTGGCGGAGTCTAAAAAACTGGGGCCCAACCAGGATTACTAATGAAGTTACTCATTCACAACTTCTTGAAGAAAGCATTTCAGATTATGGAATCAACAACACAATCTCTAAAATTTGCAGACAATATCAATTGGAGAAAAGATGGTCAGTGCTGAAAGAAAGCATAACAAATCACAAGATGAAATTAATAAATGTATAAAATAAGTATATAATCGACAAATGTATTACAATAGTGGAAACTTGAAGGCATCACATTTTATTAAGAAAAATAAGTTACACATTACTTAGAAATGAGAAATCTAAAAGAAGATTAAAAAGGGAAAAAAAATCTGGAAGTAAACATTACACTAATCACTCAAAGATTAACAAGGCCAAAAACAGAAGCAAAACCACTGGTAGGGTTGATTGCTCGAGGGAAATAATTTAAAAGTAGGCAAGTTATGCTAAATTTATATTATTCTTGGTTAGACCACACTTGAAGGGCTCCATACAGTTTTCTGGTCAGAACAGCACAAAATGGATGTAGAAGTGAAGAGAATACAGAAAATATTTACTATGATATCAGAATTGCGAGTTGAAGCTATAAAGAAAGGATGCAGAGATAGCATCTCCATTCTCTTAAAAAGAGAGGCCAAGGGGATGAATTAACAGCAATGTGAAATTATGAAAGTTTTTGAAACAGGAGACAGAGATGAAAAGGTTTTCCACTCATAGATAGACCAAAGCTAAGAGCAGTGCATTCATTCAACATAAAGTGGAGTATTAACAGTGACCTGCCAAGCTAATACTTCATTAAATATGAAAATATGTAGTTCTAAATTGACAAATTATTCACATCATGGAACAAGATTTTCCTTAGAATGAATAGAGTAATGCATTGTCCAAATAGTTTGGCGATATACAATGCAGTTGTTTAAAAAAAAAATCACATGATCACACACCTTGGGGACGGGACCATTAACTCCTGGCCACAGCTCTTCTAAAATGAAATAGCAAAACTGTTAGTTATCTTTCAATTTAAAACTTCCATTTGCATTACATAACAGCTTTAAAATAGAACATCTCAGGAGAGAAATCAAACAAAGTCAGATGATTATTAGGGAAGCTGACTAAAAGCTTGGTCAAAAATACAGTGCATTAAAAGGAAAAATAGTAGATAGGGGTTACAACTGCAAAATAACACTGAGAATTTTACAATTGAGATACGCTAGATTAGGACCTAAAGCAGGTCAGCAAGTACAAGGGGTAAGTAACATTTGTGGAACAGAAAAACCATCCCAAACAAGAATGAATCTAATCACGTCTTTGATATTCCATGACAATACCATTGCTGAAGCCCCCAGTATCAACATAGTTTCCACTCAGTGGTAATCCAACAATGTAAATACGGTGGCTACAACAGCACAAAAGGTAAAGAATTCTGCGCTAGGAACTCATCTCCAGTCTCTCCAATGCCTGCTCATTATTTCCAAGGCTAGAGTCACAAATGTGACACAATACTGTCAGTTTACCTGGAGAGTATTACAACAACACAAGCAGCTTGACATCATCCAGTACAAAGCAGCTCACTTGACTGGCACCTCATCCACCATTGTCAACATGAAGGAATGCACAGTGGCAGCTTACAAGATGCACTGCAGTAAATTTCATTGAACAAAATTGATACCATCTAGAAGGGCAACATCAGAGGATAGGCCACTTTTGGAATATCACATAATTCTAGTTTCCTTCCTATCGGAAGGATATTATGAAACTTGAAAGTGTTCAGAAAAGATTTACAAGGATGTTGCCAGGGTTGGAGGATTTGAGCTATAGGCAGAGGCTAATTAGCTGGGGTTGTTTTCCCTGGAGCATCAGAGTCTGAGGGATGACCTCAGAAGTTTATAAAATCATGAGGGGCATGGATAGGATAAATAGACAAAGTCTTTTCCCTGGGGGAGCCCACAACAAGAGGGCATAGGCTTAGGGTGAGAGGGGAAAGATGTAAGAGGGACCCAAGGTGCAACGTTTTCCACACAGAGGGTGGTGCGTGTGTAGACTGAGCTGCCAGAGGAAGCGATGGAGACTGGTACGATTGCAACATTTAAAAAGGCACCTGGATGGGTAAATGAATAGGCAGGGTTTAAGAGGAATATGGGCCAAGTGCTGGCAAATTGGACGAGATTAGACGTGATTAGGTTTCGATATCCGGTCGGCATGGATGAGTTAAACCGAAGGTCTGTTTCCGTGCTGTACATCTCTCTGACTCTCTGTACAGGAGCACCACTACCTGCAATTTCCATCAAAGCACCACGCCATCATGATTTGGAAAAATATTGCTGTTCCTTCATTGATGCAGGGTCAAAACCCTGATATTCATTTCCTAACAGTACTCTAGGTGGATAAATTCTACAATGGACTGTAGAATTCAAGGAGGTAACCACCGTTTCAAGGGCCATTAGGAATGAATTCTGGCTCAACCAATAGTGATCATATTCTGTGATAAAGAAAGGTAATGAAAAGGTAAACAGGATTTGCTGCAAGTTAGGATAGGGACAGTCGAGATTTAGTTCAATACACCTTTATGAAGGGTAAAAGAGTCTCAATGATACCAATCAATATAAAGAAAATTTCACTGTCAGCATCATACCTCATGAACTTACTTTCTTTCATTGACGAATAGAAGTAATTCTAAAAGCTACTCTAATATTTTATTGTGCCTCACTCCCCATAATCAAAACCTTTTATTCCATGAAGATTCAACTGGTAAAAGATACTCTTCGGCATAACTGAGTGCCTTTTCAATTCCGTTTCCTCAAAACTCCAACTATCTTTTAACACTAAATACGAAGAGCTCAAGTTTTTTTTAAATCATAAGATAAAGACAGTCCATGTAGTTATTTCGGTTCCCAGCAATAGTTTCCCTTCATTTTGTCCAAAGTCTCTTCCCATTACTTTCACCTCCTGCTTTTGTTTAACTCCTGACCATTAAACAACCTGTTTCCAACACCTTATTCCGGTCTCCAATCCCACAATGCTCCAATGTTTATTCGCACTATTAACCTGTAAATAGCTCCTTCAAGCACCATCCAATTCCCTCAAAGTCACCATTACCATCCTCCCTCAAAAGTAAACTCTCCCTCCATTCATTTTTTTTTTAAATGGGCCCCTCCTTTAACATATTTTCACCTCCCACCTCTATATTATGCCCACCAAAAACACCAAATTTCAGTATTAGAACCTAGTAGTGGCTGTTATGGTAGAGGAGGAGGAGGAATGTGGGCATCCATTCAATGGACTCACATAAATGATCATTTCAAGTATTAAAAGAAACTGACTTCTGAATATCAAAATCACCAAAAAGGGAAAATTAGCAAGTATGAAAATTATTGTTTAAACAAAGATCTTCAGTATGTTTCAGCAGTGTTAGTTTACGGTGGTGTGTACTCCAAACCAGTTCTTACCCTTCTTTAGTTTCTTCTCCTGGATTTTTTCTGTGCTCAGTTTATAGGCCTCAGTTTGCTGAAATTCTTTAAGTTCTTTCAGGTACTGTTGTTTGTCCTTTTCTGCTTCGTCCAAATAATGCTAAATATTGGATTAAATAAAAGTCTTCAACTGCTGGGTGAATAAGAGTCAGTGGCATCATGTGCATTAAGTTTATACCTGTAATCATTCATTGTGACCTTAATCAGCATAATATGTTGTACCAAGTTTCACAAGGTTCGCTCTCAAGCTTGAAATTTCCATTTGTGACGCCCATCTGGTATTCAGGACAATAAATATTGTTTCTAGAACAACATGTAAAAACGGAAACATTTCCTGCCACGTCTATATGGACAAAAATCATATTCTTTTAAACTCTCTATCCAAGATCATAAATATAGCAAACATTATAAAATTATAACCCTGGTCTTCAGTGTAGTCATTCTGGGAACAGTGTTACAAGTGAAAGTCTTACTTATGACAAATCAAATTTTTGAGGAAAGCATAAAAGAACAGCACAGTAGGATTAGGCACTATCTTCTGTGAGGATCAGGAGTGAGAAACATATAAATAAAGTACAGATCTTTGCAAAAAGCAAAGAGTTTGTTCCTCTGAGACAGGCAAGGAGGGGTAAGATTAAGGAACCTTGGATGATGAGAACATGAGAGCTTCTCGCCAAAAGCAAGAAGGCAGCTTATACAAGGTGGAGGAAGCAAGGATCTGGCACAGCTTTAGGATTACAGGCTTACTAGAAAGGAGGTCAGAAGTGGACTGAGGAGAACCAGGAGGGGACATGAGAAAGGCCTGGTGGGAAGGATTAGGGAGAACCCAAAAGCATTTTAGATATACGTGAGGAATAAGAGAATGAGCAGGAAGGAGGTTATGGGCGGCACGGTGGCACAGTGGATGGGCGGCACAGTGGTTAGCACTGCTGCCTCACAGCGCCAGAGACCCGGGTTCAATTCCCGCCTCAGGCGACTGACTGTGTGGCGTTTGCACATTCTCCCCGTATCTGCGTGGGTTTCCTCCGGGTGCTCCGGTTTCCTCCCACAGTCCAAAGATGTGCAGGTCAGGTGAATTAGCCATGCTAAATTGCCCATAATGTTAGGTAAGGGGTAAACGTAGGGGTATGGGTGGGTTGCGCTTCGGCGGGGCGGTGTGGACTTGTTGGGCCGAAGGGCCTGTTTCCACACTGTAAGTAATCTAATCTAATCTAAAAAAAAAGGTAGGGCTGGTCAGGGATAGCATAGGGAACTTGTGCATGGAGTCCGAGCAGATAGGGGAAACCCTAAATGAATTTTTTGCTTCAGTTTTCACGAAGGAAAGGGACCTTGTTGTGAATGAGAACTTTAAGAGGCTGGGAAATAGGCTTGAACAGATCAAGATTGATGGAGCTGATGTGCTGGAAATTTTGGCAAACATTAAGATTGACAAGTCCCCAGGGCCGGACGATATTTATCGCAGGTTGCTCCAGGAAGCTAGAAAGGAGGTTGCTAAGCTGTTGGCGAAGATCTTTGCTTCCTTAATCTCCACAGGAGTGGTACCAAAGGATTGGAATGAGGCGAATGCTGTTCCTCTTTTCAAGAAGGGTAATAGGAAAATCAGTCAGTCAGTCAGGCAGGTTTTGGAAAGAATTCTGAGGGATAGGATTTATGACTATTTGGAAAAGCACAGCGTGATTAAAGGCAGTCAGCATGGTTTTGAGAGGGGCAGGTCATGCCTCAAATCTTATTGAGTTCTTTGAGGAGACGACGAGACAGGTCAACAAAGGTCAAGGAGTGGATGTGGCGAATATGGACTTCAGCAAGGCATTTGATAAGGTTGCCCACGGTAGGCTCATTCATAAGGTCAGGAGGTATGAGATACAGAGGATTTGGCTGCCTGGATTCAGAACTGGTTGGCTGACAGAAGGCAGAAAGTGGTTGAAGATGGAAAGTGTTCTGCCTGGAGGTCAGTGGTGAGCGATGTCCTGAAGGGTTCTGTTTCTGGGTCTCTGCTCTTTGTAGTTTTCATAAATGACGGATGAGGTGGTTATGGGGTGGGTTTGTAAATTTGCCAATGACACAAAAGGTTGTAGGTACCGTTGATAGTATAGAGGGCTATTGCAGGCTGCAGTGTGACATAGACAGGATGAGAAATTACAGATGGACTTAAACCTGAATAAATGCGAAGTGATGTATTTTGGAAGGTTGAACTTGAATGCTGAATATAGGATTAAAGACAGGATTCTTGGCAATGTGGAGGAACAGAGGGATCTTTGTGTTCAAGTATATAGATCCCTCAAAGTTGCCACCCAAGTGGACAGGGCTGTTAAGAAAGCATATGATGTTCTGGCTTTCATTAACAGGGGAATTGAGTTTAAGAGCCACAAGGTTTTGCTGCAGCTCCACAAAATCCTGGTGAGACCACACTTGGAATACTGTGTCCAGTTCTGGTCTCCCTATTATAGGAAAGAGACAGAGGCTTTGGAGAGGATACAAAGAAGGTTTACCAGGATACTGCCTGGACTGGAAGGCTTGTCTAACGAAGAATTTTCTGACTAGGCTCTGAATTTTCTCTCTGGAGAGAAGGAGGAAGAGAGGTGACCTGATCGAGGTGCACAAGGTAACGAGAGGCATGGATAGAGTCAATAGCCAGAGACTATTTCCCAGGCAGGATTGACTGACACGGGGATCATCGTTTTAAGGTGTTAGGAGGAAGGTATAGAGGAGATGTCAGAGGTAGATTCTTGACACAGTTGTGAATGCATGTAATGTGTTGCCAGTGGTGGTGGTGGAAGCAGAGTCATTAGGGACATTTAAGCGACTGTTTTACATGCACATGGACAGCAGTGAATGGAGGGGTGCGTAGGTTAGGTTATTTTATTTTCGATTAGGAATAATCCTCAGCACAACACCATGGGCCAAAGGGCTTGTTCGGTGCTGTACCTTTCTATGTTATACAATTTGAAGAAAGATATCTGTGAATATATAAATTGTGGGTAAAGCAATTAGTAATGGGCTGGCTGGTCTGCTGAAAATGTATTAAACCAAAATTTTATTTTAAAAATGGCTTTAGATTCAACTCTTGTAATTCTAAAGTGCTTAAAATTAAATAGAAATTTTGAAGTTGTCACAACCCAATGGAAAAGTGCACTGATTCTAAAGCCCCTCTATTCCAGAAATTATCACAAAAGGTAAAGGTTTAATCAAAATACTCCAAGTCCCAGATTTACTTGATGGACTCAGATCAACTGAAAACACAGGCCAGGTTTCTGTATCTAACAAGAACTCCTGTTTAGTCCAAATAGAGTCATAGAGATGTACAGCATGGAAACAGACCCTTCGGTCCACGCCGACCAATCTAGTCCCACCTGCCAGCACCCGGCCCACATCCCTCCAAATCTTCCTACTCATATACCCATCCAAACGCTTATTAAATGTTGCAATTGTACCAGCCTCCACCACAACCTCTGGCAGCTCATTCCATACACGGACCACCCTCTGCATGCAAAAGTTGCCCCTTAGGTCTCCCTTATATCTTTCTCCTTTCACCCTAAACCTATGCCCTCTAGATTAGATTAGATTACAGTGTGGAAACAGGCCCTTCAGCCCAACAAGTCCACACCGACCCGCCGAAGCGCAACCCACCCATACCCCTACGTTTACCCCTTACCTAACACTACGGGCAATTTAGCATGGCCAATTCACCTAACCTGCACATCTTTGGATTGTGGGAGGAAACCGGAGCACCCGGAGGAAACCCACGCAGACACGGGGAGAATGTGCAAACTCCACACAGTCAGTCGCCTGAGGCGGGAATTGAACCCGGGTCTCTGGCGCTGTGAGGCAGCAGTGCTAACCACTGTGCCACCGTGCCGCCCTCTAGTTCTGGACTCCCCGACCCCAGGCAAAAGACTTTGTCTATTTTTCCTATCCATGCCCCTCAATTTTGTAAACCTCTATAAGGTCACCTCTCAGCCTCCAATGCTCCAGGCAAAACAGTCCCACCCTGTTCAGCCTCTCCCTGTAGCTCAAATCCTCCAACCCTGGCAACATCCTTGTAAATCTTTTCTGAACCCTTTCAAGTTTCACAAGAACTTTTCGATAGGAAGGAGACCAGCACTGCACACAATATTCCAACAGTGGCCTAACCAATGTCCTGTACAGCCACAACATGACCTCCCAACTCCTGTACTCATTACTCTGACCAATAAAGGAAAGCATACGAAACGCCTCCTTCACTATCCTTTCTACCTGTGACTCTACTTTCAAGGAGCTATGAACCTGCACTCCAAGGTCTCTTTGTTCAGCAACACTCCCTAGGACCTTACCATTAAGTGTATAAGTCCTGCTAAGATTTGCTTTCCCAAAATGCAGCACCTCGCATCTATCCGAATTAAACTCCATCTGCCACTTCTCAGCCCATTGGCCCATCTGGTCCAGATCCTGTTGTATTCTGAGGTAACCCTCTTCGATGTCCACTACACCTCCAAGTTTGGTGTCATCTGCAAACTTACTAACTGTACCTCTTATGCTCACATCCAAATCTAGCTGCAGGGGAACAAAATTATGAACTAACAACATCCAAAGTAAGTCCAAAATTCTAACTACCTTTAAATACATACACACTCACACCCCAAAAAAAGCATTGTGTGTGAAGGACAAAACATTGGGAATCACAATTTAATCGCACCAGTCTATTGGCTTTGCTGAGGAGTTTGTTTTTCCTCCCAAGACCTTCTATCTCCAATCACCTTTCTCCCAGGTTCTTTCAGTTCTTTGCCAAAGACATGGGACTTATACATCAATTGTTCAGTTTCACCGTTACTGGTTAGAGGCAATTGTTTACAGCAAAGGGTAAGAAACAAGAGACTGCGTCCAAGTTTGAGTTATTTTGGTGTAGAGGCAGACTTCACTTCTCCCAGTCTGGAGAATGTCCTCTCCTATATCATTGACAATTGCTAGCCACTCCGTTGCCCAGGAACCAGGGTTGAGAGGTTGATACCTTTGGCATCTACAAGCAGCCACAACTAGACAATTAGCAATCTATAGCTGACCAAATCTCACAAAGCACACCCCCCCCCCCTCATATTATTTTATCTCTCTCCCCTACTGTATTCAAAGCAACTGGCAAACATAGCTCAATGAGTTCCAGTACTTGTTCTCCAAAGTGCAGTAACTCTTTCCACAGTCCTTCCTTTTAACATAATCCTTTTCTATTTTAGCCCACAATCAAAAATAAAACATAATTTAAAAAAATGTGATTTTCACAAAATTTTGCATAATTTCTTGTGATTTTTAGTCATTTCCAATCACAATTATTTCAAATTTGTTCCTGGCATTGCTGTCAATAGTAGTACTTATTGGCTATCATGATTCCCTTGGGTACATGGAGGTGAGTCACCCGCTTCAACAACTATAGTCAGTGGAGTACTATGAGAAAGGAAGTTCCTTCATTGTTGCTGGGTCACAGTCCTAAAATGATGACATATTTCCAAGTCAGGCAGGAGCCTGTACATAGTAGTGTTCCTATGTACCTGCTAACTAGCCTTTCTAGATGGCACAGTTCACAGGTTTCAGAGCTGGTATTAAAGAAACTTGGGAAAATTACTGCCGCATGTCATACATAGGTAGAATGTAAATAAACAAACCACAGTACTTAAGTGATATAAGAAGGGCCAATTAAATGATTGCTTTGTCCTAGCTGGCATCAAGCATTCTAAGTGTTGTTGAAGTTGCACTCATCCCATCAAGTGAGGAGTAATCCAACACACACTTGCTTGTAGATGATGAACAAGGTATGGGGAATATGGATGAGAGAATTTCCAGCCCCTAACCCACTTTTGTAGCCACAGTATTTGACTGGCTGGTCTAGTTTACGTTTTTGACCAAATGATGAGCCCCAAGGATGAGAAGTGTCATTTGGGCTGGGAGAAATTCTGTGATATGTTCTTGAGAAGCAGTAGTGATTAGACTTTACTACAGGTGGTCATTACCTAGCACTTAATTGGCACAACCATTACTTGCCACTTAGCAGTGCCTGAATGTTGTCAGAAATATTTTTAAAATTAACTAATTCAGACATGCTATGACACATTTCTGGGAGCAGTGGAGACTTTCACTCAAGCCTTCTGGTTCAGAAGTACGAACACTACTGCTGTGCAACAAGAATTTTATAAGAGTCTTGCTGCTTTTGGCACATACGAAGTCAATATCAGAGGAGCTGCAAATGGAAATCATCAGGGAATGTCTATTTCTGAATTATCAAAAGATACTATCAGGGCCTTTTGCTCAATCCTTTACCAAGTCACAGAGTCTTACAGCATGGAAACAGAGCTTTCAGTCCAACTAGTGCATGCCATGTTCCTAAACCAAACCAAACCAATCCCACTTGCCTGCGTTTGACCCACATCCCTCCAAACCTTTCATGTACTTATCAAAATGTCTTAAATCTACTACTTTTTCTGGCAGTTCATCCCATGTATGAACTGCACTGTATTTAAAAAGAGTTGCCCCCCCCTCCCCCACCCCATGTCCTTTTTCCATCTTTCTCCTCACCTCAAAAATGTGTCCCCGAGTTTTGAACTCCCTCACCACCTCACCTTACCTATGCCCTCATGATTTTATAAACTTCTCAATCTCCTACAATCCAGCCTATCTTTATAACTCAAACCTTCGATTCCCAGCAACATTCTGGTAAATCTTTTCAGAACCCTCTCAAATTTAATATTATCAGTCTTATAGCAGAATGACCAGGACTGGACACAGTACACCAGAAGAGGCCTCACGTCTGTGCAACCTCACCAGGAGCTGGAAGGTCATGTTGCAGCTGTACAGGACATTGGTTAGGCCACTATTGGAATACTGCATGCAATTTTGGTCTCCTTCCTATCGGAAAGATGCTGCGAAACTTGAAAGGGCTCAGAAAAGGTTTACAAGGATGTTGCCAGGGTTAGAGGGTTTGAGCTATTGGGATAGGTTGAATAGCCGAGGGCTGTTTTCCCTGGAGCATCAGAGGCTGAGGTTTATAAACCTTATAGAGGTTTATAAAACCATGAGGGGCATGTATAGGATAAATAGACAAAGTCTTTTCCCTTGGGTGGGGAGTCCAGAACTAGAGGGCATAGGTTTAGGGTGAGAGGGGAAAGACATAAAAGAGACCTACAGGGCAACTTTTTCACGCAGAGGGTGGTACGTGTTTGGAATGAGCTGCCAGAGGAAGTGGTGGAGGCTGGTACAATTGCAACATTTAAAAGGCACCTGGATAGGTATAGGAATAGGAAGGGTTTGGAGGGATATGGGCCATGTAATGGCAGGTGGGACTAGATTGGGTTGGGATATCTGGTCGAAGGGTCTGTTTCCGTGCTGTACATCTCTATGACCATGACATTTCATCTGCTATACTCCCAACATCTGAGCAATGAAGGCAATTGTTCTAAATGCCTTCTTAACCACCCGGTCTACACATGACACAAATTTCAAAGAATTATGTGCCAGAACCCCTAAGTCTCTCTGTTCTACAACATTACCCAGAGCTGTACTTTTAATTGCATAAAAGTTGTCCTGGTTTGTTTTACCAAAAATGCAATACTTCACATTTATCCAAATTAAACTCCATCTGCCATACCTCAGCCCATTGACCAATTGATCAAGATCCCTTTGTAATCTCAAATAACCTGCATTGTCCACCAATTTTGGTGTTATTCACAAATTTACTAATCACTTCTCCTACATTCTCATCCAAATCGTTTATATAAATGACAAACAAAAGTAGACCTAGTACGGATCCCTGTGGAACACCGCTGGTCACAGGCCTCAAGTCCAAAAAATCCCTCCATCATCACCCTCTGTGTCTTACTGTCAAGCCAATTTTGTATCCAATTGGCAAGCTCTCCCAAAATCCCATGTGATTTAACATTACAAATCAGCCTACCACGTAGAACCTTGTCAAAGGCTTTACTAAAGTCCATGTCTACCACTCTGCCCTTATCAATCTTTTTGATTACATCTTCAAAAAACTCAATCAAGTTTGAGAGTTAATTTCCCTTAAACAAAGCCATGCTGACTATACTTAATCAGTCCCTCCCTCTCCACATGTAAATCAAAGTCATTCAGGGACTTTAGCCATTTCTTTCTTGTCTTGCTCTTTCAACAGTTGTAGAGCAGAGTAATAAGCGAGTAATTTTCAATCTCTAAAAGGACGATGAAAAGTATATAAATAAAAACATACCTGCTTTTCTAAAGCAGGAAGTTTGCTCCATTCATTTCCAAGCATGCGTGTGATTTCTGGGAATGGCAAGTCTGGATGCTGCATACGAATTTGCTCTCGACGCTCATTGAGAAATCGGACGTACCCAGTTACAGGTGCTTTCGGACCATTGGGTAAAACTTTCTTCCTTTTCTTTCCTTTTGGCCAGCCCCGTTTTTTCACTACACGTTGCTGTGTAACAAACAGAAGCCAGTATACAGTAAACAACAAACTGACGACAACAGTGAATAAAAGAACAAATCAGAAACACTACACTATACACTCAGTTTGCATGCAAGAGATTAGACTAGTACATACTCACCAGTTTGTATAACAATATTGGCATTAAGATACTTGCATTGACCTACCCTAGCTTAAAAAAATGTGAATCCAATTTCAAAATTTAACAGTCCAAATCTGTATTCATTAACACCAATGACAAGATTAGGTGCATGCACTGATTGATTAGGCACATTGATGGATTTAAGTTTAAATCAAGATTAGACAGAAATTTTGTTGATGATGTTGAACAACGAAGATCACTTAGACTAAATTCAGAAATTTGAGGGTAAGGCAGACCATTTGCACAGACAACACTAAGTCAACTTCAATTGCCCAAATTCTATTTTGATGACAGTCAACATCTACTTTGTTTTTCTGGCCTTTTGTAACTTTAAAACTAATAGGAATTGTCACCAAAACAGAGATTTCCTCGACATAATAGACAACCTCCAAAAATGATGGAACAATGTATCATGATACCAATAATTGTTTCAACTATCCTCCAAGTCCAAGCAGATAAGAGTTCATCAAACAGAATTTTATCTTTTAAGGCTGTGTTAATCTTTTACTTTCCCTAGTAACAATGCATAATAAAAGGGCAATTATCATTTAATCTAACTGTATAATGTATTTTATCATGCTGCCAAGACTATTATCACTCTTAATAACAAGCAGATTTCCGATTGACTCCTTATAAATAAAAGCTTCTAAAAATGATGTACCCAATGAAAAAAAAGTGCATGTAGAAAATTGGAGGTGTAGTGGACAGCAAAGAGGGTTACCTCAGATTACAACAGGATCTGGACCAGATAGGCCAATGGGCTGAGAAGTGGCAGATGGAGTTTAATTCAGATAGATGGAAGGTGCTGCATTTTGGGAAAGCAAATCTTAGCAGGACTTATACACTTAATGGTAAGGTCCTAGGGAGTGTTGCTGAACAAAGAGACCTTGGAGTGCAGGTTCATAGCTCCTTGAAAGTGGAGTCGCAGGTAGATAGGATAGTGAAGGCGGCGTTTGGTATACTTTCCTTTATTGGTCAGAGTATTGAGTACAGGAGTTGGGAGGTCATGTTGCGGCCATACAGGACATTCATTAGGACACTGCTGGAATATTGCGTGCAATGCTGATCTCCTTCCTAACGGAAAGACGTTGTGAAACTTGAAAGGGTTCAGAAAAGATTTACAAGGATGTTGCCAGGGTTGGGGATTTGAGCTATAGGGAGAGGCTGAACAGGCTGGGACGGTTTTCCCTGGAGCGCCGGAGGCTGAGGGGTGACCTTTGAGGTTTAAATAATTATGAGGGGCATGGATAGGATAAATAGACAAAGTATTTTCCCTGGGGTCGGGGAGTCCAGAACTAGAGGGCATAGGTTTAAGGTGAGAGGGGAAAGATATAAGGGAGACCTAAGGGGCAACTTTTTCCACACAGAGGGTGGTACGTGTATGGAATGAGCTGCCAGAGGATGTGGTGGAGGCTGGTACAATTGCAACATTTAAGAGACATTTGGATGGGTATATGAATAGGAAGAATTTGGAGGGATATGGGCCAGGTGCTGGCAGGTGGGACTAGATTGGGTTGGGATATCTGGTCGGCATGGACAGGTTGGACCGAAGGGTCTGTTTCCATGCTGTACATCTCTATGACTCTATGACCCAGAGGAAGAGTCATATGATAAATGGGACCATTGTCACTTCCCATTCAGCATGGCTTCTTTCCAGATTTTTCTTTCTTCTCAAGATCATTTGTTGCCATCACTGGGTACAGTGTTAGGTGAAATTCTGCAATTGTGTGTAGGGTGCATTTGCACAAGGAAGAAAAATGCAGACACAGGGAGAAAAAGCGTGACTACGAGATGAATTCTTAGGTAATTATTTTTTGAACAGACATGTGGCACATGAGCTGCCAAACAGACACCAGTCTTAAGTTGTTATATTGTGTATAAATTTGAATTTCCTCAGACACTAAACTGAAGTTACACTAGATATAATTATGGACTTCAGCAATTAAATTTGCAGATTATTGGTATAATTATCTTGGAGTCTTGTGTGCACGAGGTTAAAGATCAAATGCAACAACACTATCATAATTTCAATAAATCATATGCATTGAAGACAGACAAGATTTTGAGAGACCCAGTTACTAGATTATAAAATTCAAAACACAATATAGATAATTTTCTTACCTCTTCTTCACCATTATTTGTACCCCCAGATACATTTTTGTCAGACTGCTTCTGAGATGCTGGACTTTTGGAATTCTCAATAGCTTCTTGTTTAATAACAGTCTGCAACACTCCATTGTGATTGAAAGCTTTAGAAACAAGGCTCCTGCACAAAAATGTGTAAAATACTCTTTTGCATTAATCTTTCCAATTAGATCACTTGTATGTAATTTTCAAAAAATTATCCAATTTAGATTCCTAATCCTAAACTAGTGAAGTGGTGTACATTTTATCTTAAACTACAGTTCAATCGATGTATGCATATAGGACTGAAGTTATCACATCAAGCAATCTGAATGCAACTTTTCAAATATCTAACTATGCTTGTTCTGTATAAAATTTGGTATTTATTAGTTAGTAGAAGTATAACTTTAAAAACTGGAATTTGATTAAGGACTATATAAATTAAGTATTCTGATCAGTACAAGTTTATTCTCTATGCAAATAAAAGCCACTCAAAGTCTTAAAGTTCTGCATGCAAATTTTCATCTTTCCTATTTGGTTAATGAAACAACTGCAGAGAGGCTGATATCTTGTCACAAAGTCACCATTTATTTATTTACATGGGCACAGTACACGCACTCTGACCAGCCAGTTCAGAGCTTGCCGCTAGAATCGGGAGACTGTGATCAAAACAGTGAAGAGGAGGGCAGGAATTAAATCAAAATAGAGTTAGAGGGGGATTTTCTATTTATAGCCATCAGCCAGGGCTCACTGATTCGCCCTGGTTAACAACCCCAATCAAGGATCTCATTTAATGAGATCCACCCGGCCCTTGCTCCAAATCACTAGTTACCAACTATCAGAAAGAACTCTGTTCTACCAAACTCAGTACCCTGACTCATACTATACCGCCATTTTTAACTCAAAGCTTAGCTTTTAAGTATGAATCTTTGAAGGGTTTAACAGAAATCTGCATGCAAATAAATACAAGTTCATGAAAACTGCCAGTTGGGATCCCAGGAAATAAAAACAGCTAGCTTATAGCTTCTTTTAGAGATAAAGTAAACATATGGAAAACAATATATTATCATGACCAGAAACCTACGAATCTGCTAGAAACTTACAGGGCCTTAAGTAAAGACGATGAAGTGATCATTTGAACAAGCAAATAAAAAGGCTGCAAATCAAATATGAAAGTGGTCAGTTTTTTCACTGGAGTCTACGAGGTTGAGAGGTGATCTTACAGAAGTTTATAAAATCATGAGGGGTATGAATAGGTTTAAGGGAAGTACAGCTTCCCTACGATGGGGGATTTCAAGACTAAGGAGCATATTTTTAAAGTGAGAGGAGAGAGAGATCTAAAAATGACAAGGGACAAATTATTTACAGAGGATGGTTACACGTGGAATGAACTTCCAGAGAAAGTGGTGGAAGCAGGCACAAGTACAATGTTTAAAAGTCACTTGGATAAGTACATGAATAAGAAAGATTTAGATGGATATGGGCCAGATGCAGGCAAGTGGAACTAGTTTAGTTTGGGATTATGTTTGGCATGGACTAGTTGATCCAAAGGCTATTTTCGTGTTGTCCAACTCTGAGTAATCCAAAACACATTACTGTATTCTATCTTTGCCAAGGTATACTGACAGTAAAAGAGCAGTAGTGGAATCAAAAAGGCAGGAAAGTGGATAAAGGAACGTTGGATCCGTTATAATCCATTGGCTCGAGTGGCTGAACAGCCTACTTCTCTTCCTATTCCTTATGATCTTATTTGCGCTTACTAGAGGGATCGCCACTTTCCAATACAGCACTATCCACATAAAAGACAATTCCATGGCTGTCACTGGAAACCAGAACAGGCTGTAATGTAACTAGCCTGAAATGTACAAATTGGAGTAAGAACCAGTTAAAGTCAGACTCTCAAAGTTCTTTTTTGCAGTCAAACACTTAGAGGAGTAGCAGGATTACTGTATGCCTAAACAATTTCTAAACTTTTAAATATGGATGTTAAATTCCAATCCAGCATTTAATTTTGATAATGTGGAACCTCCACGCTTCTGAGAAGAGACTCCAATCAGGGCTCCCCCTAGAAACATGGAGTCATTCTTCCTTTCTGACAGCTTTCTCATACACAAAACTGTCAGATGAAGGGAGATCACACCTTCCTTTCAAAAGTGGTCAGCAGCCATATTCTGACATTCATAAAGTCAGGAAGTATGGGATAGAGGGAGATTTGGCCATCTGGATTCAGAATTGGTTGGCTGACAGAAGGCAGAGAGTGCTTGTGGATGGAAAGTATTCTGCCTAGAGTGTTGAGTGGGGTCCCGCAGGGCTCTGTTCTTGGGCCTCTGCTCTTTGTAGTTTTTATAAATGACTTGGATGAGGAGGTTGAGGGGTGGGTTAGTAAAATTGCAGATGACACAAAGGTTGGAGGTGTCGTCGATAGTATAGAGGGCTACTGCAGGCTGCAGCCTGACAGACAGGATGCAGAGCTGGGCTGAGAAATGGCAGATGGAGTTCAACCTGGATAAATGCGAAGTGATGCATTTTGGAAGGTCGAACTCAAATGTTGATTGTAGGATTAAAGACAGGATTCTTGGCAGTACGGAGGAACAGAGGGATCTGGGTGTGCAAGTACATAGATCCCTCAAAGTTGCCACCCAAGTGGGTAAGGTTGTTAAGAAAGGTGTTTTGGCTTTCATTAACGGGGATCGAGTTTAAGAGCCACGAAATTTGCTGCAGCTCTACAAGTCCCTGGTGAGACCACACTTGGAATATTGTGTCCAGTTCTGGTGTCCCTATTATAGGAAAGATACAGAGGCTTTGGAGAGGGTGCAAAGAAGGTTTACCAGGATGCTGCCTGGACTGGAGGGCTTGCCTTATGAAGAAAGGTTGAATAAGCTCGGACTTTTCTCTCTGGAGAGAAGGAGGAAGAGAGGAGACCTGATTGAGGTGTACAAAATAATGAGTGGAATAGATAGTCGATAGCCAGAGACTTTTCCCCAGCGCAGGATTGACTGGTACGAGGAGTCATAGTTTGAAGATATTAGGAGGAAGGTATAAAGGAGATATCAGAGGTAGGTTCTTTACGCAGAGAGTTGTGAATGCATGGAATGCATTGCCAGCTGTGGTGGTGGAAGCAGAGTCATTGGGGACATTTAAGCGACTGCTAGATTTGTACATGGATAGCAGTGAGTTGAGGGGTGCGTAGGTTAAGTTACTATATTTATATTAGGATTAAACCTCGGCACATCGTGGGCCAAAGGGCCTGTTCTGTGCTGTACTTTTCTATGTTCTATGTTCAAAGGTCTTGACAGTTGCTGTCAAACCGTAAGTACATAATGTAAATGTATAATATTAGGGTAATTAGAGATGTGCAAGGTAAACATGGGGTCTGTTGAGTAGTTACTCAGGAGTTAGATTATGTATTTAATAGAATATCATTTTCTAAGTAACCATTTCTCATAATTTCATTGGAACCCTCACAGACTCAGCTTTAAATGAAGGTTTTCAGATGGTCCCAGCACAGAGAAATGGCCCAGCATTTATGGAGTCAGAGATGTACAGCATAGAAACAGACCCTTCAGTCCAACTCGCCCATGCCGACCAGTTATCCTAACCTAATCTAGTCCCATTTGCCAGCACTTGGCTTATATCCATCTAATCCTTTCCTATTCATATACCCATCCAGATACTATAAATCGTACCAGCCTCCACCACTTCCTCTGGCAGTTCATTGCATACATGTACCACATTCTGCGTGTAAAAGTTGCCCTTAGATCCCTTTTATATAGCCTAACAAAAGGTGATATAGCTTTAAATTGAGGAGTGAGACACTCAGGACATATACCAGGGGTAGTTTCTTTACTCAGTAGTAGAGGCGTGGAACGGCTTACCTGCAACAGTAGTAGACTTGCCCATATTAAAGGCATTTAAACAGGCATACATATGGTTAATAACGGAACAGTATAGGTTAGATGGGCATCAGATTCATTTCACAGGTCAACGCAACAGAGGGCCAAAGGCCCTGTACTGCGCTGTAACATTCAATGTTATATGTATCTTTCCCCTCTCACCCTAAACCTATGCCCTCTATTTCTGGACTCCCCCACACCCCCCAGGCAAAAGACATTGTCTATTTATCCTACCCATGCCCCTCATGTTTTTATGAACCTCTTATAACATCAGATTTTGAACAGCATGAGCTCTTAGGGGCAGGGTACTGGCATCAACAGAGGATTGGCTGTAGCAGAACAGAGTGGGGATAAAAGGGTCTATTTTAAGAATAGCAGTCAGTTACTAGCATGGGGCTTCATGTTGGGACCACGCTATCCATGTTAACAATCTGGATGGAAGAACTTAAGGTATTGTTGCTCAGCTTGCAGATGATATAAAGATAAGTAGGCAATGCTGAAGCAGCAAGACTACAAAGGACATGGACATGTTACAAGAGTGACAAAGAAATGGCAGATAGAATACAATGTGTGAAGAGTGAGATTATGCATTTGGGTTGGAATAAGGCAGAGATGATTTTATGAAGGGGTAAAGGCTTTGGAACTCTAAAGTACAAAGTAACTGGAGAGTCCTGGTTCAGGATTCTCTTCAGGTTAACATGCAGGTTTGGATAGCAGTCAGGAAGGGCAAATAGAATGTTGACATTCATTTCAAGAGGGCTACAATGCAACAGCTGAGATATAACTGCTGAATAAGGCTCTGTTCAGACCACATGTAGAATATTTTGAGCAGTTTTGGTTTCCGTATCTAAGGAAGGATGTCCTGGCCTTGGAGGAGTCCAGAGGAGGTTTACAAGATGATGAAACTTACAGAACACTGAGAAACCTGGGCAGAGTGGTTGTGGAGATAATGTTTCTACTCGTAGCAGACAGAGTGGTTAATCTGTGGAATTCATTGTTGCAGAAGGCTGAGAGTGCCAAGTGCACTTGAGACAGTAATAGATAAGTTCTTGATTTTTTAGGTGACCAATGGTTATGGCGAGAAAGCATGGGAATGGAGTTGTGAAATATATCAGCCATGATCAAATTGTGAGGCAGACTCCATGCGCCGAATAGCCCAGTTCTGTTCCTATATCTTAAGATCGTCTAGAGTAACTCACCCTGTGATTTTGGAAATTAGTTTCCAACAGCACAAACCAGCGGTGCAACAGTATACTCCACATTTGCCTGGACGTGTGCAGCTCCAAGAAGCTTGACACTATGCAGGACAAAGCAGGCCATTTGATGATCACTACATGCATAAGTATTCCCTCCCTCCACCACTGATATTCAGTAGCTGCAGTGTGTGCCATCTAGAAGATGAACCATGGCTCCTTTAACATCACTTTCCAAACCCATGATCATCTTTCTGTAAGCACAAGAGCAGCATACACTGGAGAAAACCACCACCTGAATCTTCCTCTGCCAACACTCACTACCCTGACATGTAAATATATTACTGTTCCTTCAATATCACTGCATTGAAATCCTGGAGCTTCCACCCCAAGACAATTAAGGGTTCACCTACAGCAAATGTAGTGATTCCAAATGGCAGATCACAATCATCTTCACCACAGTAACTAGAAATGATGTGGTCAGTGACTTCAACATCTCACAAATAAAATATAGAAGTCAGGGAATTCCACTTTACACTTATAAAACATCACCTTAAACCCTGTGAATAAAGATACTTAAGCATAAAGTTTCACACCTCCTTGGACAATTTCTTTAGAGTATGTTACAACACGGATTCCGCAAGTTCCATATGCGCATTTCTAATATAAACTGACATTTCAAATGTATGGCCAACAAAAAAAAACTCTGCCAATATCTCCAGATTTGACTTTTCCAGTGGTCTCCAAGCAGCCATGCCCCAGACCCACTTCTGAAAATTTTAATTCAGCCAAAGCTCTGCTATACACAACCAAGTTCTGCTTCTCTTACACCCCTACTCCTGGCACCCCAATCTCAAGACTTCAAAATCAAAATGCTCATCCTTGTGCTCAAATCCCTTTATGGTATTGCATTTCTTTAACCTTCAATCTGCTTCAGCCCTACAACTTGCCATTCCTCACACTCAAGCTTTTCATACAAACTTAATTCCATTTATGGCATTTAGTAGTGGTATCTTCAGCCAACTAAGTGGAACTGCTTCACTAAATCCCTCTCGTGCTCTACGTCCTCCCATTACTCTCATTAAAACCTTCTTTTCGATAAAGCTTTCGGTCACCTCTCCCATCATCTTCTTTGACTCAGCAACAATTTTATGAGTATGCACCTTTGAAGCTTTTGGGATTTATGTCCAGAAAGACAGAAGAAATGCAACTCATTTAATTGAAAAGAACTGTGTGTGCTTTTGAAAAGTTGTCTATTACAAATGTATTTGCAAACTATTTCATATAATTTTTCATAAAAAATTCAAGATAAAACTTGTATTTATCTACTACTTTTAACATAATCAAATTGCGTATGCTATGACAAACAAAATGTAACACTACTGCACATAAGATGACATCAGGGCCGATGACCAAAAGAGATAGGTTTTGAATAAGTGTCTTAAAAGTGGGGAATTCTAGAACATAGGGCTTGACTGCTGAAGGCCCAGTGTTGGAGATATTAAAATTCAAATGTTAGAGAAATCAGAGTAAGTCGAGTAGAGGGACATTTGTGAGTGATAGAGCTGGAGAACATCATATAGAGGCCATGGAAAGATTTGTAAGGATGAAAATTTTATAACTGATGTGCCATTTAAAATAAAGCCTACTTAGTTTAGGAGAATCAAACATTCGTCATGGAGAGAGGTGGACTTAGTGATATTGTGATAGGGTTTGTGATAAGCCATGGTAATCGGTACCTATGTCTTCCTAATATTTAGCTGAAGAACATTTCTGCTTGTCCAGACATGGGACAAATGGTCTGATAATTTAAAGGCTGAGGTGGCGTCTAAGTAACTGAGGGTGAGGCAGAGATGATCATGGAAACTTAAATTGTTTTCAGATTGGGTCACTAAGTGATAGCGCATAGATGAAAAATAGAAGGCGACTAAAGATTTTTCCTTGGAGGATACTGAACCCAAAGGGCAAAAGCAAGAAGAGGAGCCATTTTGGTTATTCTTTGATGTAACTAGATAGGTAAAATGCGGTTAGGCATTTGAGTTTCCACCTGGCCTGAAAATAGTGGATATGTGTTTCATTTATCAACCAAGTCAAAGACTTCAGTAGAGTCATGATAGCCGGGAATGAAAACTTACCGTTTTCATACTCAACTAGATAACATATCTGACTTTGGTGAGAACATTTTTGTGCTGTGGCAGGATGGAAACTTTATAGGAAAGATTAAGAGTTTGGAAAAATTCAGCACAAATTCAGAAAGCAACAACACAATACAGAAGGCAAAAGCTGGAGCAGTAATTTGCAAGGACATAAAAACGGAGTTCTTTTGTTGAAGAAGGGTGATGATGGCAGGTGTGAAAGGATACGACATCAGCTGGTAATAGAAGCTATGAAAGTTGGGTGGTTAATGTAAATAATCTACTCACCCAGCCATGACGACGGATTCTTTATTACTTTGTGAGGTCATTATAGGATAATCTATGACAATTTAAGAGATAAATATTAAAAAAGCGTCCATATCAATCGTCAAACAATTAGAAATAAGTAAACAAATAATTTTTCCATTCAATTTCATTTTATTACTGTAAGGATAGTCATCAATATGGCATCTTATTCCTTAACTGTATGAGTATAGTGATTGAACTAATTTCTAATTGCATATAAAAACTGGACTTACCACATATACTGCCTCTGAAGATTCAGTGACCAGGAGCATAGAGCAGATATTAACAGCTATATAAAAAACCTAAACCAATGCCATATCATAGGGCAACCTTGCTGCAAATATCAACGAGAAGAAAGAACTAGTACTAGCTGAGTAGATTTGAAAGGGCAACTTGCACCATTCTAAATGAAATCAGACTCCTGAAAGTCAGGAAAAATAACTCTGTCAAACAAAAAGTGTGTAATCAAGCAGAAAGGAAAACACTCCCTTAACCAAAATTAAAAAGCCTTGATCAATATTTTGTGGCTAGAGTAGTTGATCAAAAATCACAAGCAGACTGAAGAACATATACAGCACCACCTGACATTTTACTCAGGTAAATTACACTCTGAAAAGTAACAGTCTATAATAATAGGTATTAAAACTGCAAACATAACAACTAAACAGACACTAAACAATAGTTTCCACCAACTTAGTCAGCCTTGCACACTAAGAACAGCACTTAATGTAGGAAATGGGGTCTTGTCTGTCAGCTGAGCCAGAAAAAGCCCCACTTTATTTATCTCCTTTAGGGAAGGTTTGCCATATTAAGTATCACTCAGGCACATAAATGGACTTATAAGGCTGCCCTTAAATCAAGGATGCATGGGGACAAGTTGTTTATAGGTATCGGCTTGTCAATCAGAAATGGTGGCTGTTGTCAGCACAATATCGCCATAAGGTTGTGGATTATCACTGGATCCCAGGCTAGACATGGGAGAAGTACTGCAGGGTGGGGGTGGAGGTTACAGGTAAGGTGGTGCAGCATCAAGGAACCATTGAACAAAGGACCCCAGATGCAGTGCTTTAGTGGTTTGATCATCAGGTGGCCCATCTCGAGTCATACAGCACAGAAACAGACCCTTCAGTACAACCAGTCCATTAGAATTAGAATCCCTACAGTGCAGAAATAGGCCCTTCGGTCTAACAAGTCCACACCAACCCTCCAAAGAGTAACCCACCCAGACACATTCCCTTACTCTATCATCTATACTTTTCCTCGACTAATTTTTTTAAGATTTGTTTAGATTCCCTACAGAATGGAAACAGGCCCTTCAGCCCCACAAGTCCAGACTGACCCTCCAAAACAGTTAACCCACACAGACCCATTCCCTACCCGATATTTACCCTGACTAATGCACCTAACACTATGGGCAATTTAGCATGGCCAACTCACCAGACCTGCACTTCTGTGGAATGTGGGAGGAAACCAGAGCACCCAGAGGAAACCCATGTAGGCAAAGGGAGAATGTAAAAACTCCACACAGACAGTCGCCCAAGGCAGGAATTGAACCCAGGTCTCTGGTGCCGCGAACCACTTGAGCCACTGTGTTGTCTCCAACCTTCACAACTTTGGATTATGGGAGGACATCAGAGCACCTGGCGGAAACCCATGCAGACACAGGAAGAATGTGCAAACTCCACACAGACAGACAGTCACCCGAGGCTAGAATAAAACCTGGGTCCCTGGTGATGTGAGGCAACAGTGCTAACCACTGAGCCACCGGGCTGGATTAAAACACAGAAACAGCAGAATGAGGCTCTTAAATGAGCATCAGCAGCAAGAGAAGACTTTCTCATGTTTAAGATGGAGTGGTGTTTCCACCTGCCTTCCGCCCACTTGATTAAATGCCAGCCTCCCCACCAAATCCATCTGAGGCAAATGCATCAAATTTCAACAAAAAATCCTAAATCCATTGAATGCCTTAAAAAGAATCATTTGCTATAAATAAATCGAACATAAAACTGCTTTAAAATAATTCCCAATATCAATTTCAAATAAAATAAAAAAATCTGAACCAACAACACAGCACAGAAAAGATCTGCAATTTTTGAAAGACCTCTCCAGTTAATCCCGCCATTTTTCCCATTCACTAAAATTTTCCTAATTTCAAATATTTATCAAATTCCCACTCGATAGTTACCAACAAACCTAAATAATTTTAATTATGAAAAAGATCTTAAGGCTGCAGGAAACATCACAAATTGATGGTTTTGTGCAATAACTATCTTCCAAACCAGTTCCATTCTCCACAACTGCCTCTGGCAAACATGGGCAGTTAACTGATGACAAAGGATCTGCCTGATCACCTATGTCTTTGTTAACTCTATAACTGACTATTCCAGCACTCTCTGACCATCTTCCAACCTCCATACACTTCAGATCATCTAAATCACTATTGTCCATATAACATGTCAATATCTGATCAACCATCACTGTCACATTCAACCCCTGAATGGCTTCCAGCCCAGCAGGGCCACAACTTTAAATTCTCAACAAAAAGAGCCAAAAAAAAAAAAGCAGATGCTGGAAATCCAGATAAAAACTACTAAAATTGGTGGAGAAACTCAATAGATTGGACAGCATCTGTGGTGTTCTGAAAAAAGGCCATTGGACCTGAAGCATTAATTCTGTTTTCTGTTCATAGATGTTGCCAGACCTGCTGCATTTCTCCAGAAATTTTTATTTTTGCTTTCCATTCTCATCTTCATTTTACAAATTCTTCTACAGCTTCAACCATTTGTTTTTATTACCTTCTCAGCCTTAGAATACTCTGAATTGCTCAAGTTATAGACACTTCAGTACCCTGACTTTAATACCACTGAGGACTTAAGCTCTGGAATTTGCTCTAAGGATCTTCATTTCTATTTTGTCTTTTCCCTATAAAACACTGTCTGAACATGCTTATAGACCCCTATCCTGAAATCTCCATCCAAAGCTCTCTGTCAAATGTTATTTGGTCATCATTCCTGTGAAGTCCCTGAGAGTTTTTTTTTAAAAAGATATTAAAAACACTACATAAATGCAAACAAAAACAGATATTGCTGGAGATGCTCAGCGGTTCTGGGAACATCTATGGAGAGAAATCATTCTTAATGTTTCAGGACCACTGACCCTTCCTCAGGATGCAAATATATATGCACAATGATAGGCTGCAACTTTTTTATTGAAGAATAGAGGGGTGACCTTATAGAGGTTTATAAAATCATGAGGGACATAGGCAAGTTGAAGAGCAAAGGTCTTTCTCCTAAGATTGGGAGAATTCAAAACTAGGTGGCATTTTTTTTTTTAAGGTGAGAGAGGAGAAAGATTTGAAAAGGGACCGGAGGGGTAATGTGGTCACACAGAAGTTGGTTGGTAAGTGGAATGAATTGCCAAAGGAAGTGACAGATGCAGGTGCAGTTACAACAATTAAAAGACATTTGGACAGGTACACAAAGAGGAAAGGTTTAGAAGGATATGGGCCATACATAGGCAAGTGGGACTAGTTCAGTTTGGGAAATTTGGTCAGCAGGGATGAGTTGGATAGAAGAGCCTGTTTCCGTGCTGTATGACTCTATGCAGTCTATACTCAAACATAAAATGCAAGTTGTTGTTGTAATGCTGTGCCATTGAACTCTGTGTTCCTGATGGGCGCATGCGCAGAGACCCCGGCTCACACTGCCCTGGCCGTTAATTAGTTTTTTCGCCTTCTGCATCGCAACTTTAAAAAAAAATCAGAAATATATATACACAAAATGAATCGGAGATTTCCCAACCTGAAGATTTCATCCCTCCACTTTAGATCTCACCAGGCGGATTATAATTACCGCACCTCGTCAGTAAAAAAGAAATTAAGGATTCCATGCAAATAGATCTTAGTTAAAATACCTTTTCTTTAAGTTTATTAATTTGCCATCGTCCGACGAGAATTATGAATTTTTCTTTTCTTTTTAAATAATCCAGTAAAGAACCCCCTTCAATTTCAACCCTCGGCGACTTCTCCCCCGCTGGAAGGAGGTACTTCTCAAACAACACTGCTACCGGAAGTAGACGCCCATCTCTGCGCTTATTGGATACGATTCCGCCGCCGATGCAAATATGTATGATAATACCAAATATCGCTCGCTGCGAGTGGTTACCTGGTGTCTCAATTATAAACGTCACAAACACCCGCTGACGGTTACGTTGTATTCTTGACCAGTAGAGAAGCTTCATGCAAATTAACCTGCCCTACCGTCCCGCCCATATCTGGCTGTAACTATACAGGCGTGGGCCGCTAAATGCAACTTGCATCATACTAACTGTACCCTGTAGAGTCTGACAATTAAAACAAAAGGGGTTATTGCGGTGCAGTGATAACGTCCCTATCTCTGATCTAGGAGACCCTGGCACAGTAGGGCTTAAGCCAGAGTTCTCTTGTCACAAAACATTCAAAGAAACAGTTATGAAGAAGGGTCAGTGAACTCGAAATGTAAACCTTGTTTTCTCCCTGCTGCCAGATCTGCTGAGTTTCTGCAAAAAATTCTCAAGAGATACTATCTTTTTTGCAAATCAATACAAAAAAAGCTTACAATGCAAACAGCTGGTTAATAACAATTGAGTATAGAGTTTTTCAAAGCACAATAAGGGATCTTTTGACACACTGTGTAGGTGCTTGTTCATAAAGCATGTATATGCTCCAGTCCTATTTCCAAAACTTGGCACATTGCTTTTGTATGCTATAGCCCATGCGATGGCACTTCAAGTTATCATTTAAATAGTGCTCATTAATTGATCTATTGTCACATTTACCGAAGTACAGTGAAAAGTGTTGCTTAAGAGCAGTACAGGCAGATCATCGTAAGCAAGCTGTACAGATCAAGGGTTATAAAAACAACTCTGGCAGCGACATACAGGTTTCATCGCACAGAGCAGGCACGAGGAGAGATCAACATTAGCGAGATCAGCATAACCTGAGGCTGGAGAGTCCATTCAGCAGTCTAGTAATGCCCAGTCCAGTAAAGCTGTTTCTGAACATGCTGATGCATGTTCAAATGTCTGCATCTTCTGCCTGAGATAAGAGGTTGTAGGAAATTATTACAGGGGTGCGATGGGTCTTTGATGATGTTGGCAGCAATAAGTTGTATAAATGGACTCCATGGATGGAAGGTTGGTTTCTGTGATGGTCTGGGCTATGCACACAACCTTCTGTAGTTTTATGGTCCTGGGCAGAGCAGTTGCCATACAGGCAGTAATGCACCTGTATAGTATGCTTTCAAGTTGGTCAGAGTCTTAAGGGACATGCCAAATTTCCTGAGCCACCTGAAGAAGAGGCGTTTGTTGTGCCTTCTTGACCGTCGCATCTACATGGGAAGTCTAAGACAGGTTGTCACTCTTAGGAACTTGATGCTGTCAACCATCTCAATCTACACTCCGTTGATGGTGCATTCTCCTCCTTTCTTGGGGCAATTATCAGTTCTTTAGTTTTGCTAACATTGAGAGAGAAGCTGTTCTCATTGAACCACATCACCAAGCCCCCTCTCTACCTTCTGTATTTTGACTCGTCATTGTTAGATATCCGTCCTACTATGGTGGCGGTGTCAACAAACGTGTAGGTGGCATTTGTTCTGAAATTTGACAACACAGTCTTGGGTGTACAGGGAGTAACAGTAGGGGCTAAGGACACATCCTTTGGGGACTCCAGTGTTGAGTATTGTCTATCTTCACTGATTGCAGTCTGTGTGTCAGAAAGCAGAGGATCCAGTTGCAGAGAGTGGAGCTGAGACGAACATTTCAGGAGTTTTGAGATCAGTCTGGAGGGGATAATGATATTGAAGATGGAACTATAGTGGATAAAGATGAGTCTGACATAGGTGTCTTTGTTGTCCAGATGTTCCAGGGTTGTGTGCAGGGCTAGGTGAGAATGTGTATAGGATATAAGCAGGTAGGGAAAGAATTAAATTGAGTTTTGTGAAACAAGAGGTTCAGCTGAGCATGACTTAGATCAGATAAGAATGTGCAGCTAACAATGGGGTGCTGGAGGCAAGGGTAATGGGTTAACAAGGTGGAAAAGCATTCATTATGTAGAGCCATTTAACAATTTTGGAAGCATTCAATATGTAAGGTCAGTTTAAAAAGGTGAAAAGCCTTCATTATGTGAAGCCAGTTATTCATTGTGTTACAGCAGATGGCTTAATCTTTACTATTAACACTCACTGATCGTAATGGTCACCCAATCAATATGTGTGTTACCTTATCTGGATGCTCCTCCCTGTAAAATGGCTGTATAATTCATTAAGAAACTGCTGTTTGAGAGACAAGACTGGGAACCCATGTCCCTGCGCACACTGGGAACCCATGTCCCTGATCATTCTCTCTCCCTCCAGGGCCCGGACTAAAGATGCATAAGGTAAAGCCATACTGTCCTCCGAGCGTTTTGCTTTAACTGGGGGGGGGGGGGGGGGGGGATGCGGGATGACAGAGGGAGTTGACGTCCACTGCAGACCTGTCGTTATGTCAGTTGGCAAATTGTAAGGGATTGAGGTAGGCTGGGAAACAGGATTTGATGTGGGCCATGACCAGTCTCTCAAAGCATTTCATGAATATTGAGGACAGAGCCACTGGGCAGTAGTTATTAAGGCACATTGCATGTGTTTTCTCAGGTACTGGGATAACGGTGGTCTTCTTGATGCACTAAATCTTGAGGGCTTAACCAGAGACACCATCCAGGCTCATTGCTTTCCTTGGGCTGACTCCCAGGAAGACCGATCTGATGTCTGCAGTGGTGACAGTGGGCACAGGTGTGTCTGGAGCAAGTGTCACCGCACCACTAGCACTCTGCTCAAACTGAGTAGAGAAAGCATTGAGCACATCAGGGTGGGGGGGGTGTCTTTGTCCACTATCTTGCTCTACTTCATTTTGTATCCTGTTATGTTGTTTAGGCCTTGCCACAGGCAGCAGGTATCTGTTTGGTAGGTTTGGGCCTCTAACTTGGTCCGGTACTGCCTATTGACATCGCTGATGGCTTTGCGGAGTTCATATCTGGATTTCCTTTGTTGGACTGGGTCATCCGATTTGAATGCTGCACATCTGGTCTTTAGTAGGGAGTGGATCATCCAAGGTTTACACTTAGAGAACACTCAGTTGACTTCCTTGGTACACAATCCTCCACACATTTGCTAATGATGTCTGTGACGGTGGTTGCGTACTCAGCTAGGTTTTCTGCTGGGTACTTGTACACTGTCCAGTCCACCAATTCCAAGCTGTCCTGGAGACAGTCTTCCGCAGCCTCAGAGTGGTATTGTAGTTCCTTTTGTGAAGACTCCCCCCATTTCAGCTTCTGCTTGTAAGCTGGGAGGAGGAACACAGTGCTGTGACCTACTTTTCCGAAGTGTGGACTGGGGGTGGAGCGGTAGGCTTGACGGATGTGTAGCAATGGACCAGAATGTTCGGTCCTCATGTTGGGTAAGAGATGTGTTGGTCATACTTTGGCAGCACCCTCTTGAGCTTGGCTTAGTTGAGGTCACCGGCCATGATGAATAGGGCCTCAAGGAATTTCATCTAGAGTAGAGTATTTGTGGCAGTATAAATCACATCTAGGGCATTCTTCATACCTGCATGGAGTGGTATACAGACTGCTGTCAGGATGGCAGAAGTGAACTTGATGTCTTAATGGTTCTACCCCCTTTTAGTTTAGATACCATCTGGTGAGGTTTATTACCTCAAATCCTGTATTAACTTTCTGCCACATATACACACACACAAATCTGTGGGGTGACTTTGCATTTGCAGATACATTATATTTTCTTCAAAAAGCACAATCAGTCAATGTGGCATCTTATAAACTCCTACTTTGGAAATAAAAGACACAGACAGACTCCTCACGCCTGAAGTACATTATCTGACTGGAGGTGTCACCTCCTTTATATGGAGCTAAAAATCACAACACCAGGTTATAGTCCAACCACCCGATGAAGAAGCAACAATTCAAAAACCAGTGCTTCCAAATAAACTTGTTGGAATATGACCTGGTGTTGTGTGATTTTTAAACTTTGTCCACCTCAGTCCAACACCAGCACTTCCAAATCATGACTTTTATATTGAAAAAACCCTAAGTTGTCTCAGGGCAGAGACTTGAAACAATTTCTGTGATATGCATATTAAATCAATTGAAACCTGCACCTCTCCTCTAACTGATTAAAGATTTAAGAGCCATCTTACGTGTGTTCAATTTGTTTGTATGAGTTGTATGACCTTTTGATAGTTTCCTTATAAATTCTGTGTGTAAGATCTTCCTTTAAGGTTGTCATGAAGATCTCTAGCTCAGGTTGTGGATGAGGTAGTTGGTTAGCAGCAAATATCGTGCATGATAACCCAGCAGCTTGGCGAGCTATCAACTACCTCAAGATCTTCCTCTCACTAACACCTGATGAAGGAGCGGTGCTCCAAAAGCCAGTGTTTTCAAATAAACCCGTTGAACTATGACCTGGTGTCATGTGACTTTTACCTTGCCCAACCCAGTCCAATACTAGCACCCCTACATCATGCTCTAAGGAAAACAGCCCCAACGTTCCTAGTCTCTCTTTATAGATGAATCATAGAATATAGAACAGTACAGCACAGAAAAGGCCCTTCAGCCCACGATGTTGTGCCGACCACTGATCCTCATGTATGCACCCTCACTTCAGCAAAGGCAAAATCTTGGTAAGTCTGTTCTGCATTGTCTTAATTTTGAAAGAGAAAATGCAGGCCATTATTTGGAAGGCGGCCCTTCAATACACCAATTAAACAGATTTTCAACTTCTCTTGTTCCAAACATTTTCCCCCAGTTACACCTTAAAATTATGTGAATTTTGAAAATCTGTCCATGGAATGTATTTATTACCCACAGAGTTCTAACTGTTCGCAGCACAGATGGAGGCCATTTGGCCCTTCAAACCAGTTCACTCCAGATAAGTTTACTTAGTCCCCCTGGATATCCTTTTACCATAGTCCTTCAAAGATTTCTATTCAGGGGCTTACTTTGAAAGCTAAGATTGAGTTTGCTGCCATCGTCCTTTGAAGCAAGTTCCAGATAACCAATTGCTTAATAAAAATATTTTCTTCATCATGCTCAGTACTTTAGCCAATCACTTTAAATTTATTGATTTGTGACCCATCTACAAATATGAATAGTTTCTCTCTATCTACTCATCCAAATCCTTTGTACATTTGAAAACCTCTATTGATTTTTCCCTTACCCTTCTCAGGAGAACAGCCTAAGCTTCTAACAATCTATTCTCAAAACTGCTGGAGTTGGTTCACACCTGAAGGACATGCAAATGGATTAAATTCAAAATAGATAGATAATAGATACTCAAAACTGAGCTGAGGAGCTCAAATAATCTGCTAGCCTCATGGACTGGCATATTCCAGACTCTACTATTACCATCAAGTCAAGAAATAGTGAGGATGATAATGAGCAATAATTTCTGCTAATAGGCCTCTCTGACTGCTCACTAGTGAGAATCTCTTCTTGACATCCAGAACTAGGTTAGCAAAAGCGACATTTTGGACTTAACATTGAGAAGGGCCTTGCCGCACATCTTACATACCTTTCCCAGATTTCTCACTATAGCCCATATCATTCAGGGTCTGGCAAGAGCTTCTACCCATAGATGTGGATGTACACCACAATAGAGAGCCTTTCCATCATGGCAAAAATGATGTATTAATTTAACTAGTTGGCATAGCCAAAAATACACCTTTGTATGCCACATAGAACAATACAGCTCAGAACATGCCCTTCAGCCCTCGATGTTGCATCGACCTGTGAACTAATCTAAGCCCATCCCCCTACACTATCCCATCATCATCCATATGATTACACAAGGCCTATTTAAATGCCCCTAATGTGGCTGAGTTAACTACATTGGCAGGCAGGACATTCCACACCCTTACCACTCTGAGTAAAGAGCCTGCCTCTGACATTGGTCTTAAATCTATCACCCCTCAATTTGCAGCTATGCCCCCTCATACAATCAGACATCATCATCCTAGGAAAAAGACTCTCACTGTCCACCCTCTCTAATCCTCTGATCATCTTGTATGTCTCTATTAAATCCCTTCTTAGCCTCCTTCTCTCCAATGAGAACAGATCCAAGTCCCTCAGCCCTCCATACCAGTCAACATCCTGCTAAATCTCCTCTGCACCTTTTTCCAATGCTTAAAAACAATACCAGGGTATAAATAATAAATAAATAAGTGCATAACAGTCAATTTTTAAGCACACTTTATGTTGGACAAGTGGACTGAAACTGTTAGCATTACATTATTTTTGATATACTGGAATGCAAGATACACTTTCACAGCTGTTGCCATAGGAGCCTTGTTGATAGCAACCAGTCGGAAAAACATTTCAATTTATAAATAAGAGATGTCGCCATTGCAGCCACAGCTATTATCTGCTTTGCTTTGTAAAATGAATTCTCTAGATGACAATCTTTATGTTCCACGAAGAACCTTAGAAGAAAAATTTCCACAGACGTCTGATAGGTAAGACAGCATTCCTTGTTGAATTCGTTGTTATTGAATTGAATGAATGAACCCATGAAAAGTAAAACAGCGCATGGGGAAATTCTCTGCAAGTAATTTCAGGTGAGATATCAAACACATTTTTGAGTAACACCAAAAGAGTCAGTTTCTGGGAACATTTGCCTGTGACTGATCTCCCCAGGAAGTGTTACAGCTGCTAATTTGATATTCAATATCCCTTGAAAACTCTATTATCTTTCTTTTTACCAGTATTATCAACCTGATGGCTGCCTTTCATTCACTGTGAATCTCACGACTTCCATCAGTCCCTTGCTCTGCTGCAGCACCAAGGCTTCCAGTCAGAGTACAATTATTGATGTAATTTTTCTCCATGATGCATCACCTCACAATTTGCCATTCTTTCACAGTCACTGGGTTAAAACCCTGGAACCTCCTTTACATCACTCTGAATGCTTATATCAGATGGACTGCAGAAATTGAAGCAGACAATTCGCCAGCCCTTTGTCAATGATACTCACATCCCATGGACAACTTTTAAAAAAAAACAATTACTGGCACTGAGTTTCAATGACTACAATTTAGTCTACTACTATCATTTCACAGTTTCTTTTAATTATTTTAAAGAATTAACTTTTATTCCTAACTTTGCTTTCATCTGCAAATATTTGCACCACTTTCTGTGGGCTGATAGACAATATATACTGAAGACAAACCATTGCAAAGTGGAACCATTACCACATTCAATCATTCTGAAAATCTTCCTGAATTCCTACCCTTTCCTCTCTTCTAACCAACTTTAATCCAGTTTGGTATTCTCCAGTTTGATATTCTCCAGTTAATTCCATTCTCCTTAATGTTTTTCTAGAAATCTCTTGTGTGGCACATTATCAAAAAAATGTCACGAGGTCCATGAATATCCCAGCTACTGTATCTGTTCTGTTTGAAAGATATTATGATGTTTGTCAATTAACCAATTTTTGCACATTGTGAAACCACGCATATAATTGAAAATATCGGTATACAAACAACCAACCAAAGCCTTGCCATAATACTACTGAAATGCTATAAGTAGAATTGCAGGTAGATAGGATAGTGAAGGCGACTTTTGGTATGTTTTTCTTTATTGGTCGGAGTATTGAGTATCGGAGTTGGGAGGTCATATTGCGGCTGTACAGGATATTGGTTAGATCACTGTTGGAATATTGTGTGCAATTCTGGTCTCCTTCCTATCACAAGGATGTTGTGAAACTTGTAAGGGTTCAGAAAATATTAGCAAGGAGGATTTGAGCTATAGGGAGAGGTTGAATAGGCTGGGGCGAGTTTCCCTGTGGCGTTGGAGGTTGAGGGGTGACCTTGTAGAGGTTTATAAAATTATGAGGGGCAGGGATAGGATAAATAGACAAAATCTTTTACCTGGGGTGGGGGAGTCCAGAACTAGAGGGCATAGGTTTAGGGTGAGAGGGGAAAAGATATAAAAGAGACCTGAGGGGCAACTTTTTCACACAGTGGTTGGTACATGTCTGGAATGAGCTGCCAGAGGAAGTGGTGGAGGCTAGTGCAATTGCAACATTTAAAAGGCATTTGGATGGGTATATGAATAGGAAGGATTTGGAGGGGTATGGGCCAGGTGCTGACAGGTGGGACTAGATTGGGTTGGGATATCTCGTCGGCATGGACGGGTTGGATCGAAGGGCCTGTTTCCATGCTGTACATCTCTATGATCTATGACTCCTCTTCTCAACCTCTCCCTTCACCTAGATGAGGTGAACATTGGGTTAAACTTACCACCAGTCACCTCTTTCTGATGAGGGAGCAGCCCTCTGCTTTGATAAGACTATGGCGACTTTACTTTTGTAGTGTGGAGAACGTGAAATTCACTATCACTGACAATAGTGGAGGAGCTGAATATCGTTAGATATTTAAGAAAACGTTAGATAAACAAGGCCGATGGAAATAATACACAATGCTTGCATGTTGACCTTAACTAGCTTCTCTCTTGAAGTCTGCAGTGATTGAAAATTAATCACAAATTATTCAGTTCCAACACCAACATTTTAGGATAAGAAAATTAGTAATGCTAACAGAAACCAATTGGAATAAGTTTTTTTTAAAAATCAAAATGTATTGCCCCATATTTCATAAGGAATTTCTCCAATCAATTGCTGCATGTACAATTTAAACAGGGTTCTGTTGATACTTTGGCAAAGCTGGGTGTCAATTCAAACAATGTCAGTCTCAAGGAAAGTATTGTGTTTACGGATACATTTTCAGATCTATGATGTGTTTTCAAAAACATATAAACCTACTCTACTTTGAACCAGACACTGTGATGGCAATCAGTATCAAGATTAGAGTGGTGCTGGAAAAGCACAGCAGGTCAGGAGCATCCGAGGAACAGGAAAAATTGATGTTTCAGACAAAAGGCCTTCATCAGGAAAGGGCTTTTGCCTGAAACATCGATCTTCCTGCTCCTCGGATGCTGTCTGACCCACTGTACTTTTCCAGCACCACACTAATCTTGACTCTAATCTCCAGCATCTGTAGTACCCATTTCTGCCACTGTGATGGCAATACTGCCTTAGAGTGAATGCGGAGCAGTACAAATTATACCTGAGGTCTGCAGAACTGAAAGGGAGGATGAATTATATTTGTGCCAAAACAGGTAACCTGATTTGAATACAAATACCAATTGTGCCACACCACTAGAATGAATTAACTTGCTGTGGCAACCTCTTTTTCTCTATGAATAATGACTACAACGAATATTGGGAATTTTAGTGAAATTTTAGGATGATTTAGAGGCTGTGGTGACTATTTTGGATATTACTAATTGGTTGAATTTCTGTTTAAACAGATGCTTGGAAAAATTACCTCTAATATTTACAGCCACAGAATAATCATTTATTAAAAACAGAAGGATTATTTTTCATAAACAAAGCATGCTTTTGCCTTCATTGAATCTATTATCATATTTTATGTTGCACAATCCTTACAAACCATAAGTAAATAGTTTACAGTAAAATTTGAAACTTTATAATACATAACACATGTCTTAACCCTAAGCATTTTTTTAAAAAATAGCTTTTTATAAGTCTTGCACAGCCACATCTTTGTTGGCATGAATATGTTCCTTCAGAACTGACTAAAATATTGGCAATGGCATAATAGATCCTTGTATTGAATGCTTCAGCTCATTATTTTGACCACTAGCAACACAGCTGAAGCAATAATGTTGCTTTCAAAGTGGCTTCCCAAATGTGTTAATGTCACACCCCACCTATAAAATAAAATAGCTCAGGAAGTGTCACATTTTCCCGTATTGGTTGCACTGTTCTTTTCAAACTTTACCACTCCCATGTTTTCTTTTGATCTTTTATACTTCATGGATGATTCCAAAAGACCAAGTAAGTATCTCATTCTCATAATGTACAGTAACATAACACCATAACTTAATGACATTGCCTAAGGCAACAATCATATTGATCAAAACATTTTGGAATAGTGAAATGACCTGAGCAGCCAAATAGCCTACCCCTGTTCCTATTTCTTATCCTCATGAATCAGACAAAGAGGCAAAAATTAAGAGCTGGAATTTTGAATCAAATATATTTGCTAAATTGAACTTAAATATACTCAATGACTGGCCTCCACAGTCTTCTGTGGCAATGAATTCCATAGATGGTTATGGGAGAAAGCAGGAAAATGGGGTTGAGAAACCTATCAGCCGTGATCAAATGGCGGAGCAGATCCGATGGGCCAAATGGCCTAATTTCTGCTCCTTTGGTCTTATTGACCTAAAGTAATTTAATATACATATTACTTTACTGAACCTTCAGAAGTCAGATATCGACCAACTTGATAGAGTTTTTTTGACGAATTAATGGAGATGGTTAACAAAGATAGTCGGATTGATTTTCTGTATGTGGACCTTCAAAAGACATTTGATTAGATATCACAAATTTACAAAATTGGTTAAGGAAAAGAAGCCAGAGAAACAGCAACAAGCAGTTATTTTTCAATCTCGGGGCAAAGTTTACAGTTTCCTCAGGAACCAGTGTTGAGGTTGCTATTCTTTTTTGCATTTCCATTCATAGATTTGTTACAGTATAAGGTGCATGGTCCATGTGAAGGAGAGTTCTACTGAATGGGATAGAGCTCGAGTCAGTGGCTGGAAATTTGGTTCAAGTGGAAATTCAGTGCAAATGGAGAAGAAAAATGTTTTCGGTTTACCATAAGAATGAATTGCTCCAGAATGAAAAATGAGTGGGAAAGGATAAAGGGCATAGATCAAGAGGCTGACCTGGAGAAAGGCCAGTGGCAGAATAATTTCATCAACAACCTGAACTGATTAAATTATTGGCAATGGCATAATATGGCACGATTTGATTTGGTTTATTATTATCACATGCACCAAGGTAGAGTAAAAATTATTGTTTTGCATGCCAACCAAACAAATCACACCTTATATAAGTACATCAGGGTAATAGAACAGAATGCAAAGAAGTGGGGAATATTCCTCGTGTTTAAAGTGAACATAACTTCTTTAGATGTCCAGTGCTTTTCTTGTCTCTTAAAAATAGCTGCTAAATATAAAATTGATAGAGTGGTGTTGGAAAAAGCACAGCAGGTCAGACAGCATCCGAGGATCAGGAAAATCGACGTTTCGGGCAAAAGCCCTTCATCAGGAAGGGCTTTTGCCCGAAATGTCGATTTTCCTGTTCTTCAGATGCTGTCTGACCTGCTGTGCTTTTCCAGCACCACTCTGATCTAAACTCTGATTTCCAGCATCTGCAATCCTCACTTTTGCTTATAAAATTGATAGAGCTGGGTTTTTTTTACTAAAACTATATCATAACAGTAAAGCTTAAAGAATAGGGAATCTAGAGTGATTAATTTACAAATTAAATCAATACGATAGGGATAGCAGGATGGGTGATGTGTTGCTGCTGCAGCATGTGACAGCTGATGGACACAAGGTAATCCAGAGTGAACACACCTGTACTAAGTGTTTGAAGCTCAAGGGCATAAGTGGATTTTCAAAAAAAAAAAATTACATTGTATCTCTTATGTGCCAAATTGCCAAGATTAAGGCATATGGGAGGATACATGTTTTGAAACCAAAACATTATTTTGAAATCCATGCAATGGAAGTGGATTGTACTTGTTGCATTGTAAATGAAGCTAGAGTACTGCTCAGGCAGTGAAGGTAGGAATGTGTGCCCTGATGTTGAAGAGAATGCATTTCCAAGTATGAAGAGGTCTCTGGAAGATAGAAAGCAAAGAGCACAAAAGCTCTGTTCTGTTCAAACTGATGGAATATGGATACGCAGGTGCACCTGAAACCTGCGAGTGCACCTCTGTTGTTTCCCATTTATATAATTAACTTTTCATGGGTCACGCAGAAGAATGTTATTGAACTTTCATGATCAAACCAGGGGAATACAGATGAAGGAAAAATGCAGGAAATTATTAAACAACTTAAACAAGTTAGCAGCATTAATAAGTAGATGTCAGGTGCAGTGCAGTGCAAAGAAATACATGGTATTATATTTTAGAAAAACACATCGTTAAATATCATTAATTGAATGCATCTCCCCAGAGTGAATAAACAGAGGTATCCAATAATGACAATTAGCTTCAATATAGTTCCTTTAAAGCAGCAGAATGTCCCATAGTGCTTCATGGGAGCAGTATCAAACAAAATGTGTTGGGGTGAAGAGATTACTAAACAATTGGACAAAGGTGTAAGTTTTAAGGTTAATCTTAGAAGGATTTCAATAACATAGAATCAGAGAGGCTTAAGGAAGAAATTCCTGAGATTGGGACCTAGGCAACTGGACATTAGCCTCTGTTGGTCTGATGAGAATCAGCTGCACAAGGTATCAAAATTGGAGTGCAGAGATCATTGGTAAAGATGGTGGTGGAGAAGGTGGGCTGAGCTCGGGCATTGTCTGCTCCCATCGGCTTTCTTCCTCTTTTTTCCCTTCTTTTCACTTTGTTTCCTTTTCTTTCTTAATTTATTTCTTTTTTGGGTCTGGAGAGTGGCAGGTGAGGGAGGAGGGCTCCTGCCAAGGCAGCAGTGGTGGCAATACCAAGATGAGGCAGATGAGGCTCCAACCCAGCTCAGGGAGTCTCCTGGTGAGTGACGAGCAGGTCTCAGGCTGACCCCTCCCCCACCCCCAGCCCAGATTCACAGGCTAGGCCAAGGCTCGGGATCCGCAGCAGGGCCTGGGCACCTGAAGGAGGTGAGAGGGCGGTCTCAGCACAGCATGGGCGCGGTGCTATCCTGGTGTGGAGGCCTCTTCCCCATATGGAGGCCTTCTTCGTGTTCAGCTTTCAGTTATTCCAGTGGCCTAGCAGGCAGTCTCATCCAGAAGAGGCGGCCTGGCGTGGTGGTCTTCTTTGGTGGAGGTTTCCGGCTCAGTGTTCCAGCAGCCGGCGTGACCACCTTGACCTGGGATGGCGATCTCATCTTCAGGGTATTCTATCGTTCCTTAATTGGCTTTCCCCAAACCCAGAAGCCATTAATTGAGCTGTGATGAACTTTGAATTAATATTTCTTTTTTCATTATGTGACTTCTGTCATTGATGTAGGTGCTGCGGTGGGGCGAATTATAAAACTTTTCACTGTATTTTTCATGTAAAAATATAAATGACCATAAATTTCTATTCTATTCTATCCTTACGGCTTGTAGGGCTGCAGGACGTTATAGAGCTAAGGAGAAATGAGGCTTTTGAATGATTTGAAAACAAGAATAAAAATTAAAAATCTGTGCGTCAGTGCCAGTGTAGGGCAACACCCCAGAGTATAGATACATGAAACTAACGTGATTTTCTAACGCAAGCTTCTCATTGGAAAATGGGTGATCAGCAGAGCAAAACCTGGTATGGACTTTTTATAACCATTTGCCCACCTGAGCCAATTTTCAGCCAGGACTTTGATTGGTTTGCTCACATACTGGCCCAAAATAAGTAAGATGGGAGTCTGTTTAAACATACAATTCATGGTCTTATTCTTACAATTGATGCATGAATTTTTGCTATAAATTCTTTGTCCTATAATCCTACTCCACTAGCTACCTGATGAAGGAGCAGCCCTCCAAAAGCGTGTACTTACAAATAAACTTGTTGGACTATAACCTGGTGTCATGTGATTTTTAACGTTGTCCACCCCAGTCCAGCTCCGGCACCTTCACATTATAATTGCAAAGTGCATGCTAGTTCCATTTGATCCAAGTATTGAGATGCCCAACTGATACTTTATAAGAGAACATGACTTCATTAACAGTAAAGGACCATCTTCTATTCCATCCACTCACAGCACTTGGCTGCTGCAGATAATGGCTGTATTGAAATGCCCCCAGACAGTCTATAGCTTGATGTGCATTTGTTATGGCATCCCAAAATTCAAACCATTTTGGACTGTCGCATTGTGTTGACATCATGAGAACATAGTCAGTGTAATTTCCAGTTGATGCCCAGCAGAAAATCTCCCTTCTAGATCTTTAAGAGTAGAAATGCAGATAGCAGAGACAACATTGAGATCATTGATACTGAATTTTCATATAGAGAATCATTCAGTAGTATTGGGGGATGAGTTGATATTAAGATAACAATTAGGTTATTTGCATAGAATCCTGACAGTGCGGAAGCAGGCCATTCAGCCCATCAAGTCCACACCACTCCTCTAAAGAGCATCCTACCTAGACCCACCCCCTACCCTATCCCTGTAACCCTGCATTTCCTATGGCCAGCCCACCTAACTTGCACATCTTTGGACAGTGGGAGGAAACCACAGCACCCAGAGGAACTACACGTAGACATGAGGAGAACATGCAAATTCCACACAGTCAGTCATAAAGTCATAGAGATGTACAACATAGAAACAGACACTTCGGTTTAACTCATCCATGCCGACCAGATATCCCAACCCAATCTAGTCCCACCTGCCAGCACCCGGGCCAAATCCCTCTAAACCCTTCCCATTCGTATAGCCATCCTCTGGCAGCTCATTCCATACATGAATCACCCTGTGTTTGAAAACGTTGCCCCTTAGATCGCTTTTATATCTTTCCACTCTCACCCTAAACCTATGCCCTTTAGTTCTGGACTTCCACACCCCAGGGAAAATACCTTTTCTATTTATCCTATCCATGCCCCTCATTATTTTATAAACCTCTATAAGGTCACCCCTCAGCCTCAGACGCTCCAGGGAAAACAGTCCCAGCCTATTCAGCTTCACCTTATAGCTCAACTCCTCCAACAACTCCTGGCAACATCCTTGTAAATCTTCTCTGAACCCTTTCAAGTTTCACAGCATCCTTCCAACAGGAAGGAGACCAGAATTGCACGCAATATTCCAACAGTGGCCTAACCAATGTCCTGTACAGCCGAAACATGACGTCCCAACTCCTGTACGCAATACTCTGACCAATAAAGGAAAGCATACCAATCGCCTTCTTTACTATCCTATCTACTGCGACTCTACTTTCAAGGAGCTATGAACCTGCACTTCAAGATCTCTTTGTTGAGCAACACTCTCTATGACCTTACTATTAAGTGTATAAATTCTGCTAAGATTTGTTTTTCCAAAATGCATCACCTCGCATTTCTCAAAATTAAACTCCATCTGCCACTCCTTAGTCCAAATAGATCATGTCCATGCTCTGCCCTCGTCAATTCTGTTTGTTATTTTTTCATAAAACTCAATTAAGTTAGTGAGATATGATTTCCCATGCACAAAGCCATGCTAACTATCCCTAATCAGTCCTTGCCTTTCCAAAATGTGTCCCTCAGGATTCCCTCCCACCACCAATGTCAGGTTCGCTAGTCTATATTTCCCTGACTTGTCCTTAACTACCTTTCTTAAAATGGTACCACTTCAGCCAATCTCCGGTCTTCTGGCACCTCACCTGTGAGTATTGATGATACAACTGCAATTCTGGTCTCCTGCCTATCGGAAAGATGTTGTGAAAAGATTTACAAGGATGTTGCCAGGGTTGGAGGATTTGAGCTATAGGGAGAGGCTGAACAGGCTGGGGCTGTTTTCCCTGGAGCGTTGGAAGCTGAGGGGTGACCTTATCAAGGTTTAAAAAAATTATGAGGGGCATGGATAGGATAAATAGGCAAAGTATTTTCCCTGGGGTTGGGGAATCCAGAACTGGAGGGCATAGGTTTAGGGTGAGGGGAAAGATATAAAAAAAGAGACCTAAGGGGCAACCTTTTCACAAAGAGGGTGGTATGTGTATGGAATGAGCTGCCAGAGGAAGTGGTGGAGGCCAGTGCAATTGCAACATTTAAAAGGCATTTGGATGGGTATATGAATAGGAAGGGTTTGGAGGGATATGGGCTGGGTGCTGGCAGTTGGGACTAAATTGGGTTGGAATATCTGGTCAGCATGGACGGGTTGGGCCGAAGGGTCTGTTTCTATGCTGTACATCTCTATGACTCTAACTATCTCAACAAGGGGCCCAGCAATCACTTCCTTAGTTTCCCACATAGTTCTAGGGTACTCCTAATCAGGTCCTGAGGATTTATCCAGTTTTATGCATTTCAAGGCATCCAGCAGTTCGTTCTCTGTAATATGGACATTTTTCAAGATGTCAACGTCTATTTCCCCACATTGTATACCTTCCATGTCCTTCTTCACAGTAAACACTGATGCAAAATACTCATTAATATCTCTCCCACTTCCTGCGGCTCCACACAAAGGCCCTCTTGCTGATCTTCTTATTGTATTATAGACACCGGAATCGTCAGTGGGAAATTGAGAAACAAATTTGTGAGGAGATTTCAGTTATCTGTAAGAATAATACGGTGGTTATGGTAGGGGATTTTAACTTTCCAAATATAGACTGGGACCGCCATAAGGATTACACAGAGAGGAAATTGTTAAGAGTGTACAAGAAAATTTTCTGAATCAGTATGTGAATGCACCTACTAGAGAAGGTGTAAAACCTGACCTACACTTGGGAAATAAAGCAGGGCAGGTGACTGAGGTGTCAGTGGGGGAGCACTTTGGAGCCAGCTACCATAATTCTGTTAGTTTTAAAATAGTGATGGAAAAGGATAGTCCAGATCTAACAGTTTAAGTTCTATGTTGGAAGAAGGCTAATTTTGACGGTATTAGGCAAGAACTTTCGAAAGCTGATTGAGGGCAGATATTCGCAGGTAAAGGGACGGCTGGAAAATGGGAAGCCTTCAGAAAGGAGATAATGAGAGTCCAGTGATGGTATATTCCTGTTGTTCGGGTAAAAGGAAAGGCTATTAGTTGTAGGGAATGCTGGATGACTCAAGAAATTGACGTTTTGGTTAAGAAAAAAAGGAAGCATATGTCAGGTATAGACAGCAGAGATCGCGTGAATCCTTAGAAGAGTATAAAGGCAGTAGGAGTATACTTAAGTGGGAAATCAGGAGGGCAAAAAGGGGACATGAGATAGCTTTGGCAAATAGAATTAAGGAGAATCCAAAGGGCTTTTACAAATACATTTAGGACAAAAGGGTAACTAGGGAGAGAATAGGACTCCTCAAAGATCAGTCACCGAGAATTCATTAGTAAATTATCATTATTTCTAATCTATAATCATCTTTGCCAACTGAATTTCTGACTGAGACCAATTTTATTTTTAAAATCTATGGCAATTGTAATGAAAGGAAAAAGTAGATTGAAATCTTGTTCTCTAGAGATCTGCTAACTGATGTTATTAACTATTGGAGCCCAAATTAAAAGGAAAGATTTTGAATAATTTCAAACTATTCTTCACAAGAATATAAGATTCTTGTTATATTGTCAGTTTAAAACTTTTAAAATCCATTTGGTTCCCATGTTTCTTCCTCTCAGACTTGATTTTTTTTCATTTCAGAGACTTACAGACTACACATGTGACAGTAAAATCTACACCTATTATTAAAAATTCTGTTTACTGGAAAGCAACAGAAAGGGCTCCTGGGCAGATGTGTTATACAGGAATAACAAACCTCAACAGCAGAGCAACTTATAATAGGTGGCTCAAGTCTTATACCGAAAGAGAGAAGGAAAGTCTTCCACCTGGTACTGTACAGTCTAAGTTTTCAAATTATTTATAATGTGCATTTTCTGAGCTGAGTACTTAGGACAAATAATACTGTCTTAACGCGTGACCACCATGACATTGTCCCCACCAAACAACCACATCATGATGAACATATCTATCAGATTACCAGCATATGCATCACTTAACAAAGTGACATATACTGCATTACCATCATCATCATGTGTATAAGTTTAACTCCATTATTTGTATTACATTAAAAATGTTCTCATGTGATATCTCACTTGTGATACAATCACATAACAAATTGGTGTTATAAACAAAATAGAAGCAAATTATAAGCATTTATCTTATTATCATCATGTGTATCATTTTAACACTGTCACATAAGCACTTCATACCCGGAGGTGATTTGGTGGTGGGAAACGCCAGTCAGTTATGTGAGATAACACTTCTGGATACAAAAAAAAGTACTTAATACCATCACACGTTTCATATTGAATGCTATTGAAGATATTAATACTATTATGATAATTTACATAGATCACATTATCACCGTAGATGTATTACCAACACATTTATCACATTGTCATCATAACACAATTGTTGTTGCAATTCTTGGAATTACTATTGTTCATCTGTTAATTAATTATAAAACTATATGGTTTTATTTTATTTCAAACATGAATGCACCCACTTGCTTTTATTGTTTATAGTTTGTGGGAAGATTGTGCGATTTATTGTTTATTTCTAAAATCTTATGGAATGACCTCTAGACAGTCAAGACCTACCTGAAACACTGTTTTTGTCTGAATGTTCAAAATATTTTCAAATTCCTTTACAAATCCCTGCAATCCAGCATCTTACCTTCTTACCACACCAAACAGCCCTTCATAAAGTCAGAAAGCACCCTTCCCTATGATGATGATCTCCTTCACCACACCACCTCAATATTATTGTTTCTTAAATAATTGACAATTCCAGCCTCCTTCAAAGTCTCTCCTCTGTAACCTGGCTCTGTGCGACTATACACATATGGTGCCAGCCATGATTTCCAGAATGAGTCCAATACATCTCAATTGCTTCCCTTCTCTCCCTTGCTTAGTTATCCCTGGAATACTACATTGATCTCTGCCTGAAACTCATTTTCCCCTCGATGCCATGATACAGAGATACATTCATATTTGTTCTGTCACCGAGCCTTGTCACCTCTCCTAACCCATTGTTTGTTATGGTGTTGTCAGATTCCCTGTTCTTGAATGACTCATAACTTTATCCAGCTTACACTTTGGAAAACCTAAAATATCTTCTTCAGTCACTTCCAAAAGGTATTTTCCCCAGCACCGATTCCTTCCCCATGTGTTTAAGAGTCAGAGATGTACAGCATGGAAACAAACCCTTCGGTCCAACCCGTCCATGCTGACCAGATATTCCAACCCAATCTAGTCCCACCTGCCAGCACCCGGCCCATATCCCTCCAAACCCTTCCTATTCATATACCCATCCAAATGTCTCTTAAATGTTGCAATTGTACTAGCCTCCACCACATCCTCTGGCAGCTCATTCCATACATGCACCACCCTCTATGTGAAAAAGTTGCCCATTAGGTCTCTTTTATATCTTTCCCTTCTCACCCTAAACCTATGCCCTCTAGTTCTGGACTCCCCGACCCCAGGGAAAATATTTTGCCTATTTACCCTATCCATGCCCCTCATAATTTTATAAACCTCTATAAGGTCACCCCTCAGCCTCCAACGTTCCAGAGAAAACAGCCCCAGCCTGTTCAGCCTCTCCCTGTAGCTCAGATCCTCCAACCCTGGCAACATCCTTGTAAATCTTTTCTGAATCCTTTCAAGTTTCACAACATCTTTCCAATAGGAAGGAGACCAGAATTGCTCGCAGTATTCCAACAGTGGCCTAACCAATGTCCTGTACAGCAACAACATGATCTCCCAACTCCTGTACTCAATACTCTGATCAATAAAGGAAAGCATACCAAATGCCTTCTTCACTATCCTATCTACCTGCGACTCCACTTTCAAGGAGCTATGAATCTGCACTCCAAGGTCTCTTTATTCAGCAACACTTCCTAGGACCTTACCATTAAGTGTATAAGTCCTGCTAAGATTTACTTTCCCAAAATGCAGCACCTCGCATTTATCTGAATTAAACTCCATCTGCCACATCTCAGCCCATTGGCTCATCTGGTTTGTTTGGACTCCAATATGCACACACTAATTAAGATCCTGACACCTGGGCTTATGATGTAACAAGCCCTTAATAAATATTACAGCAGAATTTATTTCATGACAGTGTTATTATATTTATTACAAGTTTGTTATATCTATTTAAAATCTTCTACAGTCCAGTTTCCACCTTGTAGTTTCCGTTAAAATCAGCCCAGTTTAGCCAAGTAGCCACAGATTACATTTGTACGTTTTCACACTCACATTTTACAACCTGAGCAAAAGGTAATCTATTAGTCAAAAAAAAAAGCTTTGCATTGAGGTTTATTCAAGTGACATGACCATTCTGTGTGCTGATACTATTAGGATCAGTAAAGTTTGCTCATGGTGCAAAAGATGGCATCTTATGGACAGTCAACCTTTCTTTGGTGGAATGGAAGCTGTGTAGCAATGCTCATTTCTATCATTAGGTGGCAGCAGTGCGTCATGAAAGTTTAACAAAATAATTTCCCCCAGTATGGAACATCTTGAGTGGTCACTATGGTTGTGTTTCGCTGTGTGATAATCTATCATCCCTAGAATTTCAAACACACGAGTACAATATATTACAAGGCGAAGGATTTTATTCTAGGTGTTTTTTTTCACATGTATGACATCCCAGAGATGCGTTAATACAATTTATGTCCCAGAATCCACTTCGACCATTCAGATTTGGATAACCTACAGAAAATCAGAAAACCTGTTCATCCATATGTGATCAGACATGTACAAATCAAAAGTACAAAATCTGCTGTTTTATCCACAAACTGACTGATGTGGACACTAGCCACTGGTTGGTTCTGATGTTCACTGTTTAAAGCTCAGCAGAGGGGTCATCAGAGGGACTGTTACATTTCGTGCTAGAGTTTGAAAGTATGTAAGCATCTCTTTGTGCAGCACAGTAATTTAATCATCCTATCACTAGAAGGATAACGCTTCATTACAACTGGTGCCCTTTACTCATTCTAATCCCAGAACACAGAAAATCTCGTTTAAGCATGGTTTAAAATTCTATCATGCCCAGACGACATTTGCTGATGCCATTTCCCACAACATTTTCCTGCAACTCAGGTAAATGACTGAATGCACATTCTACAGTCCATTTACCTGGTTCTGTCTAGTGGATCAGTGAGATCTCTGAAAAACAAAGGAACGATCTGGACCTGCTATGCTGGGATCTGTACACAGGAGATCTTCCAACTTTACAAAATATTTACAATATCAATGAAGCAAATCACTTTGTTAGACTTCACTATTCATGTCAAAACTTATAGAATGAACAAGTGGTAATAGCTGGCTAAACAAAGGAATGCCTGTACTTTCCACTTAGTCCCAAATGTGCATAATGCAATAAGGCATCTACCTTCACTGATTGGGTCCCTTTTTTCCTCCAATCATAATAGTTACCAAAGCAACATATGTCTCATCCATGTTCACATTACACTTCTCAGCTTAAATAGCTAACTGTACTTCATTGAACCAGGTGAATGTTTCAATGAAATAAATTTTATGTTCATTCCATGTGACTCAAGTGGCAATACACACCAATACATACAAGAATGTACTCCAGACCCTGACAGGGCTAAGTTTGGCTAGCTCATTAGATGGGTGGTCTCTTGTGTAGAGGTTTTGGAGAGGAGACTAACCAAGAGAAAGGATATGGCAGCATTGCAGGAAAGCCATTTAAGTAATGTCACCCAGAGCGGGACAGAAAGGGGCAGAGTGTACAAAAATACATAAAACAATCAGCAAATAAACTCATGGGGGAAAATGGTAGATGCAAATTAATGGCAAATTATTTGGAACAAAACAAATGAAGTAAATGGGTGTGAACTCATTAGCATTACAAAGATAAGATTGCAAGGAAATTAAAGCCGATAACTAAATATTGTGGTATTTCAAAAAGGTTGAGCAGGAGGAAAGTGAGGTGAGGCACCTTTGTTAGTGTGAGATGGAATAAGTACAACAAGTAAAAGATTTTGGATCGGAAGATATTGAATCTGTATGGATAGTGGTCAGAAATAAGGGGAAGAAGACACTGGTTGGAGTATTCTACAGGGGCTTCCTAACAGTAGCTACACTGTAAACGTCAGGAGATAATATGGGCATGTTAAAAAGAAAAGGCAGTATATTAATGATAAGTGACTTTCATCTTCATGTAGATTGGGAAAATCAAATTGACAGAGGTTACCATATGATATCCCAGTACAATCAGGAATCAACCTATTTGGGATCTGGTAATGTAAAATGAAGCAAGTTTAATAAATAATCTCATGGTAAATGATCCCCTGGAAAACAGTAGCTATAACTTGGTAGAATTTACATTCAGTTTGAGAGGGAGAAATGTGGATTCATCAACAACTGTGAAGTTTAAATAATGATATTTTTAAAAAGAATGACAGCAGAGTTGGCTAGAGTGGATTGGGAAAGGAGTTTAGCAAAAAAGATGGTTCAGGAATAGTGGCAAATGTTTAAGAAAACAGTTATAACTCACAGCAACATAAAACTTTAATTAGGCCATACTTGAACACTATGTGCAGTCCTGTTACCAAGCTATAGGAAGAATGTGATTGCACTGGAGGGGGTGCAGAGGAGATTCATCAGGATGTTGACTGAAATGGAGCAGTTTAGTTATGAGAAAAGGCTGGATATGCACAGAGAATCCTGACAGGGAACTTTTTTGAGGTATATAAAATTATGAAGGGCATGGGTGGGGTGGTCAGAAAACAGCTGTTCTTATTTCAAGGGTTAATAAGGGGGGGGGGAGCGTAATTTTAAGAAAAAAGGCCAGAGATTTAGAGGGAACTTAAGTGTAGAAAAATGCATCCAGAGACTGATGGAAATCTGGAATGCACTGCCTGGGAGAGAAATTAAGATAGAAAACCTCAAAACCTCAAAAAGTATTTGGATGGGTGGAAGAGCCTCTTCTGTACTGTGTGATTCTATAATAAATCCCTGTGAGAAAGAAGGATTCTAGGAAGGAGATAAATGAAACCAAATAAGTTAAAGGTGGGGTCAACCTGAAAAAAACTTTGTAGAAAGCAAGAGCATAACTTAATTGAGTTTTTTTGAACAAGTAACGAAGAGGATTGACAAAGATGGAAATGATCTATATGGACTTCATTAAAGCATTCAACAAGGTTCCTCATGGTAGACTGGATTGCAAGGTTAGATCACATGGAATACAGGGAGAACTAGCCATTTGGATACAGAACTGGCTTGAAGATAGAAGACAGAGGGTGGTAGTGGAGGGTTGTTTTTCAGACTGTAGGCCTGTGACCAGTGGAGTGCCACAAGGATCAATGGTGGTCCACTGCTTTTCATCATTTATGTAAATGATTTGAATGTGAACATAGGAGGTATGGTTAGTAAGTTTGCAGATGATGCCAAAATTGGTGGTGCAGTGGACAGCCAAGAAGGTTACCTCAGAGTACAATGGGATCTTGATCAGATGGGCCAATGCACCAATGAGTGGCAGATGGAGTTTAATTTAAATAAATGTGAGGTGCTGCATTTTGGAAAGGCAAACCAGGGCAGGACTTATACACTTAATGGTAAAGTCCTGGGGAGTATTGCTCAACAAAGAGACCTTGGAGTACAGGTTCATAGTTTCTTGAAAGTAGAGTTGCAGATAGACAAGATAGTGAAGGCAGTGTTTGGTATGCTTGCCTTTATTGGTCAGAGCATTGAGCATAGGAGTTGGGAGGTCATGTTGCAGCTATATAGGACATTGGTTAGGCCACTTTTGGAATACTACATTCAATTCTGGTCCCTCTGCAGTAGGAAGGATGTTGTGAAACTGGAAAGGGTTCAGAAAACATTTACAAGGATGTTGCCAGGTTTGGAGGATTTGATCTATAGGGAGAGGCTGAATAGGCTGGTGCAATTTTCCCTAAACTCAGAGGCGAGAGGTGACCTTATAAAATCATGAGGGCCATAGATAGGTCTTTTAGAAAAGGTATTTTCTCGAGGTAGTGGAGTCCAAAACTAAAAGTTTAATTTAAAAGGAAAAAGACTTAAAAGGGACCTAAGGGCAAATTGTTCATGCAGAGGGTGGTGCATGTATGGAATGAGCTGCCAGAGGAAATGGCGTAGGCTGGTGCAATTACAACATTTAAAAGGCACCTGGATGGATATATGGATAGGAAGGGTTTAGAGGAATATGGGACAAGTGCTGGCGAATGGGACTAGATTAATTCAAAATATCTGGTTGGCATGGATGAATTAAAATAATGGGTCTGTTTCAGTGCTGTACAGCTCTATGACTCTTTTAGACAATAGACAATAGGTGCAGGAGTAGGCCATTCTGCCCTTCGAGCCTGCACCACCATTCAATATGATCATGGCTGATCATCCTTAATCAGTATCTTGTTCCTGCCTTATCTCCATAATCCTTGATTCCACTATCCTTGAGAGCTCTATCCAACTCTTTCTTAAATGAATTCAGATACTGGGCCTCCACTGCCCTCTGGGGCAGAACATTCCACACAGCCACCACTCTCTGGGTGAAGAAGTTTCTCTTCATCTCTGTCCTAAATGGTCTACCTCGTATTTTTAAGCTGTGTCCTCTGGTTCGGCACTCACCCATCAGTGGAAACATGTTTCCTGCCTCCAGAGTGTCCAATCCTTTAATAATCTTATATGTCTCAATCAGATCCCCTCTCAGTCTTCTAAACTCAAGGGTATACAAGCCCAATCGCTCCAGTCTTTCAGCGTAAGGTTATCCCACTTTTCCAGGAATTGACCTCGTGAACCTACGCTGCACTCCCTCAATAGCCAGAATGTCTTTCCTCAAATTTGGAGACCAGAGCTGCACACAATACTCCAGGTGTGGTCTCACCAGGGCCCTGTACAGCTGCAGAAGAACCTCTTTGCTTCTATACTCAATCCATCTTGTTATGAAGGTCAGCATGCTATTAGCCTTCTTCACTACCTGCTGTACCTGCATGCTTACCTTCATTGACTGGTGTACAAGAACACCCAGATCTCTTTGTACTGCCCTTTACCTAAATTGATTCCTTTTAGGTAGTAATCTGCCTTCCTGTTCTTGCCACCAAAGTGGATAACCATACATTTATCCACATTAAACTGCATCTGCCATGCATCTGACCACTCACCCAACCTGTCCAGGTCACCCTGTAATCTCCTAACAACCTCCTCACATTTCACCCTCCCACCCAGCTTTGTATCATCAGAAAATTTGCTAATGTTATTACTAATACCATCTTGTATATCATTAATATATATTGTATTATATTTAGGAAGGTTTTTAAATCCAACAAATCGCGACTGTTACGAAGTTGGAACAGTGTATGTTCATTTTAAGATAGAAAATGCATTCAGAATTTTAAAGTAAATTTAAAGTACAGCCACAGCTGCCAAATCAGAACAGTTAACAGACAGACTGTTCCAAAATAGATACATGTAGACAGATTTTTAATCAAGGGAGTCAAGGGTTATAAGGAAAAGGCAGGAAGGTGTAGTTGAGTATTATCAGATTAGCCACTATGTCACTAAATGGCCGAACAGACTTAATGGGCTGAATGGCCAACTTTTGTCTTATAGTCTGACTTAACTAGTTGTCTGCATCTTCAATACTAAAGTAAGAGTTGGACAGCCATTGGCCCAAATTTAACACTGTGGAAGTGAAGTTATAATCTAATCTGCTGTCAGCCAGTCGTATCAAAAATAAAATAAAACAGATCATAATTGTAATTTTACCTAGATTTATTTTTAAAGTGATATGTGCAATGACACATTTGGAAGTTTAACTTTTATCACTCTATATTTACCAATCCAGAAAAAGGATAGAGTGTGAGATGAAAACAATAAGTACCTTGTTCAACACGGGTCAGTTTCTTCACAAAAATAGATGCCTGAGCAAATATGTAGTTTTTCATTCGAGAGTGTTAGACTGCTGCACAGAACAGCATAATGTAAAGTCCAGGTTACATTGATATAATACGAAACAAAAACTGAAGGAACTGCGGATGCTGGAAATCAGAAACAAAAACAAAAATAAACTCAGCGGATCTGGCAG